>NC_079152.1:36891308-37538183 GCF_947563725.1 Argiope bruennichi | reverse complement strand
GACAACTATCACCGTTTAATAAATGCGGATTTAGGAAGTAAGCATCTAACATACAGAGCTGTTCTGAAAGATGCGGTACCACTAACCATTGATTTTTTTTTTACTTAGTGATATGGTACTTGCTTATTAATATTTACTTATAATTATTCCACTTATTTATTATTACTCTTTACTATGTATCAAAGTAATCCAAAAGCCCGTAAACGAGCATTGGTTATATGCTCTTCAAATCACTACACAGGGAATAAATTATACACATACCATATTCAAAGATAACTACTACTGTTTTACAAATCGGGATTTAAGAGGTAAGCATGAAGTATATAGATCTGTTAATTGAAATAGGTGGAACAATACGAATCTGTAACGGCAAGAAAAACTCAATGAAGGGTATTCCGAATTGTCAGACATTTGAGGCAAACATGATGCGAGATGTATTCCATCCAGATAATTATCATGATTTTGGGACAAAAATACTGATTACTGATATGGAAAATATGTTGTTCCACCATGCATACAAATCTGTTAACTGAAATAGGCAGCAAACTGCGAATCTGTAACCCTGAGAAAAACCTAACGAAGTGTATTTCGAACTATTTGATATATGCGTCAGATATAATGCGAGATATATTCCATCCACATAAGTAGATTTGAGAACGAAATCACCGATTTCCGATATGGAAAAGATGCTATTTCACCATGCAGAAGATAATCCAAATGTTCATGCGCAACGGCTATATGTACCATTCTAAAGGAACAATTACACCCACACCACGGAAAATGTAACCACTCCAGCCGAATGATAATTGCAGGAAATTGGTTTTTTTATCAACGGTATATTCAGAATATAAATATGGTGGACGCTTTCTCCTGCTATTACTCTATTTAAAGGAATCATATTATATATATATTATTTAGAAATGTAATGATTGACTTGCAAACGATGTTTATCTATATACCTTTACATACAGAAATGAATGTTTTGTACGTTTAAAGCATTTTCTCCTCTCCTTGAGGTAATTACAGTTCATTTCAAATTCTCCTTGCAATCTGAATTGACCGTGTACATGCTACATTTCATCATTTTTTTTAACTTAACTGTGTCGTGAAATATTTTTATCATTATTTGATTACTTTAATTCGTATAAAAAGTATGTTATTACTTAATGCGCATTTCTGAAGATTGAAAGAGAAACATTAGATGCTTTATGAAATAAAATATTCCCGATAGGATCTTATAGAAATAATTTCATATTAATTTATGTCATATTGTGCAACTTCAACCACTCAGTATCTGACATAGAACTACTTACTTGCGACTATGACTTAGAACCAAGAAATCTTTTTTCCTCCAGTTCAACAATTTTCATTAGTAAAATGTCATCTTTGAACAATACCAGATCTCTGACTAGGCAGCTACCTAGATAGGGTCATTGCTTTTTGTGGTACAAAAGTGCTACCAAATAGGATAATATTAAAACTTTATCAAGTATAATTTATGTTTTTATGCTTCATTATGTTCAATATGTTTTTTGGATATTTATAAATACTTACAATCAGTTTCAATATTATGGTGTACAAGCATGGATATCACGCAGCTGGATTCAAAATAGAATTAAATTATAGACCAGATAAAAATGCATTTTCACAAAATTAATGAAGAAAAAATTATCTTAAAAAAATTATTTGCTAAAAAGGCGTTGAAATGCAATAGCAAATTGATAAGTTTATTAAAATAAATGCCTCATAAGAGACATTTCTTAGAGTTGCAAAATACCTAAATTCAGCCATGTCTATATGTCTGAGATATATCTAATCTCAATATCTCTTCGAAGGAAAAAAACGTTGTATTTTTTGCATAGGTTTATTTCGGTATTTCTCAAAAGAACTAAAATATTAAATACTCTTTAAGGTGGTTTTTGTTGAACCAGTGCCAATTTGGAGATGATTTGTAACTGGGCGAAACTCCAATGAAGATTGCGTCTAATTTAATTAGCACTGTTTAGTCCTTTGTGTTAACAGCGTCCAAAGAAAAGTCTGCACGTTCATGAGGCGTTCCCGGGACAGATCAACCGTCCTGAAACTTAATAGCTTAAAGTAAAAATTGCTAATTATGATCCTTAAGAAACAAAAAAAAATTAACTTAGCATTTTCCTTTTTTTATTCATTTTAATTGCCCTCTTAATTTTTATTTTGCTTTTATATATCCATTTTTTTATTTTATGAATTTACCATATACATTTCATACCTTTTCTCATATTTCTAGTTATAAAATGTTATTTCTAAATTTAAAATATATATTTTCATTTTTTTGATAACTCGTATGCAAATGTGCATATACATAATATTGCCTATTCTTTTTTTTATTTCATAATTCTTTAAATTGTTTGAAATTCAAAGCATAGTGTAATTTTAAGCGAATACGTAACTTAATATTTACAAAATTACAGAAATCTACTTTGTGTTTGCCGATGAAGTAAAATGTGGAACTTCACATAAGATTTCTAATATAAAATTGAAGCACTTCAAGAATGTTATTTTAAAATAATATATTTCGAAATTTTATTTATTAAAATACGAAAGATATGAACTAAAAATTCTTTATTAATTTTTTTATACTACGTTAATTATTTTCTTAGTATTCTTTAATTTCACAAAAAGTCGATTTCGTATTCACGTCAATAATAATTTGAAAATACATATGCATTGTTTAATTAAAGAATGTGAACATAATGCAAAAACAATTCAATTCTGAAATTTTACTAGCGTTTCAAAACTTTGCTAACATGCAAAAATCAGTTCACAATGAAAGGTATGCACTCTAATACTTTATAAAGAGCACTCAAAGGAAATGAGCACTTTTGCTGTGGGTGTTTGCCTATGAAGCAGCACATGAGAGCGTTGTATCCCACTCCATGTCGCGAACAAAGCTCGCTTTAGATATAGTAAAGTCGGAATATAATGTGTTAGCCGATAAAGCAGGATGTGGAAGCAATTCGGGGTTCCAGTATCCAATCAAACATTACTATACCTTGGTGTCAGGAAAAATTATCCCTACTCTTAGTCTTCCATTTAACTAGCTGCCTTTGGTGACCAGCCGGTTCGTCAATTTTAATGCTCGTTAAAATGTTAATAATGAAATATTTTATGTAATTCCTACTTTAATAGCTTCTTCATTAAAATATTTTCAAATTTCAATTCACTCATGATATTATAAAGGCCTTCAGTCGTAACGTAATCTTTATCTCTCATTTTCTGTTAGCTCCCGTAGAATTTATGCTTTAAATTAAAGTGGAAAGGATTAATCTGCAATAAATATAATATTTTATACTGAAACAAAGTATTTTTTTGTAATATGATTACTGAAAACAGTCCTTGAGCATTTAAACCTTATGGGCACTAAAGAATATCTTTCTTAATTTATGTAATCTCAAGAATTTGTCAACAAAATTTTTTCAGATTCATCACGAGCAGGTCTATTCATTAACAATGTTTAATTTTAAATGCATTAAACATTAAGAAAATAAACAGAATCGTTTAAAATAATCGGCCGAAAAATGTTAAGCCTAAGCCTCATTAGTGTGGGAAAAAAAATGCTGAAGCCTTACTCATTTGGCGGTGGGGAAAGGAAGAGTTTTGGCGGGAAAGTTTGATTAATAATTAAAATTTCAAAAAAAAGGGACCCCAGGTGCACATTCCCGCCTCCAAGGTATACACGTACCAAATTTGGTAGCTGTAGGTCAAATGGTCTTCTGTAAAGCGCCAACACAAACACACGCCCACACACATTGAGCTTTATATAAGTATAGATGAATTATTTTCGTTAAGTAACTGATTTGATTTGAAATAGTCGATTCTAAAATTCACAGCATCATGTTTCTGAGGATTGAATGGGTCATTAAAAACAACCTCACTCTTTAAGATCAAGCTCTAGAAAGCGATCCTGTTGCTCTAGGACAAAACCATTTCCCACGTGGTCAAAAACCCTCGAGTTAATGAAATTTCAATGAGAAGTCCCGAAATATCTTCTGTCTTATTATGATTCCGATAGCTTGCTTACCTTGAGAGCGATTGTACCAACTAAAGTGCTGTGCAGAATTGAAAAAAATTAATCCATAAGTAATTTTGAATTTTCTATTGAAACTATCCACTTTCAAAGTGAGGGAAAGGAATAAATAAAATCATTCTATCAATGTCAATTATGTACAGATGCAATAGTTTTAATGAATCGAAAAATTCTTTAACGATAACCATGTCTCCCTTCATTTAAAAACACATAACATGAAATTTAAAGTTCATCAGAAATTAGAATGTCTTTGCAGAAATAAGAGAAATTCCCTTTTCATATAATTATAGACAGATTTTAGCAAAACAAATCATCGAAGTGTCTTAAAACACCAAATGAATCCCATTAAAAATGAACCAAACACTTCTGTCTTTAAATTTTAATTAAATTAATTCCTTTGTTAGTTATTCCAAAATTATGGAAATGTTATTAAATGGCCGTAATATGACACGAGTACAAATTTAAAAATTCATTGAAGCTTCTATTTACACTGCAAGTCTGCACTCCATTAGATTTCAATCTTTAAGAAATTTCAATTTCAAATCTTTATTTTTCCAGTGATTTAGGAAAGTTAATTCACAAAATCAGCAAGATTTTCATTCAAGTTTAGTTTTTTTTTAAGTCCTGTTTGTCGAATTTCCTGACTGATGTTAGAAATTTAAAATGCAGTGTAGAATTAATTTTGCTAGTAATTTTTCTTCAAGATAAAAATACTAGAAATGTTAAAAAATCATTTGCTTTGAAATGGATATGAAGTAAAAATCCAGTCAGACGAAATGAACTTTATTACACTTTCGTAAAAATTACTCGTTTGAGGATGATTCGGGTTGCCATTTCCTATTGAGCTATACTGAAATAACATTAAATACTACCGAAGCTAGTCGTTATCTACCATAGTAAATTTATTTCGCACCAAGCTTAACAAAGAAGAAATCGACAAGTATATGCAACTATTTTCACAATCATGCGAAGAGCTCCAAGCAAAACATTTTTTCTATTGCTAGAGTTAAAATTTTCGATGCGAGAGTTTGTTTTTTATATACTTACCTTTAAGTACTGTTTTGGCTTCATTTTTGTACTAAAAAGTTATGAATTTGAAGGAACTGCCTTAAGGAAATAGACTATTCTGTCAAATAGAATAAATAACTGAATTGTTTGTATTCAGTTATTCTACATTTTACAAGATTTCGAATAATTTTAGAAGAGAATTTTGGAGTTTAAACAGAGCCATAGAATGTAGAAGACTATTTTAGCATCGACTAATATTTCAATTCATCTGAATTGTTCATGTATCAAGCACAACTAAACACATTAAATCTTAAAAGATTGGATTAAAATGACGTATAAATGAACACGAGTAAAACCAAAATAGTGAACAATCAATTGTAAATTTAACTAAAATTCATTAATGTTAAAATATTTTAATATAATACAATGCAGTAATATTCTATTACCGAAACATTTATCATAAAAGTGGGAAAATCGAATTTTGATTGCATATCTGTGCTCATACATTAATGTATATATATATATAATGTTAAATGTTTACCTGCATATACGTTTATGTACATGTAGGTAAACATTTAAAGAAATTATTACAACATCCTGAATTAGTCAGATTTTTGAATGCTTTTTAACTTGATTTTCTGGTCCAAAACCAAGTGACATTTTTCAATGAAAATCTCAGGTCTTTAAAGGAAATCAATAACTTCACGTTCATTTTCATGCCTTCAAGTAGTAGAATAATAAGTAGTCTTCATTAAATTAATTGAATTAGAATAATTTGGAAGTTCTATTGGCTATCTCGCTTAACAGGGACACAATATTAATGAATATCTGTAATAGTTAAAATGGCGTACAATTGAATCAATGTGTATAAAGAATAGTTTTACGACGTACGAGAAAAGTAAATGCAGTCAGTGTGAATATTATCTTGGTGGGAGAATCTTAATAAAAAGTGCATTTTAATCGAGAATTAAAATGCCTCTTAAAATTACGTTCTTCTAAATAAGAAATTGTAAACCAAGTATCTTCAGTAATTTTCGAGTATGTTGCAATTAAATTAGCTTGCCAATAAGTTACGTCTTTACTAAAAGAAGCAATTACTATGCGTCTTAGTAATATACTAAACACAATCAATTTAAAACAATTTTATTTCGTTTTGCTGATGTTATTTACAGAAGTTCAAATTACATTATAAAATCTTTAAATTATAAAGTTCTTATACAAAAAGAACATGTAGGATTTTTATACATCACTCGCAAGACAATATTTTGTATACAATTAAATTGTAAGACATTTGGGAACAAATCCATGCAAATAAATGATATATAAATACAAATTATAAATAATTAAAACGAATCTGCTAGCATATAATTCAGTTATACGTAAGTAAAACTTATTTTCAGATTTCAAATATTAATTTGACTTAAATCTTTAACTTTTGAAATACCTTTTATAAACAATACATTAATACATTTTTTTCAATTAAAATACAACAGTATTGTATTATCATTGGGAAACAAGCGTACACAATTTCAAAATTCAAGCATTTAAATGCAAAGTAAAAATTTGTAAAAGTTCTTCAAAGGTATGAAACAAGTCAACTAAAAAGTATTCTATTAAAAAGGAATCAATTTTCCAAATATATCGCCATTCCTTTTAAATTCAGTGCACCTCATATGAAACAATACTACACCATTACCTTAACATATGAAAAGATGATTTTGACCGCACTTTAAGAAAACAAGATAAAGTGTACTGAAATAATTATTTCAAAACTGAAGTAATTGATACCGACTTTTCAGAGTGTCATGCAATTCTGTTTGCATGATGAACTGGACAGAAAATGATTACTAAACTCAAGTGTATTAATTTATTATTCCAAGTCATCTATTAAGGATTTAAAATGGCCTTAATGTACCGTAATATTTTCTGCACAAGCATCGGAAAAACATTAAGGGGCCCAAGACATGAACTTTTCGTTGATGATAGGGCAAAACACGATGTACAGCTGTGAAATCTTTAGGAAACCTAAGTCATTCTAAGTGCAGATGCTAGTAAAAAGTGACTAGACAGACTTTCGACCCGCTAGGATCTCATAACAATTCATTAAACCAATCAGTAAAATTGTACGAAGAAAAATATTAAACATTAAAATTGACAATGAATGAAGATTCTTAAGAAGCTGGAATATGATTTCAGCTGATTGAGACACCGAATTTTATCACCAGAAGAGTTATAAAGGTCTACATTGAAACTCAATTTTCTCGAATTTGATAATTCAAATATTAATGTCATTTACCTATAATACATAAAATTTATCAGTAAGAAAGCGAGTTGTAACTGCACAATAATTCTCAAGCGGTTTAGGATATCTAATTGTATTGTACATGTATTTTGAGGATTCAAAAACAAACGGAAGTTCACGAAATGTTTAGATCTAAAAATTTTGTCGCAAATTAGATATTTTAATTTATAATATTTGGAATCCAGAAAGAGTTTGGATAAATGAATGAATCGCCAATGAATCAATCCTAAGTCGACCAAGAAAAAGATTTAACAATAATTAAATAATACTGTGGTTTTTATTTAGTGAATTGAAACATTGACCTTATCAAAAATTGGAATGTAAGCAACTTAATTTAGATTAAATCAAAAACCCATGTGACCATACTGAGAAAAATTCACATTTCAACACCCAGCCATTCCATCAAACAAATTTGCTAAGTATTTGCAAACTCTTCAATGACTTCAGGCAAGTCTTAGGGCATCTCCAAGGAGTACTGGCCAATTTTTATAAAACTTTGTAAGAATGAATGCTCACCCACGTCTTTATAAATACCTGGATCCAATAACTAGGAAGCACAGAAAATTGTGACGAATTATTCAAATTCTTCCCTTTAGGGTATATATAAGATCACATCTACGACTATCTTACAATCTCATTTGAAGTCTGAAGTACCAGCCATAATTTTAGGCATATGTACACGGATGGCTTTTAAACCGAAAATAAAGTAGCGATATAAAATACTAAGAGTCAAATTATGAGTCATCAATGGGAAAATCAAATTTCTTCATGGAACTTAGTCATTTAAAAATTAGGAATTAGTCCCTAAATTTAGTTCCTTAAAATTTAGAAATAACTAAAACTGCAATTATAGAGAACCGAGTACAAACGTGCATTTCACTTAGAAAGCACACCGAGTCGTGACATGTTTCGAAATCGGTAAATTATCTGGAAGAATTTTAGTTCCACACATAACCGCCAATCCATCTTCCAGAGTCGAACCTGCCACTACCACCCAACATTCACCATCACAGCAAGGCCTTCCAATCAGGATAAAGACACCAACTCTCCCATTAATCAAATAGCTCAAGTTCTTCTGGCATTCATCAGCAAGATTCCGGTAACAACCACACTCCTACACTGCTCGAAAAAGTATTCAGTGTAACCAAACCTTAATGTATTCGACACATATTAACCAAAATAGCTAAATTATTATGATACCACAATCATACCAAATTTTCGCAAATGAACAAGCACATCTCTAATCAAGCAAGTGTTATCAGTTTTTCTTCTATTTACTCAATCAAAATTTGTATTATCTCATTGTGTTTACAATCCAAAAAATGCAATTATCCTAAACTGTTTGTCATTTCATCGTCCGTCCATTTTCTTCTATCATTTCTTTTACTACTATCTCGAGCTTTACAAAACTTAAATTTTTGAACCGATTTTAATTATTGTACGTGTAGCCATCTCCAATTTTTGCTACACGTTCGAAAGAAAAATAGTAAAATGCAGAAAGCAGAAATTAAGAAGATATTCCATATTATTAAATATGAATATCTTTTTAAGAAACAATTTTGCAATATGTTGGTGTTCATCTTTGCAGCTCTCTGGTAGGTTAGAGAATTATACAATTTCCACTACAAATCGGGAAGTGCCAATAACTTCAGGATTGTCAATATGGAATCAATTATTACTTACTGCTGTTAATTTCTGCCAAAGTTAAAATTCAAAATACCAAAAATGCAATGCCCTGCAAACTGAAAACAGAATGCAAATGAATATTTTATCTGTCACGGACGTAAAAAATCTTCAGCGTAAAAATATTTTTGACGTAAGAATTAAATTAAGAAAATGTTAATTAAGAAAATATTAAATTATTCTTATTATTTTAAGTATTAACTAAACATTTATATTAATATATACGAGTCTAATAATACAATACGCTTCCCATGACGATTAAAACATTCATGTTTGCAAAATTGTTAAAATTCAGGAAAGGGTTTTTAAGGTAAAAAAAGGATTTTTAACTTTTATTTTTAAGGCAAAAGATGGAAACTTATTTACAACATTATGAATTATTCAAGAGGCATTTACGAATTGCTAGAAAAATTACCCGATTTATTATTCATGTTGGATTTTTAAATTTGATCTCATATCGCAAAATTATGCTTTAACATTTTGTCTTATTAGCGTTGATCCTGGACACATCTCACAATATTTAGATTTCTTTCCCTCTATCATTAAATCTTAGCAAGTTTCAATTTCGTGAATTATCAAAATAATTAAAATATGAATGAAAATGAGTATTATTAATATAAAGCGTCCCAATTTTGAAAATCTAGCATTTAATTCTTTATTTAGTTTCTATATTCTCTTCTGGATAATGAAAAAGTCTGTATACTTAATAAGAATATCAAGGAAACATTGAAATTCTCTTGAATAAAATCAATTTTGAACCCTGATTAACAAAATTTTTAAAATGCTAATTTTGCCCGTGTTAAGCAAGATTGAACTATTTTCTCCAGTCTGTGCGATTCCAAAAGAATTTGCAAAATTAAAAAGACATCTCATCTGATCATGCAGCAATATAATTCGATTCGTTTTCCGATGTCACATAATAAAGGAATGGGACTTGCGTTATAGTTTACGGAAAGATTGGTATCTATGATAACTTAAGCGTTTTATAATAGCATTTACGTAACATTTCTCGTCGATCTTATTCAAGCAGTTTATTTGTTTAACAATATTAGGATTTACATTTGAATTAAAAAGATGAAACACTCTTTTCTATCTCTATAATTCTTTGAAAATTGGATTTGAGAATAATTTACTTATTAAATTGAAATGATACAAGAGGATCATTCAGATCTTATTTATGGCAACTCATTGTTAAATTAGTATTATCAGTAAATTTCCTCAACGCAGTTTTTGATGGATAGTTAGCTGCATTCAGCAGTAATAGCACTTTACAATGCCACCAATGCTAATTTAAGTCTGCATGCTAAATTCTTCAAACTCAATTTAAACATGGCCTCAAATTTGTGAAGCACTGTATGATATGCTAGTTTATGCACGCCAAGAGACTTCATCGGTCTGTTCAGGTGTATTATTGTGAGAAAAATCATTAACATTTCCTTTTCATTAAATTGCCGAAAAGGAAGCAGCCTATTGATTAGCCATCATTGTCAGCCATGTATCAATCTCAGCAATGTTTTTACTACTGAACGTCTTGCTGTGTAGAGTGCTTGAAGAAATTTTCAAAAACACAGTTCATCTTTCATGTATTTTCGCTCTTTCAGAAACTACTTCGCAGTCCATAGTATCTAAATTCGAGATTTCTTTGCAATATCCAGCTGCTGTTAAATAGATCATTTAATTAATATTCTGAAACTAACCTAAATTTCAAAAGAAATCTTTCCCAAGACAGTCTGGTACAATTATCGATTTCTCTAATCTTTGTATTAAACCTCGTATATTTCTGATTTTTAACTCCTTATGAAGCTAATTAAAGTTCTTAAATTCAATTACGGAGGAGGGGGATCATTTAATAATGCTTTCCATTTAAAGATCTGAAATGGCGAAATGTTGAAACGAAGGCAATACATCTTTACTTTCCATTTCTTCCTTATATTTTATTTACACTCGTCCTGAAATTCCCCTGGAAACTAAACACAACAAAAACTACCTTCCTCTTCTGCAAAGGATTCTTATTTTGAATACTACCATAAAGATTCCATCGTCTTAAACCAATTTAATCTGAATATGAACCTTTATATTTAAAAACAGTTATCTAAACATTTTGCTTCTGAACAACTCTCCGTAAAAGTTGATCAGTAGGTTTGAGCTAGAAATGAATGTCCAATTTTCTTCAGATACACACACGGGTCAGGGGCATACAGACACACACGGGTCAGGGGCATACAGACACACACGGGTCAGGGGCATACAGACACACACGGGTCAGGGGCATACAGACACACACGGGTCAGGGGCATACAGACACACACGGGTCAGGGGCATACAGACACACACGGGTCAGGGGCATACAGACACACACGGGTCAGGGGCATACAGACACACACGGGTCAGGGGCATACAGACACACACGGGTCAGGGGCATACAGACACACACGGGTCAGGGGCATACAGACACACACGGGTCAGGGGCATACAGACACACACGGGTCAGGGGCATACAGACACACACGGGTCAGGGACATACAGACACACACGGGTCAGGGACATACAGACACACACGGGTCAGGGACATACAGACACACACGGGTCAGGGACATACAGACACACACGGGTCAGGGACATACAGACACACACGGGTCAGGGACATACAGACACACACGGGTCAGGGACATACAGACACACACGGGCAAAATTATTTGAATGCAAGAAACCTAACTAGACCTAAATTCAAAAATTGTATTAATATTACTTCAGACTAACTCAAGCTAAGAATCTCTTTAGAACAGCAAAAGGTCTAAAAGCTAAAACATGGCAATAATTGAAAAATGGACTTAATGCTGTGACTTATTTTCAAGAGAATATATTTATAGACGAATGTAGATTTAAATCTTACAGAAAAAAATTGCAGAAACATTGCCTTCATCGCTGCATTTCAGATCTAGAAATGGGATGGAGGATTTTAAAGGATCACTATAGATGGACATAATTTGAAAGTTCAATACATTTCATGTTAATTTAAAAACTTAACAGTTTGAGACGTTAATACGAAGGTACAAAAAATAAGAAAAGGTTCCTGATTTCTTTGAAAATAATTTATTTTAAAATATGTCATTTGCTGAATATCGATTCTTCTATATAAATGATCGATTTGTCAGCAGTTGGTTATGGCAAAGAAAATTCAAATTTAGAAACTATGAACTGCAAGGTAGCTTTTAGAAAAGTGAAAATACATGGCAGATTAACTCCGATGGTCTTTTCAAAATTTGTGCAAGCGCTTTACTCTACGAACACATCACTCAAATTGATACCTGGTGATAATGGTTAAACAGTACAACTGTTTCCTTCTCGGATAATTCAATGAAAATTCTATGTTAAAAACTTTTCACACGAAAAGTACACTTGAAGTCCAACAAAGTGTCCTATCGTGTATAAATTAGTATTCGGATACGATGTTTCGCAAATTTGAGGCCACGCATTGATTTGAAACACGAGATTCCAGCTTGCAAATTTTAATTAGTTCCTTACAATGCCACCAATACTATTATTGCTGAATGCAGATAACAATCCATCAATAAAGAGCATTATGGAAATTTCCTGACTTTTAATTTGTCTCCATAAATAAGACTTGAATGATCCTCTTGCATCATTCCAATTTACAAAAGCAATTATCCTCCAGAAATCCAGTTTTCAAAGAATGGTGGGGAAAGAAAACCGCATTTCATCTCTTCCTATTGTAAATCCTAATATTGTTAAACAGATAAGTCTAAATATACACAAAGAAAAATTTTAAATGGTTTTATGAAACATTGAAGTTAACATAGATACCCATCTTTCCGTGAGATATAACGCAAGCCCCGTTCCTATACTATGTGATATCGAAAGACGGATCGAATTATATTACACAACAATCCGATGAAGGATCTTAACTTACACGGCTTCATATTTAACTTCCCTTCCTCTACATCTTGCGATATAACTAAAAATCTTGATCGTCAAAAAACTGGATGAAGTAGAAGTATTTATCTTTTATACAGGAAATTTCATATCTTACACTATTAAAAATTTAAGGCGTTTTAAAGATAATATTTATTTAATTCATTTTGAGATTCAAAATTTGCTTTATAAATTTAAACCTAGATGCAAAACTAACGATAAGGCTTAGCTTAGTAAATTAATTTTTTAACATGTTAGGGCACAAAAATATTCTGAAGTTTTTGTAGCATCCGAAGAAATACTCATAATATTGCATTTAAAATTGTTATATGCCAATAAAAGTACTACATTCTCAAAAACTGCAAACACCGACTTATCTTTATGCCCGAATAATATACTTTCAAATTTACTTAATTATAAACGTTTGCCTTTTATGTTAGAAAACCAAGTTGATCGCGATAATGTTCATTTGTCTAACAAAACTTTTTGTGTATGTGTTGGAAATGCGAGAGGAATATTGTAAATGGATTAGTAATTAAAATAATCATGGTAATACAAGTTAAGAAAGTAATATAAGATAAAGGTAATACAAGATAAAGAAATTTGAAGAATCTTTGTTCTATTGGAATGGATAAATAGATCCTTTTCATTCTAAATATTACAACTCAAGTTTTATTAAATGTATCGTGAGAAACGTTTCAAAGTTTATAGAAATACGAGAATACTAAGATTTT
This sequence comes from Argiope bruennichi, assembly GCF_947563725.1. NCBI lineage: Eukaryota > Metazoa > Arthropoda > Arachnida > Araneae > Araneidae > Argiope > Argiope bruennichi. The sequence continues at coordinate 37,524,457 of NC_079152.1, read as the reverse complement.
AATTCCATTTTATTGAACAAGATCTTAGCTTAGACGATCTTCCTAATTATATTTCGGAAGGGCAATACACGTTTCATTTTTATCTAAAATCTAAACGCGATTAATTTTTGGCAAGAGAAATCCTACAAACCCTCGACTATTTCATTGACTTTATTTCAAATTAAATGCGTTCCAACTGTAGAAAGCACACGTTTTTCAAGAATTAATAGCAATTTTCTATAAACTAAATGTAGATTTCTTAGGTCATTGCCACTACAAAAATTTAAGTGGACATTCCAAGCTCAGGTAACAAGCATAACATTTGCTTAAAATATTTCATTGCTGAATAAAGCAAATGCAGACATCCAATCAATTACATACTTAGATTTTTGCTTTTCAAATCAGGTCCTTGCCAAAATTTACAGAAAAACTGAATGAGGCCACACAAAACACGATAGGGGAGGGGAGCGTAGACTACACCTAAACACATGGGACATCAGAAACCAACTAATTCATCTCAAAAACCCCAACAAGAACACTCAAATGTTCAGCTGTCACAAACAAACCAGTCATCATGGCAAATCCACCCAAGTAACTCGGACTAAATCTCTAACACTGTCCAAAAAAAAAGTTTCCTTACATATATAATTATCACTTGTAATAAAATTTGAAAATTTAACAAATATATCAATTTAGCATGAATATAACTCAATGATAATGCTTGGATATCTTTGTCAGTCCAATATCAATTTAAAGATTGCAACACTATGCATTTCTAGTCAATTCTTGGATGCAATGAGGGAAAAAAAACGAATCAATAGAAGAGCGAGAACTTAGCAGCACAAGAAATATTCCAGAATAAAATGTATGAGAAGAGCAACTACAGATTCAAAATTGGAAAATTCAAAGAACCTTTCCCTAATTGAAACTATTTCAATGATTTCGCCAAGTTTATATAAAAAGGTCATAATCTATAAATATATATAACTCAGTGATATTAGCGATAGTTACTTAGTCCTCAACATCTATTTCAGTTTACGAAACAGAACTTTGGCACAGCTCCAAGCTTAAATAACTGCATAAATATTGCTAGCTTGTTTCTACAACTTCATATGAATCCCTAGATATAACCTATTGCAGGTATAAATTGTGTAAATACAATTTAAAAACTTATTTGAGAAGTTGGCAAATATTTTATTTTTACAAATATATTATTTTGACAAAGTCTGTTATGAATAATTGCTGGAAAGTGACTAATATAATGGACGAATACCTGGTTCCAAAGGCAACTAGCCTATGTTAAGTTTATATGAACGTTCGATAGAAGAATTTTAATTTCACAACTATTTTTCAAGGCATCTTGCTCCCAAATTATGGAAACATTTTTCATGGACAGACTTCAGCGAGGGAAAATGCATATCCATTTAAATAAATCAATGAATTAAAATACAATCCTATTATATCAAAAATGCACCATTTTTACAAGCGTCAGCAATTATTCACTTTAGCACTAATTCGATTTTATAGTGGATTTATCAAAGCAACATCGACAAAGTTTAATATCTAGTAATATTTGATATTTCAAATACAAAGTACAATATAAAATCAAACATTTCAATTATTTACTCAATATTAATGATATATACAAACTATTAAACTAAAAGAATAAATACGAAACAGCAATATATAGTATTGAAATTTTCATTTATCTGAAGCTTGTATGTTATACAAAATATTTCATCAAACATTTGAATTACTATTAAGGATTTACTTCTTAATCACAATTACAGTTTGAAAAATATAAAGAATTTCATAAATTGATAATGGCTCAAAGCAAGTACTCGTATTTTTAATCCTATTCCCAAGATGTATGAATGAGGTTGCATGCAAACATTTAAAAATTTCAATAGAAAATCCAAATTTTCATGAAGTAATTGTTGCTTATTCCTGTAAAGAAAATCCCCTGTGGCCAAAATATATTAATCATTATGCCAACAAAATACCCGCCAACAGCACAGTTGAAAAGAATTTTTAATATTGAAGAGCGACAGCTACTTTTGCTTAAAAGATTGTGCGATATTGGCTTCCAAATCCAGCAAGAGTTACTTTTCAACCATCAGTTATGATTGTGGCTCAGTCCAAACGCGTGCAGAAATTGAACCATTTTTAATCGATATCTTTTGAAAGCTGCAACATGATTTTGCTTTTCAAAGTATAATTAAGATAGTGTTGAGAAACGTTTCTAATAGCTGAGATTTTATATTAACTAGCATGTTAAGAATATTCAATAATTTACAAACATAATTATAGTGGCACCTATTACCAAATATTCCAGGAATTTTAGAATATTGTCTATACTAATCAAACCTTCATGCTCCAAACTATAGTCTACAAAACTGGATTTGGGGACTTCTATCCAAGAAGTCCGAGAAGTAAAAGTTTTTCCTCCGATGCCTCCAGAAATGCATTTAAAGCAAACAAAATGTATCTTGCCATGTGTAGAAATTAAATGTAGCAAAGTGAACTATTTTACAAAGACCCATCTCTAGGAAAACCACACGCAAATTAGAAGCATCAAAAAATTAGCGAATCTCCAAGCATCTAAAATATCACAAATTCGAATATTCGTCAAATATGTATCTAAGAAAAAGTTACTTAGACGCAATAAGATTTAAAAATATTTGCTCTTGGTCAAATGATAAAATTAAAACTGCAAAGAAATAATCAACAGATCCCTTACGAATTCCACATATAATATCTAATATAGATTATCTATTACCGGTGACATTTAAGAAACTGAAAAAATACTATTTTCATTGCTTGACGTGTTTTATCAAAGTTTAATTCAAGTATCTAACATGCAGCTGATTGTAAATATCAATGGATATTTCGGAAATTTCATGATTAGAGGAATCTAGTTTTGCACAATTTAACTTCCAACAACTTAGAAAACTGAGGAATTTTGAACGTTTAGTTATTCTTTGTAAGCACTGAAAAGTCTCATTGCTTTGAATGCAAAGGAAACTAAGTATCTAATGTATTATGCATAATACATAAAAAGCAAAGTGTGTATACTTTGAGTGGGCTTTCAGAACCGAAAATAATGTATGCTTACTTTACGGTTTGATACTACTTCATTGAGAACTCGCAATTTTCCCATACTACCAATACTGAAAATATAAATTAAGCTTTCTCCTAATAGGGGTGAGTAGGGCATTAAGTTTAGCTATATCTATGCATTCCCACCCTCACCAGCCGGCTGGCACCATCCCTTATACTTTTGAAGGAAGGGGGGGGGTATTACTAGTTTAACCTTAATCAACATTAAATTAGCTAAAACTTCCCAAATGCAAGTTATAATTATTCTAATCTTTAACTTTTATCTCGATTTATCATAAATCTCATGCCTTTTCCCACCTAAACTATTTAGCCTAAATGTGTGCGCACACCTCCCCAGTATTTCCCTATACATCTTAAAGTAGCTCATCTTTATATTTCAGTATTGAAGTGAGGGAAAAATTGAAGTTCTTTTAAACTGTTACAATTAAAATAAACTATCTACTAAAGAGCGAATTCGGATATCATGCCGCAAGTTAAGATTTCTAGTGTTGTATCTATATGGTTCTAATTATGGATGTAATATATGCCAAAAATGCAACATTTTAAAAAAATGTCCACAAAGCACAGAATGAATAGATATTGCAGGTTTTGTGAAGTTAAAGCGTCTTTTCAAGAATATCTGGATTGTCAAATTTAATCAGTTATTTGGAGGCCTGCCGAAAAAATATTATTGATGATTAAAGAAAATATTCGTTTGAAATATGGATTACCAAAAACATGGAATATCGGACACCTTCCACTCAAAAGATAAAATTGATGTTTCTGATGCAAAATCAAGTCATTGACTTTTAGTATCTAGCCTTGAATCAAATGGAAATATTGGAAATATGCGGATCCCTTGACAACCTTGTTTTAAAATATAAATGGGAAAACTATTTCGTTAAACAAGTATTTACTGATGCATGTTTGTCCAAATGAAATATTTATGTGGTGTCGCACGGTGGTTATCTGTTTCAATGCGTTTGTTAAGCTTGTGGCAACACCACCTTTTCTATTATAAGAACTCGCACAGACATTTTCACGGGCACTCCGTAGTGCCAGGCAGCTAAAGCATTCTTTATTATTTAGGCTTTTCGCTCAATTGAATACACTGTAGCCATTTAGCCTTAATTTTCACACTATACTTCCATATCTGATATGCATGGTAAAAGATCACATGGGTGATTTAGAGATGGCATTCTCTACTAACAATCAACTCGATATGTAGGTCGTAATCTAGGTTTCAATTTCTGGACCATGATTATAATACTTCCTTACGATTGAAAATCGCAAAAACTTTCAGGATTTCTTAAATTTATACAATATTTAGTCAAATGGAATGTTAGTATGTACGAGTGGATAAGACCAGAATTCAAAACAAAAATCTGGATTATTTACATTTTTACTTTACTAGATAAATTTCGTTTTTAATCATTCTCTATTAAAATTCTTTTGCAAATTAAAGACAAAATACCTATTTCCAAGATCAATGTGAATTTTAATCAGATTTTCAAAATTTAAATATTGATGTGTAAAAATCTCATTTTGGCATGTTTCATCTCGAAATTGAGACTATTTGGAAAGCCAAGATTCAATGCAATTTCTTTAAATTTTCAGCTTCAGAAGTACTTGAAAAGTAAATTGTGTGTATTCGTATAAATTATATCCCAAAAACTGATGTATTCACAATACAATGATCTTAAGATTCTCTTCATTAACTAACTTGAATATATCGTTATTATTTGTAGAAGGTATGCTACTCACAATTTAAGAAAATTCCTTCAATATATCTTCTAACAGAGCAAAGATCAAAGAATGCCAAATTATACCAAAGCTAATAGTTGCAACATATTTCGATGTGAATGTTTAGAGGTGAACATCTATGTTTAAATATTCGACTCGTAACTCGAATCAAATGTTGTACCTTATTTAAAGCAGGAAGATCCAGTTTCAACAAAAGTTTCCCTAACTTGACACAAATGTCATATGGCAACATATGGCAGCAATTATGATGTGCTCGAATAGTTTTGTATCAATAACAGAAGATTCGTTTTCATCCTGGTTTCCGCAAAATATGACGCCAGTTTAATTTATAAAATAGAAATTTCTGTAAAGCGAAAATTATGGCAGGGTCAAAATCTTTCTGCTGTAAGCATGCGTCTTCACACAGTTAAACAAATGTTTTCATAAGTAAACCTAAATTTACTTTATGGTCAGAAACTACATTTGATGTCCTTATCGCGATTCTATAATTATCTGGACATTTCCCCTTTGTTTGCATACAGGTCAACATTTAAAATTAATACCTCCAATGTCAACCTTTCTCCCCACTCCACCATCAGTGCGAAACATTAAGAAAGATCGTCAAATGAACAATTTTCCCATTAACAAACCAAAATTAGAATTTGCACAAAAAACTTGTGTATTCAGCATTTTCCACAAGTTGAATGTACAGTATTCATTGACTTTTCTTGTTCATCTGAAATTTTAGTTAATCTCTTCTAGATATTGAAAAATGTATATATTCTATATCAGCGAGTACTTGCTAAGATTGCCATTATAAAATTTGGCTTTATTGCCGGACAACATTTTCAAATACTAATCATGCATATTCATTTTTTGTAGATTTATGCAAAATATTTCTATATAGATATTTAATCTTATTTCAAATAACACCACTAAGGGTTTCTGAAATAGGTACAACAATTTTAAAGATGCTTTTAAGTGTTAAAAATAGTTAAAAAGTATCACCAAGATTAAGTCATTCCCACTTGATAGATGTCTTGTCTATTCCTCTGAAACTTTTCAATCTCAAAAGCCACAAGCAGTCCAGTAAATACAAACTCCAGCTTGAAATTGGCTTGTTTAGAAATAAAGGTCTTTATTTTGTTGGATTCTTCATTAATATATCAACTTTTTGTACTGTAGAAGGTCTGTATATGTCCCAGCAAGGAGCCAGTAAGAATCCTAAAAACAAACATTTACTTAGCATAAAAGAAAATTGACGAAACATCTTAAATCCATCAATCAACTTTCTAAACATGTTTTACAGTGCAGTACATTAGATTCCAAAGGATTAAATTGTGAAAGCAAATAAAAAAGATGTCACACTGAATATTTACATACAGAATTAAAATTTGTAATACCATGTAACAATATTATTTGGAAATTAAGGCTACATAGACTACAAATAAAACATGCGATGACCTGCCATCATAAGATTGCTTGCAAATTATTCAAATCTGGGAATCTTAAATATTGGTTTCCCATGGAATAAACAAAGTATATTGATTGGTGGCAATGAAGAAAACGAATCTTATTAAACAGGAAGTGTTAACTTCTGAGTCGAAACATCGCATAACCCCACGTTGATGCTTAGAAAATTCCCTGCGCCACCGATGCCATTTAGTCGCATACACTAAACGGATACATTTCAACACGATAAAAACCAAATGAGGCATGAAAACAGTAATTTTTCATGTTTTATTTACTAGCTGAATATGCCAACTTTTAAATTGTTCTTGAAATTATTTTCTCATTTGCTTTAAATGAATTCAGTAAAGCTGATTTTTAAAATTTCACATTTAATCTTAATATATCGCCTAATATATACAAAAAAATTAGCTTAAAATTTGAAATACAAATCATTTACCCTATTTTTTTGAGAAAATTTATTAATTTAGAAATATTCTTGTAAATGCACCGCAAATAACATTTTTATCACAGATTTTTAGCTAAAAATGTTTTAGTCTGGAGCCTCCGAATCAAATTCTTGTCTGCCAAATTGGTTATATGTTCTAATAATCGAGATTAAATTCTGCCCCCTTAAAAACTAAAATGTATTTCAGGAAATTGACCAGTTATTATAAACATGCTTTCCGAAAGGTATTAATCTTTTCCGCCCCATTAATTTATTAGTATGCTGGTAAATGAAATGAGTGAAATGAAAGTTCTGTCAAGCTATTATGAATATAGTAGTAAGCTAGAGTGAAATTCAAGAGAAATTTAGAAAGCTCCTTATAAATGCAAAGGGTTAAAACACGAGTATGATGACTACCCACTTAAAAGGAATATATGTAATAAAGATTTGTTGAGACTAAATACCACCCAAAATTTGGTATACCAGTAAGATAACGAGATCTAATTTTCTTGCACATACTAATCTAATATACAGACATAGTATGTTTTAGTCAATTTGCTTATAAATAGAATAATTACTAGTCTGGTTCTCATTTAGCATATCTTAACATTTAATTTGCACTTTTCAAAAAATATAGAATGGCATTCAAAATATCGGCATTTTCGCTCTATATATTCGTAAAAAGATCTTGTAAAGATATCTAAAGTTGAGTATAAGAAATTTATCAACAACTTTATAGCATGACAGCTATTTTTTTTTTGACACCATTGGTGCAAAGAGGTACCAACACATCAAACATTCTTAGCGATCATAAATATCGAATGTCATTACAATACTTATGTGAAGTAATGCACTCTACTCATGCAGGTCAAATATAAGTGGTTCAAGTTTTATCAATATTCACAGTAATGCATTGCTGCATTCACATTTTATAATCGCATCAAGATTTAGTGCACATAATTTAACGCGAAATGTATTGGAAGTTCAAAGCGATTCAATAAATTAAAACTTTTTTAAAATTTGATCGATAAAGCGAAAATGTCTTTCATTAAATACTTCAGAAAATCTAATCTCGATATAAATTTCAACTTTAATATTATAGATTTTAGATTTTTTTAGGATATGAAATATGATTATTGTATTAACAAATTCAATTCAAAGACCATTTCTCGACATGCCTTGCATTCAAAATTATTCCAGTTAAATTAATGGCAGATGAATCTTAGAGTTTTGAATTTAAAATGGAATAAAAACGGGAATTGCAACATAAAATAATCCTTAAACTGCATTTAATATTAGATCAGTTATGTCAATTTGATCAGGAGATAACCAAAATATATGGAAAGCTAAACGCGGTTGAAATATTGGCAAATAATGCAATTCTAAATGCTGAAGATATTATACTGCGTGACAGTTTTCATCTTAAGATTAATTTCATTCCCCAGAATATCATTACTTTTAAAATCCAAGTCCTGCTGAAAATAGATAAATTTTGGAATTTAAGAATTAATAATGTTACTCAGCGTTATTTAGAATAGCAAATATTTAGATAAAAGTTCAAAACTGTTTTGAAATACAGCAGGATAATGTTTTGTTTAAAGGCAAAATTTTAAATGCCAGCGTTTTCATATGCTGTTCAGTGTAAATTAAAATTGCAAAATTTATAAAACTATCAATATCCGATACTTTTATTCTTTTATTTAATTTGAAACAAAAGACAACGAAATCGAAAGTTAAATATTCGAAATAAATTTACTAAGTTTTGATTCTTAAACGTTATTCTACGGGAACTGATATAGGAGTACAGTACAAGCGGATTAAGGATAATCGAGTTTTGAAAAAAAAAACTACAACGTTCTTTGAAATCACTGAAAAACCTTCACACAATTAAATTGGTCAAAAAAATTGGTTTTGGGGGCCAATAATATGCTCTAAACTTGTGGAAAATCGTTAATGTTGCGATTAATTTTTTTTAAATTTTATTTTAAAATTAGAAATTTTGAAAACATTCTTACTAAGCATCAATTATCCGAATGGTAATTACTTGTTGAATTTATTAGGCCTAAGTTCAATGAATAGAAGAGGGCATTTTTGTATCACGCGATATAGGAATATTATAGTCTAAAAATGCTATGTAAAAAAGGATTAAAATTGGGACGTACAAATTTTTCCCAGAAAATCAGATATTTCCTCAAAATTCTAATCTTTATTATACCAAACGCACATGAAATCTATCAAATTCAAATTTCAGCACAGCCAAAACAAATGCAATGTTATGAGCAGCAAAAGATGAATTTTAAAAAAATCATTTATTTGAAAAAATGTGGCGCAAAAAATGAATTATTTTTTCATCCAATAACAAAATTTGCTCTGCTATAAATTTTCATGGTAAATTTTTTCTAGGTATTCCTTCAAAACTTTTACGCGAAATGATGCGATTCTAGATTTTACAATGATTAATCTCGTGTATAAATAGCCATCCATATCCATTTTTTCCAATATCACCATCTTATGCTAATTTTCAAGTACTAATCCGGTATACATAATTAAGCACTCAAATTCATGAATTCCTAAAAAACTAGAATTCTATATCTTTATCACTAATTTATTAAAATATCAAATGACAATATTATTCATACAACAGAACGAAATTCATATCCCAAAGTTTTGCAGTGTGTCAACATTGTTGACAATTTGTATCTACTTCTATTTGTTGTTATACAGTAACAATTCTCACAATTTGATTAAAACGTGAAATTTTTATACGCACTTCATGCAAAAAGTTATATAATGAAATCCATTCATACTCTAGAGAATTGACAAGCACATCAAAAAAATATCAGCAATTTTAACTCTCATCTATTACGCATTTTACTCGAGAACTATGCATCTCTGTCCTAGAGAAAATGAAGGTCGACATATATTGTATGCTCTGACCATATAAATTGACTCCACCGGGCTTGATCATTTAAAACATTTTAACTGATGAGAGAAATTGCTGTTAATACAGAAAAGTATAAACTGAATAAAGTTAATCTAAAAGGAGGAATTTACTCACATTTGCATTCTTCAATCAAGACATTTCTTGTCTTTCTGTTCAGCTATGTCTTATTCAACTGCACCAGCAGATTCCATTTTCCGGCAGTATCCAGCATAAGCCAATCCTTGAGCCAATATTTATTTACTTGAGCCAATATTTCTCTTTTTATTGAGCATCTTTCCAGGTGAACATTCTGACAGCAGGAAAGGTAGGCAAGGAAATAGGATATATCATCTGTAAAGATCAAGAATGAAGTTTTAAAATTCAGATATCAAAAGTCTGGGAAAACACATTCACTTCTTAAAGTTAACTTTACTCATTTTCGAAAAACTGAAAGTGCATATTTCACTGCTGCTAATGAAATTTTAAATTCGGTTTAAATGCTACTTTCCTACAATGGGCCATATTTCAAACAAACTCAGTAATTCAAACGAAGACTCGGTAATTCAATTGTTTCCTCAATTCTGGTTTTATTTCGGTAGATTATGGCGCTCAAATACTGAATACTTTTCAGTACAAAAATATCAGAGTATTAAAATATTGAATCTGCGCTAATAATTCATAATGTAACACATTTAGTTAAAAGATGCATAAAGCCATTTTAAGTTAATGATAAGTTATATCATTTACAAGTTTTGACACTGACGAGCTTATCTTATCAGACGCAACATTTATCTTTTAAGAAGTAATTTGATAAATGCTGTTACCTCGTAACGAGTTTGAAAAAATCTTTGCTTTTAGATTCCTGCTCTTCTAATAAACAAAAAAGACAAAGAATACTTTTAATTTAGGAAAATTCAAAACAAGTTGATTAAATATATTTAAAGTACAAAGTAAAGTTATTGAGCAATTAGAGGCGTCTAAAACACAATTTGTCAGGTGAACCAATTTCAACGTTACATTTATATTCTTGAGAAACCAAAAGCGATTCTTGTATACTTGCATGCAATTCATATTTCTTAATAGAAAACTATGTCTACATACATTAAACTAAATTTTGCTGTACGTTTCTTGTTGTAACTACATTATAGGACTAAATTGGCGCATTCTCAGGATGTTTCTTTTCGTGCTTTATTAGTATTATTCTAGTTTGCAATTTTATTTTCAATGCACAAGCGAAGCCATTTGGTTCCCGTTCCCCAGCTTTTAATTTTTTCTTTAATTTAAACGCTATCACGTATCCTTCTCTTGAAATTATCGAATCTCTTAACACGTTGACTGTTGTGTAACTTGCCTATGATTCACACTACTATTTTTGTAAGAAATTATTTAATTAGATGACCCACTTCTCTTGGAAAATAACTATCGATAAGAGGGCCATGTAATTAGATATTCTAATATCAGAAGCAAGATGTAGCAACGAAGACGTTAATTCTCCATTTTAAATACAACGTATAATATATACTTATTTTTAGTTTCAACAGACAATTGAAAATTAACCGAGACAATACCCACTTGGCATAATTGCAACTACAAAGTAATCTAGCAAGGACAGTCTGGTATGATGAGTTTCATATAAATGGGACCAAATTCGGCTTTTTTTCCTTAAGACTTTTCGAAACTTATGTAATATATAATACAAGAGTGGCAGAAAATTTACGATACATTTGAATTCTTTTTTTTTTCCAACTTTTTGGTCTTTTGTATATTGATAATTCTTTTAAGTAGAAAGCACAAATGTATGATTAGGTAGTCAATGTAAACTTTGATCTATATAATAATACAACTACTGACCTTAGTATAGTAAAAATATTTCTAACATATAGGTTGTCTCTCCCAATAGAGAAAAGTGGGTAAATGATTATGTGAATTATTTGTTGACATACGTCATTTCAATTGACGATTACTTTCTTTGTTGGTTCTTCAGATAATAATCAAGTTATCAATAAATTGATTCCTATAAACCATTGGTTGGAGCTTAATTCACCAATTTCACTATTAAACGACAATATGTTTCAGAGAATTTTATGAAAAACATTTGTGAAACAAGAAATCAGTATTTAAAACAATTTTCAAAAATATCTTGGCCTGCACTTATCCATTTCAAATTTCACTAGAATTTTTAATTTAGACATTAATATCGCAACAAACGAAACAATTAAAAATAGACATTTCATAGAGTACCAGTTACAGAAATATTTTTAAAAAAATTACCTTATTAAAATTCTACAACTTGCACATTCTTCCAAAGCACTAACTAACTTCATGTTGTCTCTTGACAGCAGGAAAGGAACGCCGACCCTAGTCTGGAATGTTTTCTTCTACAGCGAATGAATCTGGCCCGATCGAATTTATTTCCTCTGCTGAACTTCTCCCGAACGGCACAAATAAATGGGCTAGAACACAACTTCTTATGCAGTGGGTCTAGATTTCAATTGGGATCTGTTATATAATTTTAAGATGAATAAAACTTTGATAACAATTGCGGTAGATAATTTTTTATTTACTAAATAAGGTAAAATAATTTCAAAAATATTTCATTAAAAGTTTTTCAAATTAGCACAATGAACAGTGTTTCTATTTAATTTATCATAGACCCTTTGTTATTTTGCTGTTTCATCATTTGCCAATATATACCCAATTGCAGAAAGTTATTGGAGCTGAAATACAGTCCAGAAGGGAAAAAAATTTAAGAAGCCCTGACATAGAACTCCAAAACAGAATAGTATTTTGTTATCATGATGATAATTTTCTTGTATTTATGAATACATTTTAAAATCAACGTCAACATTAAGCGTAATTGAATATATTCAGAACCTTCTTTTTCCCTTTCGAGCGCTGGGTAATTTAAATTATTTCTCAAATTTTGGTTTGGTTTGATTAAATAACGCCTTTTATTCAAATTTTCCAAGGAACTAAGATCATAAGTATTCTTGGTCAGTTATTAAAATTATACAAATTACAATGAAACAGACAACTGAGCTGATATCATATAACATTCATTATCAAATACTTAATTAAATTGAACTCTCTATCTTCTAGTATGGAAGCAAATACTCCACTAATATGGTATTATGGTATCTGAAACTATTTTATGGATGCAACAGAAAATCAATATATAAGAAATAGAGCCGCAGTGGCTTAGTGGTAAAATCACAACCCCTGGAACGGTGGCTCCGAATTCTCTGCGGGTCTATTGAACGCCACATATGCTTGTACACAACAAAATGTGCTATGCCGGCGTCTTGGCGTGGAGGTAGCTCCTCTTCCTCGTGGTCTGGGGGTCCTAGGCTCGAGTCCAGGTTCGATCATGGTTGTCCTTCATCTGTTCTATATGTGAATGTGTCCCCCATGTAAAAGGGTGCTGTGCAAGCGAATGTGATGCGTGAGGAGCAAAATCATCCTCCTGACCCTAGCTGGCGCTACTAAAAACAAGAGACCCTCTCTCCCGGCTTAAAATTGCTGAATTCGAAATTAGCAGGCTTGTCCATGGCAAGTGCCTTGAGAAACAACAACAGCCTTTCCTTATGCTAGACAATGCTCTCATCATCTGACTGCTGTTCAAAATACAATGCTACTCTCAAAATAATCCTTATATCTCAACAAAACGAGACGTTAATGTAACTTTATACACCCAAGCATTTGATTTCATGCTCTCACATTTAAAAAATTAAAAATTTGTCTTAATTACCTTGAAAATAATTATATTACTTGTATTGTTATTTATATGCATACATCAAAGAACATGCATTTAATGATATTATTTTTCATCAGTTAAATTTTAAGTTTTCTAAAATTTTTATTGGAAGGATTTACATGTAATTTCTAATAAGATCATGTGAGCCTTCTAATAAAGGACAAAGGGGATTTTGCACTTGTCATTATAATAGCACAAAGTAGACTACAGTGAACAAAACTATGCTGTTGAAATGTTGATGGTTGGCGATTTCATGAGAAGAATAACGTTTCTCCTTTCGTTTCAGTATTGAAATACAGAGGCACCAATAAGCACTGGGGGCTTATTACTTGTGTAATTTATTAAGCAGAATATCATGAAAGATCATTCAGAGGTATGTTAGGGTGTGCAAAAATGAATGATTTTTTAAAAAAAAATTGGAATCGCTAAATTTCGGCATTATATACTATTGAAATAGTGACACATTTCAGGATGCTAAACAGGCCCTTAAAGTTTGCTTCATGATTTTATAAATATCCTGTGTAAGTGATTAGATAAATAGAAAACGTATTAATCAGAAGCTGAAATAGCAACTACAATTTTTTCATCTCGAGGACTATACATTGCATAATATTATATTAATATCACTTTTGATTGAACCTGATTTAGATAATTACAAAAACACCATTAATGAATTCTTGTGCAGAATGTTATGTTCTTATAGTTTATTTTCAGAAAGGAAGTCAAAATTGTCTTTTAATACGGCAGAATTTTCTTAACCTTTTAAAAGTATAGCTGTAATTCTCAAAAGCTTTTCTATTATTTTTTCTACCGGAGAAAAAACATGTTTTTTTTAGATTACATAATATGACGAAAATTTTAAATATACTTTAAATATCATTTACGAAGCTTAAGTAATGTTCTTTTACCATCCGGAATTTTTTAGCACTATTATTAAAACGTTCTTTGCAAGATAGTTAAACCCTCAAGAGCATCTTTAAGGCTAAGTTTCCTTTAAATTATAAATTTAATAGCATTCCATTAGAGAGATACGCTGAAACTTGCCTCTGATAAGAGCAATGTAGGTCAAAATTATACTGATTTTGTGTGTTCTTTTTTTCTCCAGATAAAATAGCAACTTCAAAAAAATAATTAATTATACTTTTCTAAAATGGGATTACATTTAAAAGATTAATGTGTAAAATTATGAAATATTTACTGTTCGTTTGAATCAAGATTATATTTTAGTAAAAAATATATATTATATAATGTTTGTGCACGTAAAAAAATATTTTTCCCCGATTATTTCACAAATTTATAAACATTTTCAAATTTTAGACTTAATAAAAAAGTCAATATTTATGATTGTTCTGAATATGTTTTTTTTCTTTCTTTTCACTAACAATGTTTCTAGTGAAATAATCATAAGATAATCATAAATCCAAATATAATTTGTTTAATTTATTTAAATCATAAAAGTTTAAATTTATATATTTCCAACAATTTATAAATTTTATTCATCACCAGCATGTTTTTATTAGTTTTTGGAATTCTGAAATTCTGCTCATTAATGAAAAATATATTGAATTACTTTATTTGGATTTTCATCTTTTTCAACTTTAGTTTTGGGCTTTTAAATTTGTTCTTTATCAAGGTCTTGAAATACTAATATAGCTGAATATATAACAGCTGAAAACAAAAAAATATTTGAATCCACAGATCCGTCAGATTATATGCAAGAACATATATTCGGTTAGTGTAAAGACATTTGCTTTTGAAAGGCAATTCTATTTCTCTTCGCTGGTATTCTTTCATTTGCGTAGAAAGAAATAGATCAGTTTTAATTTGCTTAATAATAACCATATAAAGGCGCACTGCAGTGCGTCTCCCACACAGATTGTTATCCTCGAAATCTTCCAAGAAGGTCTGCTCAAGACAAATCTTCAAGATATGCCTGAGTGTTTAAAATTCATATTGATATTTTTAAGTTATCACATTTCCCCTCAATTACAAATTCTTAACGCTTGGATCTGGTAACTAGTTATTCAAAACCAATTAAAATTAATCAGAAAATAAAATTGTAAAGAGTATCTCTAAATTCATTCAAGATTTTAATTTGCCACCATTCATACAGTAAAGCATTGGCGACAATATTAAAAATAAACCATTTGACAGCTGATAGTTTAGGGTTAATAAAAAGGGAGCATTACACGATATAACAACGTGTTGACTCAAGATTTGAATTAACAAGTTGTTGTTTTTTTTCGTTTAAATTCTTATGTTTTTATTGAATCGTAAAGGACAGAGTAAGGTAATGTATGGAATAAAACATAGGGCATATAGCCTCCATAATTTTGCTAGAACATATGCATTTTTTGTTGACATTTTTTATGAACATTTTCCATAAGTGTGACTGAATTTCGTTGATACAGCGTTGAATGTCCTCCTTCAATGCATGCTTGCCTATTGGTTTATTGGGGTAGATCTTTGATTTCAAAGAACCCCATAAAAAGAAATACAATGGTGTTAATACACACGATCTAGGGGGCCAATCCTCAAATATTCAAACTTTGACAGCCAACTTTCATTAGTTTTGAAATATTTCTCAACAATGAAATAACGTCTTTCTCTCGTGTAACACTCCATTTTTACTAACCCTAAACTATCAACTACCAAATGATTTTTCAATAGGGCTGCCAATTTTTTACTGCACAAGTGGTGGAAATTCAAATGTTGCGTTAATTTTGGGACACCCTTTACTAATTAATGATATTTCAAAAATGAGCTTTAGGTGGAATATTATTTATTTACATTTGCCTCATTAATATAAATCCTAAATATGTCAACAATAATTAGTTGAATTGTTTGAATAGGAAATTTACATCTGATATCTTTTGCATGTTCTTTTTCGCATCTTTTATAAACTACATGGAAGCAAAAAAAATTCTTTAAAAGAGTTTTAAATATCATAATAATTCGTATGAAATTATGTTTGTAAACTTCATGACATCTGCTAGAAAATTCTATTCAAAATTAGGAAGTATATTTTGTATACATCTATGTTACTAAAGAAGAAATCCTAACAATTCTTGTTTTACTGAAAAAAAGATCGTAAAAGTCTGGTGATCGAATATTATATTCTTTGAAGAAATTTTTTGAAATAGTATATGTAATTATTTTTAATCTAAAGTAATAAATTATAATCTGTGATGCAATTATAATCTGTGTTGCTTATCTCTATAATATGAGATGATAGTTTCCATTAATCTTCAAAATACTTAACATTATGAATTATCGAACGTTTGTTTTTCAAGTAAAATATTTAGTCTTTCTAGTTTTAAGTTCACATTTCATATGAGAAAATCCACTTTATTCCTTTAATGTGAAATCAAACATATTTTTTTAAAAAACTTATTTTTTATCAGCTTGAAAATGAATTTTTTAATTTAAATTACCACATGTTATTAATTATGAATATTGTTAAGATTCTATAATGTTGCTTACCAGAACAGTTTGGTGACAAACTTGGTGACCATTTGGCGACTTGCGACGAATATGGTAACATAATAATGATACTGGAATTTTCCAAAATTTTGGCGATAGAACCAATAGGAGCTGAGATATGCTTGATTGTTCGAGAACCTTCTCTGGTAACTATAAAAGCCCGGCAGCTCTCCTCGAAGACAGTCGTGTATTTGTTGTAGAGTCGTATAGCAAATCAACGTTGAATTAGTTGGATCGATCTACAACTAAGCGCAAGTGTTGAAGGGAGGTCAAGCGATTGCTGAATTGAGTTGTGAGCCGAATTCGGAGTTTATTATAGAAGCAGCATCGAGTCATGTGTGTAGTAGCCAGTTGTACAATAGGGAGTCGGCAGTTGGATACAGCTAAAACGTGGAGACAGTGGAGAATTGTTGGCATTTGTAGTGACCATAGAGAATAGCTATGTAAATTCCTTCCTGCTGCTCAGTTAGGCTGATTTGTGTGATTTGCTTGTTGTTTACTACTGATTACTACTTGTGGACTGTTGTTTGTTCTAAGTGTGCTGCTGTACATTGCTTGTGTACGTCTGTGCTGTGTTTTTCCGTCTGTGTATTCGCGTCTTCGTGTTAATAAACATCGTTATTCGTTATTGAGGTCTTCTATGTTAGAGTACTACTCACTACACACAGAGAACCCATCATTCAAGTTTTAGAATTTTTGTAACATTTGGTGGAAGCGGTGGAATTAATGGACTATGTAGAGGAATTTCATTTACAATATAATTTCTATTAAGACTGAAAAAATCATGCTTCAAAAATTTAGCTTTCTTTCCGCTTGTTTTATGTGATTTTTCAACATAGCTTAAATCAATGTGTAATTAGATTTATTTTATATACTTTGTGATGTAGTACTATTTGACTTGATTAAAATGTCATCTGTTATATCAATTTCAATATTTGACGAATTAAATGAAAATTTGTTTAATAAAATATATAATCAGCAATAAATATTGTATTCCAAGAAAAAGATGACTCATTCTTAATTTAAACAATCTGGAAGAATTTATCTATCAAACAATATCAATAAAAATTTCGTCGATATTATTTTTAATAAAATTCTTCTGTTATATCGTCTTCTTGCCTTATCAAAAAGTTTCAGCCAATTAAAAATATCGAATCCAAATTAATTATGGACTTATTTTTAGATACACTTGGATTAAAGTATGTTATTTTAGTCAGTGTGCTAATTCAATTAATTGCTAAAATCAGAAAAAAGAATTGCTTTGCGAAACTCTTTTATCAATATAACGAAAAGGAGTAAGAAGAATTTAATTAGACGGATGTTTGAAAACAATAAAAAATAGCAAGTACCCTAAATTATTTTTTAAAATAAAGAGTGGTAACTTCCTTTTTACAAAAACCTTTCTCGATATATTTTCTGATATCGCGGATTAAAAGATATGGGGAATCAATTAAATTGAATCAAAAGGAAATATTATTGTTTATTTTCAATCGCGTTGTAGAAAATTAAATTGAATTTTATAAAATATATATCTTATGGAAAAAAAAGACTTATTTTACCTTTAACTATTCTCAACGGAACACGACTGAATTTTTTCCAACTGTTTTGAAATTTAAATCCTGATTTAAATCAAACTCTATCTTAATAATGGTTTTTGAGTATTTCTCCTGGATTAAAAACCAAAATATAATGATAATTATTTTAATTCAGGTACTGTGAGGATATTTTATTCTTCAAAAAAATAGAAATATATTTATATAATTTTTAGTCAGTTGCAAAATGTCATTTAATTACATCTTTCAATTATACTGCGTATAATTTCAAATTAATCTATGAAAAAAATGTCCACTTAAAGTATGTACCGATTCATGTTTTTTTGCATTAAAAGATCCATATGATAAAGAGCGAGTTATTTAAGAATCTAAATTTTCCTTTTAAATGAGTTTTTATTTATAAATTATTTTCCCTCCAGTTGTTGGATTTTATTTAAACTATCTGCACCATCTTCATTTAAGATATTTTACCATTTTTTTCTAATCGAGGGAAACCTCTCTGCAGCAGTACACATATCTTCAAAGCAAATCAGAATGATTAGAGTATCTGGCTACTTTTAAGGATTATCATTCTTGAAAGAAAATATACATAAAACAAATCTTAATCCATTCTTTTAAACTTATTAAATTAAAAACGTTAAACAGGGTTTCTTTTTTTTTTTTTTGAAAAATATAATTTGTGCTTGTTTGAACCTTTCAGTCTTTTTCGGAAGTTACATTTTGCCGTTTTGGATTTTTAACTATAAATATAAATCCCTAACTAATCGTCGATGCACAAATATGTGACAGTAGGTACTATTATCATTTCCCCCAATGTCTGTTGAGTTTGTGATTTTTACTGTTCTGAGTTCTCCCACAGCTAAATGACCCAGCAAACTTTCTTATCGATTTTCCATTATTATATTGACTGGTGCAGTATTTCATTGATTGACGCAATATCTGAAGATGCTGGCCCATATGCATCAGGAAAAACATGCTTGGATATCGTTCAGACGTTAAAAGGCTTTACTTGTGGGAAAATGGCTTTTTGCTCTTTGTTTAATATTCGTGAATTTGGCTTCCATATTTTTGCTAAAAAAATTTATATTATGGTTTGGTAATTAAAGAATGTTTTATTTGTATATTTATTATTTTATACATTTTAATCTTTATTTTATTTTTTTATTCATTATCATAAATATTATAAAATCATGCAACCACTTTTGCATTTCTCATCTTGTTGACGCCATTTATAAAAAATCAAATTTAACTAAAATTAATTTATCAGCTTATAGTATAGATCTAAAGGCGCAATTACATACATTTCTTGACCTCCTAATACAAGGAGAAATGAAGGAAAAATCAATTAAGAATATCTTACCAAACACGGAATAAAAATATTACATAAAAGTTTACGAAACTTAAAATTAAGCTTAGCTATTATTATAAAAATTTTGCATAATTGTAAACTAATAAGATAAGTATGTAATGAAACATTCATATTAAAAGCATTTCATTCAAATTAATAACTTTATGATTAAATAATACAGCATTTGTTCGATAAATAGTTTTTTCTACCTACGATATATTGAAATTACTGAAAATAAATAGAAACAAAATACAAACATCATTAAAAATGCGAAAAAAATTGTAAACTACAACAAAAATACTATTCAGATCCCTCCAGGAAGCATTTACTTATTTTTTTTTCTTCTCTCAATTCCAATAGCATAAGCATAAAAAAAATTTTAACGACCTCGGCAATAGTTAAAATAATTTCCAAAATAAGCTGAATAATTGCCTCCTTTGGAATGTTTATGTTGGAGAAGTAATGTTTGTTTTATATTTCGATATAAATCCCTCATATGAATGAATTGGATCATATGAAAGAAAGTTTAGCAAAACACAGAGTTTTTCCATGACATAATATCCATTTCCATTATCGCAACTGTAGTTTAATTTAGCTTAGAATTAATTTAAATAATAAATTTGATCCTCTTTTAAAATATGCAATATATTTATTTTTCTCCCTCCTTCGTAGCAACAGAACATTGTATTTTTCATTACCATGAAGGTGTGCAACATATTTAAATATATTCTTTCTTTTACACTAAAATACATCATATATAGTTCGCAGTCACTCACCAATAGAAAATTAAGACACACTAAAAAGTTGTTGAATGTAATAAAAATTTACTCGACTCCTTATAAATATTTCTATCAGTACTTTATTATTTAGTAGTTTTTGTTCAATCCTTTAGTTTTGATAAAATAAAATATATTTCTTGATTTCAAATACATAACTTTTAAAAAAAAGAACGTTTTTGTTTTGTTACATTTTTGCTTATTTAAAATGCCAAAATAAAATTTCTTTTATATTACACCTCATAGATTTTGATATATTTTAAGAAACAAATATAATAACTAACGTAAATTAAAACAAAATTTTAAAAAATTATCGTTTTTTCTGAAAAAAATAAATTTGAAAATGAACTGAAAAAAATCATTTCAAAATAACTGAATTTTCTTGCAGAAATTTTTTATATTAGCAAAAAAAATTATTTAGCAGAAATTGTGCATGTTTCTCCCATGCCATACATAACACTAACACAAATCAAAGAAAAAAATTTTTTATTTTAATTCGAAAAAATTGGAATGTCAAAACAAAAACCACCATCGTATTACCTTCAAATCCCAATGATTTCATTCTTCATTCTGTTTATTTTCTATAAACATAGTAATTTTCCAATCTAAAATCACAACAAATTGTGACAGTGATCGATGCAATTGCAGCATTCAGTAAACAAACTACCATAGCTATGCCGTTCTTCTCTGACATCTATGAAAGCTGTCATTGTAAAAGTTCACCGAAATTTCTGACGTGAACACAAAATATATAAAACAACATTTCTGAGAAGAGGATAAAAGAATTTCTGAGATAAATCCTGAATTCTAACAAAAAGTCTGTAGTGTTATAAAATGTTTCTTTAGACTTTTTCGATGTATACTTTTATTTCTGTTTTATCATATAGTAAGTTTTATATATTAGACACAAAGCTAAACCGCTCGCGAAACTCGTAGAAGAACTGTCATAATTTTTCTTGGCAAGTATCTCGGTAAGATAACAAGAATATTTACAGTACAGTGATCCAGTGCAGGATTTAATTATGCACTGTTACTCATGATTAAACTGTATTGGTATCAATTGTGTTTAAATGTGATGTTTTGAATTCATATCGGCATGAATGATAAGTTGCAAAACTGATAAATGACTTTACACAAGTAAAGCAATGGAAGTGCACTTTATTCTAGAGATGTATTTTTATACTTAGCTGTAAATGTTTGTACGCTGTTTTACAGAATTTTCTTTTCTGTTGGTTCATACATCGGGGAAATTTCATATGGATCACACAGCGCTTATATACAATTTGAAAATTTGAAAAGAACATGTCTATCCAACGATGTATTTTTTATTTTCATGCAATTTTTTATACTTTATGCCAAATTTTAAAAAATAGTTTGTAGTTGTAATCATGAAAATGTGCACAAAAGTGAATGTATTGATTTTTTTTCTATTTTTTCCCCCAAAATAAACTCAAACACCAAAGTGATTGTCAGATTTTGGTAAATTATGAATAATACCTCATATGTTAAAATACAAAAATACAAATATTAAATACAAACATGACAAATGTTAAAATACAAATATGATTTTATTAAAATTTACTTTATCGTACTGTGAAAGCAGAGTATCTGTTTATGTACGTTAAATTATAAATTGATACTTATCTTCAAGTCTTGAATCACAGCCGTAATTCATGTGCAGTCTTCTTATAATGTTAGGTTTCGTTCATCTACTCTGTAACTACTTTTTTTAGTCATAGTCATAAAGGCATACTGTTAGACACAATCGAAGGTTAAGTTAGGTTAGGTGCAGTTACATTTAAGGTCTATAATACAGAAAAATCATTAAAGATTCAAGTTGAATGTTTTTATAATTTCAATATTTTTCTAAAATGTATTTTGTATGCATTCAAGTCACATTTAAACCAATGAGTAACAAAGGCATAGCTACTTTTATGCCCTTTACACATCTATAAAAGGCGTTCAAATGAAAAAGTACGAAATGTCGTAAAAACATAACCGTTAACATATTTGCCTATGCCGCTATGGGAGAACGTATCGAGGCATCTAGAGATGTGATTGGAGTCTCCGGCGTAGATCAGAGCAGTGCGGGCGCCCGTTTGCGCAGGAAAGAGCAGTGGCTGTTATAAAAAGCGCCATCAAATTGACGCTACTTGTTGAATTCCTCGATCACAGAAGAACCATTAAGTCCGATGTGTACTGTGAGACAATCCGAAGACTGCGCAGGTCCATCAAGAACAACAGATCGGGCTACTCACGGAGGGTGTGGTTTTGCTCCATGATAATACGCGTCCACACGTGTCCAGAGTCAAACACGCGGAACTGGCCAAGTTCAAGTGGGAACAGCTCAACTATCCACCGGACAACCCGGACATGTCGCTCTGAGATGTGTTTGGTCCCCTGGAAAAACATCTGAACGGGAAGCGCATCAACTTGGACGGCGAACTCCAGGACGCTGTGAAGGACTGAGTCTCGTCAAGGCCACAGGAATTATGGGTACCAGGAATCCTTCGGCTCGTTAATCAATGGGATCGTTGTGCTCAGGCCTATGATGTATACTTTGAATAAAGTCGTCTTTTAAACTCACAGTGTCGTTTCGTACCATTTCATTTGGACATCCATTGTATGTATTGTATGTTCTGTTAAATGACTCTTATTTCAAATTTTAGTAAAATAGACTAATGTATTAGCAAAAAAAAAATACACTTAAATGTTGTATGAATTTAAAATTTTATAAAATAATAAATTTTATTATTTTTATATAAATTAATGTTATTGAAAATATCTCCACAACTCCTTCTAAACAACTGAGTCTAATTCATCCAAATTTTGCAAGCTTATTATTTGAAATAAGGGAAATAACAATGTCAGTTTTCCAAAGTGTAAATGCCAAGTAAATATTTAATTAATTAGAGTGTGACCAAAATTTGAAATTAATTGATTTTATTAACCCTTAATCGTAAATCACTTTTCTACTATAAATTATCTCACATAAAATATTTCAATACTATCTTAAAATACTTTATCCTTTATCTTTGATTATACTAATTTCATTTCCAAGAACTTTCTCCTTCAACTTTTATTTCTCTTTCTTTCAAAAATAAATAAATAACTGAATAAATATTGACAATATTAATGAAAAGCAATTTATAACTTTCCAACTGCCAAGCAACGATGACATTTTAAACTACTCTATATTTAATTTAGGTATTTCTATGTCATTTCTTTTAGTATTTTAGGAAACCTTTTTTTTAATATTAAAATAATTCAAAAGTGTATTTAATTAAATAAAAAAACTTACTTTAATTTAAAACGCTTATTAAATTGCCATCATCTTCTGCACATGAATGAATGAATAATATTCTAATTCTAAAGAGAAGTATTTAATTCATTGTCTCGAGCTATTCATGAAAACTTTATTTATTCTCGAACAAAATTTGAAGTGTTAATATAAAAATATTAAAAATTTATGAAGAAAATAAGCTGTTGGTAGGATTTAAATATCATTTGTTTTAATTGATGTCCTTGTTTTAATTGTTTTAAGAAACTTTGGACGCTAAGAATAATTTGTTTATCATAATATTCTTTAAAAAAACTAATTTTTATATAAGATAATCATAAAATATTAAACAATAAGGAATGATTTCAATCATAACCAACGCCCGAATGTATCAATTAGTGTTCAAATATTTTATAATTCTTATAAATAATTTTTAACTAATTACGCAAATAAATTCAAGATGACTGAATTCAAAAATGGCAAAATTTAGAAATATAAATAAATACAATTAAAATTGAGATGGTGGAAATAAACTATTGGAGAAACAATAGTATTATTTAAATGTCAATAATTTACATTGATATTTTAATGCAGCAAAAGATATGTTCCATATTTTATAGATTTTTTAAAACACATTGCTTTCTTGTACAAAAATGCTTTGCAGGGAGTGGTGGATTTCTCCGAAAATGCAATTTATCATCAAACTGTCATAAAATAGATCATTTTAAAGCTAAAATTATGTTGTTATGCTAACCGACAACAAATAATACATCAATTCAATAAAAGAAGGTAATATTTAACCATACAATGGACTTACTTGCAAAAGTTTAGATTTTATAGTTGTTTCTTTGAAAGAGATTTCAATTTTACAATATTTTTTGTACATTATATAGAATCAGTCTGAATGCATTGAATAATTTCCTAGAATTGTTGTGGCATTAATTTAAAAAATCTTTTATAAAAATCAATTTTTATATGTACTGGAACTTAATATGCAAATATCATCCAAAAAATATAATTCCTCAATATTTTAGTTTAATGCCATGCTTTTAATATATTTTATATCATTAAAATAATTTTGATTATCTTTTAATTCATTTCAAAACCATATGAAATTTTATAAATGAAAATATATGCTTTTTTTTTTTTTGAGATCCTTATTTTAAAATTGTAGAATGTCTAATATGTATCTTTACATTTAAGAAAATTATTTAAAAAGGAAACAAAGATATAAGCTTACAATCTTTTGTAATTGTTAAAGAAAATATCAAGGTTTTTTATTTAAGAAAAAGAAGAAGGAATTTTTAATAAAACATTTCAATAAATTCATAATTTATTAAATGCTATAAGAATTTCTGAAAACTCTTGGCAAATTGCTATTTGCTTTCACAAAAAATATTGTAGGATTCTTAAACTATCACATTTGTAGATTTTGGCAATATGTAATTCGAAAGCGACGTCATAACTGTTTTTATGCATTTAAATCCAACAATTCGAATATACTTTTGTATAGAAACCACTGCTTTTTTACATTTCATTCCATTCAATCATTGTTTAGTTTTAAGATACCTAAAAGCACGTAATACGAATTCATAAAAGCTGAGATCCCTCACATTTTTTTATGTTCTTTTCATTCCAGCTATCACTTATTAAATAAGTATCTTTTATATGGATCTTTTTAAAATCTCGTTGATAGCGTTTGAATAAATCCGCTTAGTTTGAATAAATCCTCTTAATATTGCTAATTTTTTCAAAAAAAAAAATGCTTTCGTAATGAATTCATTTTACAATGACGTTTTCTTAATTATTTCTTGCTCCATGAATTATTATGTAATAAGTAACATCAAATTTTACATTTTATTCAATATTTTATTTTGCAATATTCAAAGCTATCAAATTTCTGCTATGAGGTGATTTATCTAGAAACTGACTCATTTTCAGGAGAATTAATATTTTAATAAGAAATTAAAATTGCACCTAGCATTTGAATTATATTTCTTATTGGAATATTCAACGCTTCTTTAAAATATTGCCTATTTTTTGTGAATTTGGCTTAGCTTCTTACAATTTTTTTTATGCGTCAGCGTTTACTTACACAACATGTATTAATTCACAATCAGTCTTCTTCGTTTTTGACTGCATGTTCATATGTTGTAAAATCAATTAAACATAAAAATGGGATAAACAATTTTTTATCATAGAAAATTAAATTGAAGCCACAAATTAATTATGCTTCAATTATTTGAGTTCTAGTAGCTCCAAAGCGCAAGGAAAAAGTTTTATATCGACAAGAATTTTCTTGCTCTACATAATTATCAACATTCGATAGCAATTCATAACGTCCAATTTTCCAGACAATTTCCTTCCTCTTTCAGATATCCTTAGATATTATTAGTAGCAATCTTTGCAATTCTCTGTAGACTATATAAGTGAAGAATTTCAAATTTATTTTCCTATAAGAACATAAAAATGTGAGGGTAAAAAAGATCCTTAAAACTTACTATAGAATTTAATGTTCTTTCTCTTTCTTTTTCAACTGACCTTGCAACCTATTAGAAGTCACCACTTCTAGGCTATAGAGCTGAAGCCGATTCCACTTATAACGCGTCATAAATAGATATCAGATATACGTAATGTCCATTATGTTTCAAATTTTCTCTCGTTGGCAAGATTCAACAAGGAATATCGCTTTAAGTGCGTTCCATTATTTGAGCAGGTAAAAATTCGGCATCTTTATTCAAACCAAAGTGGGATTTCGAATTAAAATGTGACCTAATGAAACTACGCCTCTTTTTCAAAACAACAATATTCCCTAGGGCAATATTCCAGTACCTCTATCTCTACTAATAATAAAGGTGTGTGTGTGTGTGTGTGTGTGTGTGTGTGTGTGTGTGTGTGTGTGTGTGTGTGTGTGTGTGTGTGTGTGTGTGTGCGTGTGCGTGTGCGTGCGTGTGTGTGTGTGTGATAGTTTCTGACTTCTAGTCTAGTTCTACGTCTCTGA
The DNA here is from genome assembly GCF_947563725.1 of Argiope bruennichi. Taxonomy (NCBI): domain Eukaryota; kingdom Metazoa; phylum Arthropoda; class Arachnida; order Araneae; family Araneidae; genus Argiope; species Argiope bruennichi. The sequence continues at coordinate 37,497,621 of NC_079152.1, read as the reverse complement.
GTGATTTTTTTTAAATTGTATTTCATAAAAAATGAAATGAAATATTGAATTCCTTCCTGCATGACTTCCGAAGATATTCCAACAGAAAAATTATTTATACATCATAATAAAATAATGCCATAAAATTTCTTATCAATTTCAATTGATTTTTTTGGAATATTCAGCTTCAACAAAAGTAGCTTGTATCATTGTTGAAGTGAATTTCAAATAGTTTCATTGCTGCAATTAATATTTCGCTCTGGCTTTTTTTTTCCATTGTTGATAATTAAAATACGCAGAATATGTTTATTTTTCCATGATTAGGCTGCAGTATAATAATGTCTTTGTTTATACTAGGTTCCAGTATAAGGCATACTTTCACTAATCCTTTTGTAATTTTGTTGTATTCCCTATGAATTTGACTCGAAATTTTAGCGAATCTCCACGTTTTATACCTCTCTGAGTCCGAAAAACACATTTTTGTAAAATGCCCGTGAATAAAGTAATTCTAAAAAGCTTCGAGTTAGATGAATGAAATTTGGTATATGGTTACACCAAATTTGCAAATTTCTATCAAATTTTGTGCACATTTTATTCAGAAGAAGTGTGTCCATCTGAGAGCCTGAATATTAATTATCACGATAATTACAAAACGAAAGGAGCAAAAGGGGTATAATGCGGTGCACATATTCACTATCTGTAGTGTAGACGCCTGTAAAATTTTGACCTAAAACCAAGAAAGGGTTGGCCGTATGCCAATCTTACTTTCAGAATCAGGTAAACGCGTTTACTTAAAAACTCAATGTCTTAAATCTATCAAATTTGATATGTGATTTTGTAACTGAAACTGCAGCTCTGCATCAAAATTTTATTTCACTCGATTGAAAAAAAAGCATCTAAAAAACAAATTTGACTTCCGGATACTATTGCTCGCGTACCAGGATTAATCGCCAAAAATCACGCCAAGGCTCATGCGATATATTCTAAAAAATGCAAAATTGGCGACATTAGTTAATATTTCGTAACTGTTGTATGCGAGTTCCATGTAAAGTGTCCTTTTGGAGAAACATATAGGAGAGAATATGGAAGAAAGTTTAGGGAAGAGCATTACTTCTGGTTAATACTGATACGCCATTTCTTTTAATATTTCGTTGAAAAAATATCTGTATACCTTCCACATTATTTTTCTTTTTATTGTCGAATGAGTGATAAAATTTGAAATAACAGGATTCATCAGGCACTAATGCTCAGATGAACTGAAATATAATTTCCAAAACTCCAATTACATACAAATTTATTATTTCATATTAACTGATATGTGTCACAAATTAATAACTCCATATATTTCCTTTTGCAGATCTCAGATGCATTTATACAATCTATTTTCCAACAGAATAGAGAGTCTCCAGCACTCTAGAAAAACACTTTCTTTCCGAAAATATAATACTAAATCCACAGAAAAAAATATCAGAGACAAAAACGGTTCCAAAATGCAACTTCCACATTGTCTATTTACTGGAATTCCATTTCCATTTCCAAAGAAGAGGGAAAGGAACTTTCTACTCATTTTTTCCATCCATCCATGATCCAGGATTTCAAAACCTTTTCAGGTATCTGCCTACATAAAGAAGGGACGTTTTTGAGAGATTTTTTTCTGTTATTGTTTCATTTCAGGGGGTTCTTTCTTGGGATTGCAAACTACATATTTCTTTCTTTTTTTAATATTCCATGAGGGAAAATGAACTTTGCTGAGATACTATCTTCTGTCACTTATATGAGATTGTAACTTGCACATGTTGCTGTACATTTGATGAAACACTTTTTCGATTAATTCATTATATGCAAAACATTAGTATTTCCAACAGTCATTTTTAGCTGTATTTTTCTTTGCAATATTACCTACATAACTGATGCAGTTAAGAATAAATTTCTTTCACGTTTTAATAAATATTTCTAGGAATAATAATGAATCATTTTTCAATATGCAACAAGCTTTTTTTCTGTTATCAATCTCTTTTATTTAAGATAATGTCGTGTGATTTTATATAATTAAAATCTGCCTGTTTGCTGGATAGCTGACAGTTATGATATTGTACATATTTATTGCTAAATGCATACATTTTCATATTTTGACAAAATTTATTTTAAATAATTGTGGACTTAGTAGATTTCTAAATAAATGATGAATAAAGTTTTGGTTGCATTTAAAATTTAATTAGTTAATTAGCATAATTATTCAATATAATTAATGTGAAAAGTTAAGAAAAAATGTTAGCATTATGTTTGAAGCACTTATAAACAAATCTTTGATACAAAAAAAGTAAATTAATAATTTTAAAGAAATTTGGTATTTTAGCATTAAGCAAATCTTTCTATCTTCGATATGTGAAAAAAGCATATTATTCTATTAAAATCCTTCTTGTAGACCGAACAAAGAAAAACAATTTATCTTTCTTTAAAACTGAAGCACAATTTCTCTTTATGAAAAACTTAATTTAACATTTAAGTATAAGTCACATATAATATATTCAAATGTTCGAGTCACAAGAACCAAATTGCGCATATAATTAAAGGTGAAATTTTTCGGCACTTCCAGATTATTATTCGAAATCTCTTCTTCTGATACATATCATTGGAAAACCAATGGCCAAGACAAGATATTTTCATGGTCAAAATATCATAAATTAGTCACCATCAAAGCAAAAGATCGCTATTAATAACACACTAAACACTGTTGACATTTTTTGGCACACTATTTACAAAATTTCAATTGAATGTATTACTATTTTTGGAATTTTTCTCAAAACGATTGTTTAAACTTACAATACCTCTATTTGAAAACAAGAAAATAATTATATAAACCGGAAATAGACAAGATTCTATTTAAAGACAAAATAATTGTACAAACATGAATTAAATAAAATTCTATTTAAAAGCATATAAATTAAAAAATGTTCATTCAGGGTCTTGTCAAAATTGCATCAGATATCATGAATCATTGCAAAACATTTATGAATTTGTGAAAACTTATAATGAGGAATGTTTAGCAAATAGATAGCACATCAATACTTAGCATACACATATACTTAATGCATTCGATTAATGATACTGTTTTTACAGTTTTACTATCTTCGTATCTAACAGAAACCCTCCAAATATTTATCAAATCAAAAAGTAAATTAAAATGTTTTTCGAATTGTGTATTAAAAATGGGTTGTTAAATATTCACGATATCAATTTAAAAAGTTAAGTTTAGCAATCAGTTTTTTTTTTAAATATAAAAAAAAAACTTATATCCTACGCACCATTTTTGACTTCCCTTATCAAGAAACACTTCCATCAATTTAAGGCATAAACCAAAGAAGTATTAACTCCTCCTTAATTCCTCGTTAGGTAAAGTTATTATATACAGGGTGGCTATAAAATAACTTTCCCTGTTTGGCGACATCTGCAGCTAAAACGAATGAGCGAAATGAAACTACATTTCATATACAGATTAAAAAAGGCATGAAAAATAAATTCCGCAGAAAAAAAATTAGTACCAATTGTTGCCGGTATAGGAAAGTTGTGGGAGTACAATTATGAATAAATTCATGAAACTCACTGAAAAATAATCTTTTATTCGTCAATATTAGGATCCCTTGGACGCCGGGCAACCTTTTTAATATGTTGACCTTCCATGTGTACAATATATTGCATACGGTGTATGATGGTCTCCACTGCCGCGTGTAAACTCTCAGGTTCGATGCTCATAACAAACCTTTTTATGCTCTGTACATAAGACATGCAAGTTTGCTTAAGAGCAAGCAGCCACGGCATTGCAATGTCCAGTGTAAAACATTGTTAGCAATGAAGCAAGCTGAGGTAAGGCAGGGCCCATATTAAGAACACATCAACATCAATCACGAACAACTGTCAAGAACACATCAATAGACAAGAAGGAATTGTAAACAGGTCGTTTGCTCTTCTCTTTTTACAAGAAATGCATGATTCTGCTGTCAAACATACACTAGGTATTTCACATAACTATCAGATATGCAAATTTCTCCTTCGTACATGACAGAAGTGCCAATATTGCTCCTATCGACAACTTTTAGCATTAATTTTTTTTCTAGTAATTCATTTTCCTATAATTTCATAGTCTATATATGAAATCTGGTTTCATTTTGTTCATTAGTTTTAGCTGTAGATGACGTCAAACAGGGAAGGCTATTTTATGGCCACCCTATATCTTATATTTTTCATCATAAGACATTTTGTTTCATAATACATGCTGTCTTTTTTGTTCACAATATTTAATGTTTTTATACATAAATACTCAAAGATATATTAATTTAAAGCATATTACTTTTCCCCCAGTGCTCAAAATTATTCCCGAAGTTTCTTACAAAGCAGCGATGATTGCAATGATGAAAAAAATCTAGAATCAACTTGAAACTAGAAATTTGAACAGATCCAAACTTCATTCTTGAAAATTTTAACCCTACAAGATATCCCTGAACTATGTGAGACTCATTTTCTATTAAAAATAGTCATTAACATGAATCTTTAAATAATTTAATTAAAGAACAAAAAGAAAAACTTAAAACTTTAGTAGTGGCAATCTTAAACGTGTGAATTACAGCATTCGTTCTTTGGTTGCTGTGAAAATTTTGTTACTCTTTGCAATTCTAATAAGTTGAAAAGATATGAAACCAATCCCATCTAATTTTAAGAAGCAACGCAAACTATACTTAAATGAAATCAAGAATTGTCCTCTCCAAACGGTGAATTTAAACCTTTCCATTAAAGTTTTTCATAAATAGTAAAAAGAATTCAAGATCTTGAGATTAAAAAAAAATGAATAGATACATTTGTTTTCTGTTAGCGACCAAAGAAATTATACCATCGTAATGCAATTTGCTCCGAGGTGTATTTCAAGTAACATGGCGAAGTAGAAAATATTGATAATTATCAAGGACTCCTTTAAAATATCGATGACTCGGCGCAATTCTTAAGAAATCTACTTTTATCTATCAGTGTGCAAAAAAAAAAAAAAAAATAATAATAATAACAAAAAATAAAAAAATAAAGAAACTGAAACTGAAAGGAAGTTAAAATGACTCTTATTACAATAATAAAAAAAGTAAAGTGTACTTCAGAAAGCTCTCATCTAAAGAGTTATCGATAAAATCTATGATAAAAGCATGTGAAATAAAACTCCAATGCTGAAGCCCTTAATGAAGGCACTTTTAAAGCAATTTATCATTATTTTCAGAATATTTGGAAACAATCTTGCATTTCTTGTGCTTTATTATAAATGTTAAACAGATGTTTAAGTGAGAATAAATAAATATATGCAATTACATATTAATTCTGTTCGAATCAATGAAAGTTACTGTGGATACAATTACACACAAAAATAATAATTCTAGTATTTCATGAACACATTTGTGAACTGTTGTAATTCAGTTATTATGTGGAAAGGTTAAGCATTTCATCTTTCACCCTTTATTTACCGAATTATGTTACTATCAATTTTTCAACTTTATTTTTGCACCAATAATTAAATATTTTTAATTTCTACTTTTAGCATATATTAATACTTCCTATCTGGTTTACATTTTCCGTGCTTCTTTGAATACCATCAGAAAAAATAGTCATATTCCGAAGAATTAAACCGGATTTAATTATGTTTTTGCGGATTTATCTGGAGATTTTTATCATGTTATTGCGAAAAATTGTTTTTTTTTTCATTAAAAATAAATTGTGCCATCCAAAAATTTAATATACTTTCTCGTTAATTTTTGTAAATTAGTACAAGAAGAAATTCTTACATTAAAGTAAAGTAAAATCATCAGTTAGATTTGTTATGGGGACACTGGTAAATGATTCTCGTTATTTTCAAGTTATTAGATTGTTAGTTTATTGGCCATACAGCATCAGTGGAATCAACTGTCCATGCCTTCGCTCGCTAAGAGTTAGCATTGTTGTCACACATGAAATATTACTTGCTAAGAATAAAAATTATTAGTAATATAATTAGAAGACAGATGGGTTAGTTTTGTCGAGAAATAAAATAGTAATGGGTCAGTAGAGTCTTACTGTATCAGCCCTTATTGGAAGGAAAACTTTTTAGTGTTGTAGTAATTTAACTGCTATAAGTTAAAAGATAATATCAAGAGATCCATCTCTGTGCAGTTTTGCATTTAAGAATAGAATTTTTTCAATCTAAGAATACCCTATAAAATAACTACTAAAATAAACTATTAGGACATCGTATTTGAATAAATTAAAATTCTTCTATTGCACAATTTAGTGTTTCATTTTATCTTGTGCCAGCATTAAAAAATTTTTCAATGCATTTTTGCCATTCTTTTAGATATTGTTGTTTACTTCTTACAAAAGCACCTAAAATGTTAATTCTAAATATTGCAGTTGATTATCTAAGATATTCCAATAAATAATTTTCTTTGATAAAAATAAGCAAGGCAGATAAAATCTTAAAATAACATTTCATATTAACTAAATCAAAATCATTGAAAGACATTCTGATAAAATGGCATATTGAAATTACAAGCTGCTTTTTTTTCCCTTTTCATTCCTTTCCTTTCATTTACTTTCACGTCTTCCTTTCATTTCATTTTCTTTCATTTCATTTTCTTTCATTTTTTCCTTTCATTTCATTTCATTTTCTTTCATTTCATTTTCTTTCATTTTTTCCTTTCATTTCATTTCATTTTCTTTCATTTCATTTTCTTTCATTTTTTCCTTTCATTTCATTTCATTTTCTTTCATTTTTTCCTTTCATTTCATTTCATTTTCTTTCATTTTTTTTCCTTTCATTTTCTTTCATTTCATTTCATTTTCTTTCATTTTTTTCCTTTCATTTTCTTTCATTTTTTTCCTTTCATTTTCTTTCATTTTTTTTCCTTTCATTTTCTTTCATTTTTTTTCCTTTCGTTTTCCATTCTTTTTTCAATTTCATTTTTCCTTTCATTTTCTTTCATTTTTTTCCTTTCATTTTCTTTCATTTTTTTTCCTTTCGTTTTCCATTCTTTTTTCAATTTCATTTTTCCTTTCGTTTTCCATTCTTTTTTCAATTTCATTTTTCCTTTCATTTTCATTCCTATCTGCTCCTGAAGTCACTATTAAAGATCTTTGATTTCCGGATAAAATTCGAGAATTGCTTTCATTATGGTTTCACTATGTATAGGCATGATGCGTAGTAAATACATCAATAATATGTGAAAATTTGTACATTCGAGTGCCAATTAACATACCATTTCATCTTTCAAATGGCGAATCCGTTCCTAATACTGAAAAATATAATGTTAATCTATTACAACTTTCGAATTAGCATTTGAAGAGGATGCCGATCTGATTTTTATCAGTCCCAACATCAAGTATGAAATTTGAGTGTTCAAATTTTGATATTCAAATATTTGAACACGAACCTTATATTCCTTAAATTCAACGAAACTCTATGCTTTGATTTCGCACCGTGGTAACAGCATTGACGGGCCTCTTCTTTCAAGGATGCTCCACCACCCGTTGATGCATGGCAAGAATCAATCAGCAAGATTGCTTTTCAATACAAAGACCGGCGAATCCACTTCAATGAAAGCTTGTGGAATGATAAATTGTCGTCCCACAAGCCTTAAATTATCGTTTGAGAGAGTAATTTTATTCCAACATTTTCAAATGTCAGGGGAAAGACATCGAAACTGAAAACTGCAAACTTATCATCGTAATTTCTAAACATATAATATGAAGAATGAAATGGCAAAGTTTATTAAAATATGGAACTGAAAAGTGAGGGTAATAATGTTTCTTTAAATTTTTCGCTGTGGACATTTTATTTTAAAATTTATTTTAATGATAAATATGTGTCGGTAGCAATATTTTATGATGTATTTTAAAATGAAATAACACAGCAAAAATGTTTAACATAAGCAAAACTGTTGGCAGATTAACTGCCTTCGATAAAAATTGTTTGATCTTAAAATAGATCGCCTGCTAACATATTAAAATGTTTTTCAACATTCAACTGGTTAATAATTGGAGCCTTTAATAGTAAGACGTTCTATTTTCAATGTTTTGTAGCATAAATTCTGTACTCCAGTATATTTTTTAAAAAAAACAATATAATTTAAAAAATAAAGTTAGCTTTCAGGAAATAAAAAAGATTTCGAAAATATAATGAATGTAAAATTGTGGAAACATCATTTATCACTAATATTCTCAAGAACTGAAGACATCTTATTGCAATCTGTATATTATCCATGCACTTCTTAAAAATAAAATGAGCTATGTTGGGTTTTTGATAAGGTTTCGTGTCCGAATACTTTTGAGTTCTAAAATTGACGAAACTTCCATTCGTATAGGTGATCTTAGGGCAAGTTAAATCAGACATTGAAGGTTTTTCTATTCGAATAAAAAAGAAAGAACTAATTATTCTATTTCAAATAATTAATTCTCACTTTAACCGAATTTAACAGAGATATGAGATAAGAAATTTAAAAAAAATCTATTTCTATCATGAGTTAGAAGAATGAGGTAAATAACAATATTATCAAAATTAAGAGATCCTTGATTTCCTGAGAATATAGGATCAAATTCTAATACAAGCATTCGATACTTATTGATTTCTCTTCTCACGTCGAATTGTTACTATGTATAAAGTTTTTCCATCATATTATTATTTTACCAGGAAGTTGAATTCCTCTTCAAGAGTACCGTAAGAAAAACTCTGTAATTCTCAACAAAGTAATAATTTCCGTGACAAAATGGCATCCCGGTATCATAACTTTGAATTCGGAGGACTGACCATTCTTGACAGTGAAAGTAATGGAAATTCGAAGAGTAATTTAAGGAAATTTTTTAATGTAAATATTTTATCTAATGGAAAGTACAATAAAAATATTATAGAAAAAGTATATATAAAGGTACTCGAAAATAACTGTTTCATACAAAATATCAAATCAAATAGGTGCAGTAATACAGCAATCTTCAAGCTCATAACATAAACGAACTCTACGTAAAATCACTCCGAAATTAAAATAATATATTAATGTAGACTAAATAATAACGGTGAAATTTTTGTTTTAATTTACTAAAAATAAAATGTTTTAAGAAAATTGCTAACTATAATGTAATTTGAAATCAAGATGAGGATGAATGATGTAATTTGATGACATCTATGATGAGATCTGTGATGTAATTTGAAAGCATCAAATGAAAGCATTTGATGCTTTCATCATAAATTGTCATTTAAAAATATTTTTTTCTATCTAGAAATAAGTAAAAGTATATCAAACCGATACACATTGGTTGAATACTTTATTATATACTAGCCGCCTTTGGAGACCAGCTGATTCGCTAGTATTAATGTTCTCTAAATGAATTAATCTTTAAGTAAGCTGGGGGCATTAATGCAAAATTTCACCAGTTTTAAAACTCCCATGTTAATGCTACTTTTTGTAACTTTATTTTTTAATAGCTTCTGCAGCAAAATATTTTTAGGTTTCAAATTTAGTAGTCATACAATTCAGTCTTATTATTATGTAGGCCTTAAGCTGCTCTGCTCATTGTACTATGTATCTCTCTCCAATTTTCTGTCAGTTTTTCCAGTAAATTTTAAATTTAAATTAAATTGGGAATGATTAAATTGCAATTAATAAAAAACATACTGAAATTAAACCAAGCATTTAAAAAATTATGAGTACTGAGAACGGGGAGGTTTGGTATTGAAGTCTTGTATGCTCTAGAGAATAATTTTCATAATTTATGTGATATCTCAAAGATTATTTCAACAGAAATTTCTCTGATTTGTCATTAGATTCAGTTTTTAATTTTATTTTCAAAAAAAATTAAATGACGAAAAAAATAATATTTTATTAGTTTCGGTCTATAAATATATTTCAAAAAAATTATAAAGTCTAAATTTTATATAGTTTTTTGATCCTAAAAAATTATATTCTGGGAAATAGTCTTGGCACTCCAACTTTTAAATAAATAAATGAACTTTTTTTATATTCTGCTATCAAACCTGATCAGTTAATGAAGTTTTGAATGGAACAGTTTAAAACAATCAACATTTTCATAATCTTAGGTCAGTCAGTCTTGAGAAACCCTGGGTGCTGATTTGGATATCATCTATTATCTGTTTGTTAAATATGATTCACAGAGCAGAGGATCTTAATAAAAAAAACATTCGTTATTTATTAGAGCATTCCCCGACTCAAATTAAATAAAATATAATTATTTACTTCATTTAAACCATTTTAACACGTTTTTCTATTATTGATGCTTTAAAAATTAGCCGTTGGGCCCTGAATTAAATCATGTTTCCCTTAAATAAAGCTAATTTATTTTTTAAAAAATGTAGATGTAAAAGATAAAAAAAACAACTTTATTTCACATTTGGTTTTGCAGTAATATTTAACTTAAGTTTACAGTAATATTTAACTTATATTTTAATTTCAGCTTCTGTCAATGGCATATCCGTTCGTTGATGAAAGATACTTTTTTCTCATGCGCACGTTAGAAAAAGGAACCAAATTTATAGGTTAAAACATTGGTATCATTAAAAAGATAATTTTTTTGAAATTTAAATATGACGTAAAAATTGTTTCTTTGTGATAATATCTTTGTAAGTTATCGCGATAAACGGCCGAAACTTAGTTTCATTTTTAATCAATTAAAATTGTAATACGAAATTCAAAAAGATCGCTTCGATCTGCACATTTCCGACCTCTGAGATATACATACGCCAAATTTGGTAGATTTATGCCAAACGATCTGATCTATATAGTTCCAACACAGACACACACATTCATCTTTATTATAAGTATAGATATAAACATAAATATAAATTATTTATTTTCTTTAAGATCTGTACCAAATTTACGAAATAGTTAAACTTTTTATATTCAGTTTGTACATTAAAGATTCGATGATTTGATTTGAAAAAGATTTTTCAGATTAATGTTACCTTCAGTTGCTTTAATTGAAATTATTTACTGGTATGTTACCACAATATTCAAAAAGTTTTTTTTAGTATGAAAACAAGGGGAAAAATAAAAATATTGGGTGAAGCATGAAAAGGGTGGAAAGTTATACAAATTTAATACTGATGTGACAAAAGAATTTCATGATAACGGTTCATTTTTAATTAGCTTCGATTGAGAGAGTGGATTACCTGTATATGGCAAACTAGGTATATTTTAAATAAAACTGAATTAATTATATAGCTGTTTTAAGCGCCACAGAAAACTTTTCCTCGCATTCATTTTTTTTTTTAAATATAACATTTCAAATTTATTCCATTTCACACAGACACGTGCTGAAAATTACTTTACTAGGTATAATTTTCAGTATAAGTTAACTTTTTTTTTTAATCTAAGATTTTGTCAATGTGAAGGAAACATGTTAATAAAAGCTATTTTTTTCCAATGCAACCGTAATGTGCTTGTGCAGCTGAAATTTTATTTTCATTTTTGCGCGAAATAAATTGTTAAAAATATGATTAAATATTTTTTTAAAAAAAATCATTAAAATTCACTTTAAGGTTAAAACACTGAATCGATATCATTGAAAAGATTATTTTTTGAACTTCAATATGATATAAAAATCAATTTTATAATGTAATGTTTTAAAAAATTATTGCGGAAAAAATGTCAAAATTTCACTTAATTTTTAATTAATTAAAATTCTAATAAAAATTCGGAAACATCTCTCCGAGGTTCACATTCTCGACCTCTAAGCTATACATGAGCCGAATTTTGCAGCTGTAAGTCTAACTATCTGGTCTATAGAGCGCCAACACATACACACACACACACATTGAGCTTCATTATAAGTACAGATATAGAAAAATTCTATATAATATTTTTCATATGAATATAATGAAAAAAAAATTTATAAATGACTACCGAAATTTGCTACGAAAAAAACGCAAAAACATATTTTTTTTTCATTGTAAGAACTTGTGTTGATTATATTTTTAAATGTTAATTTATAATTTTTCGAATTTGTTTATATTATAAATTTCCGTAATTAGTAAAGTCCTTCTTCGTTAATGATGCTAAAATTGAAAAATCACTTTTTTTATGAAAACCGTTTTAATTCTCTTTTATGAAAAACTTTCGACAGTAAAAATCGTATATTGCACAATGATATGTATTTACAATATTTATATTTATCTTTGAAACTAACTTTGCATATATTGTTTTTTTATACTGCCTGTTTTTAGAAATATTAATTAGAATGATTTGGTGTTTACATGTGATAACTGCCAGAAATATTCTCACATAAAAATAAATTTTATACCCTTTCAAAATTTTAAAAAATTGTTCTTTTTAATGATACCAATTTAATAGACTGGCTAAATTATAGAAATTTCTTTAAAAATATTTTTTTGATCAATTTTTAACAATAGTTACATTAATGATCTGAAGTTCAAACTGTTCATAAACTATATGATCGCGTGACTTTTTTCTGTTGTTGAAAGTTAAAGAAAAAGAATTTTATTTAGTATCTCTGTAATCTTTTATAAGTTGTCAGACAGGGAAACAAACCAAAACGGGACAAAACCTATTAATAATTAAATAAACTACACCCGTCAATCAAAAGTATAATCCTAAAAAATACTTTAGACGAAGTAAGACGGAAAATATGATGCGGCAAGCTAAACAATTTAGAGAATAAAATAAGATTGATGAACAAATTACATTGTAGTGTAATCAAAAAGAATTCGTTAAATTTGCATTTTTCGTTTTAACTTAGAAAATATTAAATAGATTGTCGAAAGAGGTTGATGTTTCAAAAAATATTTTTTACAGAGCATTTCTAATTTTTCTTTTGAAAAATTACAATTTTATGGAAAAACATACTCTTATTACGTTGTTTCATAAAGTTAATATTTTCTTTCGGCTACAAAATGATTCACCATCATGCGGGTACTCAGTAAAATAAAAAATTAAAAAATGTAATTTGTTTTCGCTTTACCAGAAGTAATAAATCAAACTTTTTTCAAAAAAGTTTTTTTTTTTCATTAAATTTTGATACAATATTTATTGAGGAAATACGTATCTTCTTGTTAATATTTTTTTATGATTGAGCTAATTTTCCTTCATATCGATAAAGATCAAGTAAATATAAATTATTAATCCCTTATCTAAAATACTTATGGAAATTAGTAATTACATAAAGGATTCTCTTCCTGTCAGAACGTGCAAGAAACCACAAAGATTAGAATTTTTTCTTTGACTTTTTTCCCTCTTACTTTGATTTTCTTTCGGTTTTTAAATGGTAATATGTATTACAAATAATGGGGACACAAAATTTCACAAAGGCTGGGTTTATTTATCATGCAATATAAAAATGAACTTAATTGGATGATTTTTACATTAAAATTATTTATTTAGTTGTTTCCTTTCTTATTTGATGAATTTTAAATTAATCATCACTTAAACACATTTTAATCACAGTAAAAGGCATTTTCTGTATTCTTATTGCACTAAATGAGCAAGAATATCTTATACTAAATTTAAATGACATCACTAATTTTATACATGCAGTCGCTCTTTCTGAAGTTAATTTAAAATCCGCTTTCAAAATTTTCGGAATATTAGCAAATCAATAACTCATAAAACATTTTGAAGTGCTAATTAATCACATTTTGAGAAAAAAAATTATAAAACTGAAATATATATTCTAGAAATCTAATGTTAAATCATTATAAACTAAGCAATTGTCAAACAAAAATTTATTTGAAAAAAATTTACTTCTAGAAACTCCATAAAATACAATAATACTTTCTATATGCAAACTGTAAAGGGAACTGTCTGAAGATAACACACTCTACTGAAATGTTTTATAAATTATGTTTTATAAATGTTATAAAACTGAAATTTACACTCTATAGAAATTTACAGTTAGATCATTCTAAACTAGAAAATTATTACTGCTGAGCCCTATGAAAATTGTATTTGAAAACATTAACTTCAAAAACGTGACCTTCTGAAAGTAAAATATAAGAAGAGAGAATGAAATTGGCATTTGCAAGAGAATCCCATAGGAAATTACATTGAAAAATTGCCTCAGAAGCAATGTAATTCATCAATGATGTGAATATTGATCGTGACTAGTGTAAAAAGGACAAATAGTGTCCTTTTTACAAAAAGAACAAATAGTTTCGAAGTGCTGTATCTTTTATATTAGATTCAATTCACGAGCTCGCATTCAAGATTAAAAAAATGTATTATATTTTGTTGCTGAATGAGTTAGATATTTTATTCAAGAATGAAAGTCTAAAATATAAATTTTTCACATTATTGAGATGGAAAGAAAATATTTGTAAATTTGCTAAATCGGAAAGTCTGTTTCTCTATTAGCCAGAAAGCTCTTTCTTCTGGGTTTAAGAATAATTTCGATGTAGTTTTCTATAGTATATTTAGATTTATATCCTGTTTTGAAGCCACACGAGTCCACAATTCTAATTTTGAATTGTTGACAAAGTGATCATTAAACCGGCATTCTAGAGAGACAAGATGCATACCATATCTTCTGTAGTGCATTCTGGTAATGAATCTAAAAGTTCTTGATTCCAAACCGAATTTGTCAGCAATCATTTCATCTCTGATAATTAAGAGTGGAACAGAGCCGCGGTGACCTGGTGGTAAGATGTTGGCCTCGGAATCGATGGGCTTCAAATTCGAGACCCGATCCCACCGAAGAACCGTCGTGTAGTGCATCTGGAGCACGATTAAATCCGTCGGGATCAAACGACATCCCGTCGGTGTGGTGTGTAAGTTTGGTGAGTGGGTGCCAGCTCAGGTGTAACCCTCGTCATCTGGCCGAGGTTCAAAATTAATAGGTCCGTCCCAAACTAGTGAAGACTTGAACTCTCCAATAATTAAGACATCCCCAAAAGTTAAAACCTCAATGTTTCTAAATTCGGAGTGATTTTTTTTAATGGATTTGGAAACAAAGTTTAAAAGATTTTATAAAAAAAATTGTACAAACATAAAGGATATTAAATAAAAATATTTAATATTTCCATATTTTCGCAGAAAGTATCGAATTTTCAACGAAATAATGTTGATAAATTTCTACAATATGTTTTCAAGTTTTAGAACGGAAAAAACCTTCATTCGAACAATAATGGTTCATTCCTCTATTTGGATTCTGATTAATATTATTCTGAATGTAAACCAATAAAAGTTTTTTTAACAATTTCTGCTTATTGTAGAGCTTTGTGCTGAAGGATTTCTTGAATATTCATCCGAGTATAAAACAGTCAGTTTTCTCGGAAAGTTCCTGAAAATAACAACCTCGCCCTTAATGTAAGGCGATAAGTTTTTCTATTTCTTTTATGCCTCTTGTTCTCTTTAATGATGGCACATTTTAGTCTTTAGAATAGCCTTGGAATGAGAAATCGATTAATGATGCATTTATCTTTATCTAAAAAAAGAAGAGCCAATTCACAGCTGCAAATTAGCTCATAACACAGTTTACCATATATTATACTAAAATAATTAAAATATTACTCATTTATGACATTCAGATATATAATATTATATTCTTGAAACCATTAAAAAATGCCAAGTCTAAAGATTAATGATGAAAATCTCACCATTCAATTTCTTCGGTAAAATGTCACAATAAAATATTTCAAGATGAATGTTTTTTGCACTCCTAAATCCTACAAATCTATAAATGATTATCGCTACATATATATAGTATATACAAATTTAAAACCTTCAACAATATACATTTCCAATTAGACATCGTACAGAAATAATTTATGAATGTTCCCTTGTTCACAGTATAATTCTAACAACAATTATATTCTGGTGAATACAGAAAATTTAATTATTTCATTTAAAATTAAAAGATAGCTGACTGACTTTGGTTAAAATGTCAGCATTAAATATTCAGAAATGTTTCCAATTCTAATGGCTTAATCCCTTAAACGGTAATTCGTTTACGATAATGTTTTTAAAATGCAAATATCTATCAATTTTTAATTTACAGAAGTGTATCTTTTTTCGGCTTTTCAATTTCCAAAGCAGAGAACGTAAAGCAAATTAAATTTCTTTTCAAATATAGAAGATTTGTTCTGTTACTAGAATATTGAAGTGAAATTGAATCGTTGACATTTGAGGTACGCTCTTTGATAGAAAACTCCTACGTACAAACAAAATTGTCTACGACATTCTGAATCCAACTCCTACATGTTGGATTATCTTACAAACTGTTCCAATTTTAAAGCATTCCATGAAATAATAAATTCTCAGAATAGTACCTCCCTTTTAGAATTTGTTTGCCTGTCGTATTTGTCTTCCGCAGTGAAAAGAATTTTATGTCGATCAAATGAAAAACCATTATTTTTAGCATTTCCATTCACTGTAAATAATTTTTAAAATCTCGTTTCTTATTATATAGTTTTTGAGCAAAAAAATACCTTGTAACAGCAAATAATAATTATTAATTTTTACAGAATATATTATAAGTTTTTAAAGCATTGTTGAAATTTTTAAATATTTTCCGTTAACTCATTGAAATAATATTTTTGCCTGTTAACTATAAATATAACCTGATTTGTTGTGAAAAACGTGCTGCCGCGCGATTTGATTCAGGCGTTGTTATGGTAACCTGCAAGACATCGGAGTGAGCAATTTACCAAATGAACAACTCGGAATTTAGCTAAGAAATAGTGGTGGAAATTATTTTTATTCTAATTTATATTGATTCTTCCAATTAAGTTATTGAATCTCAATGGTAACTAATTCAACATGGCAGTAACGTCTCTTAACAAGTGGCGACCCGGACATGATATGGCCTTAAGATCATTTGCGGCTATATTCACTGACGTTAACTGGTATTTTTTTAATTGCTTTAAGCAATAGATCCTGTTCTATTTTTCTCAAATATTCGATTATTTCTCTAAAAAGTGATTTGCATAGTTAATTTATTTCAAAAATTGCTTCAACGGCTTTATTTCATATCTGCACTTTCAGTTCAAATTCTTATTTCTACTTGATAGCTTTCTTTCTTGTGTATTTCTTTGAATCCATATAAAATATTTCATTCTATATAATCAAAGTTATGTCAAAGCAAAACAGAATCAAAAACTTTTTATTAATGCAAAAAACAAGTGGGAGCTTTTTACTGGACTGAATTCATATAATGCAGAAATATAGAAAAATTTTAGCGATTTCATTACTCATTTTCTAATTTAAGTTTTCTTGCGGTTACCTTGCAAGAGATTATTTTACAAAGCCAAATACAATCTTTCTAACAAGCATAATGTTTCGAAATATATTCAAAATCACCTTAACCTTATCTGTGTCAGAGAAATATTCAGTACTTCATTCGCTCATGCTGACTTAACAGACATACAACTAAAATACTGCTGTAATAAATGTTTTAAATGTTAGCAATTAATATCTGTAAATTTGGCAGTTGGATTATAAAAACGTAAAATATCTTCACAATCCTCAGTGCTAAGTAACGTTTAGCACCGAAAACAATTTGAACCATAAATTGATCTCCCAAAACATCCCAACTCTCCGTAAATACGCTAAAAATATCTATAGAGGAAGTGAAATCCCGAATGAGGAAAGATTTAAATGCTCGCTAGAATGAGAGATTATTAAGGAAGTTTTTAGTCATGAAACGCTAAGAAAAAACAAGGAAAGGAAATAAGTTTCCTTCAGTATCAGTTTGCATTTCCTAGTAGCTCCACATTAAGTTCTCGTATACCCATTGAAAAAATAATTACCTCTTTTTAAGGGAGTAAAAAAATGTTTAGGTAACATGCAAAAATGATTCATAACAAAATGACCGAACGATTTTCATGTTTCAAGACTATTAAAATTTCAAGTTTCAAGACACAGAAAAAAAAAAAAAAAAAAAAAAAAAAAAAAAAACGAATTTCTCTCGTCTTTTCTCGTATTATTCCCGGTAAAAATGCCCCTTTTAATTTGCTGTTTTAGTAATTTCGATGATACAACTAAACATATTCATTTGGCATCAATGCAGACACTCTAAAAATCTCTATTATCTTTTACACTGAATATTAAACGCTGCTGTTTTTAATTCTACATTTTAAGTTTGCTGGCAAGCATTTCATAAATATTAAAAAACAGAGTATTTTTTTTATTTGCTTCTCTATCATTAAATCTCCTTCATTAAATTTATGTTCGAAATATGATAATTTCAAAAGCAAAATAAAGGAAAATGGCTAAAATGTCCTACATAGATCACATTCGTGGGAAGTTAATCTTAAATTAACTTCCCACGAATGTTGCAACGGCGATGAAGGTTAAAACAATTAGCTGTTAAAAATTCAGATTATTGGCTATTACAAAAACCCAAATACGATTCAAACCTCTAGAACGAAACGTGTAACAGGATAAAGTTTTTGACTTCATTCCGTTTGTTGCGTAAAGTTTTGACTTCATTAAGTTTTCAATAACTGACAGTTTTCAGCACTCTTTTATACTAAGATCGAAATATTTAAATAGTAACTACTGGTTAAATTTAAAAATTATTGGTTGACCTTTCAACGACTTTTATATTATTAATGTCGTAATTTATAGATAATATACAGCCAATAAACTTTATTACAAAACTTTATTACTTTATTACAAAAAATTTCCCTGAGGCAGTTTTAAGTGTACGTACTGCATATAAGCCCCTTTATTTAATCGAGATCGTCTCTAAACCCAACATGAAACACATGCGCAAAATTTCATTTTTTCAAAAAGATTTTCTCTTATTGGGAAATAAGGATATTGTTGCTTCAAAAAGGGCCTTAGTTTCTTTAATTGATGGTATTAATTAACTAAAATAATTTCTAAAGTATTCAAAAAGTATTAAAACATTACCAAAATATCAAATAACATATATACAATAATATAATAATATAGTATAATAATAACATAATACAATACAATATACATAATACAATAATAACATAAAAATATAATACATAATGTTTTAATGCCTTTTTCGGTTTCGTCAAACATGTGGAAAATCGAAATTCAAAACCAAATTTCCACAACTCCATAAATGACTACATTTTCAGCTTATAGTATTTATTTAATAATAAAAAGTAGACTTTTGAGAAAAAAAATCAAATAGTATTGAATTTACAAAATATTTTCCATACAGTAAGAGAGAAATAAATTATTAGAAAAAATCTAGCCAATTTTTTTTTCTTAAAGAAACTCCTGACAGCATCGAGGTCAAAATAGTTGGAACTACTGAGATTCTAATAAAATGCAGTGTAATTTAGAATAATTCATGATTTATTTGGACAATGAACTCCGAAAACAAAGACTTTAAAAATTCAATTTTAAATAGATTAGTTAAAAACAATACAAAATAAACTTTTTCAAAGGTATAAACTGAAATTTGAATATTGAACTGGATTTATAAATATATTTTAAGTGACTTAAGTATGATATAATTATCTATCCGAATTTTTTATGTTTTCTTTTAAAGATTGTTATGTCATATGATTTTACATTAGTATTGAATGAATCTTGGTTGCGCTTCATTTATTATATGGAAATGCAACGTGGTTTCCTATTTTTATATTCACAATGCTATGTAAGGTTGAAGTAAGTTCTGTCAATGAAAATACATACCTCATGTGATGAATTTTCTGCATTATACTAAGAAAGATAATACTGAAGATACTTTCTGAAACATTCAGTGAATAGAAACAATATCATAATATAATTACTTTTTGGAAGAAGAGAAGGGCTGAAACTTTTATATATTTTGGATGTTATTTAAAAAAAATCAAATATTGTATAGTCAAAAAGTAAAAGAACATTTGAAAAAATGTGCATTTATTCTAATAATGGAAA
Source organism: Argiope bruennichi (assembly GCF_947563725.1). NCBI lineage: Eukaryota > Metazoa > Arthropoda > Arachnida > Araneae > Araneidae > Argiope > Argiope bruennichi. The sequence continues at coordinate 37,477,774 of NC_079152.1, read as the reverse complement.
ACTGAACTATAAATATCACTTTTTAAAACGTTTTACAAGTTTTACGATTCCGATGAAAAAGAATTTTTCGGTTCTAACTGTCACCAGTTTTGCATCGCACCATTGACTACTTCATAGCTGCAAATCTTCGTACCCTTAGCTCCTGCCTCACGGGAGGGGGGAGCTTCTCTTAATAATCTCGTAATCGCGAAGCTTCCGACATAATGGTTTTTGCACCCTTGTGGGTACACAAAAAGATTTGGGGTCTGGCTTCTCCCATCGATGAAGCGACGTACTTCCTTAAGGAAAGGTTGTACCGTGGTCGGTGATGGCTCTTAGGACTCAACCACAGTTACCGCTAGTGTTGTTATTGCAGTAGTCTTGTCATTCAAGTTTTTTTGTGTGCCTTCTGACGGGTTGAAGTAGGCAGTTTGTGGTTATCCTTAGCGCATTCTTCAATGGATCAAACAAATGAAAATCGCTTGAAGCCTGGTCTGGACTGTATAGCAGGTGTTTGAGCACTTCGAATCCCAACTCCTTCAATGTCTCGACTGGCCATTTTGGTACCCACTTTGCACACATTTTCCGAAAATTTAGTCTCTCGTGTAAGGTGGAATACGCTGTACCATGACTTGTATATAAGGTAATGGCAATTTCGTCTATTTTGATTCGGGTTATTTTTTTCCATCACCAAACCCTCAAAAACTTTCAAATTACCCTTAGTGGTTGACACCGGTAGCCTACCCGGTCTTTCGTTGTTACATATAAAAAATTTTGTCTGTTTGAATTGCTCTATTCATTCGTAGATCTTCCTTCGCTATAAACAGCTGTCACCCTACTGCGCTTGCATTCGACGAATAAGCAAACGAAAAGCAAATCATTGCCTTCATTTCCTCTCTGTACAGATCGACAATGGAACTGCCATATTTAGCGGTCTGCTACACTCCAACGACTAACGCGGGAATAAGAGTGACACGTTGTATAGAAGTGTTGCCGATTACACTAATTTAGCGCTGGATACTAGCAGGGTTATCAAATCCTGGAAAGAGAAAATTGCAAAAGTGTCTTTACTTTTTGACTTTCCCTCGTAATTCACCCTTAACACAATAAGACATTTTATACTTTATAGTAAATTCTAATTTTTTTAATGATCAAGACAAAATCTTTTGTTCAGTTCTAATTCTACATGATTTCATTAATCATTTCATATATATATGAAGGAAAAATTATTTTTTATCATATTTTTTTTTTTGGCATCATACGAATAAAAGATCGTGAAGTAAGATTTTTAAGTATTATATAATAAGTAGTATTTTTTTATCGCAACAAGATTTCCGAATAAAAAATAAAAAAATTCTCTATTTTTTATATGAAAGGAGTTTTAGATATTAAATATTGAGAAATGAATCTTTACTAAAATTACAGAATATAATGTGATTTTGGAAGATAGAAAAAAATTATGCTGAATAGTGACACAATATGAATGACAATGCTGAATAGTGACACTTTTATAGACACAATTTAACTATTGGAAAGACAGATGATTTCGTTTCCATTCTTGAAAAGAATGCTTCTTTTGAATCATCTAATAACTTATTTGATGGCAGAAATTTTAGTTACTATCTCTTTGAAATTTCTACTCTATATTTAGCATAAAAAGAAGAAAAACTTATCTCATTCTGAAATTTTATTAATTTATTTCCCCACAGCTATTCAAATGACAAACATTTAGCAAAATAAATTATTTTTAACTTTGCAGAGATTATATTCAAATATCAAAACAAACACGAAAAAAAAAATACTTTTGAATATTAACTAAAAAAATATTTTTAAAAGTCACATTTTCAGAAGAAATGTCTGCAAGATTAATAGATTATCTGTATTTTTAATCATTAATAGCTAAAGGCGTTTTTGCGCATTAAAATGTTCTTTCATTTAAATACTAATAATTTTGTCATCAATAATATTTTCGAAAACAATTATTCGTTTTAAAAAATTTCATATTTTAGTAAAAAAAGTTTGAAATCCTCTTACTTATTCAAATAAAAAGTCATTTATCCGAATAGAAATAGGTTTATCCTCCTCTTTAAATAATTTAATTTTCTGTTAGGGTCACGAAAACTTTACTTCCCATGCTACAAGCATTGCTATGATGTTTTTATTTTCTTTTAGACTAAGCATTTCCACTGCCTTTATACAAATAAACTTTTGAAGCGGAAACAAAATTCTTGAATTTGAGTAAATAGCAAATGTTTCTGTATCTTGAATAAGTAACAAGTATTCGCTATCTAAAGCGCATTTCAGTGCAATTTTACGGATTTGAGTATAGAGATTTACTAGTCAACAATTCATGTTGTTTTACTGAATGACATTTAATTTATTTTCAAAGAGAATAATGTATAATGCCCTTTTTACTTCCTTGTACCCGCCAACGCAAATTCTGCCTCTCTGGAAACTTTCTTATTTAACCTATTAAGACAAACTACTTTTAAAGAAAACATTGATTAAAACTTAAAGCGACTAATAATTTGCCTTTGATTTCATGCTTTTCAATAAAAAAAGGGACTTTATGTTTTCATGAATTCACTAGAATTTAATGCCTTTTGAAATCGATAAAGTTATGATAACCGACCTATTTATATTTAATCATAAAAATAAAGATTTTTCAAAACACACATTTTTATTATCCAGTTGTATAATTAAAAAATATATTTTATCCAGCATATAGAGATAAAAAAATATGTATATAAAAATATTCTAATCCTATAATAAAAGTATTAGCAGTAAATTGAAACTCAAATCATATTTATAATTACTTTTAATCTAATGAAATTGTAGAAATTTACTTTTTCACGTGTTTATTGAGACATAATTTCATTAAAGTATTCGCTTCAGCAACTCTTAAAATATTTTCATCCTAAGTGTTTGAACGATTAAAAAAAAAACCCTTTAAAAAACAGCTTTGGTTATAAAGGATATTTATAAAACATAAATTTATTTATTATTTTATAAATTTATTTATTATTATTAACATTATATAATGCTATAATCAATTTTTCTGAAATTTACTATCAAGCATTGTCGTTGATATGTGATCGAAGTTATGGAATCTAAGAAAAAATTCACATATTCTGAAGCGAACTTTAAAAATTAACTAACTGAGTAACTGATAATTAAAGAATTGAGAAATTTAATATTTAGAAAAATCTCAGCGACACAAAATCTTATCTCTGTACATAAGAATGTGAGCAGAAAATTTATTCAAAATCCATCTTTATAAACATGAAATTTTTTTTTATAAAACTACACAAAAACACCGTGTGAATTCCATTTATCTTTTTTCATAACTGTTTTGTGTTTTTCATAGTTGTTCTAAAGATATTTTTTGTCTTGTATATAAACCTTAAATTGTTTTTCCCCTCAATAAATTTCTCCATGTATACCCATTCAATTGACTGAAAATTCTATAGATTCCCTAGAATAGTATATTGTGTGGCGAAAAGAAAATGTGAATTCGCTAATTCACTGTTGCGAACATGATAAATATAGAAAGAAAATTTCTTTATAATAATTATAAATCTATCAACATTTCTAGGTATTTTCAGCAATTTTACTATCATTTTTCATGCAAAATTTTATAGTAATTTGTACATTTCATGCCAAATAAAAATAGCAATGTATAATTTAGTATATATTATTATTTTTATATAAAAGTCTAAAGTATAATTATATAATCTCTAGCATGTATATAATACAGTAGGTTACAAAATTCGAAAATCACACATTAAATGTTAGGTTATAAATGTTCACAAAAAATTCGATAAAACCTTGAAAAATACGGTTTGGTTTGTTTAAATTCAAAAGATTCAGAATTCTGAGGTTACCTTTCGCAGGAAATCAGTATTATTTTTTTTAAATAAGAAGAGATTTTAATGAATTACTTTGGAAAATAAGTATAAATTCAAGTGATATGGTTGCAATATGTGATTAATTTAAAATAAAATTAAATTAAAACTTATTAAAGGGAAAACAAGAGAAAATATTCTTTAAAAAATTAAAGCTCGTAAAGTTTTCACAGAGGAAAGTATGATGCAACTTTATATTAAATTTCAGAGAAAACTGAATAACCCATTATAATAAATTATTCATATAACACAGATAAAAATGACATAATACATTTAAGCAATATTTAAAATTATTTTACTTAAGCATAGAAAAATGCAATAAATTGATATCTTGTGTGAATTTAATCACATCATTCCTATATATAAATTTCAACAATTTGTCATGGAAATATTACAAAAGTTGCAGAACCCTATCGTATTTAGTCCGTCTTCTATGCATTTTCCATTTCATTTGAGTTGTTCTAAAATAAAATTTATAATCTATATTTTTTATAAATATAGATTGAAATATTGAAATTTAAAAATTGATATGTAAAAATATAGATATTTAAAAATATAGATTGATATATATCTAAGATAAATACCAATCTATATTTTTTTTAAATTATGAATGGGCTAGAGTTTTGAAATTTTATATTGGCTTTTCTAATAATGTATTACATCAGTGTTTTCAAAAGTAAATCATTATTATGTCAATTTATTTAACGAGTGGTGTTATCTCTAAATGAAATTCATAAAAGATTTCTATCTTTCACAGTTCTTATAACGAAAAATTAGTTACTAAAGGAAAATTACGGAAAAATACAATTCTACTTTTTAATGTACTAATAAAAGTATGTTTTAAAGACCTCTTTAGCTCATTTAAAAATTTTGCAATACTAAAGTCCAATTTTAATGCTTTTCTTAATACTTAGAAGTATGCTATTTTGAGATCAAACAATTCTTATATACTTTTGAAGTACATTGAACTTTTTTATGCAAACGTTATGAAATATTCTGCTCTTGCACAATTCTTCTTAACGAATTTATTCTTATTAACAATGAGGGGTGAAATAGAATCCAACTTTTACATTACCTTCTCCTTGTGGAACTCACTTAGACAAAAAAAAATCTAATGAATCAGATTAGCTTTCTACTTCTTTTGTACATACTTTTGATATACATTGAAAGTTTGCATGCAAACTATGTGAAATATTCCATGCTCTTTGCACAGCGCTGCTTAACGAATTTATTCTTCTTAGCAGTGAAGGGGTAAAACAGAATACAACTTTTACATTACCTTCTCCTTGTAGAACTCACTTATATAAAAAAAAATGAAAAAAACTATATCTAATGAGTCATATTAGCTTTCTACTTCTTCTGTACATACTTTTGATATACATTGAAAGTTTGCATGCAAACTATGTGAAATATTCTATGCTCTTCGCGCAGCTCTGCTCAACGAATTTATTCTTCTTAGCAATGAAGGGGTAAAACAGAATCCAACTTTTACATTACCTTCTCCTTGTAGTACTCACTTAGATAAAAAAAAAATATCTAACGAGTCAGATTAGCTTTCTCTTGGGATGTTCCCTAATGACGTACAGCTGGTGCCTTAGAAACACCTCTAGAAAAGATTCTTCGAACAGAAAAGCAAATATCCAAGCTAACACTTTCGTCTGAAAACGATCCCATTCATGCCCGGATTTACTTCAAATGCATCAGAAAAGAGGCATAAAAACTTATTGAAAATGATACAATCTTCAAGAAAAATTACATCAATATTCATAGAGAAAAATGGACATCCCAATGGAAAGGATTGATTCTCAACAAGATAAATGTAGCTTTATGAAGGGTATAGCATAATTCGGTAAATAATCATAATAGAAAGCTTTAAGCTAAGAGAAAACAAAGTTATTATGTAATAGATATAGATTGTTAAATATGAATATAGACATTACATCGATAATTAATTAATGAGTAATATGCTGTGGCAAAATCTTTGTAATAAGATCTGTTCTTAAGGTAGAAATCAAGATATAGTTCAAAGAATTAACCGTTACCTAGTATTATTCTACTGTCTATCTGTAGGAATAAAATACCGTCTTACTGCTGAAGTTATATCAACAATCTCGAACTCCCAACTGCTGATTCATCTACAATTATGAAAAGTTATATTTGACATACAATACACTAGAGTAACAATTTGGGTTCCTGGATTAAGTATTTTTTTTATCATTTGACCAAGATTTATAACACTAAAATCTATTAATTCAATGTACAAATCTTCTGATTAATTTGCTACCAAATTACACTTACGGAGACTTCAGCTTTTTTAGAATTTTTCTAGTTTCATAAGAGGACAAGAAAAATAAACAGTGTTTATTTGTTTTTGAGAAAATATCATCGCTAAACCAGCCCCGCTAAACACCATATATCTCAATTTTACAATTTTTTCAGAAAGAATAAGAAATTAAATTTTCGCAACTAATAATAAGTCCAACTCTTATACAGATTTTAATAAGAAATAGATACATTTGTTATTGAATGCAGAAATTTCAGTATGTGTTCTACACTGTTTGTCCAAATTTGAAAAATTGAAATATATGTTGCTCAGAAGATGACAATATTTTATGAGTAGGATAGCTTTCGAAATATAAGAATGGACTTCAAAAACAGATTAATATTTAAGTAGAACGATAGCGAAGTAATGGAAAAAATGAAAGCATAACAAATAATAAGCCATTACAGATGCAAGGAAATAATATAGAAATTGCCTTCGAAAAATATGGAAGCTTCGAAAACTGATTATCAAGTGCAATATCTTTTCACATTTCAGTTAGCTTTGAAGTGTCATATGACGCACAACGCTATAAAAAGAATAGTGAATTGAAAATAGTGAGTGAATTTCGTGGCAAGTACGAATTATTTAATATAATTTAGTTCTATGAGTTTACGACTTAATTTAATATAAATTGTCTCAAGTTATACATGTTTTTAAAATCACCCTCACATACCTTTGTGAAATGGTTTTCGACGATTTCGATTATCCTTAAAGAAAAAAAATCTGGCTTAAAAAAATATTTTGTAACTCGATTGATTTCGAGAGAACTGAGATAGCCAAAACCCATCTATTTTCTAAATGTTGGTGACTGCAATATATGAGTCATCTAAGAACATGATGTTTTTCTGTCGGATTGATACCATATGACTAAAAAAAATAATGTTCTCACATGATAACTTGAAATTTGCGATAGTAGATTACAATTTTTTGGTCTAAATCTAGCTAGAGTTTGATTGTATAATTGGTCAGTATTTTAATTTGATTTAAAACTGAAAAAAAAATGTATATTTAAATAAACTATATTTCTGTTTGCGAGGCTTCGTAGTAAATCTTCATACTTTTAAGATTTTACTTAGTTTATTTTATACTATAACTGTCCGTTTCCTTGTAATCTTTCTTCCTATTTGAATAAAAATTAGACAAAAACATTACATAATTTTAATTTCATAAATTTTGAAATTTTTCAAAAATGTTTAGTAATTCAATTTTTATAAAGCAATTATAAACCATTTTGGATTTTAAAAAAGATTTTTAATTTATTTTACTTGATAACTAGATTAATTTTGTAAGCTAGATTTCGCGATTGAATTAAGAAAAATAATCTTGCACCCATCCATCATCAAATTATCAAATTGAGAATATGATATTATATATATATATATATATATATTATAGGACTTGATCTAAAACAAAAGAGTCGTGGAATGTAATTATAAATTTTTAAATTTACTTTCATAATTTCTGAAGTTCCTCAATTATCTCGAAAAAACAGTTTTATGTTGAAAGTGCGATATTTTTTTCAACACTCTGACACTGTGGTGGGGACACTCTGGTATTAATTTTGTTAAGTCTTCAAATTACTGCTTCTTCGAAAAAGAAAACGTTTCGCTCAGAGGATTAATACGATTGGAACGTATTTCGGGGGATTAGTGATAATTTTTTTTCGCTCCGCCTTTATTTTGAAAACTGATGACAAAGCAAAGATTAAGAAATTAATTTTCGTCAGCCCGGATACGATAAGCAGATCAAAAAATGAAATTTGAAAGTACACACGCAAAAAAAAAAAAAAAAAACGCAGCATCATTTATAATGAAACTGTGTACCATACTCCATGTGATTAAAGAAAAATAGTGATTACTTTTTTCAATGAAAAAAAATCCATTTGTTAGCAATCATTTTTCACTGGAATAATAGGGTGGTTTTTTTTTCTTTCTTCTTCTTTCAGAAATTTTCTGCTGATGGCAGAACATTAACAAACGATTCTCCAATAGATGCTCTTTCCTTTGACGTTTTTTCTACCCTTTAATAATTGAATGGAAGAACTTATTCAATAGGTATAGCGTGACGGGATATTTTCAAAGTTACATTAAGTTTTCTTTAGGTCTTTTTTCTGAACCCTATTCGTTTTATTTCGAGTAATAAAATCCCATCTAAATGAAAACGCAATCTAATTACAATAGAAACACAGAAACGTCATCATACTACTGTACAGAAAAACCACACGAAACTATTGGATTTCCGTGTAATTGATTTGGAAGAATTGTCCTGAAGCTTATTTGAGAAACTTAGAAATGCACCATGCGTGTATGGTTTATCAGGCGATATACATTAGCGAACCTGAAGGGCCATCTTTAAATTAATAGTATCGATTTGGAACTACAGTAGTTCTATCACAATCAATTGAACGATGGCCATTTTAGTGTTGAAGCTTTTAAAATGCTTTACAGAACAAGGAACAGCTTTTGTGCTAAAATTTTGAAAATAACTGACATCACTTAGATCTAATGGTCGAAGTCCCTCCCCATTTTATCGATTTTTTTCGATGTTTGTATATATAATTTGCTAGAAAACTATCAGGAACTGCATTCTTTTTCCACCTTTTCAGTCAAGTAGCTTCAACGTTTATGAAGTTAGGAGCAGAATGGGTGTGGGAGTGCTTAAATTATTTCGCTATATTTCATTCTATATATTTCATTGCCTATTAAAAGTAGAAGATTATTAAAATAAAGTGAATTATGGTTTTATTTTAACGAACTATGAGTTTAATATTTTAATTTGTTTCGATAAATATCACCCTTTATAAATTTTGCTACTCTTATCCCATACAAGATATTAAAGTATTCAAATAAAATAAATTTTTGCATCATTATAACGAACTATGAATTTAGTATTCTAAGTTTGTTGTTCGACAAATATCACTCCTTATAAATTAAACTACTCTTATCTAGTATAAAATACTCAAATATTTCAATAAAGTGAGTTATTTCTTCATTACAACAAATTAAGAGTTTTAGTCTTCTAAACCTGTTTTTCGACCAATATCACACCATATATAAATTAAAATACTCTTATCTCGTATAAGATGCTCAAATATTCAAACAAAGTGAATTATTGTTTCATCATAACAAACTGTGAGTTTTGTCTTCTAAAATTGTTGTTCGATAAATATCACCTCTTATAAATTATGCCATTCTTATCTTTTACAAAATAATCAAATATTCAAATAGAAGGAATTATTACTTCATTATAACAAACTATGAATTTAGTATTCTAAGTTTGTATTTCGCCAAATATCCTCCCTTATAAATTATGTTACTCTTATCTTGTACAAAATATTCAAATAGAATCATTATTGAGTTCATTATAACAAACTATGAGTTTAGTCTTCTAAGTTTGTTTTTGACAAATATTGCCCCTTATAAATTATGCTGCCTATATTTTTTGCAAGATATTTCAGCATTTATTACTCTGCATAAGGATTGCATGCATTTTATTAAAATTAATTTTGACAAAAAGAAATAAAAATTCTCATTTCCGTTTGTCAAAAAAATTGTATTGATACTATATTTGATTATTTTTCTTATTTTATAAACGGTAACAAGTATATATTTTTTCCTTTACGCACAAAGCAAATCGAATTTGCTAATAAACTAGTGGGTAGACTTGTAAGTAGCATCCATTTCCATAAGCTTTCTATGTCAATCGGCTTTCTTAGAAAGCTTTCACTGATATATACATTCGAAGAACAAAGGCCTCAGGGACATGAAAAAGGAGGAGGAGTTTTAGTTTTTATTTGGATTTTTTTTTTCTTTTAGGAATAATTCATGTTGTTTATTGAATGAGCAACAGGTTGTCATTCTTAATCATTAATTCAATAATTATCGTTATGTTCGTAGTGTTTTCTTCCACAAATAAGGACATCCTATCCGACGAATCCCACTACCAGAGATGTTTTGTCGGAATTCAAAACGCTGCGAAAAGTAAAAGGAGGATAGTTGACGAAAGATGATGAACGATAACTGGGTGGTTTCTGCTACGACCTTGAATTATTGGTCGTCTTCCTTTCCCTTTCTCTGGCCGCGGGCGTTTTTTATGCATAATTCTAGGGAAGATAAATACACGGTTCGATATAAATATTTATTTAGAGTGTGTTTAGTAAGTTGAGTAACATTAATTAATTCCTTCTTAGAATTAGGGAGTTTAGTGGCTAATAAGAAGCCCTTCCTTCTGAGCAAGTTCAGATTTTCCATTAGTAAAAACCAGCGGGAGTAGTTCCCTCCTCCCCCCCTCTAATTTTTCTGGCATACTCTTTAATAAAAATACTATCTCTCCCTTGCAAAAGAAAATGGACCTCGGATAAGAATATCTTGTATAGCATTCGGGTAGAATAGCTAAGAAATATTAACGTTTGGAGTGAGTTTAACCCTTTCTAGGACCGTGGGAAGCATGCTTCCCACCAAATTTATCAATCTTTGTATGAAATTATGTAGTTTGGCATCAGTTCTGACAAATTTTTTAGAAAGACAGAAGATGATTCAGCTCTTTATCTTACACAAAATGATGTGGCTTGATTTGTTACTTAATTATTAATTAACCAATTTAATTAATTAATCAAATTAAATTTATCTAATTAGCTAAATGAATCCTTTTTCTTATTCTAATTCCAAGACTAGAAATATTTTAACATAATATGACTAAAAAAAAATGGTCCTTTAAAGGGTTAACGTTTTTATTGAATCAATTAATTTAACCGAATTTAGCCTATACAAGCCTAACATGGGGTCAATAACATATAAAAATCGAATTTATGTTTCTGGCACATTCTTTCCAACCCATTGAAACCAAACTTTGATACAAAATTACAATTGTAGTCACAAAATCGCATACCATAATCGCATAATTTGATATTTTTTAAGTCGTGTTTTTAAATTAAAACTTTTACATATTTCTGAAACTACAGAGCGACAAACAATCAACCCGTGGTTGGATTTGGCACATGTCTATACCGTAGATGTTGAATTTGTACTTCGAATGTTATCCATTTAGTAATTATTTTGTAATTATCGTATTACGTGAATTCGAACAGCAGGAAAGACAAATAGATTTTGTTAAAAATCTGATAGAAATCTACAAATTTGATGTAAAGACTATACACCAAATTTCAGTTGGATCAAAACATTTTTGAGTTATCTTTGTCAAAGACAAATAGACACATACAATTTTCCAAAAAATGTATTTTTATGACTGGGGGGGGGGGGGGGTAAAACGTGCAGATTTGTCAAAATCGAGTAAAATTTTTTGACGCTTATCAATACTTTCTCAATAATTCGTATACGAAAAAGTAAAAGTTGATTTAGAATAAAAGATTCTTATCCTATGTTGAATGTACTCTGGGAATCAGTGGTGAACTTTTTAAACGAAATAGTGTTTGTTGCTAATGGTAGAAAAAACAAAATAAAAGAATTTAATATAAAAATTAAAATGAAATCTACGATTACAAATTTCAATTTATCATATGAGAATATTATTATTTTTAAGTCATTATTTGTCTTAATTAATTTAAGTCATTAACCAGCTTAAACCGGTTTGAAATGAAAGAACAGCTATGATGTCATTGTTCTACGTCAACCTTTTAAAAACACATCTGCTGTCAAAGAAGCATTCGCAATGATAATACAATACTGGTAAAAGCAGGTAAAAAAAATATATGCGATTAAAAGATGATGATGAAAATTGACATTTATGCTTTATTCATTGCCTACGTGATTTCGAGCTCTCAATATTCATTGCCTAAGCTATTTCGAGCTTTTAAACCCCCTAACCAAAACAACATTATGCACTCACATGATAAAAAGTGATTAATAGTGGAAAAAATGGATAAGCTTGTTCTTCGAATTGGAATGAAAATTGAAAACTATGCAAGTCCGAAAGCTTATAGTGTAATATAATCTTTCTCCTAAAATAATAAGTTTGTTTATTTGTGGGCTCTCTAAAAGTCAGATTATTTAATTCACAACCTCAAAATTTGGTAGAAAAATATTTTGGAACGTAAGAATGAGCTCCTCGGGACGATTTTTTAAAATTTTATTGATCAAAATTTAAGTGAAAGTTTTATTTTTTCAACCATAATTACCAAATATATTATATTACAAAAAAATCGATTTTACAGATCTTAAAATTCAAACGAATATCTTTATCAATGATATCGATCGAATTGCTATAAGCTTTTTTTTAGTTTTTAATTAGATTTTTTCATTAATTAGATTTTTTCTGATTTAGTTCTTAATGCATTTCGTTATCGTAAAGAAACTAATATATTTTTCGTTATTTCTACTTAGATTTAATCCTGGAAATTTCTTAGGTAATTATTAATGACGGTATGAAGATACGATTTATTTTCTTGTGACGAATAGATTTCCATTTTAAAAATACTTTTAATAAACATTTTGCTGTGCTTACATTAAAATTTATTATCGAAAATAATGAATAGTGAATTTTTTAAGTGCATTCTTAATTGAAATGTTTGATGAAAATCCAGTTTCATCGCGCAAGTTTTTATACTAGTTGATATGTAATCTTTTCCCATTTCAAATTAAAGTTCGATTTTAGAAGATGATAGAAAATTGTTTAAGATGCAAAACCCAATGACCAAAACGAAATAAGGCTTCTAAAACATTTTAATTAACTTTTGTTACATATCTATCAAAATTTTTATGTTAGTTTTAGTTTAATATGCTTTGTTAAGAAAACCATCCGGAGCAAGCTAGATGAAATAAAAACCTTTGATCCTCACCTCATTCAAATGAGGTCAGATCATTAGTTGGTGCAGAAATAACTACTACTCAATGAGAAATGTTATCCATTATTTTTTGTGAGCATTGTACTGCATTTTTTTAAAAGAAAGTTAATAATTGAACTGGGTAGTTGCTGTTTAACTCGGATTTGACGCTCTAATTTATTCCACAGGTAATCTAAGGGATTGAGATCCAGACTCTCCATATCAACAAATCCAGATGAACACTCATATCAGCAAATTTTTCCTCATTCACAAAAAGAAAATTGTGCCTTCTTCGAAGAGTTACTCTTTGTAACAAACAGTAGCCCCCAATTCATATTTATAATTTGCATATTTGCTGGATAAAAGTGTCTGTAATGCAATGCAAATAATTGTGTATAATTATGTAAATAATTGCGTATAACAGTTTTTTGTTATTTATGATGCCTAACTTATTGAAATCTCAGTATTTAATTCACAAATATAATAGGATATTTAATATATTAATATTACTTAATAAAATTTAATGTAACAATTTGAAGATTGAAGATTGGAGAATGACACATCGTGGAAAATCTCTCAATTTAGATTCTCCTTTAGAGTGTCTGAAATTCAGCTTATTGCAATATCAATATTTTTCTGAATCTTCATGGTACTCAAAAGAAATTTTTATATATAAGTTGTCATTTATACGTGGCTTGGGAATTTTTACAAGAAATATATGTCATATTTCCTGCATACGCAGCTAAAATTATTTAAAATTTTTTAACTAAAAGTAATCATATTTCTTCGAGTATTTAGAGAGTATTTTTTTTTTTAGTTTTTATAACATTTTATCAAAGAAAAACTGTAAATATCGTATATTTTGGTTAGAAATTGGATTTTATAAAAAAAAATAAACCAACCCTTTACTGCAAGAAAGTTGGAAAATTCAAATCTGGCGTTAATTTCGGGACACCCTTTAGAATGCCGTATTGTGTGTATAGCAAAAGTGGAAAGAAATATTTCATAGAAAGAAACTGATTTTGAATGAAATCTGTCTAATCCTTTTCTTTCTTTTTTTTTAATTTTCAATATATAATATATGCTTATGATTGCCCATATATATACAGTAAAGAATCAATTTTAAAATATAAATTTTTGAATTATGTTGATTTATAATGCAAATTGGTTATATACCCAGCGTTCTCTGGAATTAAAATCTTTTCATATATACAATTTTTAACATGGAAACTACATTTATATAAAATGCATTATTTTGTAATAATATTTTCACAGCATATATATTGTAATCAAAAAGGAATTATTTTAAAAATCGTAGTGGAGTAGAAATTCTTAATGTAACCTAACAAAGGAGTATTTATTTAAATCCTGGACAATTTAGGGCAAAAGTTCAAAGCGAATCTGAGATTATGGTTATATTAAATTTTAATCACTTTATAGGACCCCTTACTGATTTATTACAGAAAATAATTTAAGTATTCAGAATAATTTATTTAGTTAATCTACGAATCCTCAAAATAAAATATTAAATAAATTTCGAAGACATATTTGAACGAATATAAGTATGAAGCAGCTGATTTGGATTTTTATCTTGAGAATTTATAAATTCACAGAGTTTTAGGCAAGAAATGAAAATTCAGTCACTTATAAATTAGAACTATTAATATATTATGGTAGATATAAAAAATAAATCGTAGAATTGCAAATCATATTATACAAAATGTATTGTTTATAAAATATATATATATAACTACAACATAACAGCATCATACCATCATTACAATTTATGGAAATATGATTTCATTAATTATTAAAACAAGAACAATTAAACTTTGTTTTGCTGGCTAACTGAACATTTGCGTTTAGTAAACAATTAAATATTTATGAAATATGTATAAGCTTGATTATATTCATGGAAATATCCGATCTTTTTCCTTAATATATAATAATTAAAGCATTGAATAATTTTTAATTCATTAATATGTAATTATGTATCAGATCTTGCCAGGAAATCGATACTGCTATGCTGGATGTAAATAAAATATTGACAATTTTCTTCGGGACTTGCATTAGCTTTTCTAAGATAAAGCGTTTCGCCTAAAGCAGATTGTTTGACACTTGATGGGTGATGGTATAGATTTTCGTTCGCAACGCTATTTCTCATCCATTAATTGTATTGTTTGCAAAATATCTTAATAAAGCCAGTATTTTCTTTATTTATTATCAATTTGATGAATAGCACATAATTTTAAGCTCCCGGATGGTTACAAAATGGCATTTAATGTTACGATAAAAATAACTAGGTTAATTGGTTGATATTCTGCAACGACTTTTACCGATTTATTCTAGACAAAACATTCTAAAAGGAAGTTCAACAGCAAAACCGTGCGTGCTCGATAAAATAAGCACACAACTCTTCAGATAAATTTTAATTTGCTAATTTTATTTGTTGAAATTTTAAGTCATTATTAACCCTTATGTTCATTTTGTATAGTATACCATACATACAACTTTATAAAAATATACTACCACTATATAATAATTTTTAACTTAGTTTTATTAAACACGTGACATTTCTAGACGTTTATTTATATTTCAAAAATAAAAATAGTAGTTTATCTGTAATAATTTTAAATCAGTTGTGAAAAATAACCGTCAAGCAATCTTGCCACGATAAGGGTTAAGATAACGCATTGCACTGAATCAGTTATAAAAATTGGATTTAAGACCGATGAGATTTAAGTTCATCTTATTTGGTTGACAATGTAATTCTTGATTTACCTTTTCCTTTCTTAGAGAAGACATTGTTAATTTTGGTTAAATTTAAAATGTATACAGTAATAAAGCTTAGACGAGAAAAGGTATTTAACAAATAGCTGTTATTAATTCCTTATTATTTTACAATTTTGCTATAGGTTAGTTTAATTACATTAACGTCCCGTCTTAAAGTAACACTAGGGCAATTCTATGACTGACCTCGAAATGTTGAACCGTGTTCAGATGGCGAGAATGATACCCGAGCTGGCATTCCGTCTTCAAACTTCCACACCAGCGGAAGGAGTTTTTGCCCCGACGGATTTAACGTGCACCAGATTAGCTTATATGATGGTTATTCGGTGGAATGTGGTCTCTAACCTGAATCCCTCCGATTCCAGAGCCGAGACCTTACCACTCAGCCCAAAGTCCCTATTTTTCAAATCGTCAGGCTCTTCCATTTGGAATCTTCGGTCATCATCGCAAATACGTCCAACACTGCGAGGGATTCTGCCCGAAAAGAACTGATCAATCCATCATGTGTTCCAGCGTGTCGCCTCCCATCATCACGTGAGTAATGCCGGGCCGAGAGCGGGATCTTCGCTTTTCATTTTCATTGCGACCCGCTGAGACGTTATTTTATCACCGAGATTGAGAGAGGGCAATCAATTTACTCTCGCTTTTTGTTTCTTACCTTTTGGAGACATCTTTTGTTTTAGAGAAAGACTCATTATTCCTTGATGCCGTCAACCGCGGAAATGGAAAAAAATTCGATTTTGAAGAGGATGAGGAGTTTGCCTGTGGAAGACACTGTTAAAAGTAGTTTGTAACGATGTGACATAACTGTACCTTTATTTTGTATAAATGTACTTTTACTTTCGAATTTAATACACTGTTTCTGAAAGAGAGTCAGTATTTGGGTTGCTGTTCTAGATGTAAAGCTTATAAATGATGATGGTAATTTCAGATTTTTTGATATACAGCATATAGATTTGTGCATATCAAAAAATCTAATCTAATGGTGGGAAAATATCAGATGAGGCAAATTTTAAAAATCCATCGAACATTCTTTTCTCTTTATGTTTTACTTCCTTTCAAAAAAGGATGTTCTAATAGAAAATAGCAATGGTGTGGTATGTCATTTGTCTTGTGACTTCTCAATAGTACAGAAACAAAAATGCTGCAAAAAAAATTGCAAAAAGAGACTATATTAAATATTATTTGTAAAAAAAAAATAGTGTTTTTTTAAGTAGCTTAGAGTTTTTAATTGTAAATATCTGAATTTTATTTTGGAGAGTAATCGATAAACACTTTTTTTAATGACTTATAACAAGAAAGAACAATAGTGTAATAAAGCAGCTGAGTGTGAAAACGAAAAGCAGAATTCAGTAATAACTAATGATAAAACGCTGATAATAACAAAATAAGTGAGCAAAAGTGAAACTTTAATTTGAAGAAAATAAGAAAAGAATATGGCACAGTTGCCAAGACTAGTAAACCAAACCGCAGTCAAACAGTGAAAAGAGTATTTGGGCTTGCCTTCTGCTATTGCACAGTGAGCGAACTGCACTGCTTTTTTGGCAACAATTGGCAACTCATGCAAACAATTTTTCAAGACCAATTCATGCAACTTATAACAACCTACTTTTTTATTCATTTTCTTTCTTTGTTTCTACCATATTTTTCTTTCATTTCTCCTGTTCTTCGAATTCTAAATGCGGAAAAAATATCGAAACAAAATTTAAAAACTGATAACTATATAAGTAATATCTGAAAGTGCAACACGCTTTTAAAGTAATTTCTGAATTTACTGTAACTCTACAGTTCTAACGGTCAAATCAATGCTGCTTTTTCATTTGTGTAAATATTAATTTGGTTTTCCATTATTTATTAGAATAGTCTGTAATTCAACATTTTCTAGAGGATTCCCGATATGATTTAAGATTTTTGCAGTTGATTTTCCTAACGAGCGTTTATCATTTTAGTAAAGATTTGGAGAAGGAAAAATTCAAAGATAGCTTGTAATTTAAAATATAAAGTTGAGCTATAGATCAACTATTCGCAGTGATGTATTACAGAATTTTAGAGAAGCCTCGTCTAAGGGTTTCTATTGTTCCCGAGAGAGGTCCTCAGTGTCGATAAGGTCAACGAAGATCTTCAAAACTCAACATTAATCTAATTAAAATGCTCTTAACTGATTTCCGCCTCTTCTACTATTAAATATATTAATTTGTTGAAATATCATGGCAAGTGTTTTAAGTTTTAGTGATTTATATTGATAAAAGTTGATATCATTAAATTTGGGAAAATTTCACTTCTATTTAAAATTTAATAAATTGTATTTGTTGAAATTAACATGGATTTTTCAGTTGTTCATTGGTCTCCTTAGGTCAGATAGAATTGTAATTTTTTAAAATTATCACGATTTGCAGTCTTAGGTAACAGGCCTAACTTAGATTGCAAACAAAAGTAGTTTTTAACTTGCGCTTCACGATTATCAACTTTGGGCTTTCCATATTTGAGAGCAATTTCCAATGTATGCAGAAATATAAAAATTCTTGTAGAAATATTGCAGTTCATGCTTCAAATAAACTTTCGAAACGAAATATAATTAATATGTATTATGAGAGATGAGTATTACCACATTTTATTTCAGTCAATTTTTTTGGAAGGGAAGGGTTAGATTGTCATTCTATTGAACTTATGATAACTACAAATTCGTCTAACACAATGTTGAAATACTGGATCCGTTTCGTCGCTTAGATAAATTTGATCCATATTTCGCTTCATTTGAAGGGTAACAAATGAAATAGCCAATCCTAGCGCTAAAAGCAATTTGTTGTTAAAGCTGATATCGGTCATATTTCTCTTTCCTTTTTCAAATAAGATTGTTTAAGAGAATTGCCAAGTTGGCAGCATACAGAACTTTATTTCCCAGTTTAATTTTCATCACCATTCCACATGTAACCACTGGTGGCATGCAAAACCAACTGCAAATAAAACAAAATTCTTTATTCATAAATAGCTAATATTGAGAAGTGAAACATGAATAATATCACAAGGTATCTGAAAGATCTTAATTTGATCTTGTTGTTACTTATAGCATTTTGCAAGGCCGCTGACAGATCTGTCAGCGATTTAAGCCGAGTGAGCGTCTCTTGTATTTTCAGTACGGCTAATTAGGACCAAGAGTACTACTTAGTTCATCACATTTGCTTGCACAACCTCTTTTTACATGGGGGGCACATTCACACACCTCACAGATAGAACACAGAATACAAGCAACCATGCCCAAACCGGGACTCGAACTCGTGACGCCCAGATCAAGGGGAAAACGCCCTACTCTTGCTAGTTTGATCTTAAAATAGTATACCATATTGTAAAGATAAGAAATTATTTTCCTATTTTTTTTATCATAAAACTCCTATTTTAAAGATTAGATTTCGCCTAGCTGCAATCCAAAGTTTATCCATTTTGGAAAAAGTTTACTATTAGTTCAATATTATTTAATTTTTATACATCTTTGTATTAGTCGAGTTTTTATTTATTATTTTAGTTTACAAACGTTTTGTGCAATTTAACAAAGCATACCTTTTATGCTGTAAGAAAAGGCACCCAAAGTCTAATCAAACTTTAACAAAGACTTGACTGATCAAACCTGAATAGTTAGTTGATTTATTATCTATTTACTATTACTTGTTTGCTATTTACTATTACAAACCACATAGAATCTCGATTTTTCGGAATAATTATTTTCTATTATTTACAATCTGATAAGATAATTGCAAATGTGTTTATTTCATTCATCAGTTTGAAATCAATTTTGTCAGTTGGAGCGAAAAATACATTGCAGCACGTCACATCTTAACACCATCTGAATAATGTCAAATTAAGAGAGGATTCTTACGCTTTTCATTTTCATCAAGCCTCATTAAAACGCTATTTTATTACTTAGATTAAGAAAATGCAATCAATTTGCTCTCGATTTTGGCTTCTTATCTTTCAAGGCATTTTTTGTTTTACTCGTCTACAGCAAAAATGGAAAAAAAATTGATTTTAAAACTGTAAGGACATATTCGATTAGAGGACATTGAACCATGTAGTTTTAATAAAAAGACGACATTATTTTGCTTTATGCAAGTGAGTTCAATTTCACTTCCCAGACATAATGAATTATTTTTAAAAGAAAAGTTAATACAAGTCAAAAGAAAATTCTTTAAAGTTTTAAATATAGTGAATTATTTTGTGTTTTCACCATTAGGTACTTGGATTTTTTTTTATTTCTTGGAAAAGCTCCAGATATTTTACGTATTTTGTGCATAATATTCTATTATTCTCACATAGAGCAACTTCGTGGGTCAGCATTACTGTATTTAAACTGCTCTTAAGAGAAGACTTGAGGAAGACCAATTGAGTATTAAATCACCAATCTTTAATGTTTCTTATAAAAAAGCATTAAAATATGAACATACAGAATATCAACATGCACTGAAATTTTTTATTTATATTCAATATTTTCTCCATTAATGTTTCATAGATGAAAAAATACTGTATAGTAATTCGAATATATATAATTAATTTTAAAAGATTTGCAGAACAAATTCTGATAAACGTTGATGTTCTTTTCGTGATAAACGTTGATTTGGATTTGATAAACGTTGATTTGGATTTCATAAACGTTGATTTGGATTTTATAAACGTTGATTTGACTTAGTTTAGATTTTGATATTTTGACATTTTTTTAGTCCTTAAATCAGAAGCTGTTTTCAAATTTATATTTATTTTGAACATATTTTTAACACGTAGAAAACAGGATGAAACTTTGCATGCAGTCTTCATATTTCAAGTTTAGATATATGAAGAATTTTAGACCAAATCTTTCAATTGTAAAAAATACACATTCTAAGCAATACTTCATTTCCTTAATAATAATGAAAACCTACAGTCTAAAGAAATATATTACTAAATATCTAATTTAAAGCGTTGCTGATAAAATATAAAAATGCTAATATTAAAATTTTACAGCCTTTTTGGTACCAATCTAGTAGCAAAGTCATGTAGAAGACATTAAATATATGGAATTAGTGTGCCTTCTCAAACCCCTGACGAAAGAAACGAATGTAAAATTTAATACTTAAAGAAATATGCTAAGACGTATTTACCAGACGTCTGGAAAAAATATGAAGCATTCTCATGACTAATGTTGCAGATGAAACAAAATGGCAGCTGTTAAAATATTTCCCACAAAATATTACTCATTCTTAGATTGCACGTAGGTGTTAAAATGTAAGTTATGCAAGTTAGAAATTTAGTATTATTTACTCAACATCATTCTTCAGAGATAAGAAAATACAGTTTAAAATATGAAGATCATCAAAACGAACATTATTTTAAAAATCAAAATACAAATTTAAAAAGTTATTTTCTGAGCATATAATTTTTTTTATAAATACATTAATTTATTCAACGCACAGTATTGTTTATATATTCAAGTAAATGCACTTTCGGAAAAATTTTCTGTCTTTTAAAGTATTTAAAAGACAGAAATGATTTTTATTTAATATTTTAAAAGGCAGAAATGTTTTTCAGTCTTTTACTTAATACTTTAAAAGGAAGAAATGTTTTTTTGGTCTTTTACTTAATATTTCAAAAAGCGGTAATGTATTTTCTGTGTTTTAATTTAAAGAAAAATAGCATTTTTTAAATATAAAATGTTATTTTTCATTTAAAAAATTAGTCTTTGTTGATTCATTTAAAACCAATACAAAAAAAATTTTAATACTTATATATATAAATTATTTATTCAGACATAACTTCCAATTAAGACAACGCTCCGATGTAGACAAAACACTGTTTTAGTGTTTGTAAAAAAAGATATTGTTTCTGCTCTTTATAATTTATAAAATATCATTCAAATCACCTTAAAATATTTTATAAATAATCTATTATTTCTCTTAAGCAAAGTAAATAATACAAAAAAAACTGCTTTTGTTGCGTAGAAATATCAGCACAATTTTCGTAAAACTATAACTAATACTTCATCATAGATAATAATTTATGAATATAAATAATTATTTTTTATTAATAAATAGAATCAGAAGAATAAGACAATGAAAAATGTTATAAAGTTAAATATGGAAATAATGATTTTCTTTAGTGCTCAGCTCAATAACTTTAAATAATTTATTTTTAATTTGAAAATTTTCATAATTCAATGAGTGTTAAATTCTTATTATATGAAAAATTCATTCGGCAAATGAAGAATCATATTGTAAAATTTCTCACTCTAATGTTGTAGAAAATTGAAATTTTTTATGCTTCTGAGTTGCAAATGAGGACATATTTTGAGATTTTAAAAATTTAATTATCTGTTAACGAATTAATTTAAAGAGATTTTGATGTCTATGTGAATTGCTACTAGCAGCGAATTTGAGAAAAATTGATTTCAAGATTATGCAAAATTTATAAATTATTAATTAAATACAGGAATAAAAGAATTATTGAAGAAAATATTAATAAATTATCAATTAAAAACACTACATGAATTATTAATTCAAGATAAGAAAATAGAAAACTTTATTCTTCTTTTTAGTAGCTTATGGGTTATGTTTCTAAAAAGTATTTTTATAAAATTCATTTAAAAATTATTTCAAGTAGCATTTCAATATGAAAAAAAGTTTCTTTTGCATAAAATATATATTTAATTTAAATATATATTTAATGTTCTTTTTTTATAATTTGAATTCCATTTAGAAATGCTTTCAGATGCTAAATTTTAAATAGAGTTTATGCTGTTTTAACAATACATATTCAGTATTTTATATAATTCTATTTGTATGAAGCTTCTTGGATGATAGTAGTATATCAAAGAGCATCAGTTAAATGAACTTAATGAGTTGCAATCATCTATTGTCAAAGAAATACGAAAGGAGGGTCTATCTCATTGGTGCTTGCATTCAAAAAATATCGACAGAATTACATAATATTTTAAAAAATATTTATGATGAGAAAATTACTTTTAAAATGTATGATTAATCAAAGTTCTGATAAATTCAGAATGTAATGAATAAAAAATTTAATATTAAACTTAATCAATTTGAAGTTTTCAAAACTCATTAACTTGGGATTTAGCATTAAGTAATTGTTGAAAGTTAATAAAATATTCTTATATGTGGCATAACATGATACGCTTATCACATATAAAAATTAATAAAATTTTATTCATTTGATATGTATGTTCATATTATATACTGATGCAGAAAAAAAAGCAGCCAATAATTAGAATTCGCTGACTTTTAAAGTATTGTTTCTACTGATGAATCTACTCATGCATATTAAAATATAATAAATGATTTTTTTCTTATATCAACTTTATTAGACAAATATTTCAAATATATACCACGTATTTTAGTAATGAAATTTTCTTTCATTTTATTCTATAATGATTTTAAAAAACATTTCCTGATTAATTTTTGCTATTTTTTATTGCACTATGATATATATTTCTGAAAAATTTCTTTGTAAAACTCTTATATGTTTGTTAAATATTTAGTTATTTTATTGTTACAGCAAAAATAATATTTACTTTATTATATCATTATTTAAATAAAGTTTTTTTTTCATATGCATTTTTTCAAGTAAACAGGTCTAGTACTTGGTTGATAATATTAAGGTTTATCAATTTTTTCAGTTACTCAGATGCTGTGCTGACTTCCTAATTTGCTAAGTGAAACTGCATTTAAATTTTACAAAAATAAAAACGTTGTAATAAAAGTAAAAGTACAGTACTTAATTGATATTTTTCATTTATATTACAACAAACAATACTTTAAAAAGAAGTAGATATTTTTAAGATAAAAGAAAGGTTTTTCTATGATTAAATTGTATGCGATTCAAAATCTTTAATCAAGCTTATTATTTAAATATTTTAACAATAAAAAACAAAACAATCAATTCCCAGTAAAATTGTCAGTAAAGAAAAGAGGAATCTGTTCACTTTCCATGGAAGAAAAGTTACACTTCTCTTAAAAAGAAAAATGAATCAAACAAATAGAATCGGTTCAGATGCCAATGGCACGTGTGACAAGTTTCACTTTTGTTTATATTTCAAATATGAAACATTTCCCCCACACTGCCTTTTGTACATATTGTGTTGTCCTCACAAACGTTCTACTCAATTTTCTTTTGTCAAAACTTTCTTCTTTATTTTGACAGGTGTTATCTTTAAAATGTTTACTCTCAGAAGAAAACCTGAGGTAACAACTCAATGCTCCTTGTTTTAGAAAATAAAGACATATTTCATCTGGACTTCAAAGAATTTTTTTTTAAAAATGAACCGTATAAGTAATTTTGAGAAATAAAACAAATTCCAAACAAATATTTCTTAGCTTCTTCAATGAGATGAAATATTTTGATAATATGCATAAGTTTATATAATAATCAAAAATAATATTATTTTTTGAATTTAAAAATACACTTTTATCCAAAATTAATTGAGGAAAATTAACTTCACTGTAATCAAAGTTTTACAATGAGTAAATTAATAAATATTTCTTTTTCAAGTGTGCAAAAGTTAGAAATTTTTAATTTTTAATATATTGTTAGAAAGGTGCGAGGAATCATAAAATACGATTTAGCACTAATGCATTTAGAATTAATTAAATTAATAAATAATTTGGTTTTAATGAGTAAATTATTTGAAGAAACTCATATGGAGACAGAGAAAATACCTACAAATTGAAACACTCAATATATTCAGTGTGTGTACGTGCGTGCTTGTGTGCGCGTGGACGTGTGTGCGCATGCATGGGCGTGCGTGTATATATGTATATGCTTGTGTGCGCGTGCTTGTATATGCGTATGTTTAAAGAAAATTTACGAATGATTATCCAGAATATTAAAGAAAAATATAGAATCGCATAAAATATAAATAACCAGTAGAAAATATTTTGAATTAAAATGCTTTGATTACTGGGGCCGGGATTCGAACCCGAAAACTAAGAAAATCATAGTTTAGTGTGTTATCAGAGCTACCGGGAATGCTACTGATGCTTCGTTTTGCTGCACTTCTATAAAATTTATTTCTGGGAACGATTCAACAATAAACTTTTTCTTTCTTTCCGTTTTACGAAATAATAATCAGCAATTAACATTCAATGGTAAAATGTGTCAATTGATATTCTAATATTTATTCAAGAAAAATTACAAAATAAACTACTAAAATTAAAAATGCTAACTACTTTTAGAAGTTGTCAGAAATATTTATCAGATTATTTAATAAATATTTCATCTGAATTTCTCTATACGGTAAACTTATCAATTAATGCATTATTTGCATCAGAGCATACATTATTTGATTATCACTAGATAGGAAATCTTCAAGCATTTAACATTCCCTATTTAATGTAATTTCTTCTCTAATAGAATTCCTTAAATAATTTTATACCCTCTTACAAACTTAATAGCATTTTTCACAGAATATTCTCACAGTTTCAATTTTTTTTTCCTTCACATAGAGTTTGAATAGAATAAAATCTGATGCCGTTTAACAGGAAAAGTTTCAAAAACTGAGTTTAACGATAACATATAGTCACTAAAACTAACTGAAAGCATTCGTTTCATAAGAAAATTCACTATCAGTTTTCTTCGCTAAATTGCTTTCTAAAGGTCAAAGGTAGAAGTTTCTAACTAAATTAAATCAGTGTAACTCTTATCCCAGGTTATCCTTCCTTAAATTCAACATGCCTCTTCGATCCGCTATTTTAATATTTAAGTTAACTGACATTTTGTGACGCTGCTTAATAATTAATAATTTATTATTAATTTAATTAGACAAAACTATTGCACTCTAAATTTGTATGTTATTTTTTTTATTTTAAAAAGTTAGCTGTAAATGTTTTTTATTTAAAATGTTAAAATGTTTTAAAATGTTAAATGTTTTATTTAAAATGTTAAATGACATTAAATGTTATTTAAATGTCAGATGTTAAAATGAATTGAAATTTACCATGCTAAATTTAAACTGAGATCTCCAGCATTCATTTATCATATAGATTATATAGGTATATTGATTACATTATGATCTAAATGTCCTTATTGTGTGGAAATATCGAACAGTAGACATGAGAAGATTTGCTGAATTGTAATATATGCATCCCAGACAGTAGTCCATTCAATTTTCTTCAAACAGAGACGCATAAATCTACTATGAGTGCCGTGATTTTCTGAGATTTAGACATTAAATTCTCACTATTTTTTCCTTCATAATTTTTAATTATTAAATAATTTTACAGACACATTTTAGATTCTTATTCTGTGGTTCTAAGCAAATCATCTGCGACAATCAAGAATTACGCTGATCATTTTGCGTTTGATTTTCCTTTAGTTGAAGGAACTTATTAAATTAGAGAAACTTACATGAATAATTGCAGTTTATAGTATTAGATATATTTTAAAATTGCTTTTCACAACAAACTGACCTTTGAAAAATCATTCGTATTTCTCCTCATCCATTTTCAATATTTACTTTTTTTTTCCTAGCTTTTTTTGCTCAAACTTTCTGCATAGCTTATATACTAATAATGTGTCGCCGCTACCGAGACGCGAATAGTATTGTTGTTAACCCTTAACTGGGGAGGTGCGGCCTATGAAACCGCATTTCATTTAGACTCAAATTAAATTTTCTAATGAATGTATTAGTATGAAAAACTGCCAATATATTTTACAAATATTTTTCTTGAAATATAGATATGTTTTAGAAATTTTTCAAAATATATTATCATTGAAAAAAGTAAATGCGTTGGAACATACATTTTCTTCTCAAATTACATGTTACAATAAATAATATTCTTGAAAAAGCATTTTACTTTTTATAGTATATGAAAGTGTATAGAAGACAATATAATGTAAAATTCAACATTTATATGAAAAATAAAAAAAAAATTACAATGGGTAAAATTGGCCCGATTTTTATCGGCTCCTGTGACTTTCATAGCACGGTTTCCTAGGACATTTTAAACATACAGGTTAAGAACTAGAATAAAAATCAACTATAAATTCTGTATATATATATATATATATATATCTCTTGGTATATAAATATATTTTATAAATTTTTCAAAATACATTATCACTAGAAAAATTAATTATGTTTGAACATACATATCAGAATCAGTTGAATCCGAACTTTCATCGAAAAACTCTTCTGTACAATTATTTTTATCACTAAAATCACTTTCTGCTTCATTTAAAAGTGTCTGGAGCACTACTTTATAATAGGATCAGTAAATTGGATGAAATTTCGGGGCCAAGTTTTAGCGCCATCTGCTAAACCTTGTTTATCACTTGGAGACTAACAGGGGGGTGCGGTCTTAGAAACCGCGCTCAAAGAAATAACTGAATTATTTTAAAAAGCATTCGCTGAAATCAATTGAAAAAGTGCACTTGTATTAAAGGTCACAAAACAGAAAGTTACAGAGTAAATCCATTCAATTGAGCTAAAAATAGAATAAGGGTGAATTTTTTTGCTTTTTTTTATTTATCTTTTCTCCAATTTATTTCAAATTAATTTAGCAATTTAAAAACAGTTTTAACTAATATGTTTCGTATTTTTTTATACAAAAATAAATATTTATTTTCCTAATACGCGGATTACAATTTAATTTTTAGAATGAAAATAGCTATAAGTATGAATGTATTTTTTAAATATTCAGAATTACTTAAATTAAATTAACATTTTAAAGCTAATTTCAATTAATACGATATCAACTTTTATATGAAAAAATAAATGTATTTTCACTTAAAACTTAAATTATAATTTTTTTTAAAAAAATTAAGATATGAATATTTTAAAAATAAATCTCCCTTAAAAATAAACATTGAATTATAACTTTATGTTTAAACAGGTAAAAAAAATTACACATATAACTTAAATCATGATAAATGTTAATTAAATTACTGACATCATAAAAATATTTCATTATTTTTTTATTACATGTAAGAGATAGAATGGTAATTATCGTAAAAACATTTCAAACAAGATAGATATATTTTGATACCTTGCAAAATTCATAAATAATGATTATTCACAAGAGAAGACTTACAGAATAGATAAAAAAATAATTTCAAAAAATATTGGTTTTTCTTCAAAAAATCAGGCAGTACACAAAGCATATCGTATGTTACTAAAAATGTTGAATTCCATAACTTAACACCTACTTTCTACTTTTTTCTTTTCGATTAGCAACATTTTGAATGTCTGCAGATAAAATTTTATTTATTTCAGCTGCTCTCTTTAACTCCCAATATAAATACAGCTTCGTTGAGTTATTATAAATAATTTATCTTCATTTAACTCCAAAAATTTAAAACTTTTAGAGATTTTAAGATAAAAATAGTTCTTTTGAAATATTTTTATAATTAGGATTATATTTATAACTAGCCGCCTTTGGCGACCAGCCGGTTCGCCAATCTTAATGTTCGTTTAAATTTTAATAATTAAATATTTTATGCAATTTCTACTTTAATAGCTTCTTCATCAAAATATTTTAAAACTTCAAATTTTGATTATCATATAATTCATTCATAATATTATAAAGGCCTTCAGTCATAACGTAATATGTATCTCTCTCATTTTCTGTTAGCACCCGTAGAATTTATGCTTTAAATTAAAGTGGAAAGAATTAATCTTCAATTAATATAATAATATTTTTTACTGAAACAAAGCATTTTTTTATAATCTGATTACTGAAAACCGAGTCACTGAGCGTTTAAAATTTATGGGCACTAAAGAATATCTTTTTTAATTTATGTAATATCTCAAGAGTTGGTCAACAAAATTTCTTAGATTCATTATGAGCAGATCGATTCATTAACAATGTTTAAATTTAAATGCATCAAACACTAAGAAAATAAAACGAATCGTTTAAAATAAACGATTGAAAACAGGTTTTAAAAAAAACTACTTAAAAAACGATGTACTTAAAACTATAAGCATATACAAAAAATATATAACTAAAATAAATACAATTTACTTACAAAAGCATGCAACTAACCCAAAAATAATTTAAATCATCCATTGATAACGTTGTCATGGCAACAATCAGAACAGAATGCGCATGCGTGAATTTTCTTAGCCGGTTAGGTAACGCAAATACGTGATTTTTTCTACGCCAGTTGGGGTAATTAGAATTTTTTAATTTCCTTTATTCTGTTTTATTTTAAATCAAAAGTACTTCAGAATGAATCTGAAAGATCGATTCATTAACAATGTTTAATTTTAAATGCATCAAACATTAAGAAAATAAACAGAACCGATTGAAATAATCCGCCGAAAAATTTTAACCCTAGCCTCATTACTGTTGGGAGAAAAAAAAACTGAAGCCTTTCTCGTTTGGCGGTGGGGAAAATGGAAGATTTTTTTGGCGGGAAAGTTAGTTTTTAATTAATAATTAAAATTCTAATTAAAAATTCGAAAAAAGGAACCCCAGGTGCACATTCCCAACCTCCAAGGTATACATGTACCAAATTTGGTAGCTGTATGTCAAACGGTCTGGTCTGTAGAGCGCCAACACACACACACACACACACACATTGAGCTTTATTATAAGTATCGATTATTTTAACACTTAAAAATTAAATTATAGTTATAATTCAGGAACAATATATATGAACATCAATATTTTTCATTTAATTAATAAATAATTTAAGTATTTAAATTTTAAAAATATATTTAAATGAATATTTAAATTTAAACATTTAAATAATAAATAATTAATATAAAGAAAGCAGAAATTATTAGCGCAGGACCGAACCGAGATCTCCCTTTTGCTACACCAGTGCCGTAATCACTAAACTATTCAAGCTTCGCCAGCTACGGCATATTATTAGTACATAAGCTAGGCAGAAAGTTTGAGGACCATTTTCTTGAAATTGACTGGCCGTTGCGCTTTAGTATTTTCATGAATGAGCATTCTAAATGTATAATACCTTTATACTAAATCTCATTCCGAACTGAATTTTCAACCTCGTGCCCTCCCCTTGTTAGTTTAAAATATAAGAACGTGGAAAGGGTACAATGGCGTCATTTTGTTAAATATCTTAAATGTTCAAGAAAATTAATTCGTTTAATTCCTTCATTCATTTAAAGCAAAATTCCTTCAAATTTGAAACTGATAAGAAAGATAGCAGGAGGTGATTGCCTTTCTATTGTTGCGTCACTGATATCTAATTCCAAAAATGTCTCACACAGTTCTAAGTTGACGAGTGAACACTGCCTTAGTTAGCATTTTTGACAACTATTTTAGAAAGTTCCTGGTTGTGACAGACTTGCAGACGACATCGTACTACAACTACCGCAACACAACACATTGACAACTGTTTCCACGAAACACATTGACAAGGAATATCATTCGAAAGGCAAAAGAAACAAAAAAAACTCTCTTTCGGTTCAAACCTCCGATTCGTTCCACTTGTCAAATGTGTCAGCGGTGGACTTCAGTTTCAGTAGAACGTCATCGAAAAGGCACTACTTTTAACGAGAAATCCTATCCAAAGAGTGATTGACAAGCGTCACACCCGAGACACTCAGTGTATTTTTATAGCTCTTTTTAATTATTTCTTTCCCTAGACGATTCGCCGCTTTGTGCGTTGGTGCAACTCAAGCGCCAAAGTTTTTCTAGAGCCACCTCGATTGGTAATTCCTACGACAAAGACTTCGTTGTGATATTCGACCCTCTTGCCAATTACATCTTATGTGTTCCACTGTAAAACCCTGATCAAAGTAATGAAATCAGAAGGGCTTGTTTTTACGATGGATATTTGACGGGAAAGTTTCTTCTTTCTTGAATTTTTGCTAGAGCATAATGAGCGCTTGCAGAAGCTAAATCCTGAAGGAATGTTAGATTCGCAAAAATGAATATTTATGATACAGTCTAGCTGTTATCTATTTCTACTCAACTAAAAGGAGTATAAAAGGAAATGAAAGTTCAAAGAAATATTTCTTATGGGTTAGAATCAAGTAAAAATTGCAGAATCAGAGAAACACGCGTTTTCTGCTCATGCAGATATGTATTTTAGTAAAATTATTTGCAGAGATATTTTTTGAAATCGGGAAAAGCGCTACTACAGCGCGTAGTGTAAAAATCGTATTTCAAAAATATTTCATAAATTTCTTACCATTTAGTTGATTAGAATTATTTTTTATTTTTCTCACTTCAGTTCCAAATACTTAAAGACTATTTGGCACTTTGCAGGTCAGCAGAGAATAATCAAATTAATAAGCATAATGGAATAAAATTTGAAATGCTGAAGACAGAATTGGAATTTGATATCATTAAATTAGAACTTATTTATTCCAAACAGCAATTTATAATCCGGTTTATAATAATATAAATCAGAAAAAAAAATATTAAAATTTAAAAGAATTATCATTGTTTTAAGACTAAGCACATACAAAAAAAAATACAACGCATCATTTTTAAATATAAAAAAAGCAATAAATTCATCACATGTGTAAACGGCAATTTAGAATGCATTTTGAAATTTAAAAAGGGTGGAGATGGCCTTGCAAATCTTTCTGAACCTAATTTTATTTTCTTAATCGATTATGGTCATCTAATAATTAATTTTATGTGTTTATAAGTGTTTAATCATAAGCATAATGAGCTGCATTTTGCATCGCTTATTTTGCTGTCTATACACTTATTAAATATTATTTTTTGGAGAAACATTTTGATAGACGGTATTAATATTACCATGTATTGTACCATGTATTTGTTCTATCATTTCAATATTTCAAACAGTTTAAAGAGAACTTGATCAATATCTTTCCTTTGGTTTTAGGAGTGTCAATGACTGTTATTCTAGTCCAAATATATTTAATGGGACCAGAGAAATAGAAATCAGAGTAATTACACTTTTTTTTATTATGTCCTCTTCTTGTTCTACTTTCAGTCATAGAGTAAAGAATAAAATGGAATCAACTATGTTATCATTTTTGTAATATAATCCATCTTTTCCTTCCAAGAAATGCCCCTTGTCGTAGCGATCGTTGTAATTCTCTCGTAGTGTGTGTTTCGTCTCCGTTGTTGTTGTTGTTTTTATTGGCACTTGTCGTAGACAAGTCCACTGATTTTAGAAGGCGGTGATTTTAAACCAAGGTTGCGTCCCTTGTTTTTTCAGTAGCGCCATCTAGGGACAAGAATACGACTCAGCTAAGCACACGTCATAACCTTTTTATGGGGCGGACTTCATTCATGCATTTCGTTCACTCATCCACAGATGTAACTTAGACCTGAATCAGAGAACGATCACTCCTGATCCACTACCCCAGTGGTATTTCTATCGACATGGAGACCTATGTGCACACGACAGATTTATACGTGCGCCAGCCTCTACACATACGAGGAGTCTTCGGCCGGCGGGGTTTGAACTCGCAATCCAGGGAACGCTAATCCAACCAGGCTAATGTAATCTCGCTTAATATTTAAGCAAAAATTTCTAAAAATATTTTAAGAACAACTAAATATTGAGTGATATTTAAAAAAATAACTGAATCTAAAAAATTTGCATTTCTTTTAAATAAAAGTAGGTTTTTGAAAATATGAACCAAATACCTCCAATTCTTTGTATCAATTTAAATCTAATCTAGCGTAATATTCAAGCAAAAATTTCTGCTTAAAATATTTTTAAGTAACCAAATATTGTTTAGTATTTGAATCTGAAAAATTTGTTTTACATAAAAGCCTGTTTTTGAAAATATAAAAACCAATTAACTCCCATTTTTGGTAGAAGTATCAATCAATCAGTAATATATTATCTAACCTAACATTCAAGCAAAAATTTCTACTTAAAATATTTTACGAACAACCAAATATTGCTTGATATAAAAAAAATAACTGAATCTAAAGCATTTGCATTTTTTTTTTTTTTTTTTTTTTTTTTTTTTTACATAAAAGCAGTTTTTGAAAATATGAAATCCAAATACTTCCACTTCTTCGTAGAAGTATCAATCAATCAAAAGAACCTCTAGCCTAATATTCAAGAAAGTTCTTTTACTTAAAATATTTTACGAAAAACCAAATATTGCTTGGTGTCAAAAAAAACTGAATCTAAAAATTTTGCATTTTTTTACATAAAAGCTGGTTTTTGACAATATAAAATCCAAATAATTCCAATTCTTTATAGAAGTATCGACTCAAATATAATCTAACTTAATATTCAAGGCAAATTTTCCTACTAAAATATTTTACAAACAGCCACGTGTGCATCAAAAACAATAATAAAAGGAGGGGGAAGGTTGTTTTGTTTAGAATAATAAATTTCAAGATGCTACAGTTTGTCGGCTGTTTGTAAATCATGAAACTTGAGATAGCGTTGGAAAGAAAAAAGGAAAACGTGTCCACGTGCTTGTAACAAATATGAAGTTCATACGAAAAAAACTAGCTTTTCAACGAGTAAAATATTCACTGCGAAGAATTATAACTCATGAGATAAAGCTGTGTTGTATCATGTTTCATATTAGTATAACATTTAGTATCTCAATATGTCATCTATTTTTTTCTTACATGAGGCTTGTCTTACCAGCTTTAGTTATCTTAAGTGTTGCGAAGGGAGTCATCAAAACATCTTGGAAATACAGGTAAAAGTCAGAAAAAAATGCCAGAGAAATATATGCGTTGGGTTATAATTCAACCGCAAATTATTTTTGCAGTAGTTGGAATAAATTGATCTGGTATTTTTACTATAACATTAAATATATTTTATATAAATGCATCCGTTAATTAGTGTAAATAAACATATTTCAGAAAAATATTTCAGTCACTATACTTCCACTTTGATAGCATTGGTTGACTGTTAAAATATATCTGAATCATTTAAAATTCTTCCAAAATATTCCAACTGCCCATTCGGAAATATTCGATGATACTCAAATTAAAAGTTTATCTTCATTAATTGAGATATCAAGTTTCAATTGAACTTTATAAGAGATAGGATCTGAAAGAAAGTCAACTACAGAAAAACAATTCTAAAAAATTTGATAAGCAATTAAATGTAGAAGATGTTTTAAGTCAATAAATACAAATCTATGGAGAAAATATATTCTATAAGAAGGAATTATCGCCATATAAATATTCACACTTGGAACGCACTAGAAGTTGTACGGCCATGAGATTGCAAAATGCCTTCATTCGAAAACGGTGTCATCCTCGTCATTAAACCATTGTCCAAAATTACAAAATCAGTCTGAAGATAACGTCCATGTATCTTAAAATCGGAAAATTAATTTAACTAAGTTTTACAGTTTAACTACACGTTGAAGTTAAGATTCATTTCATGTAATTGCTTTGTTTGGCAAAATTATTTACATAACTTCTTCCTCTAATAATACTTACCACATTATTATATCAAGAATTATAATTGATTTAAATGGCATATTTTTACAATTTCTATTTTAGAATACAATTGCTTCTAAAGGAGATAAAGAGAAAAAAATCTTCAAAATTAGTTCCATCCAAGAAATTATCAAAATTATTGGATATTTAATTTCCTTTTAATGCCTCGTGGCTACTTGCATTTATTTTTCCGCTAAAAACCAAGTTTCCATAGCCAAAAAATAATATTAATTAAAATAAATTTTTCATTGTTTTTTTATTAAACCAAAAAATAATATTAATTAAAATTTTGTTTATTTTTTTATGAACTGTAATTACAGAATTGTTATTTTTAATTACCATTAATAGAACAGAAAAACATTGTTCATCTTTATGAACATTAGAAATTATATAGCTTATATCACTTTACCAGAAACTATAAGCAAATAGATATTTTAGCTTTAACTGATTTCTTAAGAAACCAATGAAGATATTTATTGAGTTTGCAAGCTTTAAAAGCACATTACTTGAGTTTTTAAAAACAAATGTATTTAAGAAAACGAAAGCATTCTAATTAAAAATTTTAAGTGGTTTTTATTTTTCAAATTAGAAATATATTAATTAAAAAAAAGGAATTATATTTAATGAGTTCTAAGAAAGCACCAACAGCACTCATGAGTTGATGGTGATAAGCTGCATATGCGTTTTTTTAAATAAGTTTAAATAAATAGAAAATTGATAATAAGAATGTTTACCGTCTTGGCACAGTTATGAACATCAGGAGAAATATTTTGTTCAGAGTTTGGAATTGAAAAGGAATTCTAAAATCAAATTAAACCTTTGCATTTGAGATTTCACTAATGAGACCAATTAAAGTAGGTTTGGAGATAAAACCAATTTCTAAAATACTTCTAAATGTTTTGGTAATTTATAGAGAAATGGTTGCGATTCTTAATCTTGAAAATATTAACCTAATTTTTAATATGAATTAAATATTCTTTTCCATATGAAGTTAATAAATACATTTATTTCATCTACAAAAGTGATGAAAGTCGAAGAGAATAATCACTTGGCATTCTTGTATCCCATCACAAATCATACATTTTTTTTTTTAGTATATACATATTAACTTCCCGTTTTAAAGAAACACTAGGGCTATTTTGGGACGGACCTCGCAATTTTGAAGCACGGTCAGAAGACGAGACCAACATCTGAGCTCACACCCCTTCTCCAAACTTTCACATACCACCAACGGGAGGAAATCGAGACCTTGCCACCAACCCCTACTCCCTACACTTTGTACTTCTTAATATAGTAGTAAAAAATAATTATGTATTTTGAATTCCTTCTTTTTATCTCATAGAGAGTCCCACCGAAGTCACCTCAGATATGATGATGAGAATCTTCCGTTGCGGTGGTTGGTTCTCGCCACTCGAGTCGGTACAGAAATGGCGGTGCTCTGCTACTTCCTATCGATGGTAGGACGTACTTCCCACGGGAAGGGTTTTACCGTGGCCGGTGTTAAAGCTGCCTAAGAAAAACACCGTTTTCTTTCGCTTTTTATATTAAAATAGAAAAACGATATCCCACCGGTAAAAAATTCAAACTTTGTTTATTCCATCTTGGGATTGATCTACAAGTTGCCATCTACAAAATGAGACAGCAAAAAATATTTCTTAAATAACGTTGCCATTCTAAAATAAACAAATAAATAAAATAAAATATTAATACATTTTCAACATCCTCCCACCTTTTGATTATAAATAATAATCAAAATATAATACTATTAGTTAAACACAGTTAAGAGATTCAATAAATGGCAACGTTTTACAAATTTTCAATTAATATTTAAATATAAAAATGAAAATTAATGTGAAAATGTCCAATCAAAAACAAAATAAATCACAAGTTCAGTCTCTCTGGCAATTTAATTCTTCTTCCGGCTCTACTAAATTTCATCTCGTTGCCAGAAGTACTGTCAGAAGTTTTGGTGATGTCATTTGACTTATTCAAATCATCTGGTGTCATCGAAGTGGAGAAGTCATCAGAGGATGTTAACTCTAATGGATATATTCTTTGAATTGGTCGCAGGAAATTCTGCTGTGAAGTTTGCACTCGAACAAGTCGTACATGTCCATCTTTACCTGGTATGATTTCTGTGATACGACCTAAAGGCCAGACAAGTCTCTTTTTATTATCTGCTCCCACCATAACAATGTCACCAACAGTAACTGTACATTTTCTTGATTTTTTATTTCTCCGCTGTATGAGAGCACCCAAATACTCAGATCTGAAACGATTTCTTAAGTCTTTAAGCACTGCTTGTCTGTATTTGAATCTATTGCTCACAGAATTTTGCTCTACAGCATCTATATC
This sequence comes from Argiope bruennichi, assembly GCF_947563725.1. Taxonomy (NCBI): domain Eukaryota; kingdom Metazoa; phylum Arthropoda; class Arachnida; order Araneae; family Araneidae; genus Argiope; species Argiope bruennichi. Next base: position 37,441,288 of record NC_079152.1, on the reverse strand, counting down.
AGGAAGATTGCATTCATGCACATCTTGTATGAACATCGATGGAGAAATTGGTTTTATAGCTTCCTCTTCGCAAATGTAAGTTAGAGGTCTTGAGTTGATTACACGCTCGCAGTCTGCCAAAACCGTTATCATCTCCTCATAATTGAGACGTGCATGTCCTAACACTTTCTTCAAAAGATCTTTTAAAATTCTAATTAATCTCTCCCACCATCCGCCCCACCAGGCAGCAGTTGGAGGATTAAACTTCCAGTCAATAGAGTTTATTGCTCCATATTTTTGGATGCGGTTCCAATCCAGTTGTTTTAAATAGTTGGCTGCTCCAACAAAATTGGAGCCATTATCGCAGTATATTGTTGTGCATCTTCCCCTGCGAGAAACAAATCTCCTAAAGGCCATTAAAAAAACATCGGTCGATGCAGCAGTAACAAGCTCGAAATGAACTGCTCTGTACACTGCACAAGTAAAAATTAGAACCCAGCTCTTCTTGTCTTTAAGGAATAAAGGTCCAGCCATATCAACGCCAGTTATCTGAAACACCGCAGCATCCTTTACTCTATTTTCTGGAAGGGGGGGACTTATAACTTCTATGCTCTTTGAGCTATATCTTTTACACGTAATGCAATTGGCCACCACATGTTTCACCGCTTTTCTTCCATTTAGGATCCAGTACTTTTCTCTAAGTGCATTCAATAGTATCTGGACTCCAGCATGACAGTTCTTAACGTGAGCATTATAGATTAACCGCTTTACCACTTCATGATTCGGAGGAAGAACAATAGGTTTAAGAAAATCTTCACTGTCCTTGCGATAAATAATTTTAGTTTTCAAACGGATGATGCCAAGATCGTCTTTAAATACTTGTAGGGTTTTTAATCTCTTTTCTTCTTCTGGGAGAAAAGACTCATTCTGTATCATAAATAAAACCTTCATTTCTGCTTCCTGAAATTCTGTAGCGGTTAATTCATCATGCTTCTTCTCAGTTATATTTTTGCAGTTGTTCATGAAGCGGAGGGTCCATGCAACAAGACGAACTATTCTATCATAGTTCGAAAAATATCTGTAGTACCAGTTTGCAACACCACAGGCTTCATTATTTGATAATATAAAAGTCGTCTTAGACTTTTCCTTTCTAATCTCTTCTTCATTCCAATCATGGTTGGTGGAACCCATAATGTTTTGAAATTCAAAAGCATTTTTCATCCATTGTGGACCCTCCCACCATCTTAGGGAGACTAGATGTTTTGCCTTGCAGCCCCTGGAAGGTAAATCTGCCGGATTCTTATCACCAGGTATGTGTCTCCATGATGTAGGATTACTCAACTTCCTTATCTCTTGGACTCTGTTCCTAACGAAGACAGACCAATTTTCTTCTCGTAATATCCATGCAAGCACTGTTGTAGAATCACTCCAGTAATATATCGTAACATTTTTCCAACCAAGAGCTTCAACAACTGAATTCGCTAGCCTCGCTCCAATCACCGCCGCAAGAAGTTCCATTCTTGGGATAGTTGTGCCTCTTAAAGGAGCCACTCGAGATTTCGCTGCAAGTAGAAATAGCTCGATTCGACCATTATTTTCTATTCTAAGGAATGTAACAGCAGCATATGCATCTTTGCTTCCATCAACAAACGTATGAATAGTGCAGTTGCTTATATCTTTTGAAGATGCTTGAACACACCTAGGAATCTGTATGTCAGACAAATGCTTAAGTTCTTGAAACCACTGTAGAAATTCTTTACGAAGCTCACCAGTTACTTCTTCATCCCAACTTGTACCTAATGTCCATGCCTTTTGTAGCATTATTTTTGGACAGAGCATCACTGGTGCAGTGAATCCAAAAGGATCAAATACTTTATGTACTGTAGATAACATACTCCTTTTAGTTACTTTTTCCACATTAATGCCATCTAGCCATTTCATGTTAATTTTCAAAGTGTCTAATTTCTTATTCCAAATAAGACCTAATACCTGAGTTTCTTCCTTTGAATTAGTTTCACAGTCGCCAGACCATTCCCATTCTCTAAGATCAAAACCACCTTTTGCCATCAAGGTTTTAGAATTGTCAATGAATCGATCTAATTGGTCTTTACTGTCGACACTAGTAACGACATTATCAATGTAGAAACTCTCCAAAAGTCTTTTCTTCAAAGATTTTTCAAATCCTTCACATTTTTGAATATGGTACTCAATTACTGAAGCTAAAAGAAAAGGGCTACATTTTACCCCAAAAACAACTCTTGTGTGACGAAAAACTCTCAATTTCTTTTCTTCTCTATTTTCCCACCACAAAAACCGAAGGAAGTCTCTATCCTCTTTACGAATACTAATTTGCAGAAAAGCTTTCCTGATGTCAGCTATAACGCCAAGCTGTCCCTCTCTGAATCGAAGAAGAATATTTGGAATAAGCTCAATGAGATTAGGACCACATTCCAAGCACTGATTCAAAGATGGATAATTTGCTAATCTCGCTGAAGCGTCAAACACCGGACGAATTGGAGTAGTGCTGCTGCTTAGTTTTATCACTGCACGGTGAGGTAAATAATTACCATAAGAGTTCATTTCGTTGGTAGGAACTTCCTCTATTATGTCTTCATCTAACCAATTTAGAAGAATATTTTCATATTTCTCATACATATTCATAGCTATAAGTTTTGAGGTAGCGTAGTCGAGCCTTTTCCTCGCCAAATCCAAGTTGTCGGGCAAAGGTGACTTATCATCAGACCATGGTAAACAAACCTCATATCGACCATCTTTATTAATTGTTACCGTTTCTAGAAAATGCTCCTTGGTCCGAAGATTAATCTCGTTCTTAGATTTTTTTTCAACAGGATCATTGATTCCGATTGAATCTAATTTCCATAAATTTGTGATTTCAGCTTCATTTACAAATAAGGACAGCACTGTTAAAGCCAGGTTTTCTTCCGAAGATTCTTCCTGTGGTACCTTACCCATTAAGGTCCATCCTAAGAAAGTTTCTACAGCGACAAGACCTGAAGATAAGACTTTTCTTTTGCCAGTTAACATTTTCCCCATAACGTCAGCTCCAATTAGAATATCAATGCCTTCACAAGTATCGCTAATATCAGTTAGATTAATCTGATTTTCCTCTAATTCTTTTATCCAGGGACCTTTAAAAACCGGTCTAATATTGTCACAAATGATAGATTGATCCAGAACTTCAAAATTACAGCCGAAATCTCCAATCAAATTTCTCAATTTTACTTTATAACAATTATGTTTAAATTCATTAGTGATAACGCCACCAAAAAGAGAATGTACCAATTTTTCACATCGAACGGGTGTATAATTCATTTCTTCAGCTACACTTTTCAAAGTGTAAGATTTGTGTGATGCAGAATCAAAAAGTAACCTCACAATTTTCTGTTTATTATCCGATACCACTTTAGCTTTGAGAGTTTGAAGAAATATCTTAGGGCTGTGTTTATTAAAATTAGCCATATTAACATCTAGTGCGGGTTTATCTTCTTTTCCCTCTACAGACATCTTTTGCGAATCAAGCAAATCACACATTATAGGAAAATGTTTTTTAGAACATATCAGGCATTTTAAAACTGCTCGGCATCTTTTAACTGCGTGAAATGGCGATAAACATGCAAAGCAGCATCGTTTTTCCTTGACTATTTTTTGTCTTTCCGATAGAGTCATTTTTTGAGCCGTAAAGCAATCTGAACTTGAATGTTTACCACCGCAAAAAACGCAAGATTTCTTTACATCTTTATCTGCAGCAGTCGTTAACAAACCTATAGCTGTAGGTACTTTATTTCTCAAATTCTCCGAGCTATATTGTTTCTTTTTCAAAGGTCTGTATTCTTGGCCCTTTCCTAAACCAAAACCGGCTACAGCCAAACATATTCTTTCTTCTCCTTCAACTTCCGTTTTCAAAAATTGCATCAAATTATCCAATCTTCCTTTCGCGTCAGAGTTAATACTGGAAATATTACTACGATTCCAAGCCTTTAAAAATTCAGCTGGGAAACACGATTCAACCATAGGATACAAAATGGATGCACATTTATCTGTGGTTACACCTAGTGTTTCTAATGCTCGTAAATATGATTCAAGCTTATCATACAAAGAAGTTAATGAAAATGTTTCTTTTGTTTGCACAGAAATAATTAATTTTAATAATTCTCTCACATATACTTCCACTAAAATATCTTCTCTACCAAAACGCGATTTTAAACCATCAATAGCCTTTTGATAGTTGGCGCCAGTTGGCGGAAAACTTTCAACAACCTCTCTAGCACGAGAACCAGAAATTGTTGCTTGAACTAGGTACTGAAATTTGTCTTCTGGTGCGATATCCTCATCTTTATGTATTTGCTCAAATTGACTCCAAAATGGGAGCCAATCTTTAATATCGTCGCCAAATTGTCTAAATTCTAATCTAGGCAGTGTAAACTTTCTCTTATAATTATTTAAATTAGCAGTAGAATTAGCAGAAAATGACTCACCTCTATTTTGAGATTGTATTCTTGCCAATTCTATTTCTTTTTCAATTTCAAGCTGCAATCTTCTATCTTCCTTTTCAGCTTCAAGCTGCAATCTTCTATCTTCCTTTTCAGCTTCAAGCTGCAATCTTTTATCTTCCTTTTCAGCTTCAAGCTGCAATCTTTTATCTTCTTTTTCGGTTTCCTCTTTTAATTTCCTTTCCGAAATAACATTACTTAAAAGTTCTTGAACGAATTCTGGATCATTCTTATATTCACAACTTTTTAAAATAAGATCTTTTAATCCAACTATCGTAATATTTTCTGATACGGCTTCTCCAATTTCAGACGCAACGTATTTCAGATCTTCTTTTTTAAAACCTTTTATTGCTTGAAACATCTTGATTTATTTTGTTTCGAGAAAGTCCTGTCGCGGACGCCAAAAAATGTTAAAGCTGCCTAAGAAAAACACCGTTTTCTTTCGCTTTTTATATTAAAATAGAAAAACGATATCCCACCGGTAAAAAATTCAAACTTTGTTTATTCCATCTTGGGATTGATCTACAAGTTGCCATCTACAAAATGAGACAGCAAAAAATATTTCTTAAATAACGTTGCCATTCTAAAATAAACAAATAAATAAAATAAAATATTAATACATTTTCAACAGCCGGTGATGGATCTTTGGACTCAACCTTAGTTCCCGCTAATGCTGTTCGAATATGATTGGTCATTCAACTGAAATCCGCATGCCTTAAGAATAGGGGGGGAAGCGGAATAGCTTTGTGTGATTATCTCATAGCGAGTAAATTGCATGCAAATTTAAAATTGTTGGCAACAAGACTAAAGATTCTGTAGATCCTCACATTTCTTGAATAATCCCATCATACAGATCACCAAACATTCAAAATGTTGAAGTATTTGATCCAAATCTGATACAGATTCATAATTTATGTACAAAAATATATACTAAATTGCATATGTATAACTGAATTAGTTTCTAGATTATCACATTCTGAAACCGACTAATAGTAAAACACAGTTCCCTAAAATATTTTTGCGAATTCCGGGAATTCTAAAATGCACATGTTATTAATATCTCCGAGTCAAAATTTTTGGACATTACATGTTCTAATTACGTATTTCGTATTTAAGAAAGTAAAAAGAGTGAGAGAAATTCAAAAATATTATTAAGTTTTGAAAATTTACCTTTTGCTTGAATATGAGTGAAAAATTTTCTGCTCATATTAACATGTCATCATCATCTTTTAATTATAATTTATTAAAACGTAATCAATTTTATTTTTTGTTTATCTTGCAAATAGGATGATAATTCAAGAATTATTATCACGTTACTCGGTTAAGTCTGATGTCTCAATTTTAAAGAGAAAAATCTACTTATCAACGATTCCCATTAGAGTAAGAGAGAACTTGAAAAAGGAGTTGAAAAGTTGTAGCTTAATAAGTAGGTTCTCGCTTGATGAAAAGTTTCTGTTTAAGTAAGCGGGTTCTCGCTTCTCTGGTATATTATAAAAGTGACATGGGGCTGAGCTGTTTCAATTCCAATATCTAGTCGTACCTCCTTTGTGAGGTATAATGGGGTCAAAGCTCCATTGAGTTCATCTTATTACCTATGTTGTCGGAACGGTTCGATCATTCATTTCACTTTGGATGCATTCAGAGGAGATAACTCATAGTTATCTTATCTCTTCAGGTACAGCAAATTCGCATAAAAAGTCGAAATTTTAAGTAAAGAATTTGAAAACCAATATTTCTGGAAAATCAGTCATACAGATGAGTTTGTAAAAAAAAGAAATGTAACAACAAAAGTTTATATAAAAAGAGAAGAAGAGGTAAGAAAACGTCAAAACTGCATCCTAAAAACTTTCAAATGAAAATACCAGCTTTTGAACAGTTCAACTATTACATTTTCTTCCTGGAAATCGGGGGAAAAGGCTTAACAGTCATCTGAATCAAATGAAATAGGTTAGTATCCAATTCCACAAATGATCGTATAAAATTCGGATAAGCGGTTGACTGAGAAACAGCTTTATTTAAACAAAAGCAAATAAAAAAGATTACAAGAAAAAAAGCTTTTTTTACTCTTCTCTGTCTGCAACTCTTTTCCTGTTGCATCCTGTTCAAGCATTAGAGGAAAATACATTTTTCGAGCATATGACTTCATATTCGTTCAGATTTACGATGATCTTGGTGAGAGATAAGAGCACCGTTCTTATATCCACTGGGGCATTTTCATTTCATTTGAAGGTGGGAATGTACGAAAAGACGTTTTTCGTTGAAATTTTCCACCAAAAGAAAGCTTTTGATTCTTTTTTTTTTTTCGTCTGTCTCCCGAAGAATGAAGCAGTACTTATCCCCTGCGCTCTCTGAAACAAATATTTTACATCTCTGCTGTTAGAAAGGCTTATTTTTGCTTTCTGAGTTCCTTCTAAGAATTCGGAAATGTTATGATCTTATGGGTTCTTCCCCCCCCCCTTTGTTGCAAGCAAAACTGCCAGATTTGCTATGTGGATTTCGATTGCATTTCGTTCGTTGTCAAATAATAAAATAAATAGGTTTTAGCATGGTAAGTTGGGAAATAAGAGTTTTGCTTATGCATCAAAAGACTATCCGACCACTTCTCATTGCTCTCAATTTAATTCACGGAAAATATTATCCGTGAATTAAGTTTAATTCACGGAAAATATTTCATTCAATTTCGAAATAGGCCTTCTTTAAAAAGATACGAACTGCAATGGTGCAATTTATGTATTTTTATTTGCATCGTCCTCATATTTCCCAATTTTTCGCTTTTTAAATTGTTTTGTATCATAAAAAATCCTAAGATACAAAGTTTTGGAGAAACCCATTCAAAATAACTAGTGGTTTAAACGAAAAACAATTTATTTAGGTTATTTAGGAATTGTTTCTACCAATGCTATTATATCAAATAAGCAATCCATCTCTTTACACGAGTATTCTTTTCAATCGTTAATATGAGCATTTTGTTCTAAGAAAGATTATTGATCATGTTTAAGTCTACCGCTAGAAGTAGCGAAATAAGAATTCTAATTATATATTACATTGGAAATTTATTTTTCCAAATGTCAGAGAATATTCTCGAGGCATAGTATTAAAAATGATTTAAAAATCTGGATATAATTTGCAAATAATAATGGAGAGTATGGATTTTTCGGCCTATTGTACTTTGACCACTTTCCCACTCTGAAACTAATGACAAAGTTTGGAAGTTTTTGTTTTTAATATGGATATCACCCAATGATTGCTTAGTTTAGCCTGTTGTTTGAAAGAAATGCGTACTGTGTTGAATAGAATTATTTATCTAATTTCAACATTAAAAAGTTAATTTTACAAATATTACATTTTGCCTCACGACACTTTTTAGTACTATTACGAAGTGATTTTAGTATTTACATAATACAGGCCGACTTATTTTTTGTGACCTTTCATTTTTCTATTCCTAACCAAAATTGAGTTATAAAGATTTAAATGGGAATTTGTATCATGTTATTCCTATAACCAGGTCCGAGATATAACATTTCTTATTTAAAAACAAAACTCTGGATATTTGATCGAATATAATTTTGTCAGATTGTGAGATAGTTGCTAAACTATGCATGGCATCACAATTTCATTTCTCTCTTTATGGTCTATTTTATTATATCAAATAATGAAATAATAATAATAAATAATTCCATAAAATACCAGTTATTTATAATTTTTTTTATTGTTGGTGAGTCATTGTTTTTTAGTATTGCTAAAATGCTTAGTTTTTTTTTTTTTTTACTCAAATTTATATTTGTTATTCTGTTTTGTATTTTGATATTCATATTCTAACATTATTTTCGGTATTTAAAATTAATGAAAGTCGAAAACAACAGAAGGAAGTATTTAAAATCTACCGTTAGTAACAAGTTTTGAATTAAATTTTATTTACGAATTCCTCAACCGAAAAAAAGCGTTATAGTAAATTATTGCTCACTTTTCAATGACTAATTCAAATTATGTTGTTTTTAAGAATTATTTGAATAATTGTGGGGAAAAATGCAATATTAAATTAAAATGAGAAATATAATTTTTGTAGAATTTATTTCCTAAAATCCACCAAACATTGGCCAGGATAAAATGGTTCGATTAAATTATTAGATGCTTAACAGAATATTAAATCAACTGTAAATAATATCACAGAAATTATTTTTAATAAAAATAAATTATTTTCCAACATTTTTTTGTAATTCTTAAAGAGTTTTTCTTAGAAAACTGAATGATTTAAAGTAATATAATTTAAATATTTTAAAAGTCTAGTAGATCAATATTATCATGATATTTTCACTAGTAGATCAGGATAATGATAAATATTATCATGACATTTTCACTAGTAGATCAAGATATTGTTCGATACCATCATGATATTTTCACTGTCTTCCACATTTTCTGATGTCTGTATTATATCATATTTCTTCTAATATAGCAAAAAATTTGAAACAAATATTGTTTTAATTTAATTAGGCATAACAAGTGGCAAAAAATAATTTAGAAATTTTTACTCTTTCAACCAGAATTTACGTTTGAAATATCTCAAAAATGAATTTTATTTATCTGTATAAAAAACGTTTTTCTTTTATTGTCGTACTTTAAATATGATACAAAACACTTTCCTTTTCAAACAACTTTAATCAGCCAATACTTTTTTCAACATTTAATAAAAATTTTGATATGAAAAAGTTCATTTATTTATAGGTCTTTTTAAAGATATCCGTACTATTCTTAACACACTCCTGTAAGAAAGCTCTACATTAGTTTTTTTAAATACATTTTCTTTCTCTCTAAAATGCATTATGCATTTTTATTCAAAGCTATCTAATAGCTTCACTCGTCTTAAGAATATCTGACTTTTCCAAAGAATGAAACAGAATTCAGACATAAAATTTCTATTCATCCTCGATGGAATACAATCAGGGATTAAAAATTTCAAAAGTAAGAACTCTACCAACTCTAGACTACAACAGAAACAAACAAAGGAGATCCTCGGAATCAACTAGGACACGAACTGGCTCTTCGACTTCAAAATGAAGAGACCATTTTCTGGAAACTTTGACCGTGAAATCTTCGTCCGAAGAAATTATAAACAATAGGCTATTGAATTTTATTTCATCTGTAATTGATTTTTAATCTAAACGATTGCAATAAAATCCATAAGCATGCCATTAGAAATATAAAGAAATGAAGACAGTAAATGATACATTTAAATAAGAAAATCATTTTTTATTTAAATTAAACAAACTGCTTTGCACAAGGGCAGATGGATTGTGGATTAAATATGTCTATATCATTTATTCTGAATTAAAAACCAAAATTTTCAGTGGAAAGAAAGAGAAAGAGTTTCTGCCACGATGTTATATTCAAAATGGCGCTAAATACAATTATCCCATGAGTACTTTAAATGCTTTATCTGTCGATACTGTTTCGTTCAGTTATGCCGAGGTGGTCGGTTGTATATAAAAAGAAGTATTTTAATACTGATACTACTTTATACTACTGTGTATACTGATTGACTCCTTTTAATGAATGTCGCTGTCCTATTCCTGAAAGTGATTTTACCAATTTTTTTATTGCCTTACTTAAAGATTGAGAATTATTGGTTAAAAAGAGAGATATGAAAAGAGTGTCATTCGTTAATGGCTGTAAAATTTTAATAATTAAAACGTATAAATAATTTTAAAGCACTTACAATTTTATAAATCAAAATTATGCATAAAACAGCTTAATCTAAAAAGAGTTCAATCTTCAATATGGCACATATATTTTAAATCAACGGGAGTAGCCTTCCCCAATCTTTCTCGTAAAGTCTCTGAAAGAAATACTATCCCCATATTCTAGGGAAAAAATATGGACTTTGAGTTCAGTAGAAAATGTCTTGCATGACAATAGTTAAGAAATATTAACTTTTGTCAACAATTAAGAAATATTAACTCTTGTACAACAATTAAGAAATATTAACTCTTTTACAACAATTAAGAAATATTAACTTTTGTACAACAATTAAGAAATATTAACCTTTGGCGCTAATTTTGCATTTTTATTGAAACTATTATGTGATAATTGGAGAGTTAGTAGAGATTAATACTTAGCATACGGTTAACATTAACCGAAAAACTAATTTGTGTATCAGACTCGTTGTTTCTAACCCATTATTACCAAAAGTCATCACAGAATTATAATTATAGTCACGGAATCACATACCGAATTTCATAGTTCAAGTCATTGCATTGACATGCTTCTGAAAGTACAGATCGACAAATGGCCAACCACTAGGTAGAATTACCTCAAAATTTACTAGTCTAGACTAGAGATCTGTGCACTGATTTTATCCATTTAGTCACTTCATTTTTTAATCATTGTGTTAACTTATATTCAAACAGCAGGATAGATTCTCTGAATAGATCTCGCTAATAACGGTTATAACAATCTACGAATTTGGCATAAAAACTACATACCAAATTTCATCTGTCGTATTTTTTAATTATCTGTGCCAGAGAATTTAGTTTAGTTATATTAACGTCCCGTTTTTAAGGCAACACTAGGGCTATTTTAGTAAGGATATTGCAATTGAAACCGCTGTCAGATGATAAGGACAGTACCTGAGTTGCCACGCACCCCCTCTTCAAGCTCCCACATAGCACCGGTGGTAACACATTTGATTCCGACTGATTTAGCATGCACCAGACCCCCTTACACGACGACTCTTAAGTGGAATCGGGTCTCAAACCTGAAACCCTTCGGTTTCGAAACAGAGACCTTGTTACCAGGCCACCGCAGCACCTTTAAGTATTAACAGATTTACTATATTACACAAAGTAAGAAAGAAAATTTCTGAAATTTCAAATACCATGAATCACAAAGAGACGGAAGGACAGACAAAAAGTAGGTTTTTTAAACTCATGGAGGTGTACAGTCACGAAATCTCGAAATCGATTTTTTTTTTTATTGTTGTTGTTGTTGATTACAATAGTTTCTATGTAAATTCGTTATTAAAATTTCAAGGTACGAGATTCGTAATGTATTCGGTATATGAAAATATGTAATTTCGATTGTATAAAGTTCTTAAATATTATGAAACTCGTATATGATATAAAACTGCTTATCACAGCTTAGAATTTCTTATGTAGGTATAGAACTTTTTTTAGCAGGAAATTTTTAATAATGTTAAAATTGACAGTTAAAAGGCATTTAATGTAAAATTTTGTAAATTTGGATATATATTGTACACACAGTTTTTTCGGATTTGGTTACAGATATAATTTTTATAAAGTCTCATTAGAAATTTTTCCATTTGATACTTAGTAAAAAACTCTAATGATGAACAAGAATACTTCGCTTTTCATATTTGCATCTATGTTAATCATAAAATATGTAACATGACTCTTACACATTTTGTTCAAAAATCAAAAAGCTCTGAGTGATGAAAGAAATGAATAAATAAAAAAAGCCCCTTTGCAGACGACTAGAGTCAACAAAAAAGACAAAGTGAAATCTTTGATGGAATAATAATTTCTTTGATACAGCAAAAGAAATAATTTTAACTATTAAATATATTCAAGAATTAAAAAGAAAGAAAGAGATAGAAAGCTCAATTAACAAAATTGAAAAGGGGTAGAAAGATAATGTTTCAAAACATTATGTTTAATGCCTAAAGAGATAGGATGTAATGAAAAAGACTTTTTTTAGAAATTTATCTTTTATATTATTTATACTCTTTCTGTCTAGCTCTTTTTTTTTCTTTTCAATTTACTTCAAATATTCGCAAAAAGTTTTTAGCAAAAAGGGTTCATACAGTTATTGAAATAATATCTGAATAAATAATAAACGCCTCCGTCTTTAGATAATTATTTGTTTTTAAATTAATGCGAATAATGTTTTTTAATTTCAGTTTGAATTAGATAGTTAATCAGGAACTAATTTTACTATATCGATATTTTTAGATATTATGAAAGTCTACAATTTAATAAGTCTCTATCTCGAGACTTGATAGTTATTTATTGAGAGTCAAAAAATTTTTAGTCATGATTCTTTTTTAAATATATAATTTTCAATATGTGTTCGAAGGGTGGAAAATTAGATATTTTCAAAAACTCAAACTAATTTATCATTTAAGTAATAAACAATTATGAAATAAAGCGTTAAAATCAGCCAACTCAATCGTTTTAATTTTAAAATTATTAATTTTTATTGCATTATGACTTTTCCATGATTTACTAATTTTTTTTCCTGATATAAACATAATATAAGAAAAACTAAGTACATCCATTTTTTTTGTTTAATATATTCTGTATAGTATCTTGGAAGTGAAATATTTTTTGAAGCTTTGGATATATAATTTTACATGAATTATATAATGGCTTACTCAGATTATATGAGTTCAGATGAAGATTTGTCTTTTTTATATTTTTATTTAAATACTTAAAATAATGGAATAAAAATTAAAATAAAATAATGGAAAACTAATGAATCAATCATATGGCCCCTGCAAAGAGCCAATTTCAAAAAATGTTACTTCGTATGTATATGTATGGCCATGAACATAACGCATTTATGCTCATGAACAAAATTAACATATTAATGCTCATGAGCATTTGCTATGTCATCATCAGTCTTCTATCGTTTTTTATTGATTTTGGAGATTTTGCAGAATGTAACTTTGACACAACTGCCAGCCTTGACAGTTGGTAGGATTTCGCCAATATGCCTTGAAATATTATTATTAAATCTTTCCTTCTTGAAATATTATTTTCCAATCACCATTCTCTATCATTATTATTCAGTTTGGTTTTTCCTTTAACAATTCTTTTATTTTATTTTTGTTGGGATAAGATACAGTTATTCAAAGTTAATTGACATGACTAAATGAATATCATTAATCTTGGCGTCTTTGGCAGTATTTTGCCAAATTAATGCCATTAATACAGTCACGTCGACAAATTTTGATGAAATACAACTCACCAAAATAAAAGAACTATTTAATACTAACCTCATACACGCTATTTTGCCTGTGTTTCATGGTGGCATGTTGGTATGGTCTCGGCTTCTGAACCGGTGACCCCATTCCAGCGAAAAAACAATCGTGTAAGCGGGTCTGGTGCATGCTAAATGCGTCGGGGCCAAACGTCCTCCCATTGGTGTGATATGGAAGTTTGGAGAGGGGGTACCAGCTCAGGTGTCAGCCTCGTCATCTAACCGCGGTTCAAAATTACGAGGTCGCCCCAAAATAGCCCTAGCGTTGCTTTAAAACGGGACGTTAATATAGCTAAAATAAAATAATATGTTTCATTTGTACCTAAGAAAGTGCAAAACACATATACTTCTAAGTCACAGAGTTTTAATGGAATATATTCAGCCCATAAGAGGTTTCAACATTATTAATTATTATTCTAAAGAATGCGAATTGTTTGTTGTTTGTTTCTTATGGCACTTGCCACTGACAAGCCCGCTGTTACGAAGACAGCGATTTAAGCCTGAGGGGGACGTCTCTTATTTTTTACAGCAGCGCCAACTAGGGCCAAGAGTACGACTTTGCTACTCACGCATCACTCATTCGCTTGCACAACCCCTTTTTACAGGAGGGCACATTCACACATCTCACAGATAGAACAACAGAAGAACAACCATGCCCAAACCGGGAGTCGAACCCGGGACGCCCAGATCACGGGGAAGACGCGCTACCCCTATGCCAGGACGCCGGCAAAGAATGCGAATAAAAATCACTTTTAAATTCAGTGTTTAGCGTATATTTGTAAAAATTTCTTTGAATTTCCCCTTCCCCGCACTATAATCTCTTTGCATAATTAGCCATGGAAGAAACATGGAGTTTCTAAATCCATTGTGGCACTTTTAAACGATTAAATTTCAAAAGATTAACTGTACCAAGAGAAAGCAACTTGAAAATTCTTAAGGTTCAGACAATGGATAAATTTTTAAATATATTGGTTGGAAACTTTAATAAAAAAATATATTCTCTAAAGTCAAGGAATAGTCAAAATTAATATAGCACATCAAATATATTTAATGATCGGAAAAATTTGCAGGTGACACTTATTAAATATTATATTTTGGAGAAACCTTTTTATAGACGGTATTAATTTGTGATTAAGATTATGTTTGTATCATGTATTTGTTCTATTATTTCAATATTTCAAATAGTTTAAAGAGAACTTCATCAATATCTTTTCTTTGGTTTTAGTAGTGTCAGTTACTGCTTTCTAGTCCAAATATATTTAATGAGACCGCAGTAATAGCCATCAAGGTAATTACACTTGTTTTTATTACGTCCTCTTCTTGTTTTACTTTTAGTCATAGAGTAAAGAATAAAATGGAATCGACTATGTTATCTTTTTTGTGAGATAATCCACCTTTTCCTTACAAGAAATGCTCCATCTTGTAGGGATCGTTCTAATTCTCTCGGAGAGAGAGCCCAAAATGAGATGTGTGTTTCGTCTCCGTTGTTGTTGTTGTTGTTGTTCCTAATGGCACTTGTCATAGACAAGCTCACTGACTTTAGAAGTTAGTGATTTTAAGTCAAGGGTGCGTCTCTTGTTTTTTCTTTAGCGCCATCTAGGGCCAAGAGTACGACTTAGCTAAGCACACGTCACAACTTTTTTTACGGGACGGACTTCATTCATGCATTTCATTCACAGATCGTAATTAAGACCTGCATCAGAGAACGATCACCCCTGATTCAATACCCCAGTGGTATTACTCTCGACATGAAGGACTTTGTGACTACGGCAGATTTATACGTGCGCCAGCCACCACACACACAAGGAGTTTCCGGCCGGTGGGGTTCAAGCTCGTAACCCAAGGGTCGCGAATCCAACGCCCTACCAACCAATCTACCCCAGCCCCTAGTTAATCATCCAATCGCATTG
This sequence comes from Argiope bruennichi, assembly GCF_947563725.1. NCBI lineage: Eukaryota > Metazoa > Arthropoda > Arachnida > Araneae > Araneidae > Argiope > Argiope bruennichi. The sequence continues at coordinate 37,425,894 of NC_079152.1, read as the reverse complement.
ACGCGCAGCATGACTCAGCATTGCCGCCTCTCAGAGAACAAGGAGGAATACAAGAAGAGTAGATGTCACCGACATCCGCGATGTTGTTGGTTGTGAAATAAAGCAGTAATTTTGATAATAAATGTAGAGTGATTGCTTTTAAACCTTTACATAGAATAAGATATTGATAAATAATATTTAAAGATTAATCAACATCATCAATGTCTTACATTCCAACCCAATAAGATTTTTTTTTTAGTTTAGTTAAAATTTAACTTTTTTAGGCTGTTCTATTTTAGCTTTTTTGATTAGCTAATTTAAATAGTTCTTTAATAGGGGTTAAAGAGATTCCGGTCTTTAACTGAAACATAACAGCGTAATTAATGATTAGGACTAATTCATCTATCTTAATGATTTTTTAAAAAATTTACTTGTACTTTACCCTTTACTTGCAGACGGTACTTAAAAGTGTCATTTAAATTTGGCTTTTATCTTCCTAATATGATTAATTTTTTTCTGATGGTATTCAAAATAACAGGGAAAATGTAACCCAGTTAGCATGTAGTTAATATAAGATAAAAGTAGAAATTTAAAATATTTAATTATTAATTAAATTAATTATGATATTTCGATAATTAAAAAATTTTCCTTAGATTCCATGGAATTATTCTGCAAAGAAACTTAACTACTGGTGCACAAATAAAGTTGAAAAATTGATAGTAAAATAATTCGGTAAATAAAGGGTTAAAGTAACGATTACATATTCACAAAAAATTAATTTATTGCAGTTATAACGTATAGACATATGAATGCATTGACTAAAACAATTAAATGTATTACAAAACATACCTAAAAATAGTTTGTAAGATTTTTTTAGATCATAGAATACATGGCGTAGAAACAAAATTGTTATCAATATAAAACAAACTTCTTTAATTTTAAAGAGAAATAATAAAAGGTCTTATACAATAATATGCTCAGAAGTTATTGAGGTAAAACAATAACATTTCTATTAATTTTAATTAGAAACTTTTAAAAGGTCCTTCCTCAATAAGCTTCTACTACCCAAAACTACACAACAATTCTGCTGCTGTAACACTCTACTCAGTAAAGTGTTTTGAATAATGTTTTAATCAGACTTGATATAAGAAACAAATGACTGATACTGATACAAAGCAGCAAAAAATTACTGTTATTGAAATTTTCAAATTGCTATACCGAAACATCTCTAGAAAAGCATCCCATTGGTATTTGTAGCTTCTCATTTTAATGCATTTCATTTCAATGCCTTTTAAACATATTTCAATAGTATTTAATCCATCGTTATGAGTCGTTCTTGCAGTTCTAACTTCACTAAGTTGTGTTTCAAACTTATTGTTCTTTAAAAGTTATATTATTTCACAGTCTATCACTTCATGCTATTCATGGATATTCATCCATTCCTATCATGAAATGCTTTTACGTCTTCGACTTTTCTATGTATTGAAGTTGTTTGTTTGTTTGTTTGTTTCTTATGGCACTTGCCACTGACAAGCCCACTGTTACGAAGACAGCGATTTAAGCCTGAGGGGAACGTCTCTTATTTTTTATAGCAGCGCCAACTAGGGCCAAGAGTACGACTTTGCCACTCACGCATCACTCATTCGCTTGCACAACCCCTTTTTGCAGGAGGGCACATTCACACATCTCACAGATAGAACAACAGAAGAACAACCATGCCCAAACCGGGACTCGAACCCGGGACGCCCAGATCACGGGGAAGACGCGCTACCCCTATGCCAGGACGCCGGCATGTATTGAAGTATTTGAGCTAAATACCAAAAGCATAGAAGCCACAAACCAAGAAAAACAAGAATATCGGAGGTAAACTGAGACTCAAGCAAAAACATTCTAGGATACTATTCTCCACTGTGGATGACTCTACCAAAGTACAGCTAAACTATCTTCTGACGGATTCCCGAAAGAAGAAATACTCTTGTTTTAATTATTCATCACTAGACCCAAACTATTCACAGAAGTCCACTTAATTTCTTCATTGACATTCTTTAATGTAAATCCTTATTAATAATAAAGATAAATGTATGTGTTATAACCTCTAGAGATGAGATCGTTTGACTCTTATCTGCCAAAACTGCCACATATATATTTTGTATGTGGAAATATACAGCTAGGAGAGATTATTTTCGAATTGATTAAGAATTATTCAAAATTTCGGGAATAATTCGAGATGATTTACACGAATATTAAAAGAAATATTTTTAAACTTTCTTAAAAAATTATCATTTTTGAAATTTTTTAATGATACCAATTTTTGTCCTATTCTACAGTTAATAAATATTTGGAAAATATTTTAAGCGTATTTCACAGTAATATATTTCATTATTGAATTGAAATTAAAATAAATTTTACTGAAAGTACTAATATTTCACCTTAACATTTTTTCAATTACTAATAATAAAGATATGAAGATTGAGCTTAAGCAAGGCATAAGATATTCTTTTATAAAATATCAGTATTTGGTATTCAGTATAAGGTACTTTTTTATAAAAAAAAAGATTTAACTTAGTTTTATTTATATTTTAGATTTGCATTCATTCATCAGTAAAAGATTTGATTTAAAGTAAATGCAAACTATATTCCCGATGAATCATCTGCTCACCAAAAGCATTCTAGCAATGTAATGCGATGGACATCATAATCGTTATTATCAACATAAGGTATTCTTTTATTAAAAAAATATTAAAACTTAGTTGTATTTATATTTAAAGTGCGTATTAATTTATGAGTAAAAGATTTGATTTAAAGCAAATGCAAACTATATTCCCGATGAATCATCTGCTCGTCAAAAGCATTCTAAAAATGTAATGCGATGGACATCATAATCATTATTATCAATATAAGGTATTCTTTTATTTAAAAAAATTAAACTTAGTTGTAATTATATTTAAAGTGTGTATTAATTTATGAGTAAAAGATTTGATTTAAAGTAAATGCAAACTATATTCCCGATGAATCATCTGCTCGCCAAAAGCATTCTAAAAATGTAATGCGATGGACATCATAATCATTATTATCAATATAAGGTATACTTTTATTTAAAAAAATTAAACTTAGTTGTATTTATATTTAACGTGTGTATTAATTTATGAGTAAAAGATTTGATTTAAAGTAAATGCAAACTATATTCCCGATGAATCATCTGCTCGCCAAAAGCATTCTAAAAATGTAATGCGATGAACATCATAATCATTATTATCAATATAAGGTATACTTTTATTTAAAAAAATTAAACTTAGTTGTATTTATATTTAAAGTGTGTATTAATTTATGAGTAAAAGATTTGATTTAAAGTAAATGCAAACTATATTCCCGATGAATCATCTGCTCGCCAAAAGCATTCTAAAAATGTAATGATATGGACATCATAATCATTATTATCAATATAAGGTAAACTTTTATTTAAAAAAATTAAACTTAGTTGTATTTATATTTAAAGTGTGTATTAATTTATGAGTAAAAGATTTGATTTAAGGTAAATGCAAACTATATTCCCGATGAATCATCTGCTCGCCAAAAGCATTCTAAAAATGTAATGCGATGGACATCATAATCATTATTATCAATATAAGGTATTCTTTTATTTTAAAAGATTAAACTTAGTTGTATATATATTTAAAGTAAATTCAACCTATATTCCCGAATAATCAACTGCTCAATAAAGGCATCTAGTAATGTAATGCGATGGACATCATAATCATTATTATTAACATAAGGTGTTTTTTATAAAAAAAAATTTAAACTTAGTTGTATATATACATTTAAAGTTTGTATTAATTCCCGAGTAAAAGATTTGATTTAAAATAAATGCAACCTATATTGCCGATGAATCATCTGCTCGCCAAAAGCGTCTAGCAATGTAATGTGATGGATATCATAATCATTATTATCAACATAAGGTAATCTTTTATTTAAAAAAATTAAAACTTAGTTGTATTTATATTTAAAGTTTGTATTAATTCATGAGTAAAGGATTTGATGAAAGCAAACACAATCTATATTCCTAATGAACCAGCTGCTCGTCAACAGCATTTAGTAATGTAATGCGATAAACAGTATAATCATTATTAGTTCCCATGCAAGCACTTTATAGATTTTGCTCATACGCTGTACACTGACTGTGAGAGACTTCCTTATTTCACTTCACATCCTCCCCAAACAGATCAAGAGTGATATATACTCTATTAATGGATGTGAGCTGACGTACTAGGAATATAGCGCTCAAGAATAGTGATGGTACAAGTATCTCCAGACACAAATGTTCGACTTACGGATTTTGGCATATTTACTAAAACAATATTCATTCGTCAATCATTTTAACTAACTGCAGTTTCCATTGTTGACTTTTTATTACTCATTTTTGCTTCACTTTGAATGTTCCGTAATAAAAAAGGAAATTCAGAAAATACGGAAATCAAATCAAATCTGCAATCGATTTTGCGTTCGATTCCTCATTCACTAGAGAGCTGAACCTGTAACTCTTGCTTATCAATTGACACATTAATTTATCTAAAAATTGATTTCACAGAGGCGACATCATTTAGTAATTAATTTGTGAAATATTAATGTTTATATTTTATAATATTTATAATCATAGATGATGAGATGCATTAAAAAGTAAAAATATAAAATAATTAAATTGAAAGAGTTTTTAAATGTCTTATATTAGTAAAATAAAACGTAGGATATAAAAATTTCCATCGAAAATGTAGCACAATTATAAAAAAAAATCAAGAGGGAATGAAAAACACGGTTGAAATGGCCAATTTTTCATCAATAGTTAAAATACATTATAAATCTTATTAAAAATTTTAGCTAACTTAGAGTATTTATATCAAAATCTCATGCTTTTACAAATTTTTATTGATACCCCTCTTTTCTATTAAAAAAAATAAAAGATAAGAATATATTCAGAATAAAGGCAATTTTTATTAAGAAAGCTTAAGACAACTTATAATTAATATTAGTAAAATATTAAATACATAAATGTTGTTGCGACTTATGGCCCTTTACAAACCCGCTGACAGTTATCTGTCATCGATTTAAGCCGAGTGCGTCACCTGTTTTTTCGGTAGCGCCAATTAGGTCTAAGAGTGCGACTTAGCTACTTCATGAGTCACATTCGCTCGCACAACCCCTTTTTTCAAGGGGGAACATTCACACACCTCACAGATAGAATACAAAAGAAGAACAACCATGCTCGAGCCGAGACACGAACCCGGGACGCCCAGATCACAGGGAAGACGCGCTGCCCCTATGTCAGGACGCCGCAGAATACATAAATTATATATTGCAATCACCAAAACATTCTAACTTGAAATTTTGCCGCATCATCATGTTTTAGAAAACTCTTGAATTTTCCCTGAGTTCGAAAAACACATTTTTAGAAAATGTCTGTTGGTGACAAAAATCATTCAAAAAGGCTTTGTGCTAAACGGATGAAATTTGGTATTTGACCTTTACTTCAACTTTGTTGATCTTTATCAAATTTTCAGCAAAATCTATTCAAATGAAATCTATCTGTCCTTTATTCGAATTTAATTTAACACGATAACTACAAAATGGAGAGTGTTAATGGAAAAAAAATTTGGTTCACATATACTTAACATGTATATTATAGGCATCTATCAAATTTTGAACCAAACCCAACAAAGAGTTGAATGTCTGTCGGTCTGTACTTTCAAAAGTATGTAAACACGATATCAGAAACGAAATTACTTAAATATATCGAATTTGATATGTATTTTATGACAGTAACTGCAGTTTTGTATCAAATATTGATTTAAAGAGATTTGGAAAAAACGCTTCTGAAACACATTTTCCCTTTTATTAGAAAGTATGCGAGAAAGCTTTAAGGAGACCATTCCCGCAAATTTGTTTATCTGGTAAGCAGACAGACCAGCATTTTTTTAAAACTATACAAACTCAAAGAAGTCAGAAATGAGGAGTTCCCATCAAAGGTGTAAGTAGAATATTTAGAAAATATAATATTTTCTCTTTACATGCAGAACTGATTTCAGTATTTTGCGGGCTTATGCAGTGCACATAACGTGGCCCGTTTTCCATTAAGATAGACAATTCAGCAAATTTTGAAAAGTTTATTCCAAATTAGCATTTCTTTATTTCATTGACATTCTGAATATAATTGTTTTCATTCATCTAACATGATTCCATACTGCTTGGTATCTATTTCTGTATACAATACTATTGAAACAGATGTTCGGTTATAAAACTATTCTAATAACTAGGCAAAAATGAAATATAAAGTAATACGTTGAGTTATTCTTGATAAAGTGCTAATGTTAGCCTAATATTTTACCATTTAGAAACTTTGTATGTTTTAAAAAATTATTTATTTGATGACTACGAAAATAAATTTTTAATAGACCTGCTTGCGGTCTATAATACCTAGTAGCTCTAGGAAGCTGCCTAATCTATCTACTTTCATTATTGCCTAGTTTGTCATTCTTTGTATACTTCACATATGAAGAAATAAAAATAGTAAATAAAAATAAGCATTATTTTTGGAGGTATGAAAATGTGTATTTCAAAAGATTAATGAGAAAATGGAATGAGAAAAATTATTTAATAAAAAATTATTGAATAGAAATATAGCAATTTTCAGAAACAAATTTTCAAACTTGCAATTCTACAATGTGTTATGATTGAGTTAAAATTTCTGGACTGAGTTTGAATAAAAAAAAATACTATATATAAAGATTTGACTTATAATTATATAAAGATAAAAATAATGAATATAATAGATAAAGATATAATAATTTGACATATAATTTCTCTGCTTTCAACTTTACACAATAATGAGATATAAAATTAGGATGAGATTATATATATAAAATTAGATTAAATTTAGATTCAAATATTCAAAATAATCAATTTCAAATATATCTCCCGCTTTGATGCTAAACGTAATATTGATCAAAACTATTCAATCCAGTTTGTAATTTTTCGATCATTTTCTTGAAACACCATTTTTATTTTAGCAACAAAGGCGATTTTGCCATCAATCAGGTTTAAAAAGTGTATGTCAGAATGTCCATCTGCAAAATGTTGTTCAATAGCATAATGATAGCTAGAGAATTAACTTGATAAGAAAATTATTTATTATTTATCCTCCCATGAATTTTTATGTTTTGCATAACAGTAACCATGGTGAAACGCATTATTATTGAACAATGAAAATACATCTGGTTCTTGGATTGTTTTCAAGAAGTCAAAAATCAATATCAGTTATATACTGCTCTATAACTGGTATTGATATAATCAGTTATGCAAAAATTAAACTGCACTATATTCTTTCTTAATAAATGCAAACTTCCTCGTCCTCATTTTTAGAAAAAGAAATTAAAACTTATGAGGAAAGTTTAATAAAAGTTGGCTTATAAAATTATTTTTGAGTTTAAGTAATAAGCAGTTTTCTCAACCTCTTGAAGTGATTTTTAAAAGCGATATTTGTTAAAAGTAATATAATTACATTGTTTTTTTTAGAATTTAATTTAATATCAATAGAACATATAATAACTTCAAGTTGTTAAAATTATTGAACATTGACTTTGCATAGAATTTATAAAATGATCTTCAAAATCTGAAACATCTTTCCTCAGTTCTCTTTAAGATTAGTCCTTAGCTCTCAAATTGTCTGAGGAAGCCTTGACTGAAAGAACCTGTACACGATAATCGTCCCATAAGCTCAATATCTTATTCCAAAGACTAATATTCACCAAACGAGCTCTGAGACAACGAACGGCATTGTTCTCCAAAATTAAAATATAGATGCTGATTCCTGTATAATGTAAAGCATAAATTTCAAATGTCTCTTCACTGATTCTTTTAGTTGCCATTTGGATGACAACCAAATCTGTTGGTTTGCCCAAACCATCAGGTCTACTTTGTGATCTTTTACGCATAGAATACGATTTAATTATCTTGCCATTTTTTACTAAATGAGCGTATTGTTCTCCAAAATCAACATATAGATGCTGATTCCTGTATAATATAAAGCAAAAATTTCAAACGTCTCTTCACTGACTCTTTTAGTTGCCATTTGGATGATTGTCAAATCTGTTCGTTCATTAATGCTTGTACCTGCCCAAACCATCAGCTCTACTTTGTGCTCTTTTACGCATAGAATATGATTTAATTCTCTTACCAGTTTTTTACTAAATGAACGTATTGTTCTCCAAAATTAGCATATAGATGCTGATTCCTGTATAAAGTAAAGCAAAGATTTCAAATGTCTATTCACTGATTCTTTTAGTTACCATTAGGATGACAACCAAATCTGTTCGTTTGCCCAAACCATCAGGTCTACTTTGTGATCTTTTACGCATAGAATACGATTTAATTATCTTACCATTTTTTTATTACATGATAATACGACTTTCAACTGGGATACAGCACAATATCGGATCGTCTATGTTCAAAAACTCGCAAGGAATTTTAGGCTAATCCAATCAAGAATCTCAATCTTAGGCTAATCCAATCAAAAATCCTTATCTTTTGGTTAAAAGAAGGCTAACAGAATGTTTGTATTCATATAACCCACACTGATGAAATCCATTTTATATGGTTCGTCTCGACATGTCTCGTTCTTTAGACCAGTAAGGTTGTTGAAAATTAATAAATTCAGTAAGCTTTTATGGGTTGATAAATATTTACTACAAGTGTTACTGCCTGCCTAATACTAGGACTTCATCTTCTACAAAAGCCTCCATTAGTTCGGAATCCATTCTAAAATCAATAGATTACACCTTGAGACTTCTCAAAGAAATCAATCCTTTATCTTTGTGATGCCCCTTTCTCTCTTGACTGTTTCCGTTTCAAAATGATCGTTTGAAGGGATTATCAGCTTTTAGAAGATGAATTATCTCTCGATATAGTTCTGCAAAAAGTATATGGCTTATCTAACGCTGTTCTAACCGAAATCTAAGATTTCAAATTTGTAAACGATTTTCTTTAATTTTAGATTTATGTGTTTTGGTTTATTCATGCTTTCCTTTGCAAAGAATCGTCCTAAATGTCAATAAAACACATCCGAATACATAGATTTTAATCAGATTTCGCAGACTGATTGCGAATTGCTAAATAGGAAGATTTTTTTTTAGTCTTATATGTAAAATAAAAGTTCTGTGAATATATTTAAGTGAAGAAAAATTAGTTTTAATAAATATATTTCACATTTCTTAGAAATATGAAACTTTTAAAGGCATTTATAGCTGAATGAATATTAATTTGTTTACTTGATCGTAAGTATACCTAACTCGTTTAATTTCAGATTTAGTTGCAAAATAAAAACTGATGTATATTTAAAAATGAGAATCCATACATAACAGGTTTGTATTGAATTTCATTTGTATGTTGATAATCTAATATTTCTTTTTTTAAGCAAGGAAGAAATAAGTCTGGGGATTAAAAATCATATCGCATTCATTATGAAAACTCAACCAAATGTGAACTGCAAAAGAAAAGAATATTGCATTGATTTTTTTTTTGCCGATTCGATACTTTTTTTATTTAGATTTTTTTAATATTCTATTTATTTCAATAACATCCTCCGAGAGTGGAAAAGAATGTTTCCAAAAAATGAATAACATATTATTAGAATATAAATGCCTCTGTTATTTATAAACGTAGCTAATGTTGCATTCAGAAGCAAAGAAATTTTACATGTTATTTCAAAGAAACATTTGGATCATGCAGTTTGAAGATGACAATGGTAATAAACGGTATTTTTTTTTTTTGACCTCAAGTCGTAAAAATTTTTAAGGGAAAAAAAAAAGAAATATATTTAATAAATTCTTTCTATAATAAAATAAGAAATTTCATTTCCTTTCAGTTTAATTTCGTTGTTTTTCAGTGAACTAGTTGAAGCACAACATCGAAAAAATAGTTTGACCTCTCGTTGTGTGTGTTGCACTCAATAAATTTAATTCTTATATTTCATTAGAAATAATCTTGATTGAAAATTTAAACATGTCTATAATTTAGGTAACACGATCATTTACAAATTTCATTAGTCTAGTCAGCCGCGTTTTTATACTATCGTTGATGTGATGTTGAATTTTAGAGGGAGAAGTAGGGGCTTAAATATCGTCTTCGACATAAGAACACGATTCAAAACTACAAAATCATTCCCTGAAGCGCTCTCATATTATTTCTAAAATAAATTTTAATATTATTAAATTAAGCAAACCTATCGTGCTCACTGACAAGAGAAAAACAGATTTCACTCAGGAAAATTTAAAACAAATTTTTATAAAGATTTATAAATTATACGTTAGCACGGAATATCAAATTTCCACTGAATGGCTTGTTTCGCCTTTTAACTCATCACCAAGGAACATAAACGAAGATAAAGGCTGATTTCTAACAAGTTTTTAATAATATGTATTTTAGGAATATGAGCGTGGTTAAGAATATCAAAATTGGGATTAATCAATACCAAAATTTTTAACAAATTTTAATTGAAAATTTTTAACGCTTTCTCTTTCTATGCATACCGTTAAAAATTTGTAATATTGTTTCCCATGGCAGTAGATTTCCTGATATGGTCTGATATGATTTCTTCATATATAGCAGATTTACAGATGGCTTTAATGGCTTCTGAATCGATTTATTGCACGAAAGACCCCTGACTTTTGTTATAAATTTGGTAACCTTTTAGCATCAAATTTGGAAATTTAGGTAAAAAAAAAAACGGAAAATTCATGAAACTGTTGCAATTTTGGCGATATTTCAATTAGAACGAAGATTCGATATTCTATCATAAGATTTTATGAAATAATAAAATACCAAGAGACGTAGCTGGAGAGAGGAATAGCCTAATCGAAAAAGGGAAGAATCCGTTGAGTTGAATCCAAGTGAGTAATTAAGCGAAGTCTCTCCAGCGAGGTGTTTCTGTGCCCTTAGTGTTGTTGCAGTTGTTTAGTAACAATTTGCTATTTATATGTTATTGATTTCTGTGGGTGCAGTTTCGCGTGCACTTTTGTATTTTATTCCCTGTGTTTTGTGTTTTCGTGTAGATTAAAGTGTGGTTATTCGCTACTTAATTTGTTGGACATTTCATCGTAGAATAATCAACTCATTCCTTAAGTTTTAGAGCGTTAATTGGAAAAGCTTGTATGGAATCGTTTCTTTAGAGAAAAATAAAGACTTCTCTGGCAACTGGCAATCAAAATTTAAAAAATTCCATTTAAAAAGAATTAAATAAAAAACACAAAAATACCATACCTTCCTTATTTTTCCTTACGCTTTTTTAAAATACAAATAGAAACCTTATGCTTCTGCCGAATATATAGGAATAAGAAATGATCTCGTGAAAAGGTCTTCTTGACTACATGTTTCACATTTGTTTGCTCTCTTTGTAATTCAATATTATTTCTTAAAGCGAATTCCTGTTTTTGTATGAAATATAAAAAAATCGTATGCTCTCTCATAAAGTGGAATAAAGAAAATTATGTACCAATGTTCCTTCAATTTTTCTCCATTTCTTCTTTATAATAAGTTGCATTTTTAGAATTACAACTTCATCGAAACTATTGCTGATATTTTAACTATTTGAAAAATTCGATCGCCGAAAATGTAACTCGTCGAGCAAATACTGTAAGATTATTTCTGTTCTATTTGAAGTAACTTTTTATGAGAATAGAAGCCGTATCAAAATGCAGGAGTGCGGTGCATTCTCTGCAAAATAAATTTCTGAGATATGTCTTTTCCACTCTGAAATAGATTTTGTTTATCAAAATATACTTCAAGAAGATTTGCATAGAATACTTTTGTTATTTACTTTTTCATATATTATTTAAAGACTAAAACTATAATCTTATAATTAAACGAAGAAATCATGCAAATTTTTATATTAATTCATTTTGATGATAATTTCAATCAGAATAACTTTTTTTCCTCGGAGAATATTGATGAAAATCTTTACATAACTTGTCTTTCTTTTTCTTCAGTTTTTTTTTCAGTGTTTTTGATTTAAATAAACTCTACGATTCGGATAATATTAAAAGAGATTGTTCTGAAATGTTGGCTTATCAAATAAAAAAATGGATTAAGAATTATATAAGACTTATAAAACCAAAAGAGACTTTCTTGATTCTTTTTTGTATTATAAATATATGTTAATGTACCAAAAGTAAATACATCGAGTAAACAGATGGTTCTGATACCTCAAAATCAGAAATAAAATTAAACTTTATCGTTTTCCTTCTGGTCGATTGCTTTTATTACTCATTTCACACATTACCTACTACAAATAAACAAAAGAATATGCATCAAATTCGCTAAAACAACGGTCTAGGCCTTTAACTGAATCTGAATAACTAGGTCACCCTAAATAGATATAAAAGTATTGAGGTCTGCTACAAAATAGCCGTTATTGCCCTATTCATTGTTCTGTCATCGCCGATGACTTAACTACAATTATAGTATTGAAGTAATCGAAGTGTGAGCTTTATAGCGATGGCACCTCCCCCCGCCCATGGAAAGAGAGAATCTGTCTCTTAAGTGAAACCACTTCTTAGCCAAACTCACCCCCTCCCCTACCTCTAAAGATATTCATTCTTACTAATATGCATCGCTTCCTTAAAATAGATTTACAGTCTTATTTCCAAATCGATACATTGAATGTTCCAAAAAAGTGGAGCAAACTTTTATTTCTCTAAATATTGTACCTAGCATATACTTCCGCTTCTTAAGTTCACAAAAGTAAAGGCAATTGTAAAATGTCACCTGGTTACTATGGCAGCTAATAGTAAAACGTTTTACACATCTTTTAACATCCAATTGTGTAAAAGTATTGATTAATAAAAGGGTTTATTTTACATTCATCTATGCGCATACAAATTTCACATTTATATCTATAAACATTCTTATTTTTAAATTTAAACTGACTTCTCACGAATTTAGATGGAAATAGTTATTTCAGAAACGCAGATTTAAGTAATACAAAAAAAATTGTCATAGGAAAATATTTGTCTATCCGTGCGTTATCCAATCATAATAATTTCAAAGAAATTTTCTGATCATGCTTAATATTGTGTACTCTTATTGATCAGCAGTTGCAGCTTCAATATTATAACGAAGGGAAGAGAAATTTGAGAAACTGAACTTTTGAGATATCTTCGAGATGTACCTGCATGCAGAGCTAAAAAACAAAATTCTTTGTTAGCACTTATGTGCTTTTTAAAAACAGTGACAAATTTCAATAACAGGGAATGTTTGAATCTGCTGACAATTTATGATGCAAGTAATACCATAAATTGTCATAAGCAAATATTTATACAGCATTGAACAGTTATAGAGGAATATAAACATCTTTTTTCAAATTTCCGGCATCCAGGAAGTGTATTTACAGAACGGTTAAACTATTACAATTAAAGGTTCCTTTCTTTCCCGGGAAAACAGGCGTGATACAAAAATAGATGTTTGAGCTGATTTTTCAAGTTATTCCTAATGTAAGGGCAATCAAGCCAGAGTTCAATACTTCAAATCTAACAGTGAAAAGAATATTTCAATAATAATAACTTCATATAGTATTTTTTGAGTCCATGGTCTGTTAAACATTATATGTTTAATTGCACGATTGAAATCTAGAATTCCACAATAGGGTCCCATTTCAGGTGAAATTAAATGCTTCTTTCCACAAAATTGTAATTTGAACCAACGAATGTCTGTTTAATAGAGAAAGTATCATTAATATTCAAACTTATCACTTTCAGAACGGTAAAAAATTCCATTCTTTGGACTAGAGTTGTCCTCTATGGCAATTTTCTGTTAATAAGTTATGTGGCGTTTTCAGAATCTCTTGTTTGGTTCCATTTCGCATAACAATATGCTCAATAGTGATCGATATATTTAATTAGCTTTAGTTGACATTATATTTGAATTAAGGGATGAATTGGTTTTAGCAACATATGTTTTTCAGATCTTTGTCGAGAATTCAAGAAGCCTCTATTTTAGTCACAAGTGATGCAATCGATCACATGTGTGATCAAGTTTTTAAGTACTTAAAGCCTCTTTTTTTTTAATTTAATGAAGCTTAATAAATAAGTTATTATTTTCTAGTTCGACTACTTTAATAATTTTTCATCATATACACGTTCAGTTACTGGTTAGAGATGTGAAAAAGATAATCTATAAATTTGCCCTCAAATATCGTAGCAAATTTTACAATACAATACAATTAAACTTACAATAAGTTAAATTTTGTACTTCAACATAAAATTCTTTGACAAATGTGGTTCATAATTATGATATACTATCAAAATGGTCACCAATGTAACTATTTTAAAAGTTATACAATGAAATTATATATTTATTTGCTTTAAGAATTGTTATGCTTTATACATTATTACGTCTACATATTTAATAAGAGATAATTTTGTGTAATATTTTCAATTTATTAGAATTGTTATCATGCTCTTTAAGACTAAAGCTATTTTTAAGATCAACTATATTGCTCTTTTTGAATAGTCTAAAGAGCATGTCTTTTCTAAAAATTTGTTTTTTATCTTACTCAAAATATTCACTATTAAAGACAATGATTTTTTTTCTTACCAAGTGGCAATTATGATGGTTACAGAACGTCGTGTCTTTCATGGAAGCGGTCTTTGCTAGATTAGATAAGAAATAATTAAGAAAAATGGTTTGTTTTGAATGGCTAGAATTGCTTGTGTTGATAATTTTTTTTATTCGTATTTCATGAATACAGCACTAAATTTCGTCCTCGGAAAAATATACCTAATTAGTTGCAACAGTGAATGTATTTATTACAAGCTGGAGTATGACAAATACCACATTCTTCGCTTATCATCAAGAAAACAAACAGGCCTAGGTTCCCCGTAAGAAATGGAATGAAAATTATGATAAGTAATTAGATAAAAATTAGAATAAATATAATTTAATTCTTCTTGTCTAAAGAAGTTCTGAAATTACATTTCTAAAGTAAATAAAATTTATTTTGCTTACAATTATTTTAATATAATTATTCGATTTTCATCAATAACGATAAATGTAAAAACATATACCTTTTATTAAAGAAGAAGGGATAATAATTTCAGGATCCAAATTATTATTTTTACAAATTATTATTTTTTAAATCCAAATTATTATGTTTAATGGACTAAAATTATATTATGTTTATAAATATTTGGGTACAGTTCTAGGGACAGGTACCATTTGGCGATTTTCCGCCAAATTTTTCTCTCCAAGCCCGCGAACGCTGTAATCTTCATAATTTTATTTCTTAATATTATGACTATTTTCAAGAGACGCTGGCAACTTTATCTTTAAAGTTTGGCTCCAAATTTGGCGGTACCCGTTCCTAGGATTTAGCCAATATTTGTATCGTTAATATAACAACGTCATCACTTTTCCTGAATATTTATCCTTTTAAAATTTTTTCAAAACAAATTATGTTGCCATCCAATATCATAATCCCATTATCTGCTTTCAAAACACATCTCGTGACACGAGTTTTGTTGACTCATTCTAAGGTTGCCGATGTATGCATTATTTTGCATGTCACCTGCAATTATAGGATCGTTTTAAAAATCGTTTCTTTTTTTCAAGACACAGTCACACATGCGAGAACTTGTTTCTGATATCGATATTTTACCACATATTAACATGATAACAGACAACTGAGCCTCAGTTATATAAAAGGAACCGCAAGTTTCCTGCAATAATTAATTTATAATTAATTTCAAACATGACGAGCGAAAAAACATCGTCTTTATATTTTGTAAAATTTTTTACAGTTTTTTAAAGAATGAAGTAAACCATTAGGTGAAAGCTCTTTAAATTATTTGTTTATGGCAAGTTATATAATAATGACTCTTTTAACTAAGTCCCCAACATATAATCGCATCTTAATGAAAGAAATTCAACAACTGATTGTCTAAATAACAGCAGCCATCAAATGCTGCTAATAACAATTTAAAGTTTTATTCCATTAGCATTTCATAGTATATTTAACTTTCATTCACTTAAAAATATAATTTGTTGAGGAATCTTATTCACAATGGAAAGCAATTTTTAAGGGGAAAGGCTTTCCTTGTAATCCATGTAAATTAGGATAATGCATTCCAATCCGAAAAAAATTATGAAATAAATTTATAATAATATAATTTATTATTTATAATGCATGCTTTTTATAAGAAAATTATCTTAAGACATTTTCTTTTGGTTATGTTTCAATATTTGTCACATATTTACAAAGCATTACCGTTAATAGAATTTGTTACGCTCATAGCTATTGCTTTATCAAAGTGATGTTTTTTGACTTATGATGT
Organism: Argiope bruennichi; assembly: GCF_947563725.1. NCBI lineage: Eukaryota > Metazoa > Arthropoda > Arachnida > Araneae > Araneidae > Argiope > Argiope bruennichi. The sequence continues at coordinate 37,409,545 of NC_079152.1, read as the reverse complement.
AACAATTTTTCATGTTTTCAGCATCTTCTTTATGCCACGGGAAAAACATTGGGTCCAACACTTTCTGCTGGACCTATCCGTACACCAATTTTCATTCATCCAGCTCAAAGCAGAGTGACTTACCCTGTTCACAGACAGGCATAATTCCAAAAATGTGTTTCTCGAACTCAGTGAGTTCTAAAACGTAAAGATTTATCAAATTCTTAAATTTGGATTTTTTGACAATACCAATATTTCTTTTTAAATAATGCGCATACAAGAAAGTAAAAATAAAATTTGGTTTTATACTAGAAAAATGAAAGAATTACCTATTCCTGGGATTTTTAATAAATCATTTTTTCTTCCTGGTATATCAAATACTCATGGTGAAAGTACCGTAATCTTCAAAAATTTAAACTCGAGATTCTTAAGAATCTCCATATTCCAGACCCATCTAAATCCGAAAAACACATTTTTAGTATTATGTTTGTCTATCTTTGAACAAGATATCTCAAAAACATTTTGAGCTTGACGGATGAAATTTGGTATACGATCTTTACACCTGTAAATTTCTGTCAAATTTTGATTGAATTCAATTTAGAGGAACTGTGTCTGTCGTCTCAGTATTAACAAAACCGATTCAATTAAAACGTAAAGATATAAATAGATACCATACAACGCACAAATTTGGAATCTAATAAAGTACATCCGTATCAATCTGGATACAAATCTGATAAAACACTTGTCGACTGTCGGTTATTACTTTTGCATCCATGTAAACGCAATTACTCAACTCAATCAATCAATCAATAAAATTTGATATGAGATCTTGTGCCTACTTTCAGTTTCGTGACAAACGTTGTAGTACTTTGTTAAATTTTAGTTTAATCTTTTGGTGAAAATGCGTACAAAATATATATTAAATTCTTTTATACTTGTATATAAAAACAACATATCAGTACTTAAATGACAAAAAAAGAACCCAAAAAAACTCTCACTCTAGATTCAGTAAAAATTCCAAAGTTCACGACAGATCGATATTTAGAAACGTTTTTTCCAATGTCATGTAGTTGGTACATAAGCATCTGTTTTCTTTGCTATACCACGAATCTCAATGTCGTGTAAAAATAAAAGTTTGAACATTCAAAGCATTCACGGACTTACCCAAAGTCTATAAATACGAAATGCTACAATATGACACCTTCAATTACAATTAATAAAGCTACATAAATATGAACCGAATGGATTTTAGTAAAGGGGGGGGGGTCCGTAAGTTGGAGTGAAAGGGTGGAATAATGAACCACCTACTGTCTGTATTCTGTATAATCGATACTACTTTAAATTATAAAAGACGAATTCATATCGTTGAATTAAACACATATGAGTGGTTTGCTTTTTCATCGATTATATGATTAATAAAAAGTAACAGAAAACTAAGAAGTTGCACTCATTAATTTTAAAAATGAGGAAAAAAACAAACAGAGAAAGTATTTTTTTTTCTATACATTTTCTTTCTTCTCCAGAGTTAAGCTCACTTGCAGCTCCAGTCACCTTGAGTTTGGGAGAGGAGGAGGACGAACAAGAAAACCCCTCAATTCAAAACTGGGTTTTCTTTCAAGCTGGTCCTCGGGATAGATACTCATGTGCTAAACCAGAGATGAAATCCTCCTATCGAGGATTATTGTTCTTATTTACTTCCTGTTAAGCAAGAATGTGACTTAAGAGTGCAGTTTTATAATTTCATTCATAATTTTGTTTGTATTAATCAAATTATTATATAAATTAGTTAAGTTTTGCAATAAACTACTTCAAAAAAATGTATGTTCATTTATAGTGGTAAGTCGTATCATTGACTCTTCGACCCGTCAGAAAGCACACTGATAAAAAATAATGAATGACCGGACCGCCGAAACAGCAATACTGGCGGGAGCTGTGGTTGAGTCCTAAATGCCATCAGCGATCACGGTACAACCATTCCCTAAGGAAATACATCTAGTCATCGATGGGAGGAGCCAGCCCCCCACCTTTTTGTGTACCCTCCAGGGAGGCGAGATCCAACCACCATACTGGAAGCCTCTCATCCTCAATTCGAGTTGCCCCCCGGGGAATTGCAGGGGCAACTAACAAAACCAAAATGTGGCCTTATCATGGTTTAGTTATATTAAAGCCCAGTTTTTAAACAATACAAAAGCTATTTTCGGATGACCTCGCAATTTGGAATTGTGTTCAGAGGATAAGTACATCAGTAGAGCACTCACTCCTTTCTCCAAGATTTCATCATAACAACAGGAAAACATTTGTTTATTTCCAACATATTTATCTTGCAGCAGATTTACATATGCAACGAATCTTTAATGGAATCGGGTTTCAGGCCAAGCCGATGTTACGACTACAATAAATTCCAGGACTCGGCACACAGCTCAATTCAGCAAACGCTTGAGCTCCACCAACGCATGATCCCACCTTTTCGTGAAACCTTCAAGATGGCGAGATTCAACCACCGTGCCGGAAGCATCTCATCCTCAATTTGAGTTGCCCCCTGGGGGGGTCATTTATGGAGGTAGAGACATACCCATTAACGAAGTTTAATCCTTTTGTTCACATACTTTCCCTCATAATAAAGTATTTGACAATTGTCAGGTTTATTGCCAATGCCACAAAATACAAGATAGAAAAACCTAAAACCATTACAAATCATAACCTAATATCATCATAAACTATAAGCTGAAACCGTCTTTAAACTAACTAAAAAATTCTTGAACTCGAGAATTCAACGTAGATGAAAGAAAACATACTTGCAAACGGAAAAATATCCATATTCTAATAACAGGAAATAAGTTTTTCCACATACAAAGGATATAAATTAAACGAAATTTTGTTAAAAAAAATAATTTCAGCTAGAAAAACATCATAACGAACTAATGGAAAAGTGAAACTCTTTCTGACGTCAAGAACGTACGAACTCGATTCATTTTTATTTTGCTTTGAGAGGAAAATAAACGTAATCATCTTTCCTTTTTCAGTTCACACGTGCTTAAGTTTTCATAAAGATGGATGGGATCATATTCCCAGGCTGCAAGACTAGTTTAGTTTATCTCACTTTAAAAAAATCTGCAAATGTCAACGTGCAAAAGAAAATTGATGCCAACATGTTATTCGTAAATTTTCATCATCAAATACCCGCAGATTTTTGCTTTGAAGCTGATTACGAAGTTTAATGACTTGTGGATACTGAACATGCACAGAAAAACTTATCATCATTTTGCTTAGGATGTTTTAATGCAATAGTGGCATTTAAATTAGAAATTTTTTACATAAATGTTTGCGATACGTGAAGACATGGAAATAGAAACAGTATCTAAATTTATCGTATTGATTTTTGGCAATTGAAATTTGCAATCATCCAGATAACTAAGCTTATTCCTATTGTTTAATAACTAATAATACTCTTTTCCATACTTACTGTGATTGGAAGTAAAAATTTTAAAAAAATAATGTTGTTTTGTTGTTACTTGGGGCACTTTTACAAGCCCACTGACGAGCTAAAAATAATAGTATTAATATAATATTTATTCTTTATATTATTTAACTGTGTTCAGCGCATCATTATATGTATATGCTCCATTTTGCAAATTGTCACTCTTTTCGTAATTTCTAAAGCGTTGCAATGGCCAAATAAATGTGAATATTGAGTAAAATAAACAAAATTACAAGGCCCTGGTCGAATACATGTAAAGAACCAAGTTTTTCAAACACTAGCCCCCATTGTTAAACAGAAGAGAGCCGGGTGGTAACGTTTCGGCATAGAAAGTGGATGGTTTCAGGTTCTTGATTACACTAAAGAACCGTCTCGTAAGCTTGTCTTTTGCACGTTGAATCATTCGGGGCTGAACGTCCACCCACTGGTGTGGAAGGTTGGAGAAGGGATGACAGCTCAGGTATAGTCCTTCATCCAATCGCGGTTCAAAATGACGAGGTCCGTTCCAAAATAGCCCTAGTTTTGCTTTAAAACGGGGCGTTAACATAATTAAACTTACTTGTAAGATACAAGGTGGTTTAATCAGAGAAAATAATTTTGAAAAAACTAAAAGCACTATGATTAATAATGACTAAATATTTAAGAAAACCGTTGATTGGATTCATCACTTCTGAACTTTTCTTTCGGATCATTAATTGCTATTAATTAACACTTTTTTTGTGATTTTCAAAAATATTCCAAATATTGCCATTAGAAGACATGATATACCTATTGTGTAACTGAAATCATCATGGTTAAAGATATTATAATAGCTGGTGGTGTTTGTGTGTGTGTGTGTGTGTGTGTGTGTGTGTGTGTGTGTGTGTGTGTGTGTGTGTGTATTTTGAAAGTCTTATTTCAATCCTATTTCTTTTCCTTTCCAATTGTACAATTTCAGTTATTGAATACTCTCGTTTCGATGTGAGAAATTTTGTATTTTGCTCTGCATTTGTCTGTATTCTTGTTGATTTTCTCTTTTGATAAAGGGTTTGTTTTTTCTTTAGTGGTTTAAGTCTTTTAGTGTTTATTGTTATTTTGTTATTGTATTTTTACTTATTAGTGGTTATTTACTTCTAATTTGTTGTTTTCTATTGTCCTTTTTGTTAAAATGGTATATCACTTAGACCTAATTTCAGGGGATTTTCGGGTCACGAAGAATCATTATTAGACTTTCTTGTCTGCATTCCCTCACAGAAAAAATCCCTTTTTTTGAATCCCTGCCTGAGGGTGACCCTTGAAAAAGGAGTTCAGGCCGGATTCTTATTGCATTTGGTTTATTTGATTTTCCTATTAACTTGATTTTAATACTTTTGTCTCAATTCATCCGTGTTTTAGAAGTAGCTGCATTTGCGCTCTCATAATACTATGAAGTTTTTCCTGTTCCTTTTTTGGTTTTAGTTTGAATAAGAAGTAATTTTTAGTTGCGATTCCGAAACTATTTCGTTTCGTTTTCATTTCAGTTTCGTTTTCAAAATATTTCCTACATTAGATTGGTTCCTTATATATATATATATATATATATATATATATATATATATATATATATATACAGTAGTGTATGTATGTGTGTGTGTATGTAAACGTATAATTTTTTCCAGAATTTTTGAAAAAATTACATTTTTTTATATATGAATTATAAAGAAAAAAAGGCGGTTGAGGATTTCTATGCTATGTTCCAAAATATTACGTTACACAATAAAAATTGGCACTTGGCAAAAGATACATGCCCAAGAATGTGAAAAAAAAATTACTCAATTACTAAAAAATTACTCTATTACAATTACTTACTTGAGAATAACATCCTATTTGAATAATAACATCCTATTTGAAAACCACGTAACTGCGTTCTATACATTATCATTGAGTGTATTTTGAAATCGAGTGCATGATTTTTTGTTTTGCTTTCCACCAGATTTTTTTTTAAATTTTTTTAACCTTTTTTGTTTAATATTTTTTCATAACTCTGCCTTTTTTCTGCTTAATATTTTATGGTCCCCTATAGTCCATTTTATTTTTAATTCCCATTTATTCTTTTGTAGCGGGTAAAATTTGCTCGAACCAAATAAACAAAAAAATTCTTTTCCCGAAAATATTTGTTGCCATCTATTTCATCTATTTTACGATATAAAGACTGATTTTAAATAAATCCGAGCCAATTCCTTCATTTCCCTAAATTTATCATTTACATTTTATTTCTTATGTTTAGAAAATGAAAGTCCCTTTTCTGCGAAGAAGTTCTCTCAAAACGACTTTCCAGGAAATCGTCCCTTTCACAAGAATTCGAGGAGGAAGTTCGTGTCCCAATCGGATTCCGAGGAGATCCTTCGTTTGTCACCGTTGTTGTTTCGAGTTGGAGTTCTTGCTTTCAAATTTTTATCTTCTGATTGGATTCCCCCGAGGATGAGTGGAAATTCTGTACCCAAAATTCTGTTGCATTCTTCGAAAAGACTCAGAAATTCTTATATCGAGTGAGTCAACTAGATAGCTTTGACAGAGAAAGTATAATCAATATTCGAAAGAAAGTAAAAGCACTTTTTAAAAATAGATGCAGAACTTTTTAAAAGAATGCGCAAAATTTGCAGGAGTACTTTTAAAATGAATCTATAAATAGATAACTTTTTTTGAACTAAAAATCTACTTTTATCTGAGAAATAGTTTGAGATGATTTAAAGTCTTTGGTTTGAAAAATAAAAATAAAGCAATGGAAGGTAAAAATATCTTAATATTTATTTTTTGGATGAAATTTTTAGGATATTTATGGCAAAACTCTGGTTTCATTAATTAAAACTCATTAACCGTATTTTTCAATATATGATCTAATTCATTATTAAGATATTTGAAATATAATATCGAGTTATAATATTTATAGCTCACAAATTATATTCTTCCATCCATTATATCCAATTTCAATTCTTTTTAATATTTGCTTACAATCTTTTCCGCAATAGCAGAAATATAATCTTAATATATATAAATTACGTGTCACGTTGTTTGTCCGCGATGGACTCCTAAACTACTCAACCGATTTTAATCAAATTTGCACACTGTGTGTGATCTAACTTAAAAGATAGGATAGTCCTTTTTTGAACTTTTAATTAGGATTTTAATTATTAATTAAAAACTAACTTTCCCGCCAAAAAATCTTTTCATTTTCCCCATCACCAAATGAGTACGGCTTCAGTTTTTTTTCCCAAGAGTCATGAGGCTAGGCTTAAGAATTTTCGGCTGATTATTTGAAACGATTCTATTTATTTTCTTAATGTTTGATGAATTTAAAATTAAACATTATTAATGAATCGAACTTTCAGATTCATTCTTAAGTACTTTTGAATTAAAATAAAACAGAATAAAGGAAATTAAAAATGTCTAATCTGCATAGCGTTACCCCAACTGGAGTAGAAAAACTTACGCATTTGCGTTACCGTAACTGGCGTTGAAAATTCACGCATGCGCATTGTGTTCTGATTGTTGACATGACAACCCTTATCAACGGATGATTTAAATTATTTTTAGGTTAGTTGCATGTTTTTGTAATTAAATTGTATTTATGTTAGTTATATATTTTTTGTATACTCTTATAGTTTTAAGTACATCGTTTTTTTAGTTCTTTTAACCTGTTTTCAACCGATTATTTTAAACGATTCGTTTTATTTTCTTAGTGTTTGATGCATTTAAAATTAAACATTGTTAATTAATTGTTCTGGTCATAATGAATCTGAGAATATTTTGTTGACAAATTCTTGAAATATTACATAATTTAGGAAAGATATTCTTTAGTGCCCATAAAGTTTAAACGCTCAGTGACTGTTTTCAGTAATCATATTACAAAAAAATACTTTGTTTCAGTAAAAAATATTATTATATTAATTGCAGATTAATCTTTTCCACTTTAATTTATAGTATAAATTCTACGGGAACTAACAGAAAATTAGAGAGATACGTATTACGTTATGATTGAAGGCGTTTATAATATTATGAGAGAATTATATGACTATCAAAATTTGAAGTTTTAAAATATTTTGATGAAGAAGCTATTAAAGTTGGAATTGCATAAAATATTTAATTATTAAAATTTTAACGAACATTAAGATTGGCGAAACGGCTGGTCACCAAAGGCGGCTAGTATTATATAGAATTCATAAAATGACGGGCACAGCATTCATTCATAAAATTCTACCCTGTAAATTTATTTTCTATTTAGAAAAAAGTCGCAGCATTTCCGAATAGTATTTTAAACTCCAGAAATCTCCATCTGTAGCACTCTATATCAAATTACATTGTTCTAACCACATCACTTTCAATTGCTTTATTTTGTAGCAAAAGTAACTATAAAAACTGTTAAAAGGTGTTACGAAAAAATATTTTGTTATTGAAAGTGTTTACAACAATCTCATTTACTATTAATTTAATTTTTTTTAAATATACAATTTAACCTTAAAAACTTAACTATATTCATCGGCAATCTAATTCTGAAAGATAAATTATTGAAAGCTATGAGGTGATGGTTGTACACTTTTATTATCCATAAGGTTTTTCATTTATTAATCAACCTTAATATGGTTCTGTTTTATAATATGATACTTATTATCATATCATAAACAAATTTCCAAAACCATCATTATTTTTTTATTTAAAATATTGATTTTAATCCTCAAGTGAGATAACATTCAGATAATATTACAAAATTAAACACCTTATAAAAAATTAATAATTCACAGACGAAAAAAAATTAATGAAAACTCGACTGTTTTCCGAAACGTCACAGCATGATAATATCTGAAACTTTTATTTCCGCCTTTCCTTTGTCTGTCTTGACCGCATCAACCGTAATGTTTTGCAGGAGATCTTCATATAGATCTATTTACAAAATGAGCGCTAGACGATAAACTAGCTAGAAAGAATGCTAGATTATGTCATGTTAAAAAAAAATAGAATTTTTTTTTTCTAAATATTGTTGCTAAGCAATTAAAATGGAACCTCATCAAAAAAAATGAGTTAATGTGTTCTTATTTTAAAATGTCATCTTAGTAAGAGAACAAGATTATATATATTACTATATATACATCATGCATTGTACATTGACGATAAATTAATATTGTGATTTTTCCTGGTATAGAGGGTGACATTTTGAAATAATATGTATGCATTTAATTAATTTGTTTGTTTTTTTCTTTTGACTTCGTTCATTGTAGTATTATGTTGATAATGAAATAAAAATCTAGTTAATAAAATCTAAAAAAAAATTAATATTTATTTTTGTCGTATTGATTATTCTTAATTTTGTCATTTTGTTGCTGGTTATTATATGAATTAAAAAAATGGTCGCAAAATTCTGTGTAAACCTGGTTTTAAAATTTTTATTAAAAATAAATTTAAAAAATTGCACAAAAATAAAATTGATGATATGAAAAATATATCGATAGAAATAAAATTGGCAATCTTTAAGAAGATCTTTAAAAGAATCTCAAAAGAAGAAAAGTATAATCTTCTTTTTCTTAGAAGCATATTCAAAACAGGAATTTCACAGTTTGCCTATAAATCTAATTCAAACAAAATAATTCACAAGATTTCCGAAGACCTGATGCATCTCATGAAGACATTAAGAATCATGGAGCTTGTGAAAATGCTTTAAAAATCTACAAAGTCATATAATCAAGTAAGCACAGCTCTTATTTTCCAACCTACCGTGTAAAAACATATTCGTCTTGTCATCTAACAACGAATGGAATGCAAACGAAATCCCCTCACCAAATCTGATAACAGGTTTTGTTCACTAGAAAGGAAAACCTGAAGTTCAACATTTTCACATGCTTATAGAAAATTGAAAAAAAAAAAAATCATTTCTACAAGCAGAAATGCAAAGCACTTGTTTCAGAAAATGCAAAGGATAAGTGCTACTTGATTCTACAGCAACAAAACGAAAAAATAAGCAAATAAAAAAAAATGAAAAGCTTCCATTCGAAGGAAAATGTGGACAAAAAAAAAGGGGTCTCTTCTCACATCCCCGCCTTTCAATGAAAATGCCCCTGTGGATATAAGAACGGCGATCACGTCTTTCACTGGGAGCGTCGTAAATCTGGACGAACATAAAGGCATAAACTCGAAAAATGTATTTTCTTCTAATGCTTGAACAGGTTGTCGTAGAAAAGGAATTACAGACACTGAAGAGAAAATAACGCTTTCTCTTCTGATGTTTTTATTTGCTTTTGCTTTAATAAAGCTGTTCTTGAGTCGACCTCTTATCCGGATTTTATGCGATCATTTACGAAATTGAAAACTAGCCTATTTCATTTCAGTTTGATGGTTGCATTTTTTTTTTCTTTATTTCCTGGAGGAAAATCTTAGAATTAGTGTTCAAAATCTTGATTTTTTTTATCTTAATTCTTTTATGATGTAATATGCTTTTATGATTATGTCCTTATATTCGTTTTTATTTCCTATTTTCAATCTATTACAATTGATTTTCTAGAATGCGCTCACAAGTAATTAATTTTGAGTTTGCCTCAATTATGTTTTTGTTTTGGCTATTAGATAAATTCGTCCCAAACATTGAAGCCATGCAATTTTGTCATCAGATTGAATTGCGCAACGCTTTAGAAGTGCAGTCTCTATATACTAACAGATTTCGTTAAAATTACAGTGGATAAAAAGGGAATGAATCCTAATTAAAATAATTTTTCAATAAAAGGAAAAATATTAAGAATGTTTTTACTTCGTAGGAGATAATAAAAGAAAATAATCGCGAAAAAAATTTAAAATTAATATTTTTCTAAAACTCACGCAATTATATGAATTAAAAATTTAATTGATAATAAGAAAATAATTTTTAAACTTAAGCTACATATACAAACTTTAAAGTTTTTCACTTTTATACAGATACAAGCATGCCATTGTGGCCATGAAGATTTATAAGCAATAATTAATCAAAGTTTTGGTGCTGAATTTTTTTTATCATTAAATTACTACCTACATTATATTTTTTTTTCCAAAAAGTAAAAATTTATACTAAACATTTGGTGAAATAATTGAACAATTAAATGACAAAATTCAAAAAACTTTGAAATCAATTGTATTGTATTCTATCTAGAGGAGTGTACTTTAAATCATGATGTTTAGATTCATAAAGTAGAAAAATTGTACTTAAATATTATTCAAAATTAATTAATAAAATTAAATGTTCAAAAACATCAGAAACACTGACTACACAGTTAATAAATTAATTAATTCTTTATTTCAAAAATAATGTTACTATACCAAATTGATTTAATTTAGCATATTGAGTGCATTAATCAAAGTTCCAAACACATTAATTTTGTATTTTCATTTATTTTTTTTCCCAATTATGTTTCTATCTGTTATAATTTAATAAATCATCATGTAAAAATGTAAAATCTATCTCTCTTTAGGATAGTAGTATTTATCTACACTAAAAGAAAAAATACTAAGGATTAATTATTTTTAAAAATTCACTTTAATTTCGGCTAGATAACTTACATCCATGATCTGAAGTTACACGAATAAAATAAAGATAAATTTATCATATTTATGATAGCAAAAAAACATCCATTATTCGTGAAAATAAACCTTCAACGTGCATTTGCATTAATATTAAAGATTTCATCAGTCACTTTCATATTTTTTACTTTGTGGATTTATCATTTTACACCTTTAATAATTTTTAAAAATATTAAGGAATACAAAATATAGTTTTATGTCTATGGAATATATTTTTCTAATCTATGGCTAATGCAGAATTCGAAAACCAGTTAAATATGAAAACGGATTCTTGAAAATATTATTCTGGAAAGAGTGCTCCATATTCCTGTATTTTAACACGACTTTAAATTCTAATCAGAATATATTCAAATCATCAGAATATTATTTTATGCCAGTGCTGTTCTACAAATTCCCAATATGCCATCTGAAATTTCCGAACCGTAAAAGCATAAACAACATTTTGGCTGAAGTTCAAAAAAAATTCTAGACTGTTTCAACACAAAAAATGGAAAAAAAGGGAAATAGTAGGAAATATTTTTCATTTTGAGATATGAAAAACTCGAACTATTCTTTGCATTGCATACGAAGAGAATAATTCAGGTTCAAAAATAATATTGAATAATAAATACGGTAGATAAGTACGAAATTGCTTGTCAAAAAGATATTTTCTCTACTCTATTCGCATTTTTATTCGCTGATAAGAGGCAGACATTTAGGTTCTATTTTTAACTTTAAAATGTGCATATATTGAATAGGAAAGAGTCGGAGTTCTTTTATATGAAAGTTTTAATTCTTCTTTTATGCTCTTTTCGAATGTCAATTCATTAAACCAAGATTATGATTGGTAGATGGATTTTAATGGCTCATTTGTAACATGTTAGGAATATTACGCTAACATTAAATATAAGAAGAAAAGGAAATTAAAAACATTCCAGGACAGAATTAATAACAGCTAGTGAATTCTCGTTAATAACACCAAAAAATGTCGGAAAGCATCATGACTTTTCATATCATCTATGCTCTGTAATTATACTAAATCAATTGTGTGTGTGTGTGTGTGTGTGTGTGTGTGTGTGTGTGTGTGTGTGTGTGTGTGTGTGTGTGTGTGTGTGTGTGTGTGTGTGTGTGTATGTGTGTGTGTGTGTGTGTGTGTGTGCGTGCGTGCGTGCGTTCATATAAGAAGTATAAAATGTGAAAGTATTATAATCAATAAAAAATTCGAAGTCAAGATTTTGATGACTCTCCGCGTTTCAAACCAGCCTGAGACCTAAAAACGTATTTTTGAAATTCTAATAGCTTGTTTGTTAAACGCATGAAGTATGGTATATGGTCTTAACATCATATTTGTAGATCTCTAATAAATTTTGAACGAAATCCATTCCGAGGATAACTGGCTATCTAACTCTCTGAGTGCAAGTAACTCGATAATTACGAAACGCAAAAAGCTAGGTAGATAAAATTATGTATTCATGTTTAGCAACAAAAATGTAGATTCTTGTCGAATTGTGAACAAAATCCATTCCGGGGATAACTGACTATCTAACTGTCTGGGTGCAAGTAACTCGATAATTACGAAACCCAAAAAATCTAGGTAGATAAAATTCTGTATTCATATGTAGCAACCGAAATGTAGATTCTTATCGAATTTTGAACGAAATCCATTCCGAGGATAACTGACTATCTAACTGTCTGAGTGCAAGTAACTCGATAATTACGAAACGCAAAAAGCTAGGTAGATAAAATTATGTATTCATGTTTAGCAACAAAAATGTAGATTCTTGTCGAATTTTGAACGAAATCCATTCCGAGGATTACTGGCTATCTAACTCTCTGAGTGCAAGTAACTCGATAATTACGAAACGCAAAACGCTAGGTAGATAAAATTATGTATTCATGTTTAGCAATTAAAATGTGGAAATAAATATTCATTGAATTTCTAATTAATATTTTAAAAAATTTTCACCAATGTGAATTTGTGCCAAATTTATTAGCTCCAAATCAGACAATCGGCCTGTAAAAGGCCATCAGAGGTCATACACACACGCTGACACATATTTTTTATAAGCCTATTCCGGCAACCGCAGGTGCAATGGGAATATTGGTTTTAATTTTAATTAAATCTTTTAGATATAACTTAATGTCCATTATTCTATCAACAAAATAGTTTTAAGCTTCAATTTGCCAGACATTAAAGCCATTTTATTTTTATATGCATCTACTTACACATAGGCTGTTCATTCTGCACATGAATTGTCCTAATGGAGAGGTAATTGTTCGGTTCATCTATTTTTTAAATTTCGTTATATTGTAACTTCACTTTTTTATTCATTTTGCAAACCAATAATATATATTTTTAAAAACTTCTTCACCCTTAACTCTCAGTATATGGGCAGAAATATCAATCAAACATTTTATTATTTGAGGAAACGAAACAATTTGAATTTTAGGAAAACTATGTAATCTCTTGTGGAAAATTAGGTAAATATATATGTTACAGTGAAAACCCGAAATCTGTCAAAACCCGAGTTAACTAGGGAAAATACTTTTTAACTGACAGAACTAAAGAGAACCCATTTTATTCATTTTGACTAATTTGTTAGATAATATTATTTGTATTTGTATTATTGTATAGAACAGGAGTGGCGAATCTTTATGGATCAACGTGCCATTTTTTCCAAAGAAATGTTTAATGAGGTATAGATGTGCCGTCAAATAATTTTGACTTCTAATTATTGGGAAAATAATTAGAAGTACTAACAACTTGGGAAAATAATTAGAAGTACTAACAACTACTACAACTAACAACTCAAAACTCTTTATTTACTGTGAAAAAATACATTTTGTACTATATAGTAGTAAATGTTTTTGTTATATGTGTAATTCAAATTAAAGTAACATTAGTGTGACTTACGTTGTTAGATGAAAAATAACCTATATTAGGATTGTAAGATATAATTTTAAGCAGACTGCATGCTGAATTGGGAGTCATCTGCCAAACGGTTCTTTTAATATTACTCATCTCTGTAAATAATGACTCGCAAGCATAGGTAGATAAAAATTAGGTTAAAATAGCATGAACCAGCTTCTTCAAGCAGTTAAATGTGTCTGGAATCTAATTGCATGTTTCCAAAATTTCGTTACTGGCATTTTTACTTATATTTCTTGTTAATCTTTCTGTTTCAATCAAATCCAACTTTTTCTTTATTTCACAAATTTTTTTAATCCATATTGAACAACACTGGAAATCAATCACTTGCAATTCAAATTCTTCAATTTCCAACCAATCGAATTGGGACAAGTTCAGTTTATCAAATGAAGTTACATGCAAACCGTTTTGATCGGTGGCGTGCCCAAAATATTGCGCCGCGTGCCATTGGTTTGCCATCCCTGGTATAGAAGAAATAACCTATCATTAAAGAAAAGAAATACTTTATTATTTACTTTTTTAATTTCACTTTACTTATTTACTTAATTTTACTTTAATTTTATTTTTGTATTTATACTTTATTATACTTATTTATTTTTATTATTTCACAAGTAACAAATCTATATTCATAAGAATTTAATTAGACAAAACTGGAAATTACTAGAGAAAATCGGTTTTCCCTAGCTCTGTCGCTGTCAGTTAAAAAGTGTTTTCCCTAATTTTGACTAATTTCGGGTTTTCACTATAGCATATATCTTAACATATATAAATTACGTGTCACGTTGTTTATCCGCGATGGACTCCTAAACTACTTAACCGATTTTAATCAAATTTGCATTACCGTGTGCAGTTTGATCTAACTTAAAAGATAGGATAGCCCTTTTTTTGAATTTTTAATTAGAATTTTAATTATTAATTAAAAACTAACTTTTCCGCCAAAAAAATCTTTTCATTTTTCCCCATCGCCAAATGAGTACGGCTTCAATTTTTTTTTTTTTTTTTTTTCCCCAACGGTCATGAGGCTAGGCTTTAGATTTTTCGGCTGATTATTTGAAACGATTCTATTTATTTTCTTAATGTTTGATGCATTTAAAATTAAACATTGTTAATTAATCGATCTTTCAGATTCATTCTTAAGTACTTTTGAATTAAAATAAAACAGAATAAAGGAAACTAAAAATTTCTAATCTGCATAGTGTTACCCCAACTGGCGTAGAAAAACTCACGCATTTGCGTTACCGTAACAGGCGAAGAAAATTCACGCATGCGCATTGTGTTCTGATTGTTGACATGACAACCATTATCAACGGATGATTTAAATTATTTTTAGGTTAGTTGCATGTTTTTGTAATTAAATTGTATTTATGTTAGTTATATATTTTTTGTATACGCTTATAGTTTTAAGTACATCGTTTTTTAAGTAGTTTTTTTAACCTGTTTTCAACCGATTATTTTAAACGATTCGTTTTATTTTCTTAGTGTTTGATGCATTTAAAATTAAACATTGTTAATTAATCGTTCTGGTTATGATGAATCTGAGAATATTTTGTTGACAAATTCTTGAAATATTACATAAATTAAAAAGATATTCTTTAGTGGCCATAAAGTTTAAATCTCAGTGACTGTTTTCAGTCACGGAGCGTTATTTGTTTGAAAGTATTTTTTGTTACAAAAAAATACTTTGTTTCAGTAAAAAATATTATTATATCAATTGCAGATTAATCCTTTCCACTTTAATTTATGGTATAAATTCTACAGGAACTAACAGAAAATTAGAGCGATACATATTACGTTATGACTGAAGGCGTTTATAATATTATGAGTGAATTATATGACTATCAAAATTTGAAGTTTTAAAATATTTTGATGAAGAAGCTATTAAAGTAGGAATTGCATAAAATATTTAATGATTAAAATTTTAACGAACATTAAGATTGGCGAACCGGCTGGTCACCAAAGGCGGCTAGTATATATATATATATATATATATATATATATATATATATATATATATATATATATATATATATATATATATATATATATATATATATTTAAAAAAATGCCTAATTATGAAATAAGTAACACTAAAAAATACAGTATTTTTATAAAAAAAATTGATACTTTGTATATATTATTTTAGGACAATAATATTTTCGGAAATTATCTCTAATATCTCAATTAATTTTAATTAATTAAAATTTCAAAAAAATAGTTCTTAAAGATACATTACCATCTTTCAAGGTATATCTGTGGCTAATTTAATAGCTGTAAATCAAACAATCTGTCCTGTAGAATGCCAAAACTCCACACACATATTTTCTTTTATTATTAGTAGAGATTTTTAGTGCAGAAGAAAATTGAAAGATTTCTGTCTGTTAATGTTTTCTAGTACTTTTTAATTGTTAATTTCAAATATAATTTTCAGGGAATGAAAATAATATTCTTTGATACACTTGGCCTTGTTTATAATGCATAATAATTTTTTATCTAATTTATCCAAATATGTTTAATTTGCTATTTTTTAAAAGAAGTCTAAAAGAAATAATTACTGTATACACGTTTTCAGAACTATTATAATGTTCTCACTGTTACTTATTATATCACGAATGCTTAATATCTTCCGCAGAAAAACTTTTTTTTTTCAAAACGGAAACTTTACCATCTAGGAAATCAAATTTCACCATTACGAAAATTGGATTCCACTAAATTAGATTTTCTTAGTCTGTCTCTTGCCATATTCCATCTCAATTTTAGCTGTTAGACATAGTTAAGGTAAAAAAAAATCGAGTATGTCACATTTCTTTAAAGGGAGGGGAAAAAAACGAAAAGTTGCCTTTTGATATTCTGTCAAAATCGGAATATTATAGTACTAGCTGAGCATAAAGGAATATATATAAATATATGAATAAATATGGTTTTAGTGATTTTAAAATCATTATTGTATTCCAAAAAATATTTCGAAAATGTAAATACAGCAGATTGTTTCGAATTTTAGCCTTAAACTCATTTAATACAATACTGTAGAATGAATTAATAATACATTAAGAAGCACATAATGAAATCTTTTTGCTTTGTAAATATGCTTTTACTTATTTTATTTTTAATTAATAGGATACCTTACATAATAATAATGAATTTTATCATGGAGTTATTAGCAATTTTAACAAATGTTTAGTTTCGGTTTACCAATAATATCCTTTTCTTTTAAAATAAGATGAATATTAATTTAAGAAGAATTCCAAAGTTTTGTACCTTGGTCAGATGATGAGGATGGCCCCTCATTCGATTCACTTTCTCCGAGCTTTCATGCCACGTAAGAGAATGTATCCGAATTGCTATCGATATGCGATATCTACTACGTGGTGGACCTATGGTGGGACTACAACTTGGAGTCTATTGAACTGAAACTTAGGCCTTTTTACCTACTCTTGGTTATTTGCTGAATGAAACTTTTAAAATGTAAGATACTTCTCTAATTTGATTTCATTTAGGCACCGAAATGATACTGCTAAGGAAGTTCCGGTGACTAAATTGGAAATATTGTCTATTATTTCCAACGCCAATATTTTTAGAGAAGAATTTAAAAATCCTTTTTAACCACTTTTTTATTTAAAAATCAATTTTCTATAGATTTTTCAAGCGTTTTTGCTGGCTCTTATTTAATAATACATAAATGATATTAAATACAATTACACGATTTAAAATTTAATAGCATTTTATACTTACAGTTTTGAGTTTTCTGAATCATCTATATAAGTCCTAAGGTTGAGTCCTAAGAGCCATCACCGTCCACGGTACAACTCTTCCCTAAAGAAATACGTCCCATCATCGATGCAATTAACCAGACCTCCACCTTTTCGTGTACCCTCCAGGGTAGCGAGAACCAACCACCATGCTGGAAGTTTCTCATCCTCATTTCGAGATGCATCTCGCGGAAGGGACGAATCATCTATATAAGTTTTAAATAACATATTTTTATTCATTTAACATAAGTTCCTTATACTTGTTTAAATTTTGTAGGAAACAATAAAAAATTACTATTACAATCGAAAGCCCGATTACATTTAACGTATCTGAATTTTTTAAGTTTCAAAATATCTATTAATAATTCGATGTACGCCAATGCTTTAATTATCGAAATCACTAGTTAACGTACAATCTGAGTGTGTATTTGCTTACTTGTGTGTCGTAAAGTAAATTAACACAAAAATTCATAAATAAATTCTTCGAATTTATGAAATATAAAAAATTTGTTTACGAAATCTAATGGTCTGGATAGCTATAAAACCTTCCACCTAAAAAGAAGTCAGAAAAATTGTTTACATGACAGCTCTATAAAAGATCTCGAGGAACAATAAAAACTTTCCTAACAGGTTCGAGATTTCTTTTTCCTGCCGAACGGTTTCTATTACTTTCAAAATGGCAGCCATCAAAACTGCTGTTGCCAATGCCGCGCGGGCAAATGGAGCGTTAACAGCCAACAAAAAACAGACCCGCCAAACCTGGCAATCACTTTTTAGTTTCGTTTTCGAAGGAAAAAGTTTTTGTTTGGATTTATATCCAGCGAAAGCTCAGACAGGTAACTTGCAACATTTTTTTTTTCAAATATTTTACTCAACGTAGCAACTTCTATTAAAAGTCTGAATGAAATAAGCAATAGAATATGAAATTAATCGACAGTTTCAAAACCTTTTGAAAGGATTATTAATATTATACACACGACAATCATAAAATAAAGTTGTGACCTTACAAGCACAGAATATGTTTTATAACTTATCCAATTAGTTCTTAAAAAGAAGCAAGGCAAGTCATTCCTATTTTTGTCATTTGATATTCAGTCAAGTGATAGTGATATTATTTACTTCTAAACTTAAATTTTCTAATTCGATTTTCATCAAGTTTTAGCAACATATAATTTCTTTGATTTTTATAAATTTATATTTCATAATTTTTTCCTTTTTATAAAAGGAGATTGTTACTGATTTAAGGCATGGTGACACTTCTTTCAAAAATAGTGAAAATATTTTAGGTTTTAATGCATATGAATTTTTTTCATAAAATTCTTTAAAGAATTCCACAATTTTCAAAATCGATTGACAACGCTAATTCATGTCATTTAAAAAAAAATGCCAAATTAAAAAATCATTATTCAATTAATCTTTTTTTAGAAAATCAGTAAACCGATTTGATGAATAAGAATCAAAATTTTTGAATAAAATAAAAAGAAAAAAAAATTCTTGCGCCGAATTATAGGGCAAATAATTGGGAAAAGAGGGGAAACACTTGCCTTTTTCTAAACCAAACTACTTTCAACAATGTTCGATGAATATTGTACATTGATACGATGGTCAAACAAGTTAACTGTTCTATTATGCTCCTTTAACTGTCGAATGAACTTAATGTCCATGAGCTTAACCATTAACTTATTTATAAGTATTATTTTATGATTTTCTTTTCTTTGTTAATACGGAAAAATAAGACTTTTTTAATTCATTTAGTTTCCACTTTTTAATTTTCAACTTGTAATTGTTATCGACTCTTGAAATTGATTTTTATAAATTCACTACCAGATGGCGTTGCATTAATGGAAGAAAATGTAATTAACTTAATGGATTAAATAATTATTAACCTTTGAATATATTAAAATAATAGATTGTCACAAAAAAAAATACATCATTGTAAAAAATTTCTTAACTTTTAACTTAACATAAAGAAAAGAAAAAGAAAGAAAAAGAAAAAAAAAGAGATTATGAAATTTCTTCTCTAGAAATGCGAAACAAGTTAAATTAAATAAAAGAATTTTTAAATGGTTATGACATTAATTTTTCTTATAAAACAAATTAGTTTGAATTCGACTCAATATTTATTATTATTTTTAATTTGTCTTCAATTTTTATACACTTATCCTAACACGTTTGCAAATTCCGGAATGCTTTCTGCAATTGTTCATGTGGCATCTTCATTAAAATCACCTTCGCCAAACAATCCTTGAAAAGACAAATCTCTAGGTTATGATTCCGATTTTAATTACGGAATCAAAAAAATTTACTCTAAGTTGCATCTCTGTATGCAGAGTATCGTATAGATATAGATACGTGCAACAGAGGTGGAAATAAGATGTTTTGTTTTACTATGTTGAAAGTGCCTAATATCTAATTGATGTTTATCATTTTATTGTTTCCTTTTTTAAAAAATTTATGTATCTGAGAAAATTAATCATTGCGACAAAATATATTTTGCCATTGTATTACAAATACGTAATAAAAAATATTATTCTCAATTGTTTTACTTACCTGCATATTTTAATTTTAGTTTATTTCACCAACTAGCCGCCTTCGGCGACAAGCTGGTTCGCTGTTCGTTTAAATTTTAATAATTAAATATTTTACGCAATTCCTACTTTCATAGATTATTCATCAAAATATTTTAAAACTTCAAATTTTGATAGTCATATAATTCACTCAAAATATTATAAAGGCCTTCAGTCATAACGTAATATGTATCTCTCTAATTTTCTGTTAGCTCCCGTAGAATTTATGCTTTAACTTAAAGTGGAAAGAATTAATCTGCAATTAACATAATAATATTTTTTACTGAAACAAACATTTTTTTTATGTTATGATTACTGATAACCGAGTCACTGAGCGTTTAAACTTTATGGGCACTAAAGAATATCTTTCTTAATTTATGTAATATCTCAAGAATTTGTCAACAAAATTTTATCAGATTCATCATGAGCAGATCGATTAATTAACAATATTTAATTTTAAAGGCATCAATCACTAAGAAAATGAAATGAATCGTTTAAAATAATCGGTCGAAAACAGGTTGTAAACGATGTACTTAAAACTAAAAGCATATACAAAAAATATATAACTAACATAAATACAATTTAATTAAATTTTTGTAATTAATGCTTTAATTACAAAAGCATGCAACTAACCTAAAAATAATTTAAATCAAATCCGCATCCGTTGGTAATGGTTGTCATGACAATAATCAGAACACAATGCGCATGCGTGAATTTTCAACACCAGTACGGTAACGCAAATGCGTGAATTTTTCTACGCCAGTTGGGGTAACGCTATGCAGATTAAACATTTTTAATTTCCTTTATTCTGCGTTATTTTAATTCAAAAGTACTTCAGAATGAATCTGAAAGATCGATTAATTAACAATGATTAATTTTAAATGCATAAAACATTAAGAAAATAAACAGAATCGTTTGAAATAATCGGCCGAAAAATATTAACCCTAGCCTCATTACTGTTGGGGGAAAAAACTGAAGCCTTACTCATTTGGCGGTGGGGAAAATGGAAGATTGTTTTTGCGGGAAAGTTAGTTTTTAATTAATAATTAAAATTCTAATTGAAAATTCCAAAAAAGGAACTCCAGGTACACATTCCCGGCCTCTAAGGTATACATGTACCAAATTTGGTAGCTTAGGGTCAAATGACCTGGCCTGTAGAGCGAAAACACACACACACACACATTGAGCTTTATTTATAAGTATAGATGACTGAAACAATATAATTCCTGTTCCAGAGGGAGGTTTTTTTACTGAAGCACATGATCACTTCATTTTTTTTATAGTTCGCGTAGTTTGAGATGAGTTAATAAGAAAAGACAGAGCATAGGGTTTTGACATGTAACTTGAAGCAAATATCAGCTTTTAGAATATCTCTAAATATCCCAAGCATCTTTTTAATCTCTACCTCTTCGATCTTTTTTAACTCTCAGAGAAAAATTCAAATACTCAACACAGTGAAACTTTGCTTCTGGCGAGATTCAATAGCATGTTCCACTACCACTTTATGAAGGATTCGGCGTAACTTCTTGTAAATAAACAGCGGCAGTCATTCGCAAGCCAATTGAGAACATAATTAAAGCTTTCAGCTCGGAATTTTAAGTGCAAACTCTGCCCTTATTTATAATTCCTTAATCTTTAAATTATAAAAATAAATAAAAAAATCTTCTAAAAATTCTTTTTTAACATAAATTTTGATGAAAATATAATTAAAAAACGTTATAATCTTTTAAAATCTCTCTAAGATAAGATTAAGATTTCTTTTCTTTCTTGGCTATTTTTCTTTTTCCCACAGTTAACAATAAATCTGTATATTACACATCGCTGAAATAGAAGAACATGATAGCAAACTATCAATAGGGTAATTATAGCACACGCAGTCTAATACAATGAGGGAAATAAAATTATAATATTTCAAGTTCAATAATTATATCAAATAGTATGTAGAAGGCGTTTATTTAAAACATCTCTACCATTCGCAAGGAAAGATTTGGTGGAATTTTTTTGAAATTTTAGAAATAGTATTTTTATATGCAGAATTATTTTTATTTCCGTCGGCAAAAAGAAATATTTTGTGTTTATTCAGTAACCAAAAAAATAAGAGAATTATTTTATTTTTAATCGGCAACAGGAAAACCAAATGAATCTAAACTAAACTAAGAATTATGAATCTAAACTACACTAAAACTAAGAATTATATTCATTTTAATCGGTAGCAGAAAAACTAAAACTAAAATTTTATAGAGACTGGTTTTAAGAGATCTGCCCGTATCTGAAATGTTTTCGAGGTCATTTTTTAAAATCAAGAACCATCATTGCTCTAATTTTTGTTTTTATAACTTAGTGAAAATAAAGTAAAATTAAACTTAATAATGAGTGAAGAATAAAATCATCTTCTATAAATGATTAAGGCAAAGAAAACACTTGAAAAGACTTTAAAAAAATCAGATTAAAAGAATGAAAAATAAGATGAGAGTCATAAAAAAATGTTTATACATTGCAGACTTGACTTCCCGTAGTTTTTATGATGGTAAACTTCGTTTAATATTTTTTTCTCTACAATGGACTATATTTTTTTTTTTTTTTTTTTTGCATTTAATTTTTTTTCTCTAAACAAATATTTTCTCATAACACTAACAAGAAAGAATAGTTAAAATTTCTGAGAAATTTTAGTTGATAATTTATTTTATTTTATTTAGCAAATGTTAATATAAAAAAACAAAATTATAAACCATCTCCAATACACTGTGCCTGAATAGTATATTACTTTAACAACAATTTTCGCTTTTTGCCGTATTGATTCATGTAATTTAGTTTCAGTTTCTTTTTTTAATCTTTTGACACATATCTGATTTCTGTTTTATATTATTCTACAATCCAAATTACGCACAAGTAATGAGAGCTCCAATTACTACTCGAATGAGAAGATAGAAACATAAGATTACTTCTCTCTATAACCATAAAATTAAAACGATTTTTTTCATTTTTTCGCATAAAAATATTCTTATTTCTGTTTTTATCATGGATGTTATTTATTTATTCCATTCTGAAGCTTTGAATACTAATATTTGAGCATTAAACTATTTAACCTACTTTCTTGCGAAGAAAACTCGGCCAACAACAAATAATGCCTGCTTGAGGCTCCCACTGATTGAATTAAAATAATGAAATTTAAATCAATCTAATTCTGACAGATTTAGCCATAGAAGAATGGAATTTTTTATTTAAATTGTTATGTATATTTTATTAGAATTGTAAATATTTAGATAACGTAACTTTTTCAACAGTCATTTGAGTTTTCCATTTTGGAATACATGATTATCTTGATCAATGTAGAAATTGATTATTAGACTGCGAATGTAATGGATATCCTGTATAGTGTTTACTGCTTTTGTTGCTCTCGAATTTAATCTAAATCAAGGCTAAAAGAGACATGAATGAATTCATGAACATAAATGTCAGGTTTCAAATTAATCATTCATTTAACGAGCAATAAACTTTTTAACTAGACACGCGGCTTATTCAAAAGCTTTATTATTCTTGGAAAGAGAATAATAGTTTTTAGTATAGAGGAAAGAAAATAAAGTTTTAGAGCGAACATATTTTTAACTCTTGATTTTAGACCCCAAAAAAAATTCCAAGGAGAAATATGTTTTGCTTCAATATAATTGGGGCATTTAATTTACATTTCACACAATACGAAATTACCGATTAGTAGTGTTACGAAATTTCCGGGTTCGTTTGGATAGTGGGAGTTATATGGTGTGGAGAACGCTCAATCACCAGGCGGCAGTAGAAAATAAAACAACGACGTTTATTTACACGAAGACACACAGGACAGCACAAAGACGACAACTATGTGCAGCACAGAAGACGATTCTCTTCAGCCGAGACGTGCAGCAACAACAGCATACACAGCAGCATATAAGAAGACAGACAGACAGTAGCGCACAGCTTAGTTCAGCACTAGCTTCACTCCGTCGCTGCTCCGCTTATCTCCGGAAGGCCAGTTTTTTTACTGTCGAATCCGACTACTCTGCCCTAGCATGGCTTGATGGTTGGGTTGACGGGGTGCTTAGCCCCG
The DNA here is from genome assembly GCF_947563725.1 of Argiope bruennichi. NCBI lineage: Eukaryota > Metazoa > Arthropoda > Arachnida > Araneae > Araneidae > Argiope > Argiope bruennichi. Next base: position 37,385,232 of record NC_079152.1, on the reverse strand, counting down.
GCAGGGGCTTATCCCCGGTAAGGAGAGACTTCACAGTGCTTTGCTGTCTATACTTTGCCGTGGCCGTCTTCGACGAGATTTGGAGATATCGAGTGTCAGGACTCAATCTCTGCCCTAGCAGCTGCGGCCGCTTCCTTCTATAGGTTTCAGGAGGCGGGGCTAGACGCCTCTCAACCAATCAAGAACGTTCGAGGCGTATCTCCATTCCTACTGGACGGATCGGGAAAATTCTCGATGTTTCAGGTATAATCTATTTTGGAGCCAAAGTTGCCAAATTCGTCGCCAAGTCGCCAAATGGTCGCCAAGCTCCGGGACCCTCCGACGCGACACTGGACTCCGCCCAATACCGATGACTGTAAAACATTCTTTCCAATGGCGGAACCAACTATGCTGGGAAGCAGCATTACAGATTCGTAACAATAGTTAAACAAAAAAAAAACAGAAGGCGTGTTCCACCCAGAATTTTCAAGCATACTCTCTAATAAAGGTGTTATCCCAGTGAACGCCTTGTATGGTATTGTGTACAATAGTTACGAAATATTTTTGGCCTGAATTAAGCATTTTTATTGTAGCTTATGATCTTTGGCGAGTGTTTTTGGCGACTAATCTATGTATTGGATACACTACAAGTGTATCCAAAAATCGTACTTGGGTTTTAAATACGTTCTTCGCACCCGATTGAAACTAAAATTTGACAAATTTGATATATTTAAGTCGCTGCGTTTTTGAGGTTTCGCATTCACATTTTCTGGAAGTACAGACCGACAGACGACCAACCCCTTATTGGATTTGGCTCAAAATTTGATAAATGTCTATAATAAAGATGTTAAATGTATATACTGAATTTTCTCTGTCTAGCTGTCTTCATTTTATAATTATCGTACTAACTTATATTCGAACAGCTGACAGACAGACTTCCTCTGAATAGATTTGCTGGAAATTTGATAGAAATCTACAAATTTGATTTTAAATATATTGCCAAATTTCATTCATTTAGCTCAAATCATTTTTGAGTAATCTTTGTCACAGACAGACAGTCGGACAGACTTTCGAAATCAAGGAGGTAATTAAAACGTAAGCATTTGTCGAGTTCGAATTTTTTGACGATTAGAATACTTTCTTTATACATTGTACACGAGATAGTAAAAAATGCACATATTATGTTTATGCACGCCTTTCGCTCTTAACATCCTTGGCAAAGACCTTGGTTTTGGTAACACATCTTCGATGATCTAATAAGGTAATAAAGGACGAGATGGCAATTTGTCAGTGTTAACGCAGTCCAGCTTGCAGGCAGACTTGTAGATCGCGGGTTAATTAAGTGCAAAGAAGAGAAAACACGGACTCGAAAAAGCAATATCGCTCCGATTTCGTCCGCCTTGTTTCCCGGTGGGTGGCGCAAGAGGAAAGTAATAAAAAGGGTGACAGGGCCTGGATGTGATGAATAAGGCTTTTTCTGATATTACTTCTATCGATTAGTCGAAGATGGCATTTAAAAAATTGAGATTGGACCGATTGTTCTCTAATAAGAGTAGGGAAGGAAAAACCTTTGTCCATAAAAGGACTGCTCTTCTGTTCCAACTAAGAATTCTTTTCTCGTAAGAATGAAGAAATGCGTAATGCGAATTATTATCTCCAAATTATTACCTCTTTGAAATTTCATTATTGTACTCTAAGTCATCACTTAGTTAATAATCGATCCTGATCTATTTTTAAACTTTTTTAATTGCTATCCTTCCCCCTCCCCTTTACTTTCTTGCAAATGGAATATGTTAGTAGATTGTAATTGAGATCTTCATAAAATTTAACCTCGAGATTCATTAGAATGGTTAAAGTTTTTGACTACGTTCGCGATATCTCGAGGTTAAATTTTATCTTTAAAAATAAACCTCGACTTATGAAACTCGGAGATAAATTTTTTGATTATATATCGACATTCGAGATTTATTAGATTCTGGATGTCTAGACAGTTATATGCTTACATGTATATTTGAAATTTTTGTCCATATGTTTGTCGGTGGAACTGTCATGAACACGTTAACAATATATAATTTACCAGACGAGCATCTTTACACCAAAATTGCAGAATATTTTCAAATCCTGAGCAAAATTCGGAGAAAAAAAAAGTTTGTTTATCTATTACTTAATAAATATGGGAAGATTATAATTCAAAAATGCAGCAGTCTAGATCGATAGTTCCTTATTTTATTCTCGTAATCCTTTCACTTGACTTCTTGTTTTTAAGATTCAGTTAAGTTTGCTTAACGAACACCTCGCATAATGAGTGACTCGAACATTCGTTTAACGAACCATCCCATAACGAGCAAAATAAAATGTTATAAAAGTAACTCGCTTAACTGGCGATGTTTTGCAGAACGAGTGGCGAGCAGACACCATGTCATCACATGCTGAATTGAAATGCATCAGTCTGTATTGAGGCTTTTTTGGTGAGAACGTTACAGCTACATGGAAGAAGATTTGGCCAGATGGTGTTTTCGAATGCAATCCCGAGGAGCTTGAGCAAGTGCCTATGAACCCTAATAGACGAGATTTTATTCCAGGTCGAAATTATGAATTCAGAGGTGGATAGCAACGACATCGATGAGCTGATAAAAGAATATAGCCAGAACTATCTCTTAGAGCTTATTACGGTCTGTTCTGTGTCACAGCAAAATGTTGAGGAGGAGACTGATGAGGAAAGGAGGAATTAAAATCTTCAACAGAGCAACCAACGATCTTCCAGTGGAATAAAGGAGATAACATCCGCATCACACCAGCGGGAGGACGTTTGCTTCCGACGGATTCAACGTTCTCCAGATTCGCTTACACGGCGGTTCTTGGGTGAATCGGGTCTCAAACATGACACCCTCTGATTCCGAAACCGAGACCTTACCACCAGGCCACCGAGGCCCTGAAAACATGACAGATTATTGCATTGTATTTTAAGAGGCATCACTTTGATAAGACTATGAACATTACAAATTAATTTATGAATAATGCTATGTCTAGTTTTTGCCAAATTTTAAAGCATAGCCAAAGGCAAATGTTTTTTAGATAATTTCTTGTAAAAAAGGATTGCATTATAAATAAAAATATCATTATTATAAATTTTTGTGAGTTTTTTTTTTTAGTTATTTAGTTATTAATATTTGGAATCGAACACATTATCCTTAAAATAGTTCCTATAGAAAATTGTTTCGCTCATGATCATACATTCGCATTATGAGTAAGATTCGGAAGCGTATTATGATCGTTAACTCTTTAAAGGGCCATTTTTTTTCTAGTCATATTATGTTAAAATATTTTTAGGCTTGAAATTAGAATAAGAAAAGGGATTCATTTAGCTTATTAGATCAATTTAATTTGATTCATTAATTAATTTGCTTAATTAATAATTAACAAATCAAGACACATCATTTTGTCTGAGATAAAGAACTGAAGCATCTAAGTTTCTGACTTACTAAAAAAATTTGTCAGAACTTACGCCAACCTACATAATTTCATACAAAGATTGAAAAATTTGGTGGAAAGCATACTTCCCACGGCCCTAGAAAGGGTTAAACAAGGTCCAACTATATCATATACTCTAAACCATCTCTCTGTACAAAAAGTCTTTTATTTAAAATAGTAAGGGCTTATTCTAGCTTTAAAATAGTGACTAGAATTAAATTATTTTTTCCTTTACATTTTATTCAATATTTATAACAGTATTAATTCAGCAAAAAATAAATAAAAACAAAACTGGAATAGTTTCAAATTGGCTTGCGAATGTTAGTTAACTGTTACTCATAATAATAACCGATTATCCATACCTCTCTTAATCGGAGTTTTAAAAAAAATAAAAGAAGGGGATTTCAAAGGATTCATGATTTTCCTTGTAACTACAAATAAAAAGAAGAAAATGGAAAAAAGAGTAGCGGTACCTAATCACGCGATAGCTTTTGAGAGGACATGGATGACTCATACATTATCATGCAATATGATTGATGGCATATAGAGTTGCTGACATGCAGTTATCAGTCAGTTACGAGATTTTAATATGCTCCTTTTTTCCCCTTATTTCATGAATAGGTTTTCTGTCTTGCACAACTCTCAATTTCATTTTTAATACACATACCTTGGGAAATAAAACTCTGGAAATGTCTTATTGCAATTTAATACCTCACATTTTTATGATTTCTGCCATAAACCCTATCACTTTGTCTTATTCAGAAGAGCAAGCGTACTACTGGTTGAAAGCCCCTGATCAATTTTAGATAATATTTACTATAGAACAGTAGATCTAAGTTTATGGGCAAAATCAGCCACTGGAAAACCTGAATATTTGCACATTTGAATGTGAATATGACAATTTTAAAACGCAACAAGTGAGGCAAAGGAAATTTACTACTCTATCTTGGCATCAAAATTAGCAATATATGTCAAAACATGGATGCAATCGATCAGCGAGACGAGGTTTAAAATTACACTTGAATTTCTTTCATTTACTAATGAACTTAAACATAAAATGCCTTGTACAATGTCAATGCGTGACAAAGGCAAGGAAAAATATTCAATTCAAAAAAAGTTTGAAACATTATGCGTGAAAAGAAAATGTATATCAATCTACACACGAAATATAGTTGACAATCACCATAGCAATATAATAAAAATTGAAACAGTTATTGCCTTAATTAAATAAACTAAATTACACATTGCCGTGACAATATTTTATATTCTTTATTGCTGCAAACACAGAAAACCATTTATAGACATATAAAAGCCAAATATTGTTGACAAAATAGCAAAGAGAAGCTGCCTTCATTTCATACAAGTGATTTTCACCTTAGTAATATTTGGCTTTTATATGTCTATAAATTAATTTTAAATTTATTTTAAAAACTAAAATGAATTAGTTATAGCAATCATTATCAATGTCACACATATTTGTCATACCGAATTTTTTTTTATCTGATTCTTCATAACACGTAGTTCGCGTCATTCTATTATCAATTAATGATATTTTTTTGTACCAAATCGTACCTTACTCAGATAGTCTGTGTCATAAAACAGTAAAATTTATTAGGAAAAGAAGAAAGAAGAATTAAATGCCGCACAAAATAAAATTTATTTATATAAAATAATGAAATTTATTTTAGTTTTCAGACACAACACTTTCTTTAAAAATAAGGGGGGGGAGAAGATGCTGGACACATGTACTGGCAATAAATCGAATACAATTATTGTGCATTCTTGTGAGATATATGAAGCAATTACTAGGCTACCATGTGGGCTGTACTTAAACAAATGTTTCAAAATGTATCACATTAAAAAAGTAACATATATTTCGCATTGAAAAAAAAAATTTCTTTTCCATTTTTATTCATCTTCTTAAAAAATGATATCATATTTATATAATAAAAGTCTGAGCTGTGACGTTGGACTTTTCCCTTGAGACCAAGGCACAATTGGTTTATGTCCTGAATATTTTTTTTTTTAGAAAAAACTCGAAGTTGTCCTTATCATTCGAATTTTCTAACTCATATTAATGAAAGCAGATATCTAAAAGTATGCCTTTTGAACTGAAATGAACAACAAAATAGAACGAAGAATGTATATTATAATTGTAATATAAGAATTGTAATTTAAAATAATTAAAAGTCAATAAATATATTCTTTAATGGAAGAATTGTAATTTAAAGTAATTAAAAGTCAATAAACATATTCTTATATTACAATTATAATATACATTCTGATTCTATTTTGGCATTCATTTCAGTTTAAAATGCATATTTTCAGACTTTGTTTTTATAATTCGGTTGAATTTTAATAATCAAACAGTACTTATAATAACATTGTTACAAGGCAAATTCCATTCCAGCACAAAATTTATTAATTATCTATATTTTAAATATTTTTTTAAAGTAAAAATAACTGTTCAGAATTCCCAAGTTCGTCACGGTGATTTTAGCATAAGTAAATGCTTAAAAATCAGTCAATACTTTATTTCAATCTTTGTTATTGATAATAATTAGTCTTCTTTTTGGCGTTTTCCAGTTGTATATAATTGCATATAATTCGCCATGGTATATCTATCACACAGTTAATTTCATGGACCATTCAAGTAAAATATTATCTGTTCTGATAAAAACAGCAACGTTAGTTTGCAAATGTTTTTGTTCTTGTTGTTTTTTCAAAAATACTAAGAACGGATGAAATAAAAATCCCATTGGAGTTTGAATATTTTCAACGTTTTATGATCTGAATTTTTTCTTTCTTTACTGGAATTACCTACTTGTATAATGTTTAAATATCGTCTCTAATTGAAATTTATTTTTCTTAACTTGAAGTCAAAATTAAAAATTGTAAAAAAAAGTTTTTGTTTCTAAATTATTTTGTTAGTTAAAGATGTCCCTAATTTCCTTAATGATGATCACTGAATAATTTTTGCATCATTTAGTTTACTAAATGCCTTTACTGTTGCTCAATGCATTCAATCAAATATGCATTTACAAATTTCTCACATTAAAAAAGTTATAATCTCACATTAGTGTGTGTGTGTGTGAGAGAGAGAGAGAGAGTGTGTGTGTGTGTGTGTGTGTGTGAGAGAGAGAGAGAGTGTGTGTGTGTGTGAGAGAGAGAGAGAGAGTGTGTGTGTGTGTGTGTGTGTGAGAGAGAGAGAGAGAGAGAGAGAGTGTGTGTGTGTGTGTGTGTGTGTGTGTGTGTGTGTGTGTGTGTGTGTGTGTGTGTGTGTGTGTGTGTGTGTGTGCGTGAGTGTGTGTGTATTTATTGAAACCATATATTTATTTATTGAAATTATCATATTTAAATGTCATTGTTTTTACTATTTTAAATTTTTTTAGAAATTATTATGTATTATTTATCAAAACTTTTTTATATTAAATATTAAAAATATCTGGAGTGCTAGTTTAATATTAAAAAGTACTCAGCTTTAGTACTCAGTAATTAGTGCTCAGCTTTAGTCGGAATTTTTTCTTGATTCGAATTTTCAGATAAATTTAATTTTTATTTGAATCTTGTTCAGTTTTGAATTATCTAGGTTTCACTATATCTAAATAATACCATTAAAGGCTATCTATTTAATAAAGAAGGCTTTCTAACTAATAGCTTACTTTAAATAAATTTGTAACCATGTTTTAAATGCAATCCATATTATAAATAATGAAATGTGTTTTGGTAGAAGAAATGAAGAATTCTTTTTACTCATAGAGTTCAAAACGACGCAACTGTTAGATTAGAAATTTCTGACCACTAAAATTTCCCTTCGTAAATTTGCAGACGTACCCTCCTAACTTTCATATGGATGAAATGAAATGTATGGTCCAAAATCTAGAAATCGCGAGCAGCTATTAGCCAAAAAGAAAAAAAGAAACATTTCTATAAGTACATCGTAAGCTGAATAGCAACCTTTCAAAAAAATATGTTTTTAAATTTGTTGTCTGGCTATAATTCACTCGGAGAATAGTGATAAAACTACCCATGTTTTCCCGGCTCTTAATATGAAACCTGCGTCTAAGTCAACAGCTGTGACTTTTTAAGATCGCGCGTAGCGCCATCTCTAGGCAGCTATATATACTTTTCTTCGACTTCTGGAACCTAATATTCTTGTGGTTCTTTATTGCTATTATTTATTTATTTATTTTCGCTTTTTCTTAAGTTTACATCAATGCGCCATGGAAAGCAAGCCTAATTAGAAAAATTTACGTAAGAATTACTGGCCAAGGATATATTTAAAGGGGTTTTTTTTCTTTGTTTTTGCATTTGAAAGGTCAATAAAGCATTCTTTTGATCCTTATGTCATTCAAAAAAATAATCATTTATGTGAAAAAAGATTTAGAAGGAAATTTCGCACTGAAACATAAGATTTTAGTTGCCACCGCGGTCTTATGAGCAAATTGCTTATGTAAAAAAATATTATCTGTATACTATAGAAAACCAAAATTGTATGTCATGAGTAAGTTTTGCTACAACTATTAGATATCAAATTCGAACAGTTCTGCGTCTTCTCGAAATACAACCTGCAATTGTGAAGATCATAATGACACCCGCTGTTGTGAAAAATTCAGATAGCATAAAAGTTCTAGTTCTACAGATCGTTACAGATTTGATGAACTAGAACTTTTATACTTTTATATTTGCATTTACGAGTGCAACTTCCCAATATTGTTTGTATAGATAACATTTATACAAAGAAAAATAAAATTATTAAAACTTTTTAACCTTGATAAAGTGTAAGTTTATATTTACAATATTATCTACTTATATTTATAATGCTTGTTTGAATAATATTTGATATTATTATTAATATATGATTTATGTAAATTAACTTTGTTTCAATTGGTTTTAGAACAACTCTACCCCACTGTAAGCACGCGTAAAGTTTAATAAAACTATACAGAAAAAAGACCATATTTTCATAGATACGTTAAATTTTAAATATTAGATAAATAAAAATATGTGCATTTAAAACTTTCGCATTAATTTGTGCGTGCCTCTTGTACATCATAATTCATCAGTCATGTATTTTCATATATTTCTAATAACAAACCTACTTAAGTTCTTTGAGTACAGTTACCGAGGCCGTGGTGGCCTGATGCCAAGGTGTCGGAACCGGAGGGTTTCAAAGATTCGAGACCCGATACCACAAGAGTGTCCTGTAAACGGGTGTGGTGCACGCTAGATACATCGGGGCCAAACGCCCGCTGGTGTAGTGCCTTGAAGAGGGGGTGCCAGATCAAGTGTCGACCTCGTTATCTGATAGAGGCTCGAAATTACGAGGTCTGTCCTAAAATAGCCCTAGTGTTTCTTTAAAAACGGGACGTTAATCTAACAAAATTAATCGAACAGCTTTCCATTTCCCATATTAAATCATTTTTTTATTACAATCTCTTAGCTTAATAATAATTTCATTGAATATTACAACATTTTTCTGTTTTTGAAAAAACAACAAGCTTCTAATATTGAATTTTGCATCAAGATCGACATTTATCTTGTCGCCTAAGTAAAAGATAGTGAAAATTATACTTTTTTTTTATAATTTTTATTTATCAAAAGTATTTTATCGATTCTAAACTAGAATCAATATTTATCGATCGAATTCGAATCTTTGACAGTTTATTTCTTTATCTGCGACAATTTTCATTGTCGGCGTGCTATATGAGTACAATTTAATTCTGGCGGATGTTACAAATTACGATTATTTATATAAAAAATAATAAAAACATAGAGGGGAAAAAATTCAGATAGAAACAAGGTAAGAGTAAGAAATAATATTTATATTTTTGCATATACTGATACATTTATGCAAAAAAATGTAGCTTTTGCTTGTGATGCAAAAAATACATCAATATGCAAAATCAGTTTCTACATAAGTTCACTAAACGTAGTGGGTCTTTGCCATCTATAGATATACGAAAAGACATCATTGGTCACTGGCCTATTTTTCAAACAGATTGAGGTGTAAAATTTTCCTATGCAAGGATACCAAACAGTGGTCATGTAGCGATTCCAATGTTCCTTTATGTCTAAATGCTAAAAATAATTATTTCATGAATTTTCCTGTTTTGTAATGTACTGAGAGGTATTTTTATGTTTGAAATATTATATTATTGTACTCAATAGATTTGTACAATTCAAGGAGTGATTGTTCATGTTGACGTAGAAATACATCAATATGTTTTTTTTGGCAAGTTCTGGAAAAAAAATTATGTGGGGTTTTTTTTCTTGTATTTTTTGCTTTAACTGTTCCTTTCAAATTTTATTTATTAAAATTCAAAATTCAGGCATTTAAGGGTTAAAATTAAAGATACAAATAATTACTGAAAGAAATTAAATGATTTAATTTAATTTATTTAATTAATTAAATTTTTAACTTTAAGGACTTGTTTCATATCCTTTAAAAATATTTAAAGAAAAGGCTCGGACAGCATCTGCATCATTTATTATCAATTTTCGGAAAAGAAATCTTTCATGGAAGAAAAATCGCTTTAAAGAATCTAAGAAACTTTGTTTCATCAATATTGTTTTAATAAAGATATAAATTAGTAAAAAAGAATACGAAAGAGATCAAAAATAGAATTTCGATTCATTTCTAAGAAATGCATTAAAATATAAACTCTTTAAAATTCACGTGAAGGTTTGATTTAAAAGAAAATTACGTATTGCTTTCAGGGCATAAGAGTTAAGTAAATATTTTTTATCCGAATTTGGCATTGATAAAAGATATTATTTTCTGTGCAGAAAATAGAAGCATTTTAGAAAATACAAATTTTTCTTACTATATTTTGTGGAGTGGAAATTCAAAGGAACATACGAATATCCAAATTATAACAACAATAAAAAAAAAAAAAAGAAAATGATTAAAACTAACAAAATGATAAATCTTCTTTCTATATTTAGAAAACAGTATAAACTTTGCAAGAAAGAAATGGGCTCGTTTTCAGTTTCATAAATGCCCTCGTAAAATTTGGGATCGAAGAAACGAACAGTTTTAGTGAATAACAAAGAGAGAAAGCGAGGGGGTGGACCAACAAAGAAAAATAGTATTTTCTCTCCCTTTTATTGATTTATTTTTATAAATCTTATACTCCAGCATTAAGGTAAAATACATTTTTCGAGTTTATGTTTTTACGTTCGTTTATATTTACGATTTCCTCAGAATGCAGCGAAGTGATTTTTCCATCTTCAGGGGCATTTTTAATGCAAGGTGAGGATACGCGATGTTCCTTTCCTTCCACATTCTGCCCCGAAAGTTTTACGTTGTGTCTCCCCTTTAGATGATACAAGTAGTGTTTACTCCCGTGCATTTTCAGATACTGGTGCTTTATATTTCCCCCTGTAAACTTTTTTAAAAAGCGCTTGAGAGTACTTAGGTTTTTCTTTGTTACAAGAAAATCCTGTTCAGTGGATTCGTTTCAAATATTTTATCGTATCCAGTGTACTGTGAATCAGTAGTTGCATATGTTCTAAGTCTGCGAAATTGAAAGAAGTTTTCTATAAATCCGATTGTATCGCAATGGTTTTTATTGCATTGTAAAAACATTGAGGACATTAAAAAATTGTGATGTTTTTTCAATATTTTTGTTCTTGTATACTTTCTGATTTGTTGTCCGAAACTGTATTTCAAATAAAAGTGTAACTTATTTTTGAAAAATCATCTCTTTGAAAGATATTCGGTAAGCAAAACATTTTGTATATTAAGGTGATGTTTTATTAACCGGTGACTGGCTTATGGGTAGTGCGTCTTCCCCGTGATCTGGGCGGCTCGGATTCGGGTATGGTTATTCTTTCCCCATTCTTCTATCTGTGAGATGTATGCAACCCCCCCCCCTCCCCCCGTAATAAGGAGCTGTGCAAGTGAATGTCCTCTTCATATGAGTTAGAAGTCAGACTTCTGCCCTCGGGTGCTTAGGGGTGAGGGTAAACTCAGAAGCTACTGCACCCCCTTTCCGTGGTAACGCAAAGGACACGACATCATCATTGCTTTATTAGAAGTATAAACACTATATGGTAGATCAAGCAGCATGGTTTTGAAATATCTAAATTTCAGTATAATTTGATATAAAATATTGTTTTTAAAAATATGACATTTTTATTATATTCATGCTTTGAGATACGGTACGTTTTACACTCATATTGGATCAAAAATTAAAATATAAACTGTAAACGATGCATTATTTCATTAGTGTCATTTTATTATTTCATGTTCCAATATTTAGATAAAACAAATATAGAATTTAAATGTAAAAAAAAAGAACTCTTTTTGCGATCCCCTGCCAACGCATCTAGCTCCATTTTATCCCTCGTCTTCCTCCATGACACCAACAGCAATACCAGCCAGTCAGAACGTTTCGTCGTTGTTGAAGTTACGATTACATAAGCAGCATAAACCATCACATAATTCAGATATTTGCATCGTTTACACACTAAAATGCTTGCAATTAATTTAGTTTAATTAGATTTTTACCTTATTCTGGAAATTCAATAGGACTATTTTGGGAATGACCTTTGTATTATTAAAGTGAAGTCGGATGGGGAAGATGATACCTGAGCTTATATACTCCAAACTTTCACCTCCGAGTGATGGTCAGATGCTTGCCCCCAAAGGATTTAACTCTACTTACTTAAAGGAATTTTTGACGAAATTGAGTCTAAAAGCCATGGCCTTCTGACACCAATATTTGAGATTTTGCAGGCTATAGTGAGGTGTAAAGGGCTGTCTAAAAAGTGCCCAAATAGAAAAGTGAATGCATTATTTTACAGCGGAAGACGGTTTTCCAACGGTCTTAACAAATGTTGGTATCTCAAGTTGTTACTTTTGCGTTGTTGTTAATGAGATAGTACTTTTATTATGATTGGCAACTATTATGATAAATATTGATTCTCACTTTGCAGCTCCGAGCATTAAGTGTTTAAAGTGGATAAACCATTTTTATCTAGAGAAACCACTTAAACTTGCAATCTGAAAAAATTTTTATATTAAAAGTTTTAAGAAATTACTATCATAAATATATATTATCCACATTGCAACTGACCTATAAAGTATGGAAAAATCAATTGCGCTACATGGACGGTGGATTTATATTAATTAACCGCTTTATCAGCAACTCCGTCTGCGTTTTTTTGTTGTTGTTGTTTGTTTGTTCTATGTATATATAAGAAAAGGCGAAACACTATATATTTCTAAGTCTTGGGATTTTTATAGTCTATCCATAAGTGGTTTTAATATCAATTCTAATAAATTATTACTTCTTTATAGAGTCCAGATTAACCATTTTTTTTAACGTTTAGCGTTTATATGTAAAAAAAAAATGAATCCGTTTTTTTAGAATCTGCTAAACATAATTAATCATTGAAGAAACATAAAGTTTCTAAATTCGAAATAGCGTTTCTAAGAAATTAAATATCTGATGTCAACTTAAAGACGCTTTGATTCATCAGAATCTTAATTACTTAGTATCATCAGAATCTTAATTACTTTCAATAATTTCTAAAAAGAATTTTGAGTTTTTAAAACATTTTCCTGAAAATTTGTCAATTCGATTTTTGGATGCATCAAACTTTACAGAAATGCATGTCATGTCCCACAAAAAGTTTATTACTTTTAAAATAAAATCCTTTTTTTTTTCAAACTCTTTCAATTCGCAAGAATAAAAAGAATAGCTTCCATCTTGTTATAATATGACTTCTTTGGCTATTCCCTTCAATTCTAAACACTCATTATAATAAACAGTTAAGAAGTTATAAACAGTTATAACAGTTCTTATAAACACTTAAGAAGGAGCTAATCCAGAACTTTATGATGGAGATATGACATTCATATTTCAAATCTCTTGGCTGTACCAAATTTTATTTTATTTATTTACTTACTTTTAGCATTTAAGGGTGTCCCCGAGCCAAAGAATCCAATATTAACTTCTTTATCTGGAAAGAAGCATAAGAATCTTTATCTGGAAAATCAAAGCAATGCTATTTACAGCTTTTAGTCCTTCAAGAATCATTTTCCATCATTTTTAATGTCAGCCAGCGACCACCTTTTTCGTATTGTGTGCCAAAAGTAATAAAAATAGACAATCTATGTAGAAAAAGGCAGAAAATGGTTGAATAAATTTTCATCAATGATGAGAAAAATCGGTCTTGCTGATCGGATTTGCTGCATTTTGCTAAAATTTAAATAATTCAAATTTTGGTGTTAAAAAAGTGTCTTTTTTTAACATTGTTGCCATAATTATTTCTCAGTTCGACGTCTTCTTCAGTGATAGGATACCTAGTTCTCTAAATTTCAGAAATTATTTGAATTTTTATTTGAAGTAGATTCCTCTTTTCTCGCTGATAAATTTTCGAATGAAAAATAAGCATTAGATTTATTTTTAAAAAATGATTAGATAGATTGATACAAGATGCCAAATAGGTTACAACCACATTCATCAACTTTTTTTAACGTTTCATTATTCAATATACTGAAAATTTCCAGTAATTCTGAAAATTTCCCTATATAGATAGCAATTTACTGATGGTCTGCTAGCAATACAGATAAAAAAAAATTCATCAAATCCAGTTTTTCTATAGATTTTCGTAAGCCTCGTAAAATATTTTCAATTGTGGGATAGCCCATTAAAGCTGTAGCTACATATTTAGCTTTTAAATCCTTTTTACTGTAGTTTTCATTCCAAAAACGGAAAGTGTAAAGCTTTATTTCAAGGATTAGTTGAATGTTCATTAAACATTAAGATGTATGTGTTAAGAGACGTTACTGCCATGTTGAATTAGTTACTATTGAGATTCAATAACTTAATTGAAAGATTCAATATAAATTATAATAAAAATAATTTTCACTACTATTTCTTAGCTAAATTTCAAGTTGTTTATTTGGTAAATTGCCGACTCCGATGTCTTACAAGTTACCACAACAACGCTAGAATCAATCCTCGCGCCAGCACGTTTTTCACAACAAAACAAATCAGGTTATTTCTAAAACAGTTACAGTTAACAGCCAAAAATATTATTGCAATGAGTTAACGGAAAATATTTAAAAATTACAACAATGCTTTAAAAACTTATAATATATGCTGAAAAAATTAATAATTATTAGTTGCCGTTACATATGTAATAAGATTAGTCAGATTCTTAAATTGAACATCTTGAATGCATAAAATGATGCCAAATACAAATGCATCCTTATAATAGTTATATGAATGAATCTCCCTACACTAGAAAGACCATTTCAAACCTGTATTTAAGCTTTGTGAAAATAAAATGTATGACATAATATTATAAAATATTGTTTGGTTATCCCACTTGTTGCAACTCTTTTGCCCTTCTTCCATAGATAGAAAAGGTTGGAGATTGAAATTCTCCTATACCTATTGGTGGAATTCTCAAGGCAAAGTCAACAATCCAGTCGAATTGTAGTGAAAGGTGTCAAAAGGGGCAGAGATGAGAGTACATAACAGCTATTTTATTGGTTTAAGTTGTTGCCTTGATTACCCAAAACAGGAAATTAATAACAATATTTATCAGATTAAGGGAAAAGAAGTATGAAGAGAAAGTCTCGACATTGGCTTTTACCGTTTACATAAAAGGCTATTAAATCAGAGAGAAAATGTTTTAATCAAAAAGGCTTCAGCGGTAAGCTGTTAACGTTATTTAGCTTTATACCATTAATAATGTTTTAAAAATTTAACTTAAAAATATCTTTTTTTTTTTTTTTTTTTTTTCAATTCGGGAAAATTTTTAGTAATACCATTTAAAGATGTATTAAATACAAAAAAAAAATGCTTAGTTAAAATTTTAGACAGATGCCTGCATTATTTATTGAAAAAATCAATTTTGTTGACAAAAGCAATTGTCAAAAAAAAATTGACTTGAATTTTCTATTAACAGACTGGAGGGGGGAGGGACTTACACAAAAACTGTTGTTGTACGATTTCACTTGTTATAATAATGGTCGTTTCTCAGAAAGAAAGAAAAAAGTGATGAAAATAAAATATGAAAAAGGTAGAAAAAAATCTTGCTTAAAAGCAACAGATTTCGGAAAAACGTAAAAAAATCGTAGTGATTCCGAATGTAACAGTAATAGGTAAATGTTTTCAGATATAATAATTAAAATAAAATGTTAATTTCATTTATTTTTTTGAAAATTGAATATTATAATATCTGCAATCGTGGCTTTCTTAGCCCCCTTAGGTTCGTGAATCCAAAAGGTGAATGCCCATTTCGCTTCTTTTCTTCAAGGACTTTTCAAACGTCTAAAGAAAAATTAAGTATTTTTCTAGACCCTAGAGAACAACAGTACAAAATTCAAGAAGTTTCCAAGGATTTTCTGGAACTATAGAATCACATGAGCCATATCGGAATAGCGAAATTATTACAGTATTTTCTTCCATTAGATTCTTAGTTGTTCATAAGTAAACATTTTTTTTAAATCATTTCATGGTCGAAAAAAATTCAATTTAAAATTTTTATTTGATGTTGAATTAACAACTATTTTAAATAGAATTCATTTTTTTTTTTAATTCAACCTTAGAAATATTGTGTTCATTTATTATTTTCAGGTTTTGTATTCACCAAGAAAGTTTTCAGACCACAGTAAGATAGAAAGATATTTCTTTCAACTTGAAAAGTAATTCATAACTGAAAAATGATTACTTTGAGGATAATTTATTTTTTCTAACTATTGTTAAATTATCCGAGTATATTAATGTATGAGTTTCAATCCACGGTAGATTTCGAATGCAAATCAATTTTTAAAATGTTAACTTAACAGAATAAAAGAAAAAAAAAACATTCTTAATAGTTTTTATAAGGGTAAAGAAGATCATGAGAATGCGAAATAGACAAGATTCTATTTTTAAACTCTAATTAGCAAAGAAATCATTGCAATAATCTAGAAACTACTTCTTAATGTTTTTATCATTATTTTTCTCGAAAAAAAAAAACACTTTTTTCAATTAAAATGCGCAAAATGATTGTTTATTTTACTACAAAATGTAACTAATTTAGCTTATTAAAATTCAGGATTTAACTCATTTAAAATACTCCATGTTTTGACTACAAAGTTTTAAAATGCTCATGCACTATAATCAATAAAATTTGGCACACTAGTTTCATTCATTAATATATTTTTAGAAAAATTAAAAGTTATTGAAAATATAATTTTCAAAAATATAACTCCAGTCTTGTCAAAATACAAAATATTGCAGGGAATCAAGTTTACATTTTCAAGAAAAATCAGATAAAAGAAATCCAATATAATACAACATTTTAGCACAGATGGAATACCTAAGTTTTTGAATAAATTAATTTCATGGATTTCTTACCAATCACTCAGCATTAACTTTTTTCCCCTCTTGCAGTTTTCTTTTAGTATAAAATTAAATAATACAATTATGGGAAAAAAAATATCCTTAAACACATAAAGCATTTAAATAATTAAGTAAAATTAGTAATTAACTTAATTAACACTTATTTAATAAGTAAAGTTAATTAATTAGTAAAATTAGTTGACTAAGTAAGAGAATTAAATACTCAGCAATGGTTTTCTCTATGGTACACTACACTTAACTATATAATAAATACAGATGGTATAAGACAAACCTAAATAATCAGAGATAAAACTTCCCATTTTCACACGCACACACAAAAAAAAAAATCCAAGACCATAACTTTTTTTTACAGATTCTTAGTTTTATAATTATATCAGACAATTTTTCATTCCATTATTAGTCATCGGTTTATACGTAATATATTATATAACTTTGGGGGTGATTTCAAGAAAGATTCATTTGATGATTTGTATCAAATTCTGAAATGTAAATTATCATATTTCTTCTCATGTATTCTTTGCTTCCAAACTAAAAACACAGCAAGATGAACAATTTTTAAAAATTATCAATTATTTAATGTGCTCAAGATGCTTTTGTAAACATCTCAAAGAAATCCGTCATCTTCATGAAGAAATCTGTACAGCATTGTGTGATTGTTGTATTTGAATAGTATGCAAAATTTTCTAAGGTGATTAAAATTCTGCACTTCTTTATGTTTTTCTTTTTCTAGTTTCAAAGAAAAGGTTTGATTTGAAAACCTTCCTCAAAACCTTTTTATTAAATATAATTTTAAGATATTTCCCTAAAAAGACCCACATTTTAAAGTGCAAAAAATAAATAAATACTTCTCTAACAATCTGCTTGGAGCCAAATTAAATATTAAAGAAAATAAAAAAATTAAAAATTATTTAAATATTCTTTTACAAATATTCAACCAATGAGGTTTTGAAAAAAGAATATGTAATGAAATTCAGAATTTAAAAAAATAAATATTTATATTACATATGATACCTAGATTAACCTAACATTCACAATTGTAATCATTACACAGAATTACATAAGTGTATTCTGCTCAGTATATGTTTAGCAACACTCATTTCATAGTGCTAGTCATTGACCAATTTTTTTACAGACGGTAATTAGTTTTTAAAAAAATCTATATCATAAGCCATTTTTCTATGTATATTAAACAGCACTGTATAAATTTTATACATACTTGTTATGTCCTTTACTATTTTAGTCTTTTGTTGCATAATAATTTCTTTTAATATTAATTGCATTATTGTCAGTTTATAAATGCTACAATTGCACACAAAAAAAATACTTTTTTTTAAAAAAAAAAGTCCTTTGTTTTTAGCTTCCATTCCAGACACAATTAACATTTTGATTTTCATTTGAACAAACAAAAAAAAAAGAAATTTATTGTGAATAACACGGAAATTTTTGATAGATTAATATTACCAAAAAAGCATTTTGTTCATGTACTACTGAAATTAAAGTTGGATATTATGTATTAATTAAAAAATGCTTTAATCAATCATATTAGAAATGTGTTATCTGTTGATGATTTTGACGAAATTATCACAAAATAAGAGATAATACAAGAAATATCATAATATATTAATAGTATCTTTTCAAAATAAAATAATTTGTGAATAGAAACACCATTTTCTGAATTCATAATATTATTTCCCACATACATACATTATAAATTTCATCAAGAATCCACTACCAATATAGACAAGAGCCTAAAGTTCAACTGATATTTAAATTTATCCAAACAAAATATAATGCTACCAATATAAATGCAGCTTCTACCCTGAGAACTGGATGCAAATGTCACACTAGTCATTATTTATCAGGCAGTTAAATATTTCACTTAGCTGGCATTAGTCTATTTTAGACACAAACATTAAATCTGTATATTCAACATTAAGAAGACCATTATAAGTTTCAGAAAATGATTTTTACAAACATTATAGTCACGATTAATAGTTTGTGAAAAGAGCAGTTGAAGTATCTAAAGCTGATATCATAACATTCCTAAAAGAAGTTTTTAAATTTTCTAAAATTATTTAACTTTTAACAATAAAAAAAAATGTAAAGTAATCATTTATGAAGACATTTATCAAGAAATTTTAAATGTGAAGTCATTAATCAAGTGATTTTAAATGTATGTGAAGTACAACAAAGAGTAGGAGGATATTTTTTTAACACTTTATTACTATACACTTCAAAACCAAATTAAAATACAGATAGTATTTCTGGATTAAGTACAGAGGCACATATATCTTACACCAACTAGTACTATATCTGGTTTAAAGATTCATTTTTTGAAACAAAGTCCATATAGATCAATGACACCAAATTCAACAATCACAATTTAAAATGAAAAATATATTTACATCTTGTATGAGTAATGATTTCAGGTGCCACATTTCATAATCAATAAAAATCTGTAACAGTTATTTTATAACATTTCATTATCATTTTCAAAATATAACAGATCTTAAATGTCAGCTGAATAAATAAATTTTCGTTTCTAACACCAAAGTTCATATGAATTAGTAAAATATTTAATTGTCTCATTTTTTTAAAAAAATACATACAGATGACAAAAGCATATACAATCCAGCACAACATAATATTTTTAAAAAGAAAAAGGTCAGATACAATGTCAAATTTAAATAAATATTTAATTTCTTTGTTGAAAGTATGTAAAATGAAAATACAAAAGAATATAAAGTACTTAAATCAAGACAAAACAGATGATAAAAAAATAGGGGCAATTCTCTTTTTCGCAAAATAGCTTCTTTGTTCAATAGAAAGAACCATCACAACCATACAAGATATATTTGTTGTTACTCAATTTTTCAGACTAGATTCTTTTCTACCTAAATTGGAATGGCAGTTTTTAAGACCTAGAAAAAGAAAAACACATGAAGCAAAATTATACTTAATATTATTAGATTTTTATTTAGAAATTAAATAACAAATTAATATTAAAAATGTTACTAAAATCTTTTGGAAAATATTTATTAAACATGATATCTCCATCATTTAAAAAAATAAATTTTAATTTACATTCTTTTTGCTTTTTTGTGTGGTTTAAAACCTCTTTCTTCGAACTACATTTTTTTAAAAAGCTTTTTTTAAAACTTATGTTAGTATAAAACAAAACTGAATCAGCAATTACATGAAAGGAATGAATCCAAAAACTGTCTTCTGGAAAAATTAAAAATGTCCTACTCTTGTTATTTGTAACTTTCTTATCGATAAACATTAGTTACTTCTAGTATTTTTTACACCTATAAAAAATTGCAGGGTAACACATTTAATTACAAATAATAACAAAGTTTAGGGAAAGAAAATAAATTTAGTTTAAGGCACTTGTTTCTTCAAACTGCAGCTCATTTACCAAGCATCTAAGGTATTCAATATATTTCATATATGTTGGAGAATAAATACTTCAAACGAATAATTAATTTTAAAGTTTATATTTCCTACGTATACAAAATAGTTACCTCCTCTATTGTAAAATTTAATGAATTTCAAAAACTGCATGTCAGGGATTTTGTTTTTATCAAATAAAATTCATGAGTTGAAGCCTTAAAAAATGTCAGTTTTAAAACTCTTATGATGTATAGTCAAAGATGGAAGAAAAAATTCAACTATTTCAATTATATGAACAATAAAACTACCATAGTTAATAAAATGTATTTTATAAAGTGAAATCTTAAAGAATCTAAGCAAAAGTTTGAAAAACAAAAGATTTCACTCAAAAAATTACAATTGAAATGCCACTTTATCATTTAATGAATAATATATAATTTACAAATAAAAATAATCTAATTATTCCTGGTTCATGCATCATGTTTATATCCATTCTTTTTAAGACCTAGAAACTTTTGCATTTTGGAAAATCAAGGTAAATCTATCAAGCAATTCAAAACAAATATTATGTAAAGTTATGAATTTTTTTTTCTTTTGATTTTTACCATTTAAAGAGGGAAGTTGTCATTAATCAGGATGTTTAAATATTTTTTAAGATACAATTACAATTTTTACTATTCTTGACATATATATATTCTTTTAATGCAATAACTTTCCAACAGTAATGAACTGAATAAATTAAATTTTTATATTAAATTTAGAAAATTATATCAGAAGATATTGCAGTAAAAAATCCTCAATTAGGTAATATTAAGATAAAAAAATGAAATTTTTAAAATAACATTTCAAGATTTAACAGCAGTTGAAGGTAAAAAAACTCAATAGAATGTTAGATTTAAATGTGAAGATTAATATAAATGTTATGATTTTATATCACCATAGAATGTCTACTTTAAATGTCCAATAAACAAGTTATAATATTTCAGATCTCTCCAACTACTAGGTTAAAGAGAAAAATGGAACTGAATTAAATTTTACTATTCACAAATTTTATATTTATTATTCATATTTTATAACTCAATTTGCATACATAATGCAAATTGCAAAATGAATGCAGAGAAGTTATAGTTAAAAAAAGAATTTAAAGACTACTTACCCACTTCACCCAAAGCAATTTTATGCCTTCTTCTCCTGTTCTTTCTTCTCTGCATGACGACTATCTCTAGGATAAAATTCTTCTAATGTGCTTTGTGGGATTCGTTTAAGCAATTCCTTGGGGAAAATTCGGAGAAGCTTCCATCCAATATCCAAAGAATCAAATACAGTTCGATTCTCATAATTTCCTAAAGAATATTAAGAACATCAATGAATATATGTAAGTAAACTCAATTCTTTGACCATTTAAAAAGAGAACTCTCCACAGATATCACCAAGGCTTAAAAGTAAATTTGGAAAATTGAAAGCAATACTTTATAGTACATAGTGGTAATAAAAATGGAATTTGAATTTGTTCATTTACACAATAATTCTATTAGTGATACAACAATAAGTATCAATCAAAAAATTGCTTGAAAACCAATAAAATAAATGTATCATCAAGTCACAAGAAAAATGAACAAACAAGATGCTGATTGACTGCATAAGTGACCCAATTTTTTCCCAATTAATGAGCCATTACAGCCTCCACCATTTCAAATTGACGTGCTTTCAGACTCACAGTATGCAAATATTCATGGATATCAATAATCATAAAAAAAAAAAAAAAATGTATGAATAATTGCTTATTACAAAATAAATAAATAGTGATTCATCCTCACAACAATAACAAATGAAACTTCATACATGATCAAAAGAATCCGATTTTATTATAGAGTCCTGTAAATTTAATATGCAATAAATATTTAATTTCCTAATATATAGATATGATGATAATTTTTTTAATGTTAATATTTTCTATTACCCAAACTTCAAAATGTTCAACAGGTTTTCTAGAACAAATATATTATTTACATTGCCACATTTCCTAACAATATTGTCAACCAGATTTTTAAATAAAATGTCCTTTTTAGGAACAAATGTGAAGTTCAATTAACAATAATATAACAGATTAACTGAAAATATTATTTTAAATGATTTTCCAATCATATTGCTAAACTACCAAGACAAAGTTCTTATGTTTTCTAACATTCATGTATTTTCGGCAATTTACAAATTTAAAAGAATAAAAACTGCTTGATTTTAAGAAAAACAAATCATCTTATATAGACTGAACATTCTTTAGAATTTTAACAATAGATTATTAAAATGTAAACTTGGAAAATTAAAAGCAATACTTTATGCTGCATATTAGTATTAGAAATAGAATTTGAATTTGTAATAAATCTATTAGTGATACAACAATAGGTATCAATTAAAATATATTTG
This sequence comes from Argiope bruennichi, assembly GCF_947563725.1. Taxonomy (NCBI): domain Eukaryota; kingdom Metazoa; phylum Arthropoda; class Arachnida; order Araneae; family Araneidae; genus Argiope; species Argiope bruennichi. The sequence continues at coordinate 37,362,592 of NC_079152.1, read as the reverse complement.
TTATAAAAATCATTACACCTCACTTTCTTTGTTTAAAAAAGGTTTTTAAGTTAATTGGACTACCAAGAAAAAATTATTCAATTTCATGAAAATAAGATATAATATTTTTAGCATTTAATATCTATTCATAAAAAGTTATATTGGTTATATTTAGTTTTTTTTTTTTTCCCAACATTTAAAAGGATTTTTTAAGTGGTTTCTTTCATGGTCATATAATAACCAGCCAAGTATTCATGAATATAATCTTTAGTTTCAAGAATGGAATCAACAGAAAGAGATTACTTTAATCCCTAAATAAAATACAAATTTAATCATCAAAACATATAAAATTTCAATGTAAAGTTATCACCTTGTGAAATAAAGCTTTTTTCAAACTTGCTCAAGAAATCTAAATACAAAAGATCTTCTGAAGTCAAAGCCTCTTCACCAACGACAGCTTTGATAGCTTGCACATCTTTACCAATAGCATAACAAGCATACTAAAAATAAAAGAAGTAGGCATATAAAATTTTCAAATCAAAATACTATGAAAATACATTTTTTCTCATAATAAAACTTTTTTATTAAATTTGTGATACAACACTGATGGTAATTAACAATAAATTCCACTAAATCAAATTTTAGATCTTATATTTTTAAGATATAAAAAAATACTTTAAAGAAATTTTTTTTAAAAAAATAGTAACATTTGATATTTTTAGACTTTTGAAATTATTATTAAAACAAAGTAATCACAATAGGTCAAACAAAGCAGTTGAAATAATAAATTAACAGTTCTTCTTAAACTAAAAGCTGTAACTACAAGTAGGTTGTGGGAAACAATATTCAAAATGCCTTTCTTTAAGATTCAATGCTTGAATTTTAAGTAGTTGAAACAAAATATTGAATAGGCTTAATAAAATTTGTTACCGAGAATTTCTGATTAAGTTTTTTTTCTGTTGAATAATGAAGGGTGTTTTTTTTCCCATTAAGAAATTACAACTAAATTATTATAAATTATGCAACAATAAAAAAAATTAAGAATTCTTAATTTGAAGTCACACAGTGCTGTTATGAATTACTAAAAGTTTTATATAAAATTGTAGGTGCTAATCTCAGACTTTTCAAACAATTAATAAATATTACCTATGAATTATTTCAAAGCTTCACAATGATTTACAGAATTTTTTACCAAATATTACAAATAAATTATCAGTAATTTTAACATAAAGATTGTCTACTTTTGTTCATCAGCTGGTTTGTCCAACTTATTAATTACCATTACTCAATTCTGTAAATAAAAGCTAAAATTTCTATATCAATTATTTAACTGATGCAGCAATTTCAAAACTAGAATCAGGGGTGTTTGTGGGACCCCAAAAAATCCCCTGAAACTTTTACGGACTTACTACCGACATTTTGGAGTTTCGAGAAGGGGGGGGGGAGAAATGAAAAATTACAATTATGAAGTATTGAATGACCTAATTATAAAAGTTCAATGAATTACTTTTTTTGCAAAATTAAGACCTTTGAACCCAGGTAACGTGATCGCACATCTGGTCGAACAAAGTCTCTCCCTTTTTTTTCTGCCGCGCCCTACTTGCCAAAAAGAATCCAGAAGAGAATGTCCGAGAACCGGGGGAATGAGTCATAACTCGCAATAAGGAAAGAACAAAAAAGAAGTTTTTTCCCCCTTTTCACGCATTATCACTGCCTTTGGAGAAAGAAAGGAAAAGTTTTCACCACACACACTGACCTTGCGTTTTCTGCTTTCAAAGCAAACAAAATTACCCAGATCAAAATAAATAATTCATTATTATTCCTACTTCCTTTTGAACGACGATCCCCGGAATTTCCGGGTATCGAAGTTCAAAATCCCCGGAATTCCGGGGTTTCCCCGGAGCACAAACACCCCTGTAGAATTTAGATCCTTTCAAAACAAATAGCAAAAATCAATTAACCTATAACAATTCAAACTTTGTCATTAGATAATTAAATCTAATATTGATGAAATTGTAAATAAATGCAATTACAAATTGCCATTTCTCAAATGCTGTTTAGAACTTTAGGTCACATTGAACCAATTCAAAACATATTTGAATTTAAAATAAGTATGGCATTAAAATAAAAATATTTGAAATAAAATAATTCCTATAAGTCAAACAAATGCTAAAACACTATTTAAAATATAATTATATACAATCTTTAAATGTATCTGGGCTATAAAACTATTTAATTGAAAGACTGGACTACCATATATTTGTAACAGAACTAAAAATCCCACACAAAGCAATACAGAATTTTCTCAAATGAAAAGGAAAAATTATTTTTCACATTAAAATCTGCTAGTAAAACACAGGCACAAAAGTAATTAAATGTATTTTATGCATTGAAAATATCCACAATTAAAAAATTATATGTATTGAAAATTTGATAAATTATTTCCACTTGTTAACTCAAGAAATATCTGCTTCCCAAATTTCCTGCCAGCTGCTCTATTTTGTAATAAGCTATAATGTATGTTTATTCTTTTGTCACATCAGGGGAAATATTAGGCCCCTTCAATAATTCAGTTTTTATTAACAAAAGTTGCAAAAATAGGAAAAAATAAAATGTATAATGCTTTAATATTATCACAAAAACAATTGTTTTGAGATGGCATAAAAGTTTAATTTTTCTTTTTTTTTCAACATGTGTTAGTACTGAAAATGTTAATTTGTCTCAATCTTTAAATAATTAAAATCTAAATTATTTAAAAATTAATGGCACAGAAATATAATTACTTTTTTTCCCCCTTCCTTTCTTTTCCTTAAAATATATTTGTACCAAATTTAGCAAATCTAGGTCTAAAAAGACTGCACTCTAGCATGCAAATAGAGACAAAGTTTCATCTGTTAGTATTTAAAATAGTAATTCACTTTTCTGATCATAGATTTCATTTTTAAAACACATTTATAATAAACATAAATAAATAGAGATTAAATTTCAATATAAGAGAAACAGGTATCATTTTTTATATTAATCTATCAGTACACGCAAGGGGTCTTTTTGACCTCATACTTTCTATTATATTTAGAAATTATAGGAATTTATAAAGTTTTATACCTGTTATTTTCTATACTTTCATGGGGAAGCAAGAAGAGAATTAGAACAATGAAAATCAATGAAACAATGTATGTGATTTTTTACAGGAGGATAGGGGGTCAAATTGACCCCTGCGTGTGCCACCATTTCAAATACTTTTAATATTATGGCTATGAGTGAACTGAACAGATTCAAAGATTTTCTAGTAAGTCTACCTATTTATAGATAAAATGATGATAGCTCATCAGTATTTATGATAATTATTATATATTTATGAAATTTTAGAACATGACACAGAATCATAACAAAAAACAGATTCTGAATATTCTGCAAAATCTGATCAAGTCCTTTCCTCCTCTTGAAAGAAACAGCAAATTCTTTTATAAAATGCATTCTTTTATAATATGAATAAATTATCTTGAAATTTATATTCATGATTCATTTTATTCTGAATAAGGCATGATAAAAGTATTTTTTTTATTAAATAAAAATAAAAGACAAAAGTTATAAACTTTCAAAGTTGTATGTTTAAGCGTTTTCAAGAAAATTCAAATGTAAACTATGGGTAAAACATAAATGTTCTTATTCTTCCAATAAAAAATACTTACATTAAAAATAATAAGTTCTATATGGATACAATGGAGAAAAGGGAAATGAATACAGAAAAGATATGGGGGGGGGGGAAAGGCTAGGTTTATTTTTGGTTTTTTTTCTATCAAAAATTGCATTTGCATCTTAAATAAGAACATATTTACATGAAGAAAAAAAAGCATTTATATGCTCTGTCCATATATTATTTTTATACAAACATCATAAGATAAGGGGTAAATGCCTGATAATTTGAGGTCAAAATGACCCTGTACATGTATTAATGTTCAAAAAATGGGTGTGTGTGATAAAGGATTAACAGAAGTAAATCCCAAAAATTTATTTCATAATGCAACTACATTACACAGAATAAGTTTTACAAGGAAGCTAGATTTTAAAAAAAATGGTGACAAAAGTGGAGGAAATGTCCGAAAAAATAAAATCTTAGAGGATTTTTAATTTATCTGTTAATGGTTTCATTAGTCGAAATAAAAAATTTTAGTAGGTACATGAAAAAATGCAAATCTACATTTCCAGCATTTATTTAATCTAAATTTTTTTAAAGAAAAAAAATCATTGTTACATAAAATGTCCAATAAAAATGTATGGAAGTTAAAAGAAATACAAGGTGGATGTAAGAATAACAGGAAAAAACAACATACCAACTGATTAGAAACATCAGAATGATCCTTCCTTGTCATATTTTCACCAATAGCCGATTTCATCAATCGAGACAATGAAGGCAGTACGTTAATGGGTGGATAAATCTAAAGAAAAAAAATTCAACCATGAAGACATTGTTTTAAAATAATTATGTAACAAAACATAACAAATATTTTAGAAATTACCTGTCTGTTATGCAGCTGTCTATCAATATATATTTGACCTTCTGTAATATATCCTGTTAAATCAGGAATGGGATGGGTGATATCTGAAACAAGAATAGTTATTAGAAAAATTAACAAAAGAAAATATTTTGTTAGTACTATTATGCTCAAATAAAACAATGGTATTTAAACTAACACTAAAAGCTCATTTAAAACAATAAGTAAATGTTAGTGTTCATGTAAAAAGAAAAAAAATACATGCTAAAGGAGAAAAAATTTCATTTAAACAGAATTAATGGACATTAACTAATACTAGATCAAAATATATACCCCAATGTTGGTTTTTATCACTATATTGCAAAATAATAGAGATTTAAACAGAAACTTTCCTAAAGAAAGATCTCAATGCTAGATAGTTCTTTTAATTTGTGGTACTGTAAAAAAATTTTCAATTTGCTAAATACACAAAAGTAAAATTCCAAATTAGTCCTTAAATGTCAAAGATATCATAAGTGTCTATATGCATTTGAAAAGAATACTTTAAAAATTACAACATGCATCTGCTGATATCATACTTCATACTTCTGAAGAAAATCAAGAAAATGTTTAAGAAGCATATAACATCATGAACAAAAAAAAAAAAAATCTAATCCAAATTTATATTAATTACAATTTTTAGACTAAAAAGTTACCAAATATTTATTTAAACTATTAATTAACTAGTAAAGGTTCTGAAATAAATGCACTTTAAAATAATACAATTTACATCATTTGAAATATTCAAAGCCAACTTGTCTGACATCCTATTCATTTCATCATACTGTTGAGACATTTTCATTATATATGATAGCAGAGATAACTACTAGATATTTGTGAAATTATCTAGATATCCAAATACAATTCACATATAACAATTTAAACCTTTAAAAGTATATAAGTTCTTTATGAAGATTCACACTTAAAGACTTGGCTCAATTATTACATTTGATTTGTCAAAAACTGTCTTGCTAGTTTTTCTTTTCAAGACTGAAAAAAAAAAAAAAAAAAAAATAGGCATTGAAAATTTAGTAAAATTAATGCACACACAAGTTAAGCAGTTACTTCTATTCTTAATAGGTATACAAAGATACTTTGTATTGTAATTGCTCACTTAATGAATTTTAAAAAGATTTAATGAATCCATTGATGATAAGAGCCATATTTCAAATAAGCATTTCAGTTAAGAATTGAACTTTTTGATGCTAGTCTAGTTTTGCTCTTAAATTTAATGATTAATTTTACATTAACGTTTCATAACTTATAAATTATAATTACTATATTTATTCATAAAAAGAAAGAAAAAATGGAATTGGGAGACATTTTTCTTGACAATTAAATCTATTTATGAATAAATTATGAAAAGAACCTTACCATCGTTTGGCATAGTCAAAATAGGAATTTGGGTAATGGAACCATTTCTACCCTCAACACGGCCAGCTCTTTCATAAATTGTGGCCAAATCGGTGTACATGTAACCTGGGAAACCTCTACGTCCAGGTACTTCTTCACGGGCAGCTGATACCTATGTATTTTTAGAAAAAATAGTTAATTCCACAAAGTGAATTTCCTTTATCATGAAAAATTACTAAGAGTTTATATCAATAGAAAAAATATTTCAAATGTATTTAAAAAGTAAAAATCGGTAAAAATTCCATAATGCTCATACATTTTAAAATTTTTTTCAGCTTTAGTCTAATTTATTTTTAAAATTAAATAAATATTAATACATAAAAAAATATTAGTACAAAATATTACCTCTCGCAAGGCTTCAGCATAGGATGACATATCAGTCAGGATAACGAGAACATGTTTCTCACACTGATAGGCTAAATATTCGGCAGTCGTTAAAGCAAGACGAGGAGTAATAATACGTTCAATACTGCAACGTCAAAAAATACATTCATTCAGAACCAAATCAAATAACAAACCTAAATTCTTAATTTCCTTCAGACTATATAAGTAAGGCATTTTTCCTCTTAAAAATGTTTGCAAGCATTTACTAAATCTAGAAAAGAAGTACTTACGTAGGATCATTAGCTAAATTCAAAAAGAGACACACATTTTCCATAGAACCATTCTCTTCAAAATCTTGTTTAAAGAAGCGAGCTGTTTCCATGTTGACCTGAAATAAATAGAATAAAAATATATTAGTACATAGAATAATTTGGCACCTAAATGAATAGATAATAGTATCTAAAATGAAAAAACCTTTCAAAATTAGAAAAAAATTAACAAATCCATCCATTGCTATTTTAAATATTCAAATACTACATACAGTTTGTAAAATGATGTATTCTATTAGGCAATTATTAATATAAATCAATAGAAGTTCAATTATTTTTTATACAAATGAAACCAAAATAATAATATCTTCTGCTTGAAGCTTTCTATAGTGAAAAGCAATAAGGATTTAAACTAAAAATCTATTTTAACATAACTTTCAGAGACTGAAAATTACATTAAAATAGTTTTCTGGCATTTTATGAAGTCTGCAATTACTTACTTGCCAATTTCCAATATTTCAAAAAAATTATAAGCATAAAAAGATTTTTGACAACAATGAGGCAAGAAAAATTTTTTAATTGCTTTATTTTTACAGAACTATTGCAATAAAGATTCCCTTCATACTTCTTTTTCCTTAAAGAAATACAAATTTTAAAAGATAAATCTTAAAGCTGTTTAAAATAAATCTTGAATTAGTCATAATCATTTTCAAAATAATTCTAAAAATACAGAATGTTAAAAGCATTAAGATCACATGCATTTTTTAAAAATAAAACTAAAAGACATAATTCTATATTATATATATATATATATATATTGCATTTTAAGTTTTTATAAAAATATATAAATAATAGTGCTATTTTTAATTTAATTGTTACTAAATAATACTTACACCCATAGCAGCAAATACAATAGCAAAGTTATCATGTTCATTTTGATCCATCACATCTCGATTTTTAACTAAACCACTCTGACGACAAATCTGAGCAGCAATCTGTATAGGGAGGAAGAAAGTTAAAGACAACATTATATAAAGAGATGCACACACATATATGATTAAACAAAAGAATTAATGTTATTCTAAAGATGTACAACAATTCATAATTCAATAAAAAAAATTTAAAATATAATTTAATTCATTTAATGAATTTCAAGAAAAAAAAATTTTCACAAAATTTGAAAGATATGATTTGCAAGAAATCAATAATTAATTTCATTATTTGTTGGCAAAATTTAAAAAAAAAAAAAAAAAAATTATATAATGTGAAAAATTAACAAGATACCATAGATTCTTCTAAATTTTTCATGTATTTTAATTTTATATCTATTTACACTTAAAACAAACAATATATATATATGCAAATTACTTCATTGTGAGGCAGACCAGCTGCTGAAAAGATTGGAATCTTTTGACCTCGGGCAATACTGTTCATTACATCAATAGTAGAAATACCAGTTTGAATCATCTCCTCAGGATAAATACGACACCATGGGTTAATAGGCTGACCTGGAACATTAAATTATGAGAATTATTAAGCAATTTTAGAAAGCATTTGTTATTTTGAAAATAACATTACAAATTAGACTTTAAAATATTTTCATATGATTGAAAATATCACAAAAAGAATTGAAATAAAACTGAATTTTAATAAACCAAATACATTTAAAGCTGTAACATATATTCAAGATATCCAATGTAAAAACTGTAAACATTCTTAGATCAAGAAATAACATTTCAGTGAATATTTGTCTATTCTAGAAACAGTTGATTTATATCAAATCAAAACAGTTTTCTAAAATAGGAAATTAAATTATTATTTTAATTTTTTAAAGGCAAACCATTTCACATTTGAAACACATTCTTCATAGTCTAGGAAGCCTATATGTCTGCCTGTGCTTGTTTATTCTGTATAAGAAAAGGAAAACGCACATAATTTTATGTTATACAGGTTTCAAATTCTTATACAGTTTTCCAATTTTATACCCTAAGCAGTTTTAGAACTCTCAATTCAAAGAAGTATTATTGCCCAATAATTGTGAATAATTTACTGTAATAAGACAGTCTTACAAAAATAAAATTTATCACAGATAAAAAATATTATATATTAATTTTTAAGATGATATAAAACTAATTCTTGAGCAACAATATGTTCCAAAATTATGGCAGAAGTGCATAAAATTATTCTATTTCCCATTTCATCACCTTTAAGCAACCATAAAAATTTCGAGGGATGTCAAGGGATGTGGAATTGTACATGGTTCAAACAAATAAACATTCAAATTTATATAAGTAATTTATAAATTTATTTAGAATACAGAATATTATTCTAAAACAATATTAGAATCTTTTTTGTACTTTTACAGTACAGTAATAATACAAAGACTTTTTTCAAGGAGAGGTAAAAATAAAAATCGAATGATTCAAAAAATAATAAACAGTAATATTTTGTTTCGTATATATTTAAAAAATACCTTGAATGTCAAGAAAATCTTCAGCTAACACAGGTGGTCCTCTATCAATAGGTTTTCCTGATCCATTGAAAACTCGACCTGTGCAGTAAAAAGAATGTAAATAATTTTTTTTTTAAATCACATTTTTTCTGTAAAATACTATGTTTCACATTTTTATTTTAATTATGAATTTACTGAATAAAAGAAATTATCTGCAGTTTGTTTCATTCTGAGAGTTGATATTCTATTAAATGTTTTCAAATGGAATCAAATCAATCACAAGAGCACAGTTAAAAAAAAATCCTTATAAATCTATTTACATTTAAAAATAACAAAAATGAGACTTTAAAAAAAAGGGAACATTATAATAGCAAATTAATACTTCTAAAAAAATTTCTCACTTACTCTTAAAAAAAAGAAATTAGATATAAAACCATCAAAAAAATATTTTTGAAAAATTTAGTAACAGTAACTTTTTCTTCTGTGTGCTTCATTTCAAAACAGTCGAAATTACTTTAAAAAAAATACTCTTAACAAAGCATAAATTTACATACCCAACATGTCTTCCGATACAGGTGTTCGAAGAATATCTCCCGTAAACTCGCATAGTGTATGTTTAGCATCAATGCCTGATGTTCCTTCAAAAACCTATACAAGAAAATTTTTGGTTTAATATTAATAGAAGGTTTAATTCTCGTCATAAAATGTACTTTTTAAAACTATACAGCAGTTATCTTAACAAAGTTAATATAATTTTAATCAAATTTATTTAATTAAATTTGGAAAGCATAACGTGAATATTTTAAGTCACAACTCTATCCCTCTTTAAATGTGTTATTTTAATATATATTATTATACATATTTTTATAAAAATATCCTTATTAACTAGAAAAATTTTATTAACCAACATATCCTAGAAAGAATTGCCTGGGTTATACAATAATATATTTGATCTAGCAAAAATTCAATTATCTATATGTGAAATTTGATTGGAAACAGAAAATTCTTGTTATATATTTTTATTTTCAATACTAATGATAAGCAAAAGCATATAAAAGATATTCTAAACTATATATGAATAAAATGAAATTTACCTTTGTGTAATTATTTAAATATAGTTTGTATTAAACTTTTAAAAATATGCAAAATAGTTGAGAAAATTCAGTTACATCAAAACAATCAAAGAAAATTGCATCGGAAAATTTTCATGACTCCATAGCATTCTTTCTATATAATCAGTATCAAAATCATGCTGTACATTCAATATTCTTAAAACATGCAAATTAGTCAGCAGTTTTTGAAAGTACTGAATTGAATAAAGTAGAGTGTTAGAAATTGATTTTTTCCCCCTTTCCTTTTTATGGGGTCAAAAAAAATTTACTTAACAAGAGCATACATGATTTAAGGAAATCTCAACATTGTAACAATTTTTAACTTTTATACCAACTAAGGATCAATTACTTTTTAGCATAGCAAAATGTTCATTATATTATATAAGTGTTATATTTTAATTGAAATATTATTAAGAGAAATATCTAAAAAAATTATTTCAGTAACTTAATTTATTATTGCATGGTAAATTTGTAGGTAGTGTAGTTTCTTTTTCCAAATTAATTTCATTTTTCTCTAAAAAATTTAAATTCAGTTTTTTTCCCCACATTATAATTTTTTAAATAAAAGGTAGACGATTCAAGTGTAACAACCACTGGCTGTGAAAGTCATATGCTCAACGTAAAATCAAATAAAGGCATAGCACAGGCTTGGAAGAATTTAAAAAATAAAATAAAAATAGTACATCATAAAACAACATATTGTGTCAAACCTAAACAAGAAATAGAATAAATATGATTAATTGATCAATAAAACAAACTGACCCAAAATGTGTCTGAAATATTAAAAACACTACAGGATTAGAACATAAAAGGATAATATCATGAATGATAAAACCTGATATCTAAAAAGCTGGAATTTGTATTTCCATGAAAATGTGCCATGTCTGCTAATAATATCGTAAAAGTTTCACATCAATAACATGCCCTTTTTTCTCTCCGTAGCAATACTTTTCTTATATTTATTTGTATATTTTAGGGAGAGCATATAAACCAATTGGAAAGTATATCACGCATAAATACAAAAATTACATAATATGTAATCAAATTTAAATGTTTAATGCAATTTATGTTAGATTTTAACTATGCATAAGTCAATACAGTTTAAAGAAAGAGAGGATATGTTTGCATAATAAAAAGAAATACCAACTTGAACAACGGCTTTCTTCCCACTGACTTCCAGTACCTGACCAGTTCGAGCAGTTCCATCCGCCAAAACTAATTGTACAATTTCAGCAAATTTGGGGAACTAAAAAATAAATTCTGTATTAATGAAATTTGCAAATGCATTTTTTTTTAAAGTGGTGTAAGTGAACATTTTTCTATATTTTGTTCTTTCAGAAAATTATTAACAACTAAATGCTCGATTTTCAAAAACTGATTTCAAATATTTTATTTCTTGCAAAAATCATAGTAAAAATACTTTTTAAAAATCGTATTTTATCTTAGTTACATCTAGTGACAGATTATAAAAGTAACTTAGATATCTTAGTATTCAAGTAGCAACTTTGATGCTTCTTAACTCATTGCAGCAATGATGTGCCTTTGTCCCACCTTCTGCACTAAATATAAAGAAATAGAGCTGCAATAATATAGAAAAACCTTGAGTAGATATGAATCATCTCGTCACTTGCGATGCAAGTGTTAATTAATAGTGAAGGATTAACGATTTATTGGTGGAAACAAATCAAACAGCATTTGTATAAATAGTGCACACAGACACTTATTTTCTTCTCATAAGTTAGAAGCATGAAGCACGCTCATAGGATTGCAGCCAATTTGGTTTTTGTGCTACATTTCATAAGTTTTGTCTCTTTCATCCTTAATTTACAAGTACCATAACTTTTAATTCCATATTAACACTGCAGAATAAAAAACACTATTCTCAGTAATATAAGCAAAATACAAAGAACATGAAACCATAAGTAAAAAAATAATCCAACATCTCATAGCATTCATCAGGTACATGTCACCGATTTATTTGCATTTTCAAAAAGCATCCTATCAACAGCAATGGGCAAAGTCATATCACTGACTCTCCGACCCTCCCGAAGAAACAGGGATAAAAAAAAATGCTGAATGACTGGACCGCTGCAACAACAACACTGACAGGAACTGTGGTTGAATCCTAAGGGCCATCACGAGTCATGGCACAATCCTTCCCTAAGGAAATACATCCTGTCATCGATGGAAGGAGCCAGACCCCACCTTTTCGTGTATCTACCAGGTGTCAAGAACCAACCACCATGCCGGAAGCTTCTCATCCTCATTTTGAGATGTCCCCGTGTAGGGGACAGAGCAATGGGCATTTGAACTTACATTCATCATATTTTAAAAGAGAAAATTAGTTATATTACTTAAAAGCAACTAACAGTGTTTAAGGATTAAAGTAACAAATAAAATAAAGATTGCTCAAAAATTATTTTACAATACATATGTATGAAGACATTCCTTTATAAGATTAAAATAGAAAATCTTAAATATAAAAGATTAAATGATGATATACCTTAACATCATCCAAAATTACAAGAGGTCCATTTACACCAGATACTGTTTTGTAGGCTGAAAAAGAAATAAAAAATTATATATAAAATCTATTAAAATAAAATATTTTGAACTCAGAACAGACTTTTTAAAAACAAACTAAATTGCCAAATTAATGCATACATATCTGAATATATATACAAATTTGAATTTGGAAACCAAAGAAAACAAGCAGAAAAAATTTACTCTTGCTACCTACTTGATCTAAATCTAAAAAATTGAAAAATGAATTTTTATAACAAATTCTTTTAAATCATTTGTGACTTATTTCCCTCTTATATATTACATTACCTGTATTACTGTTTATAGAACCAAAAGATTCTTTTCAAATAAAATATTTCATATTCAATATATTTAGCCAAATGTACAATCAAATCTCACAGAATAAGTTTAAATAATGACCAAAACAAAAAAATAAATAAAATTTTTAAAAAGCTGACCAATGTTTTACTAAACAAGTGGCGAGAAAAAATCCCGACTTCACATATAGAATTCTGCCTGTATTTCAGTTGTAAAACTTTGTTTGACATTTGTTTGTGTAGGTGATTTTTTTTTTTTTTTTTTTAAATAAAGCAGAGTAGCAAAATAAACAGTTAAGAAAAATAATTATGAAACATTTTGGCAGACATTATGGTTTCACATTACAATACAAAAATAAAAGCATAGATAAAAACTAACTACCAAAGAGTTTATAGAGTGCATACTGTGTACAGTAAGAAACTGAGGAGACTTCATTAGAAAAGATCAAGACAACAGCCTCAGTGGAGCAATAACTTTATCAGTGAAAGAAAGAGATCATGAAAATATTACAAACTACTGCTTCATATGTTGAGAAGAATCACCTTAATAAGGCTTTGCATACTATAATGCAATCCTCATTCATATTAGTTTGAATAATTTTTTAGGATTAGAAAGTATTATCTTATTTTACATTGATCCTAAAGAAAAACTGGTACATTTAACATGTATTTTGCATTATAAGATAAGATTTGAAAACAAATTACACTTGATCAATGAAGTCTAAACTATACATGGTCAATAAAAAATATAATGCCTTCTAACTTTATGGAATTTCTATAGACAAGAGCCAGACGAAGTTTTAATGTATTTTTTGTTAATAAAAAAAAATCTATTGCTGACCACACAGTATAAACAGTTTGATAATGCATGAGAATTCTTGAACTTAAATTGTGTGAAGTATTATAACTCTCTAACATCCAAGTAAATTCCAGAATTCATCCATTTAGATATTTTTCATTTAAATATAGAAATTAATGATTAAGTGACAATAAAGTACTAATCTACAATATCCTTTAATCATGACTGTTAAGGTTACAAGAAATTATTCTGCAGGTTTCCATTTATAAATTTCAGCAAATTTTCCTTTAGTCATTAATACTCTTTAACTTTACTCTTTCCTTTTAAAATTTTTTATAATAAAAAAATTCAGAAACATTGATTTAGATATTTTCAAAATTATTTAATATTATAAATAACAGTTAAATATAACAGCTTTCATAACAAAGTATAATTAATAAGTAGCAAGAAACAAAAAATATTATTACATAAATAAACCTTTGAAAATGTTGTTTTATTTTTTTATATATTTTACAAACTCCTTAATTACAGAATAAGTGAAGTAAAAAAAAAAAAAAAATCCCACTAAAGATACTAAAAGTTAAGAAAAGACATTATATCAAAGACATATGCAGAAAATATTTTTATAAAATTTTAACCAAACACATAAAATCAACAGTGAAATGTGTTAATAAAAGAAAAAATTAAAATCTTGAACAAAGATAGTATCTAAAATTCTTTGCTGCAAAGCAAATAAAAAAACACAATTTCTCTTCTACAGACTAATAAAACGATGAAATTTATGACCCTATTGTCTATCTTGCCTATCTACGTAAAGGTGAAAATAAAAGGTTTTCATCTACATGCATTTTGGATACTTTCACCAGTTTATTAGTTATTCCGGTTATATTATAAATCGAAATCAATTTATATGCAAATCATAGAAGAATTAAAATTTCACCATAAAAACTATTTTATTCTTTAGATAGACTACTGATTCAAATTAGATAGAGAGCGAATACTTTCAATTTTATTTTTATGAATCAACATAAAATAAAATTTTTATCAAGAAATGATATATAATTCAAACATCCCAGACAGAAGAAAACATTTCATAGAAATTTAAAAACTTGAAAAAATTCATTTCGAAAATTCGATAATGGTTACTTCCTTTAAAATAATAGTTATTTCACAAATAATCCATCAATTTTAGTAATTAAACTAATTCATAATTAATATCTCTAGGGTTAAGAAATATTTCCACTAAAACTTACATAAAACGGTGATGAGTATTTGAAAGGTTGTTGATGTTTACTGAATTTCCGAATTTGAGGTTACCTATGTAAATTTGAAGATTTATGAAAATTATACTTACTTATTCTAGGTTGAGATATGAAATCTCTAGTAACTACCAAAGAATGTTCTTTTGAAGCTGCAATCGAATCTTTCGGCATCTTTTTAATTTAGATGAACTTATAAAATACAGAAATCACAGCAGTCATGTGATGAAGAGCACAACTTGAGCTGTAAACCCGATTACAGCTGTTTTAGATCTTGGCAACGCCTTCGCTGAAATCAGAAAGTAACGTTCTTGAAAAAAAAAAAAAAAAGAAATCTATTTGATGGCACGCTAGTAACATTATAAATCTAAAATTGTTGAATTTACTATCAAATATAAATGATAATAATCCATTAAGAAACAATAAATTAAATTATTGCTTTATCTTATTCATAATTTCGTAGTTTCTTTATTGATTTATTATATCATGAGCATGCATGTTTTTCTATTGGGGCACAAAAACAGATGAGTAAAACATAAAATTTTACCAAATTTTATTGAAATTAGAATGTGACTAAATGCAAGTAGGGCAAAGGGACTTTATCTTACATTATTGTCTTTCTTAATAATATTCTAAGCCTTCTTTTACCAACTGCTGGTATTAAGAAGATGGAAATAGTCTTCAAGTATTTTTTCAGGAAATGAAGCAAATCCGAATCAATCCAACAATAACAAAAAAAAGAGGACAAAAGATTAATGATCAATGAAATTTGATTTAATCTAACAAACAAATTATTTTCATCTATCATATTTAGGATTGCAATTATTCAATACCTCTAACAACCCTATTCATCTACCAAACTTACCTTTGCCTTGACTAGAAATGAATAATCTATCAGTTTCAGGAGCAGCAGTAGCGGAAAGAAGAACGACGGTGGAAATTGGGAAACATTTCCTTATTCTCTTCGGCAAGAAAGTGAGAGTTTCATCTTTAAATAATCTTGAAGAAATAATCTTCCAGCTTTAGAAAATGGGTTTCAAAGAATCTGATAATTTACATCCCATATAAAGTTTATTGTACTATAAATAGCTAAGATAAACGAATTTGTCTGAATCTAACTACTAGCAATTAAGTCAGTAGAATGGTAGATAATTAGTTAAACTGTCTGTCATGCATCAAACATATTTGCTTCATTTGGCAAAATAAGTCTTGACTCAGGTGTCGCATTTTATCGATTATTTTGACCATGTAGATTAAGAAACCACGCAGATGGGTGAAAAAATGTATGCATTGCTGCTTTCCTCCATTGTATTGAAAGGTAATTAGAGTGTAGTGGCACATAAGAATGTGACGAGTGTTATTGAAAAGAGTGTATAGAGCTACTTTGACTTCTTTAGCCTGCTACTGATTAATGCTTAAAACATACACTTAAAAAATAAAGCAACATTTTATTCCTTAAATATTCTTCTTCAGCAACATATGAGCAAAATTTTCTAATTTATGATATTTCATTTCTCTAAGATGATTTCTTGTCTAAAATCTGATTAATGGTTAAGATCAACTTGGTAAAATCATAGAATTTGCTAAAATAAATTGTTTTGTCGTAGTCAAATGATATGATATCAATAAAAACAATTTTGAAGGAAGTAAAATACGTAAAAGATTATATTTATTTAACTGAAAATATTCGATTTTTTTTCATCTAATTTGTCAAGTTTAATCAAGTATTAGAGACTGCAATTTGACAGGGGAAAAAAGTAAATGCATGATATTGTAACTTTTTATCTATAAAAGAATTTATCCAAGAACACACTGAAATTCTTTCTTCTTCCATATCCAATATTATAAGTATGAAATCAAAGAGTGAAATAGTTTCCTTTTCCTTCTTCTTCTACTTTCCAGTTCTATTACCTTGCGATAATAGCAATACGCTGTGAAAGGCTTCAGAATTTTTAATGATATGTGGATATAGGTGTCTTGAATAAACGATCACATTTTTAAAAATTATTGATTGAATATTTATATATACTATAAATAGAAAAACAATATTAAAATGTAGAAAAAGAAGTGTGCATTTTTTAGTGCATTCAAGTTTATTATAGCTTCAAAGAAAGTTCATGAAATTTAAGTAGACATACATAAATATAAGGTCGACTGGTAAGTTTTAACACAAAAACTTATTTCTTGATTTTGAATAAACTCCTCTTGTTTATGAATTCAAATATACACATATAAATAAATATATGAACACTGTAAATAAAATAATTCATTTTTTACATGCACATTTTTATATCATTCTTTAATTAGTATCTTATGCAACATATTTTCCAGTTGAAAAATTTATTTAAAAATTATTTTCCCCAATTTTTATGCAAAAAGAAAAACTAGAGGCATAAATCACTAATATTTTTTTTAATTGAAATAGGTTGTATTTTCTTTTCTTTAGGCTTTGAAAATTTTCATTGGAGATACCACGTTTGAAAAATAACTGATGTTTCACTGTGATAGTCACTCCTCTTTCAGTGTGAAGAAATCACAAGATAATATCCTCCTATATACAAAGGTTTCATAGATCTGTAGCGATTAGTTACAAGCAAGGACCAAACTCGTAACGTTTGAGTTCGTAGCCAAGTAACACACCACAAGACAGAAGTAATTACTCGTGTCCTGTCGCTGTTATCTGGCTTATAAAGCTTCACCACAGATCATTACTGGGTAAAAGAATTATAGTGTCCCATCCTCTCCATCGTCCAATTATCTATAGTTTAAATGGTGTACAATGAAATATGTAAAATGGGATAGCTTTCGCTGTTTTTTTTAATAGCATTTACAAGAAAAAGGAACGTTCTAAATTGAAGGAAAAGATTACTTATTAGGGCAAGGTATTGCACAATGACTCCACAATATAGTTCGCTATTGTGAATGCCGGAAAATATTGTAAGAATTTCATAAAAATGCTGTTGGGTTTAAAGCAATTCTTTTAGCAATAAGATCTTTCTGCAATCCTAAGATTAAAATGCAATAATTTTTCGGGTAATAATGATGAGTGAATCGCCTTTTTTTGTTATAATCACGGGTGATTTTTCCAGTAATAAACTAGATTACTAATCGTAAGTATTTGTTAAAAGGCCGTCTGTTACATTTTTTTCCCCCAGTATTTAACCAATAAAATTATATCGGAGATATTGAAGTGAGAAAAATTAGACACGTATCTAAGGGATTTTTCCAGAAGCTTACTTTTAGTTGCATAATTCTGTCGTATTTGGAATATCAGCCTCACAGCAAAATGAAATGTTCAGCATTTGTTCTTGCTGATAAATTTTAGATTTTCTATGTTTTTTTTGTTTTCTTTTTATATTTGTTCTTTAAACAATTAATCTATTTATATATTTATAATTAAATATTATATTATGTAGAAAATTATATGATATTAAAAACAAAGCAGTCTCACCTTTGTTTTTGTATAATTTTTCCTTTTAATATTTTCATTTAACGTTTATAGATTACGAGAAATAACAACTTCATATGGTATGATATTCTTGATAAGGCATTACTCAGTTTTTTTTCAATATTATTCTTTATTTCATAAAATATTACATGGTATTTCGTAACTATATAGAGACTAGACAAAAACATAAAATTTTTTTTTCTATAAAATTGAAAATTGAATATTTTGTGTTAATAATACTTATTTTTGTTAGTACGATATGGTTTTCATTATTAATTTTTAATTAAGCTATATTTTCTAGTAAATTTATAAAACTGTTACTTAGTTCTATCATTACTTACAACAGTTCTTAATTGATGCAATATCATTATCATTCCATTCTATAGTATTGTGGCCTCGTATCAAGTCTTTTGCAATCGTTCACTAATCCATCGAGAATGATATGGGTTGTGTGCGATATTGTGGCCCCACAGGTTGAAGCCGGTTTCTGAACAATTTGAGCTCAAAATTATTTTTTTCTTATCTGTATTTATGGTAATAGGTATTCTGAATCAGTGTCCTTAGAATATTTTGCCAGCCACTTCAACTGTAGCATCAGGCAATAAAACTGCTTCCATCCAACTGGAAAAAGAGATGCATGTCAAACAAAACTGCATACCATCTGAAGAGCGCAACAGACTAATTAAAGCAATATGTACAACGCTGAATCTTACATCTGTACTTGGCCAAATTTAGATTCAATGTGCTTGTTACCTTAGCATTTTTTACAGCTAATACATATATCTATCCATTCTCATATTTTCTTCTCTATCTCTGGCCAAATAATTTTTTGTCATGTGCTTGATGGTTTTTCTAATACAAGGAAGAAAAGAAACACGACTTTGTTGAAATATCTGGTGTTGAAATTATTGTGGGCAATAATGTGTAATGTTAGATGTTGAAATATTCCTAGTTGAAAGGATATTCCTAGATATAGTAAGATATAAAATTCAGAGAAAAATTATTATTCATTAAATGTTGCAATTCTTTATCGTGCAACTGCTCATTTGTTATTGCATCATCAGTTAGTAATATTGCCTTAATTCTTGGTAATGTATCTGAAACAACATTATTTTACCCACTATACAGTATTGGTTGAGAGATCTTTTATCATTTCAGTCAATGTCTAATCACAGCCACCTGAGCAAAGAATAACATTGTAACTGCTATCGCATATGGTAAGTATTACAAATATCAGTATTGTTTTCATTAAAGAGACAAATCTAGAGATGCATAATCCACGATTTTTTAAATAACAAATAATTTTGCTATTGTTATTTTTAAATATTCGTTTCCAAATATCTGTTATTTCAATCATATTATTAATTAAAAATTATTAATTATTATTAAATAGAAAATTCATTAATTATAATTAATATTTAATTTACTATTTTAAGTAAAATGTGATTGAATTAATTTATCTATTTTAGGTTACTTTTTAATTTTAATTTTTTTCAAACCAATAATTTAATTTATTTATTTGAGTAAACCATTTTCAGAAAAATTGAATTTAAAAAAAATCGTTTCTTTAAAATGTTCACTTTAGTTCTATATTCTGCCAATAGATGGCGCCTGCAGAGTGAAAGGAATGTATGTTATTAGAGAATCATATCACAGGCAATTAGAAATGATATTCATGGGATAATGCATTGTCAAATGCGAATATCGGAAAGTCAAGCAGAGCGGTGACTTCACGATCACTTTCCTGCGATAGCTCCACTTTCAGTGATATGCGATTCAATGATACGATAATTCTAAGAATAACCACACCCTTCACTTTTCAACCCATTCACTGATTGCATGATTGAATTCTTGTTTGAGAGCTACCATTGGATAGATCGTATCGATTGTTACTTTCTACTAGGGATGACGAATATTTTACGAGCGGCTATTATGTAACCAATATCATAAAGTCACAAATACCAGTGATCAATACTTTTCAAAGAGGGCTGTGATTCAAATCCTTGATATGATCTTATTGGTGATATTTCGATTTCAGGTTTTGGATCACGATAGAAAGTAACAATCGATACGATATCACTGAAATTTACCAGAGCGGTGACTTCACTGGAAAGTAACAATCGATACGATCTGTTCAATGGAAGCTCCTTGAACAAAACAGAAAAGGAGAAATCTGTGAATGGATTGAAAAGTGAACGGACCGGTTATTGGAATTATCGTATCATTGAATTGTATATCACTGAAATTTATCGGAGCGATGACTTCACTGGAAGGTGTGAAGTCGCCGCCCCACTTCATTAAAGTAACCTTGACTTTCCGATATTTGCATTCGATGATGCAGTATTCCATACAAATCCTTTTTAATTGCTTGTGACTTGACTTTGCATATATTCCGTTTACTGTTGGCGCCATCTATTGGTAGAATATAGAACTAAAGTAAACAATTTAAAGAAATGACATATATATTTAATTCAAATTTTTCAAAAAATGGTTTACTCCAATAAAGAAACTAAATAAATAGTTTAGAAAAAAAAAATCAAATTTAAGAAGTAAGCTGAAATGGATAAATTAATTCAATCAACGTTACTTAAATTAGTAAATTAAGTATTAATTACAATTAATAAATTTTATATTTAATACTAAGTAATAATTTTTAATTAATAATATGATTGAAATAACAGATATTTGGGACAAATATTCAAAAATAACCATAGAACAATTATTTGATATTCAAAAAATCATGGATTATGCATCTCTAGGCATATCAGCTTTACAACAGCGAGACAATTATTTGATTAATTGGTCATTTCTCTTTTCTCTTGATTCTATCAAGGTTCAATCAAATCGCATTATTTCGACCATCCTTTTTTTTCTTTTTTTTTTCATGTTTATGTGTCTTTCTCAATGTAATAATACTTCTTCTGGAAAACAAGATAACATTAATGGATTTTTGGTGGATTTTTTAGAATCACTACAATTCTAATTTTTGTTTCCAGCTCATTCATATAACTTTGCTCATTCATAGCTCATTCATATAAGAGTCCGCTGATGGAACTTTTTATAATTCTCTTCAATAGATATACTTACGTAATTTGTACTGGTAAACCCTCTCTTCCGAATCTCTCTTGCAGCTGGAAGCTCTTTTGGATATTAATCTGCTCATGTACGAAAAGTCTCCGTTACACGAGTCACGAATTACTTTTGACCTCGGCCTTTCAGGAGCTGCTGAAATTATTAGGAATATTGTGTCAAATTATTAGGGATCATGTATTTTTTAAACTGAACACAAAAATGTTAAATATTCTTATTTATTAGTGCTGAAACTTTCAGCTCTATCTTAGGAAGTTTGAATTTTCCCTTTTCAGTCTATTCTTTAGTTGTTGTATCTTCCATTGACAGTCTTTCAGTTTGTGAATTTAATTCATAAAATTTATCTGAAGTGTTCAATAATATAGTTTCAGCAAAAAAAAAAAAAAAAAAAAAAAAAAAAATTTCAATGAATAGTTTCAACATTTAGATCTTTTAAAAACAAAATTTGTTATTTTTCCATGGCTGTTTCCGAGTGTGATTTCAGTTGTCTAATATTGGTAATTTCACTTTTTAGTTATATCATCAATTGTTTTAGCATAAACGTTAAATAAAGGTTCAAAACGCCCTTTCTCGCATTTTCAATAGTATTTCCTCTTTTCTGGACTCAAAATGTCAACTAATTGCCAAGAAAGTCCAGTGTTTCAAAACGGAAAGCTACAAGCTAGTTTAAATATTTTACATACCAACATCCCTCGATATTATTACAGAAGATTCGATAAATATGTATTAAAAATTAGGCATATGATAAAAACATCATTAAAAAGTTTCATTAAAAAATTATTCTTTGTAATGACGAATTTGTAAGCGAAACTAAATTAATAGGAAAAATAATGAATGAACAGAGTTCACTGATTGGTGAATCAGCGAATTATTGTGTATATGTATATATATATGTCATAGTTGGACTAAATCCTTCGAAGGATACCGTTATATGTAAAAGTGAGTGAGCAAAATAACTCAGTATCACAACGAATTAAATTAAATTTAGTGTATAGTCTTATCTTGTAAATTACATATGTTTACTAAATTTTAGATCCAATGTGTTAAAAAAATTTTTGAATGCTTTTAAATTAATTTGCTTGACTTCATTTCAGGGATTTTGTACATCACAATAATTTTACATGTTTTTTAAAATCCTATCAATTAATTAAAACAATTCCTAATGTAACATAACCCATTAAACGCCAAAACTCAAAATCATTATTTGTTTTCGATACAAACAATACAAGTTATTATTTTGACTACTTATAATAACAATTTAATGTAAAAATAAGGAAATTGCAATTACCTTTAAAAATATAGGGTGTTGCATTGGCGCAACGTCAGCGGAAAAGAAGTACGAATGTTGATCGTTATCACCGATCATTACGCCGCATTTTCTTAACGTTTTAAATACTAGAAATTTTTGTGAGCTTATTAAAGAGTGTAAAATGGTCAAAACACTTCTTTAAAAACTTTAATTTATTAAAAACCAACAAATAAATGTAATTGACAAGCTTATTATGTAAGAATAAGATGATATAAATTTCAAGTATGATATGCTTCACTACAATTGTGGTGTAAAGCAACTTCACAAACATTGCAGCGATAAATAGTTTGGCTGTGGAAATACTTGCAACGTAGTCTTCTACTGCCTGTAGACTTAACAATAAAATGTCATTCGGATATTGATTCTGTAAGGCTGCATTTGTTCGGACTTCCTGTAGCTGATATTTTCTTATTTATCTCACTATCCAAGAGCGTCTGTATCAGATGAAGCACAACCTCTCGTCTAAAATCCAACAGTGACATTTTACTTACTTCTTCAGAAAATCTTGATATTCTCCAAGCATTTATTAGTGCAACATCGATAAAATTTGAAAATATCGGCCACCACCATCTTTTGCCACGGACCTTAATTCTGTAATTGGAAACAAAATTGTCACACAAATCTACACCACCTATTTTCTGATTATATTGCTCAATGCAGTGAGATTGGGTTACTAATATTTTCTTCTTCTGATTTTTAGAGTATCGAGAAACATTTTTTAATGGTTCAATTTTTCCAAACGTTGACCCTATTGTCACAACAGAGTTGTCGTTCCATCGAACAACAAGTATCTTTTTGTTTTCTTCATATTGAAAAAAAAAAAGATTCAAAATATCTGCACTAATTTCATCTTCTATTATTTGTTTGATACGATCAATTGAAGCTTTTTCTTCATGTTTTGGTTGAGGCCTATCAATTGGCTCCTTTCTTGTCAATCGTAATTCTTCCCTTTTCCGTTTTTTTTTTAGCGGAACTTTTGGGAGGATCTAACTTCTTCTGTGCATGAACTTCAACTCCCCCTGCGGTATCTCTAGGTAAAACTTCATTATCGTTATTTAAAATATTTTCATTGCCTTCTTCTTCATCACTAGCATCTGCTGTTTCTGGAGGTACGACAACAATATCGGTCTTATCTGCATCTTCGTCATCGGAATTTTATTCGAAATTTTTTTTTGAAAGATTCTTCTAACGTAAGATATCTTGTTCTACGCATTTTAAACCACAGAGGATGAAAAAGTTGCAATAAGACGCACAGTACTGAAATTAAATCTTTCAAGAAGAATAACAGTCTACCCCCTTTCCGCTGACGTTGCGAGAACGCAACACCTGTTTTTACTTTCCCCTCCTCCCCCACAAAAACTCCTGCTTTGTGGAATGTACTGACAAAGAGTGACCTTGGCTAATGTATTTCACAATCAAACCCCAATTTGTTTTTAATTTTTATTTTTTCTAAGAAAAAATGAGTTTGGAAATTTGAACCAAAAAAATGCTTAAAGTAAAACATCGATTATTAGGTGTGAAATAATTTACTTAAGTCAATTTTTTCACTGATTTGTTAGTAGTGCTATTCTTTAACATAAAACTGTAATTTATTCAAAAATTTGTTTAATCGTTATTTTTTTATATTTATTTATATTGACTGTTGCGTCAACGCAACACCAGCGGTTAATAGGATAAGAAACAATAATAGTACAATGCTATTTGTAATATTTGGGAAAAAATTGAACAATATTGTGAATACAGAGGAGCACTTTACGAATAATATTTTTCAATATGACACGATATTCAAAAGGTACGGAATATTTCAAAAGCACTATTACAGTAAAATTTTGGCACAAAAATATTAGTTATTACTTTATAATTTATTTAATTTGAGATTTTATCCCAAAATATTCTAGAATAATTTTTCATTGGAAGATGAATATTGTATAGTATTGCACAATATTGTGAAAAGAATATTGAAAATTCCATATTGTGCAACTTTGAAAAAGATTGTGAAGATTATATTGTAAATTCTACATTCCATTACCTTGATCAACGTTGTGATGATACTACTGTGAATTATGTATTTAACAATACGATCTAAATATTCATCTTTATGTGTTGTGTAAATAGAATTGTTTAATATTCAGTCTTTAGATTATCTGAATTTTGTGTGTTGGAAGATGATTCAGGGAATGTGCAAATAAAATAAGCAAAAACTCTATAGGTAATGTTTACATGCAAGCACAGCAGACTTTCGTAAAAAAAAAAAAAAAAAAAAAAAAAAAAAAGAGGATTGCATTCCGCGTAATAAGTAAATCATATTATACAGAATGCCTGAAGAATTTAAGCAAGTTCAAACGTATCTCTGATTTGGAACTGCATATATTGTTAGTGAGATGTTCCGTCCTTTTTTCTTTAAATTATCAGCTTCTCTATTAATATAGTGAAAGCAGAAGGTAGGTAGAAGTAATTGTTTATCTAAATAGAAATATTTAAAAAAACTATGAAAATATTAAACACCTTTAAAGCTTAACAGGAATATTCTAACAATCAACAATGAGTAATTTATTTCAAGAGTCTATATTGCATAACCAGTAATTTATCGCATTGTACGAGAATTAGCAACAAAGCTTTCTTTGCATCCCACGAGAGTTTACAGCATTTTATTCATTTGCACTATATTAATCGCCTGTGGTAATCAGATGGTTCGTATTTTTTATTAACATCGTTACAGAATACTCCTAAATCCATCAGATGAGTATACGGGACAGAAGTCTAGCAGGCTCAATAAAGAAAAACAACACCTTTTCCTACAAGAGTATGTGGCGAATTGAATGAGCGAGGGTAAAACCTGGGACTTTGTGCTTCGCAGCCCAGTAACATGACCACAATACAAAAGCAATTGCTCGTGTAGCATAGCTGTTAACTGGCTCATAAGCTTTCACCTCAGACTCTCCCTCCAGTGAGTCGGAGGTGAGATGAACGATATAGCTGTTGAGTGGTGAGTATTAGCTGTTGATTCTAATGTGCCTGTACTCATTTAAGTAGTGCCAAGCGTTATGGCGAGCGTGTGTGGGTGAGTGGTTGCTGATGCTGTTGCTACGTCAAGTGAGTCTGACGGCTTTGTGTTGCTGCGTCAAGTGAATGTGACGACTTTTGGTTTGCTGTGGGTAGATGGCGCCACAACAGCTGTACAAAGGCTCATCGTCCGAGGTCACCAATGTGGCGAATTGGGATGAGCGAGGAGAGAGCCTGGGACCTTGTTGTTCGCAGTCGATTAACATGACCACAATACAAAAGCAATTGCTCGTGTAGAGTCGCTGTTAACTGGCTGATAAGCTTTCACCACAACTAAAATAATACACAATTGCGAAACACAGTAGAAACGAACATTAGAACAGCAATAGGCAGAATTACATAAAGAATAGATCACTAATAAAAAACTATAACAGCATAAGGGTCTCAAAGAGAAATCACAGAAGATTAATACTCCAAAGAAAGACTTCTCTCAACTATTCCCGTCTCTTGATTCTTTTCACTACAGACCGATTCACAATGTCAAACGACATGTCAAAATGTTAATCTTGAAAAGACTTTTTTTGTGTAATATTATTAACATATTATTATTAACATTTATATTATTAACATAAGAAATTCATTTCCTGTTGACAAATTTCGCTCAAAATTTTATGCATTCCACCAATCTAAAAGTTGATACTATTTATTTCCTCAAAAATTTCACAATGTATTTTCCCGATTTGTTGCATTACCTTGCATAACATAAATATCTATTGGATAAAGGTTACATACAATAAAACACGCTTTTTGAATTCCACATTTTTCCTAACTAGCACTCATTCATTCCAAATCATGAATTATTCAATAAAAAGTTTATTCTCAAACCAAACATTGATTTATCGAACACTTTATTCAGCCAGATGTTCTTGTATCTTTGACGGATTTTTTTCTGGCAATGTTTCCTTTGACTATTCTTTATTACAATATCAATTTATTTGAAAAACAAGCCTAAGAAATGGAATGCAATGTCTGTTTTAGAATTTATGTTGTTCCAACTATCGACATTACAGAGTAAACGATTCTTGTATCTTTTTTGTTAAACTTGTATTAAGTTGCGTGGCAGAGGGGGGAAACTTACTCGAGCGAATTTAATTCGGTGATATTGAATATTTACTTGTATTTTTTTCAGTTTCTTTTGACAAAGATAAGAGAGAAAACATGCAATAATCCAATAAAAAATCATTAACTATTCATTTTTTAAGAGATAAGCTTCATAAAGTATTTATTTATATATATTGTTCACAAATTATATATTTCGGTACTTTTTATTCAAATATTTATCTTATTCTATTTTATTGATTCTTAAAAATTGATGTTTTATATATATGGTTCCTAAAAAATGTTTTAGATTAACATTTGCCTTATGAATTCTAAAAGCAATATTATTAGATACATTTCCAAAGATTTCAGTTTTCAAAAAGATGGTCTTTTTAAACAAATATTTCTCTATGGACCAAATGCATATTTAAATTACATTATGCTATTCAGAGGAATATTTTAATAAAATTTTTATATTAATATATTTTAATTCTATATAAAATAATTGAGATGTAGAGTAATTGCTTAACAATTTTCATGAATTGTTTTCTATGAAAATTCTTATCTCTATATTTTGTGAAAAATTAAATCAGAAAATCAGATTTCAAGAGAATTAATATGCATGGGAATAAGCTTTGAAATTAAAAAAAAATTATAATATATCAAATATAAACTAATGAATCATTACATTAAAACAACATTTAGGTTTCAGCAAAAGAATACAACTTCATAGATTAAAATAGCTATCCATGACATAGATTATGTATTTAGTCATTGTGCATTTAGTTCATGGAATAGAATATTTACTTCAATAACTGAGTGATAGTTTATAGTGAGATTAACAAGGAGAAAATAATGAGTTGAATTTTAGAGATATTTAAAAGCGAATAAATTGTAATTGCTATTTATAATGTCAACGTAATCATAATAGCATCTTTATTTGCATTAACTTCGTATTAAGAGTGATATAATAATATAGTTACTCTGCTGCATGAGACAATAATGACACATGAGAAATAATTTCAATCCTTTTTTCAATGATTTGTGTAACAAATAGCAAAGGAAGAAGTCAATACTTGCTTATCTTCACTCCATCAAGAAAAAAATAACACAGATTTATTCATTTACGTCAGGATAAAAAAAATCAATCAATTAAATATCTTTACAGTAAAGAATGACGTGGCGTCTCAAAACACTTTGTGACACTGCAGTTCAGAATGATTCAATGATAAAATGAATGCCGATCGCTTAATTCATCACAGGTTTCTGTAGTTTAATCAGTCTTAGCTTGAATTTTAAACCCTATCGTACTACTTGTACTACAAACAAACGTTCAACATCCCTATCTTCAATATAAAGTAGACAATTTGCTGAATGTGTCATTAAAAATCCAGATTCCCTCTGCTGATGAATGAAATAATAAGCAGATCTCTTGCCATTTCGTCTGAATGACATCATTCGGCTATGCCGGTCATTGCCCGAATAATTCCATTTTTCTGCAAATACATTCATTCAAATTGAATACAGATGTTCGTTATTAAAATCTGTCAAGATATTTTGGTACATTTTGTTTGTATTTTTTCGGCATATGTTCATAGCGATCATTAAAATAATATACGACTGGTTTCCAGTGATTTAAAAGTACGTTTAAATGCATTAGCATGGGCTGGAATTTTTTTTCCATATTTTTTAATTCTCTGGCTCCTGAAAGAGTTTAAATTAGTTAAAGCAATTAAATTGTACTCGGGAAATTGTTTATTAATGGAAAGCTGAAATGGGCTTGCCAGTTTTTTCTTCCTCGTTATAGGCGCTAAATAATCCACAGGTGTTACTAATTAACGGAGGCAGTTGTAAATGAGAATAACCAGGTGTTGTTCCATCTTAGACAATAAAACATACATGTAAGGATAATATAACGGAATTCAAGAACTGATTTATCATTTAATGCCGGTTTATCAAGGGAAAATATGTCCTTTTTTAATGCGGAATTTTTATTTGTGTCACACAATCTATCTGGCACATGTTCCATCTTACCTTTTTAACGACTCAATTCTTCTTAAATAGGCTTGTCGCCATATTCAGCACTTTTTCTCCCAAACATGGCCAAAGCATCTTTAAAAAATTGTTGACATTTTGCTGATTGCAATGACTTAGATTTGGTATTAACAATTCAAACAGGTTGAATTTTATTCATATGGAGAAACTATATTTCCATACGAGGAATGTAGTTGCCTTTCTTATAATAGGGTAACGAAAACAAATTTTTCCATTTGAGTAATAAAAATGGAAAGGAATCGAATTTGAGGAAAACAATAACAAAAATGTGTGCAAATTTTTGTTAATAAATAAAATAGAATTGAATACATCTGTATAACTTCGTATGAAAAGAAATAATCTGAAAAATTGAAAGCGTGTTGGTAAATTATGCTTATAATATGTATAAAATATATTAAGTGAATTTAATTTACAATATTTGATTAATAATTATATAAATTATATTAAATGATGGTTAAGGCTAGAATAACGCCTTGCAATTAATTGGTTTTTAGTTTAAGTCTTTTTTTAAACTAAATTATTTTTAAAGAAATTTATTTGTTTATTTAATAAAACTAATACAAAAATCTTAAATAGAAACAGTTTTTTCATTAATTATATCTCTGTTTTCATTAACTATTTCTCCACAGTTATCTATGCTTTTCTTTTTTTATTTTCGTTCATTTACTTATCATTTTTCGCGCGATTCCATTTTATCTTATTTTTAATGAATTTAAGAACTGATTGCAAGGATTCCAAAATGTGGAGACCCTCTAATATATTAAAACATCTATTACAAACTTTGTGTTTCATGAAAATAAAATAGAGTGTTTTGAAAAAAATATAGACAAAACGCTAACTAATATTATAATCGACATTCGGCTGATAATGAAATGAGCCAAATTTTAATGTCAAAATGATTATCAGTTGAATGTTTAAAACAAAAAGAATCTGTACCCGAAGCATCGAATTACATACTTAAGACTGTTAAAAATGAAATCTTATTTATCTCTTATTTAAAGAATGTTAATTCAGGGTTAACATCAGTGGGGAAATATTTTAATTTGTAGTAATTTGCAACTTGAAATCCATGAAATTGAATTATTTTAGCAATTCATGTTGTACTTCGAAACAGATATTTAATATTTAAGCTCTCCGTGCAGCTCTGCTTCAAAAACGTTTAAATTTATTTATATTAAAGTCTCATTATGGAGAAATTTGGAGGCTATTTCTCGACAGTTGAATCTTATTATGATGATAAGGAAAATGCCTGAGTTGGCACTCCCTTTGATAAATGTTTCGTTTCATTAGTTGGATTGACAGCATTTTATATGCACCAGACTAACATACTTAATCGGTGGAATAGAATTAAGATCTTGAATTTCATCTGACACAATGTCCAGCCGTACTACAAAGTCTAAGAAATAATTTTCAGTGCATAATAAAACTACGAACTGCAATAATTAATATTTGATGAAGAATCAAGGGGAGAGTGATTAGGTGACTAAAAATATAATAATCTCGAGTCTAGATTGCTAGATATTTTAATTTAATTCCAATTGTCATATCCAATTTATCGAAATCGTTGCCGGCGTCCTTGCATAGGGGTAGCGCATCTTCCCCGTAATCTGGGTGTCCCGGATTCGAATCCCGGTTCGGCTTGATTGTTCTTCATCTGTGTTCTGTCTACGAGGTGTATGAAAGATCTCCCCCCCCCACGGGAATAGGGGCTGTGCAAGAGAGTGTGAGTGCCGTTTTCATATGAGCTAGAAGTCAGGTTTCTGCCCCCGGGTGCTCAGGGGTCCTTACCCTTAGAAGCTACTGCACTCCTTTTCCGTGGTAAAGCGGGCACGCCATCATCATCATCATCATTAAAAACTACCTATTCAAAAACAAACAGGCAGAGGAAAAAATTGTCAAAAGCTATTGAAGATAGGTATTATTATTATTATCGTTATTATTACAGTGAACCTTGACTGTAGAGAAACGGATTATCATCTCTATCGTGATCTTTTCAGCTAGAGAAAGATAAGTTTCAAAGCTAAGTGCTTAGATAAAACTTCATGGGAAATGTCTGTTTGTACAAATATATGTTATTTTTGTTCTGCTCTCTTTTGAGGAAAAAAAATAACCTGCTTAATATGGGTTAACGACAATAGAATTTTGGCCAGAGGACAATGAGGAATCATTCTCTTTACTAATGGGCCCCATTTAAAAGTAACCATTGATTCTTGATTTTCGTTTCAGCGTATTGTGCAAATCGTTCTGTGAGAGAGTCTATTACCAATCCTCCAAAATTAGAGAAAAAGAAGTTCTGAGATTTATGTTTGTATGCAGACACATGTAGCAATGAAATTTTCCTAATTTCATACCTTTGTCAACTATTCTATTATCACTGTGATAATTACGAAGCTTGTAGTCTTATTTTAAGAAATAAAGTTGCTCCTGATTTCCTTTTTATGAATGACAATATTTGTCTGAATAAACTCACATAATTTACAGATTACTGGAAAAGGATATTTTCCAGATGG
Organism: Argiope bruennichi; assembly: GCF_947563725.1. NCBI lineage: Eukaryota > Metazoa > Arthropoda > Arachnida > Araneae > Araneidae > Argiope > Argiope bruennichi. The sequence continues at coordinate 37,331,097 of NC_079152.1, read as the reverse complement.
ATTTTCTAGCCAGATGTTCAACCCTTAACTCTATTGAGCATGTCTAGATAATTCGTGGGTGGAGGATTTCAGTTCGACCTTTCTCCTCATAACCTCTCAGAGTCTGATGATAGTGTTTCTTAAGTTTTCAAATATTTCACAACAAGTAATCAGGAATTACCTTTATTCTAGTTAGAATTTATGCTGAGAAAATTCTATAAGGGCGAAACGGAACTCAAATATTATGATGAAAAAGTAAATAACGTAACCCTTTTTCTAAATTTTAATATAAAAGCCTCAATAATTTTTTCGAAATATTTCTTTAAAAATAAGTATTATTAAACAATGATTTATTTCTAGTCAGTATGAATCTTAAATAATATATAAGGATTAACTTTTGTTGTATGCGCTTTTTATTTTATTAGATCATTGAATCGTAAATCTGTTTCAAATTTTCAGCTAAATTTGCACTCCAATTGATCGATTTTAGGTTAGCTGTTTGTGTGTGTGTGAAGGCAATAATTCATGACTCAATTCATTAGATAAATAGAGATTTGCATGAATGCATCAAAATTATAAAGGAATATCAATCAAATTTTTGACTCAAACAGTCAAAAGAAGAATTCCAAAGAGTATACGCGGTTTTCATTATTTTACGAAACTAAACACAAAATTCCCTATATTTTGTAAGTACACATTATATTGTCACGCATGTACTCTAGTATGGAATTCAATGACACACACAAGAAGTAGAGCTAAACCAATTTATTAACTCAACTCTGTACTCAGAACACAGTGACTGACATATCTTCTGCTTTTATACTAGTAGGGAAAGTTCCAGAATACTTTTCTGGAGACAGTAAGTAAAGTCCAGAACATTTATCTGGTAAACTAAAGAAATATCTAGAATCTTCTGGAACATGAAATAAAGGAAAACCTAAAATCAAGGAATTAAATATTTACACTGACTGTGAATCGCATTGTCTCCAGCGGGATTCGAACTTACGATCTCTTGATTAAGAAACCAGTGCTATGACCATTCGGCCATGGACAGCCGACTGCCTCTTTTCAATGCGGCAATATTAAAAAGCGAACGAGAGACTATTCATGGTGGTTAAATTACCAAGTTTGATATTTTCAGAGATAATATGAAAACATATTCTTTAAGAGAAAACAATTATCTCATCAACTTCAAATTTAAAAAATATTCTTATTATGATTTTGGTTCAATTTGATACCTTACTACAATCATTTGAATTTGATACCTTACTACAGTTATTTGAATTTGATACCTTACTACAATATTTCCAATTTTAGTAAAGATTTTAGTCTATATGATTTATTGCATGTTTTTTTTTGTGACATTTTTTTATTGTTAGGGAGTTTGAATTTAATGTTTTTTTGTTTTTTTTTAATTCTTTGTCTATGCAAAGAATTTGAGTCGATCTACTTGGACTCGATTTATGGCCTTGGCCCAAAAGTTGCTGAAATTTATATTTTGATTTAAAATAAGCATGCCAAATGTTATGTATTTATCTTTTCCCGTTTATTATTGTGCTCCCTTTTCACAAACAGATAAACTAATATTACAAAAATGTCATGACAAAATTCGTTGAAATTCTAAACGTCTTTATTTATTAAATGCTCGAGATCGAAATAGTTTATCGATATCTATTAACTTCTGTTTACAGATTTCATATGCGTCAAAAGATTTAAAAAATTTATTAAGTGAATTTTAAAATTATAATAACACTTTTACATGTCTTTCGTAATATTGTATTTACATTTCTTAATTTTGATATATATATTTCCCAATTCCAATTATTACCATGGACCAAAAACAATATGTAAGGATAATTGTATTCAGTTAAATTATTTTTTAATTGTTCTGTCGAGCAAGAATTTTTTAAACCTAAATAACATCTCTCCCTTCAAAGTAATAAATGTTTCAAAATTATAATTTAAAAATTACAGTGAAAAATAAATGAAAAATAGTATTATCTTACCTTAGAACAACCATTTACTTTTCGATAAAAATTAGAAATTGTTATCAGATTATATTGAGATAAAATGCATGGTTTGGAACATTTTTATAACCAATAATGTAATTATGCAAATTCTTTTTTTTTTTTTTTACTTACCGTTATTTTACCGATACCCCTGAAAACCTCATTGACCATTTACACTGTTTATATATGCTGATTTCGTATCACCAAAGCAACAAATTGACTGGAAATCTAAAACTTAAACTATGGAAATGGGTGTTTGCGTGCTAAATGAGTTTCAAGATGCAATAATTTTAATAATTGAGGAACCGCTTTTTGTTTTATTTAGATAAAGTTTTCTAGAGAGATTTAAGTGATCTTTCTAAAAGCTGATACCCAGTTTGAGTTATACTCAGAATCCGATGGTAAAAATTTGAATCACTCCATCGAAAAATGAGCTCAGTTGTATAAGTGGTTTGTAGTTAGTAAGTATTATCCTATAATGGATAAAAGTATTAGGACGTTGATTTTGATTTCGCTGTTTATTTTTATTCACCGACCAAATATTTGTGGCAGGTAATGTTTTTCTTTCTTTAATTTCTCATTTATGCAAAATTATTCATCGATGGTTATTTTAAATGTAAAACTCCCAGGCATTATTGCAAAAAATCTTAATGCAATAATTTGATTTATAAAATGTAAATGATTTGATGATTAAGGAAAGTAAATATAAAAAAAGTTTAAGTTGATTTTGATATCATTTAATATTTGTTATTTTATAAATGTTTTAATGTTAAAAATATGTATATATTTAATCGAATGACGAATCTAAAATTATCATGTAAAATTAATTAATTAATTAACTTAAAATATTTCTTTAATTATATTCTTTGACTTAAAATTAAAAAAAAATGGGATAATATGTTTTAGTATATAAAATATTTGGAATAAAGGTATATGCTTACCCAAAAATTTAAATCTTGAAGGCAGGAAATCAATTTATCGCTTTAATTTAAATAATTAACTATCCACTTAGTCTTGATATTAATAATAATTATCTGACAATGTCACCAAAATTTTAAAATGTTCTATACCTAACTATTTTTAAATTATGCTTATACAATAAATTTGGAGAATTTTGATTGGTTGACTAAGCACGTAAAGCTGCGAAATTAATTTAAAAAAAATCAGTCTAATTGTTGATGTTGGGAACAGGGTTGAGGTTTCATTTTGAAATCTCTTTTAAAAATAGAAAGTAGAGAAGATGAGATGAAGCACTGGAAGTTATTAGACACTTTAGAATTTCACATTTCTTAAGAATTTATAAAATCAGCATATCATCTAAAAGTGATGGATTTTCAAGTCTTTTTTCTATAGAGAATGTTTGTTTCCTTGTTTGTTTCTTATGGCACTTGTCACTGACAAGCCCGCTGTTACGAAGACAGCGATTTAAGCCTGAGGGGGACGTCTCTTATTTTTTATAGCAGCGCCAACTAGGGCCAAGAGTACGACTTTGCCACTCACGCATCATTCATTCGCTTGCACAACCCCTTTTTACAGGAGGGCACATTCACACATCTCACAGATAGAAGAACAACCATGCCCAAACCGGGACTCGAACCCGGGACGCCCAGATCACGGGGAAGACGCGCTACCCCTATGCCAGGACGCCGGCATAGAGAATGTACATTGAAAAAGGGATTTCAAATTTCTCTAGAAAGTAGAAGATTTGAAAAATAGTCGACCACTGATGATTTATCAAGAGGTCATGAACTTAAATAAAATAAAATTTGACTATCAATTCTTCATTTTCTTAATTATTTTAAGATATGAAATAAATGCCTAAATAAAATATTAATAAATGTATCATAAAGCCTATTTTAATGAACAGTGTTTCAAAGTTTTTTCAAGAAATAGTGATATAAGCAGTTTTTCAGAAATAAGAGGGAATTAATTGTGTTTAATAGAATCGACTGTGATTCTCCCCTGTTTCTAATTAAATTAAATCTTGTCTATGAAAGAAGTCTTGAAAGTCTTGAAAAGAAGAAAATCATCTAATTAAAAGATGGTTCGATTCACACATGTGCATTGAGGCAATAAACGTGTCAATGTACTAAATTAATATAGCAATTATTTAAATAAAGCACTTAATCTTAAAGATACATATCAAAAAATTTCTAAGATATGGTGGTTTTGTTTAGGTAATTTCTTAAATTATTTTCATATAATGAGAATTTCTTCTCGTTAGTTAACAGCAGGAGGGACGAGCACGCACGCACGCAACATAGAACGGCATAGAAAGAAATGAGGGAAAATCTGATAAACCTTTTATCCCTGGTCTTATATACTGTGATGTTCTAATAGGGATTTCCATCGCATGCCAATCAAAAAGCAAGGGAAACACAGGGATCTTTTAGAAAAATTTGTAACGTCGGCGGTATTTTGTCCCTTCAAGCAGAGCGTGTGAAAGTGTCGGCGTTTAGCCGATTCAGCAATTTTAAAAAGCTTTTCTTGAATTAATTAAGTAGAGAAAGTGGAATTGGATCAGGAAATAAGAGAATATTTTAAAATGAAGTTACTATGGGCTAAATTAAGATAAAACCTTGGAAATTAATTAAATTGAAATTAGAGTTTAAAATATCATTACGTATATATATATATCTGTGAGTGTGTGTGTGTGTGTGTGTCATTTAGTTTGCTAATGAAACACGATAACTCAATAGAACTAAGTGTTAGATAGTCGAAATTGGCACATTATTTTGTTACTAAAATTGTATATAAGCTTCAAATTTTGGACCAAATTTATCTAACAATAAATAACATATCGGTTTATTTTTTTATGTTTCCATGAATGTGATAGTTAAAAAAATGAAAAAAAAAAGCTTCATCTTTGAATTTTAATTTATAATCACAACACTAAAACTGTAGACAAACATTTGAGTGAATTTAATTCTTTGAAGGATAAGTAGTCTTTTGTATGTTCATTGCATGGGTGCATGATAATTTAGAATCATATGGAACTAAATTCACTTTAGTTTGTGGTGAAAAGTGTGGATCCATCAGAAATTTTGTACCTAGTAGGTGCATACTAAGTTACTATGTTGTAATTTAATATATTCATTTCACATGTTTTTTTAAAATCCTTTTAAGGGACTTAATTTATTCCTAATGTAATAAGAGAATACACTAAGGAATGGACATTCACTAGTTTTTATTTCCTAATCTAACATGTTAATTGCACTCAGACGGGGATATGCAAGACATTTATTTCTTAGAATATAGAGGAATTTCGCAATTTCTGAACAACAGCGTATTATCTTAAACCTTTTGTCCAATTCGTATATTTTCAAATATTCTGTATTGACAAAAATCACAAGACAATAATATGCAAATAGTAGATAACAGTAGTATCGCCTACAAAAGGCTTACATAATCAAAGCATTGGCAGACTTTCGTTTGTATTCAAGTGATTCATGTGAAAAAGTTTCTGATGGGATAAGGGCCACACGACGGGTATTAACAGATTTTGAACGCGGAATAGTATTTGGAGCTAGACGCATGGGTATTCAGTTTCGAAAACTCGTAGAACATTTTGAGATCCACAGCAACAAGAATGTGCCCAGAATACTGAATTTCAGGCATAATCTCTCATCATGGGCAACGCAGTGGCGACAGCGGGCACCAGAGATGTGCACGTGGAATTTTTAGTGTTGACAGAAAGTATCACTGCAAGAATCAATGTGGCAAGCAATGTAACTGCAAGAATCAATGTGGCAAGCAATGTAACTGCAAGAATCAATGTGGCAAGCAATGTAACTGCAAGAATCAATGTGGCAAGCAATGTAACTGCAAGAATCATTGTGGGATGTACAACGGATATGTGCGGAGAAAGTGCGGAGAAATATGACTTTAATGGGCTATGGCAGCAGAAGACCGACATGCCTGCCTTTACTAACAGCCCAACATCATCTGCAGTGCCTCTTCTGGGCTTGCAACTATGTCAGTTGGATCCTAGACGACTTGAAAACCATGGCTTGGTCAGATGAGTCATGATTTCAGTTGGTAAGAGGTTATGGAAGGATTCGAGTGTGGCTCGGACCACATGAAGCCATGAACTCGAACTTTCAACAAGGCATTGTGCAAGTTGGTAGTGACTCCTTAACTCTTTAACATCCAAGCACTTTTCAAGTGGCACTCCCTTTAACATCCAGACTTTTTCAGCGTGGCTCTGAAAGACATGGACTCTTCCTAGCTGAGGGGCAGTTACCCCCCGCACTCTGAAGTAATAAAACTGTCGACGCTCTACCTTGAATAATTGCCTTGCGGTTTTCGACAACGAGATTGATTTTCCATCCGCTTAAGAGTTTTATTCTAATGTATTTATATTTTTTAGTGTGAAGTGTTTCGCTCATCATCTTTGTGGGGTATTTTTTTTTTTACAAAAAAATTGAAATTTATTCTATAATTTAGAAAATAGTTTTTTTTTTTTTGTAGGTTTTATGTTAGGCTTACAAACCATTTAAATAAAAACTTGCTTTACTAGCAATTTCAAAAACATTTTTATGTTTCATTTGATTCTCAATAGGCTTTTACATTTTTTTGTTGCCAAAATTAAATAATATGTCATATATTACCATGTAAAATTTTTTTGCATAGTAATGTAAAACATACATTATATATATATATCAATGCAATTAGTTCATTTTTTAACATAGTATAGATGTGAATGCTTTTCAGTGATAAACAAGATAATGTATTAAATCTTCATTTAATACCAAAATAAAAACAATCGTTGGATAAAAAAATGTTATTGCTCTTTTTGAAAGATGTTTCGAAAATAATATGTTCTTTCAACACTCAGCTAAGATTTTTTTTTATTGTCTTTAGCATTTTTTTTTTCAATATAAACGATTATCTTTATTGAATTTTTAAATATCAAATATTATTTTGCATTTACGATAGTGATACTAAGTGAAAAGTTTTAGAAAAAATTTTAAAGAAGTTTTCACATTTTTTTCCCCAAAACCTTACGCATTCTTGCTTTTACATTAAATAATCGAAAAAGAATGTAGGGTAAATATAAATTCCAAAAATATATTTATTTTGCCACTCATTTTTACTAATCTTTTAAAATATAACTATTACAATTTTTTTCTAACCAAGGGAATTTTTTTCTAACCAAGGGAATGTATTACGTCAAATCTTATATATCTCATCTATCGAATTGTTTCGATAGATGAGTTAACATATTTTTAAAACTTCATTTAATAATGAAATACAAACATTTATGAAATAAAATTCGGGGGAAAAATTACTCAGCGAAATATATTTCGAAAATACATTCCTTCAGTTTTCAGCCTGAACATTTTACTAAAACATTACATTCTTCATAAACTAAATATGAAGATTTAACACATTTAAAATTACATTAATCATAAATATTACTTTTTTAGTATGAACTGTCATGTTGAATTTTTCAAGCTGAATTTCTGATTTTAAAATGTTATGTGAAGTTTTCTATAGTATTGTTAAGACAAGATAAATTTTTGAACGAAAGCTTCATGTTAAATTTCCACAAATTTACACACGAGGGAATCATTTGCAAATTTTTGATAATGTGTACATTATATAACATTTTTTGACTCCTCATCTCTCTCTCTCTCGTTCATCTGACCGACGTTAGTTTCATCTCCTGCTTCTTTGCTTAGAATAAACGAGAGCTCAGCTAAAGTATCATTTTTTGGCCAACCATCATCTGATCACTGAACCATCAAGATCACTGTCACTTTCATCAGAATCAAGTAAAATTGCTTTAATTTCTTCTTCAGTGTGTTCACGATTTCTTTTACTCATAATGAAGAAATAATAAGCGTTTCAATAGAAAAATTACTCTGATAATCCAAACACCCGATTCACAGTACATAAAATAAAGAGCAGCAATTCACAACTGAAGAGAAATTTTCAGAATGGCATTCTAAAAAGGAACTCAGTATTTATATAACTTATCTCACTCTTTGAAGAGGGCGATAAAGAATACTTCCAATCTTTTTTTTTTCTTTTTTCTTTTAATTCTATTTTAAAAGCGGTAGTTTGTACACGGCCTCAGAATTTCCGACAGTCCTTTGATGAAAGAATAATATGCTTGGAATGTAAAACGACTTCCTTCCATAGTAACAACTGTCGCTACCCATTTTGTGAGAAAACTGCGATGTGAATAGGCCGCAGTGTCAATGCAATGGTTTGTCTTTATATCATTACAATAGTCTTACTACTGAAAAAGGCTTCTGATGCTTGTCCGAAAAATAAACAACGTGTCGGTATCCTTATATATCATTCATCGTTACCAGAGAACTTCAGTGGAAAATTTCTTTTATAAATGGCCATAAAATCTTTCCAATTTTGAGCTAACAACACGTGAAAATAGAAACTAAAACCCTTTCAAAATACAAAATGTACGCCAACAACCTATTTAGTGAATCCCTCCTCAACCCCTACCGCCCTAAGGCACAGGGAAAACTACTGTGAAAAAGCCGCGATTGTCGAAGATAACGAGGACCTCCTGGAGTGTTCAGTAGAGGAGCCTCTTTTAATACCCATCTCCCCTAAAACGGCTAACAGCCGCCCCAAACCGACCCACGTGGATATTATAGGGTAAATTCTCAAACCGCCCCGCTGGAATCGAGAGGGTATGGTCTGCTCTGTTTCTACATAGAAGGGACTTAGTCCTCTGGTCCAACTGAATTCATAATTGACTAGAAATGGCTATGCTCAATTATTTGGAGACCACTTTTAGCCATTCATGGACCTGTAAACGTTAGGATTTTTAACGATGACAATGCGTCATGTTGCCTGTCCACAACTGCTCATGATTGGTATGAAGAACATTCTGTACAATTCCAGCGAATGATTTGGCAATCTACATCTGCCGACATGAATCCCATTGAACATATATGGAACATATTCGAAAATTCAGTTCGTGCACAAAATTCCACAGTATCAACGCTTTCGAAACGTCTGTAGAAGCAGCATGGCTCAATATTTCTACAGGGGATATCCAACGATTTGTTAATCCATGCCATGCCGAGTTGCTGCACTTCGTCGGGTAAAAGGAGTCCGGCACTGTTTTGGAAGATATCCAAAGTATTTTGTTACCACAGTGTAATGCTAATATACTTTTTGATATCCAGATCATTGTGCGTTACAGCAAACATTTGCAAAAAAAATGTGTTTAATATAAGAATAAAGGAATAAAATAATTTTCCGTTGAGTTGATTCAATTTAAATTGTGTGTGTGTGTTTGTATTGAGTTGATTCAATTTAATTTTTTTTTTTGTATGTGAGTTCAGTTGATTCAGTTTCAATTTAGTTAATATGCTTTATTTTTTGATTTACGTTTTTAATGGAAATATTCACAGTATTATATTTCAGAATAATATCAAATAAAATGCTCTGTCTTGTTTCGGAAAATGTCTATTGAATTGACCGTTGCTTAATTATATGTAGAGATTTTTCATTTTCAACAATATTTCAAAAATAATATCAATTTATGTTTTGAAATTCAAACGTTATCTCCATAAACCCTTAAAAATAGAACTAGACAAAATTGCCTGTAATTTTTTATGACTTAATTTTAAGGTAATAAACGTTTTTAACGATATTCCTTCACATGACAAAAGTGCTCCTGTTTCATATTTTTTTAAATAACCTTTATATGATAAAAGTACCAATTTGTTTCAAAAGAACTTAAATTATAGCCATGTTTTTTCGATTGTAGTAAGTCCTGTTGTATCAAAAACGCTTTAAGGGGCGATTATAGAGTACATGTGTTTTTAGTTGTGGCCTTTGAATTTCTCTGCAATATAGTTAAGTAATTATGCAACGGCAAACTCTTATTATTAAAGTCCATTTTAAAATAAAATTATTTACCACAATTTATTAAACTTATCTGAATATTTTCAGTGACTTAATAATATTAAATGGTATTGAGATATAATGTCATTACCCTTTCATTATTAGCTCCTTATTAACAACAAATTATGCTAATGGTATAAACTTTTGCCTTCTTATCATATTTGATTTTGAAAACAGTTACAAACTAATAATATTTTGTCATTATAGCGTATACTGAAATATCTGTGTTCCCCTAGTGTTTCCCAATCACACACAGTGGTTATCCCCAAATAATAATGTATATATTATGATAAATATGATAAAATCATAATTATTTATAATGATTGGTCAATGTTTTAAATCGGTTAATCATTTTTACCGGTTATTTTTAATTATAACTGATTAATCACATTGACCATAACATACAAATTACCTTTTTATAACTGTTAGGCTATAGTATTTCAAATTTATGAAAATGTCTTCGAAAACGTACAGTAATTCCATTCTTTTTTTTTCCTTTCATATAATCTCGCTATATTAAACTGAAACTCCAATTTTTTGTATCTAACAAAAAAAAAATGAAATTATAGAATAGAATTTCTTAACAATGCTGTGAAACATAAGAAAAATTTCAATGAATAAATAACATTCCAATGGACAGTATTAAATAAGTAGAAAACATGGCGATGCTCAAAATATGTTTTGTGAACTATTTTTTTTAAATTTATATATACTGATAAAGGTTTCTTTAAATTAAAAATTTTGAGGTTATTTTTTATTACATAAAAATTGATTCAAAATTGGAATATTTAACTTCAAACGGTGGAAGCCGATTTAAATTTATCTTTCAAAATGGTTACCTTCCTACTCCATTTTAAAAACACATTTCAATTACCATTCGCAACGCTTAGTTAAATTTTGCATCATTGCTTGAAAAAGATTAATATTTTATGAAAAAAAAAAATGTCTTTCTTTGTTTTTAAAATCTTTTGAGATAACTTAAAATTTTTCAAGAAATTGCCAAATTTTAGAATTTTTCTATGCGATAGATTTTCTAATTTTAATTAAAAATAAAATACAGACTATATACGGTCTTGAGTTAGGACTCCATTGAGTATGAAATTTTATATATATATATATATATATATATATATATATATATATATATATATATATATATATATATTCAGGCAAATGTTGTTTATACCACTTAGCTTTTAACACTTCCTTAGATATTTGATAACTTTGAGATAAATATTTGTTATGTTTTAAATATTTCAAATTTCGATCACAAATATTGATTTTAATAAAGGTTTTCTAAAATTTAATTAAATTTTTAGTTTTTTTATTAATTAAAAGCATAAAAATAATTTAATATCGATCAGATGAGCAGTCAATTAATCTGAATTTCAATAGAAATGCTATTTCTGAGTTATTTTGATGATTAAATCAAACTGATGATTCTTTATTTAACAGTATTTTCCAGGATTTAGATTCAATGTCTAATGTTTTCCTGTAGTTTACATTTTTTTTTCTTTTTGTCCACCAGATTTCTTTGAAATTATACCTATGTAAGTGATTTTCCACAATTTACACTATTCCTAGTTTGACATGATCTCTTGAATTTTAATTGAATTTTGTTGCAAGAATAAGTTTTATAAGAATAATTTTACTGCAACAATGGTTGTTAAAATGTGCATTTAAGAGTTCAGTAAAATTATAAGAAATTTTGTATGGAAATAAAAAGTAAAAATCACTTAAAGCTAACTTTTTAAAATAGTGTAAAATCGGTAAGTTTAATGATTCAGAGATTCAATGATTCTTCAGAGTTATTGAGTAAAAGCATTAAAAAAGTATCAATTAATTTTTACTTAATTAAACAAAAATTTCTAAAACTCATTTCCTATTAAACATTTACCACATAATAAATACCATATACCATACTAGGTACAAATGCTTCATCTGTAAAATGTTGCACGGTGAGCAAATTGCATATATATAGCCGCATATATATTGCTTAAGTATAGCCACCTGAAAACATTATCATGCTAAAGAAATCCCAAAATCTTAAATTAAGGGTTCGAGATGATAATTTCAAAAGTGTAAATGATAACACTTTTATCATTAATGCACCAACATAAATTAATACACCATTTCTGGGAGTGTATATATATATATATATATATATATATATATATATATATATAATTCAGATAATTTTGAAGCAATTTTTTGCCTATTACTCAAATTTTTAAAAAATGTGATCTACAGATATGAAAATAAATAAATAAAAAAAAAGAATTTTGTATTTAAAATGTAAGAATTTTTTTATCCTATTTGCATTTGATAAATTTTAAAAAATTCAAAAATTCTCCTAATTTTTAAATTATTTAAAAATAGAATCTGACAAAAAAAAAAAAAACATGTGACGTCAACTATTTTCCCCACCTGGAAACTTTTAAAATGACCTTCTTTACAGGACCCTAATGCAAAATGTTTTGCTTTAAATAGTAAGTGGATCGAAATACTGCTAAATTAGCTCTGTATGCAAGAGGATTGTCATTGCAGTGACAGTGACATACACCTTTTGTGCGACAATTCATGGAATTAGAACAGGAGATATTAGACTGTTGTTTCTGTGATTGCTTGCGTGTCGTAATCGCCGATTGTATTATTAAAGAAATGTTAAACAATGGAAGAAAAATTTAGAAAATGTTGTTCAAATGAGTCAAAGATATACAACATGCTTTCACGCGACTACATTGGAGAAAGACAACGACTTTCGTGCAATCTTCTGAATCCCACAAACAAAGAGATATTTTTCATCGAGTTTGCCGATATCCAAGTAACATGCATTACAATTTTTAGATTAGAATGTCAACAAATAAAGTACATACTTTATTTGCGGTAAAGTCATAATGAGTATTACACAACATTCTAGTGGTATAAGGACAGAAACTAACTTCATTTGGGTTTTTAATATCTACAACTTTATTTGCAAAGAATTCGCTTACCACCACTAGAATACTAAAAAAAAAGTTTTGAGAATTCTCTGACGTTTCAGGTTGAACACATTCAGATTAAACAATCCGATCAGTTTAGTAAGCAATTGCAAATTCCAAAATTCAGTAACGAAATTTAAAATATTTTGGGCAAACGAAAACCTGAGTATAATAGAGTTCTAGATGGTTTTATCAGATGTTTGATTCGCACCAGCATTGAAAATGAAGTTGTGGTGTCATTCATATATATATATATATATATATATTTGTTTCGAAAAGAGGTTTACGGATTTTTTTAACTGACTGAACATTTTATTTTATAAATAAAATATAAATAACCTAACTTATTTTTGCAAGGACAATATTTTTTTTCAAAATATGTATATTGCCATTCTAATATGTCAGTGAGTGCCTGTTGGTCATAAGTTTTTTCCCTACAATAGCATGTTATCGATTTCGTATTTTTCGTTTTCGAAAATTAAGCATTTCATTCTTTTAGTAAAATTAAGTAGTAAGTTTAATCATCATTAATTTTAAGAAAATTTATGATGGCTCTGAAAGATTCTAATTTCATCTATTTAATGATATATAGAAATCTAAAGCAAATAGATGATAGATATGCATTTTCTCTGATTAAAGTGACTTTTACATTAAATTTAATCATTTTTAAAACCGTTCAATTTAACCATTATTTTTAAAACCGTTCAATATAAAAGGAAGATGGTATTCAATTTGAATGCAGTTTGTTTTAAATAGACTTCTTGAAGGAACTATTACTTAATTAGCAACTTTCATTTTACTTTGAGCTATAGTTTTAATCTCATTAATTTATTATAAAAAAACTTTATTGACCATTTCATTACTTATTATTTGCAAAGATTAATATGCTATTAGAAAATACATGTAAGCTGACCATATCATTTGGTAAAGAATTTAGTATTTGTGTTTCTTACCACATTAATTTAAATTTTAGTGTTCCACCACTCCAAGTATGCATGGATCTTTTGCCAAGTGGTTATGAAATTCATCGGCCTCCAGCTAATGAAGGTAGGAACACCCCTTTTTTTTTTCATGGATTTCTTCACCAAAATAATATTTTTAGTTAAGAAGAAACCATTTCCACATTAAACTTTTAATTAGTTACTTGGTTAGTTAATTATATTGATTTATGTTTAATTTTACTTATAGAATCTTAAATATAAATCAATATTTATTAAAAATTTGATTCGAAAAATAACTTCTAAATTAGTAGTTCTTTGTTAGAAGAAAAATAAATTACAATTTTTCAACAGCACATTTAGGCTCGACTAAGTACCATGCAAATTTAATTTTTGTACCTATTGAATATTTGGCATAGAGGAAAAAGGAAGTTGCTTCACTATGAAGGGTAGGGCACTTTGTAAAATGATGTCATAGGATACATACACTTACATTTGTCAAAGAAATTTATTTAACACTAAATCTCATAAGAAATAGTAATAAGTTTTCTAAAGAATTTAAAATAATTCATCAATAAAATATTATGAATTGATTATCATTTTTACTTTCATGATAATTTTATCACAAAAGTAATTAAATAAATAAATTAACTAAAAAATTGAAAACACGTGATAATAATTGAAAAATAAAGATTAAATAATTCCTTAGGATTTATATTTATCAAAGTATATTAGTTATAATATCGAAAAAATAACTGAAATATACATTAAAGAACCATGTAAGAAGTAAAAAAAGGATATATTTCACAGAGAGATAAATTCCAGATAAAACATAGTTCAAGATTTGGATGAGTTTTTTTTTTTAATTTAAAAAAGTTCTTGGAGAAGTACGTAAATAATCCATCTAAAATTTTGGCTTCATCAGTGTCATTAATGTGCATAGTTTTGTGAAGACTGCAAAAGAGAAATTCTCCTTTCAGCATGATTCATTTAATTAATAAAATCAAGAATTTCTCAATAAAGGCAGTTCTAAAAAAACACAAAAGAAAATGTTTTATTCAACTAAATATAGACAGATACAAATGAGTTCATGTTTTTAGCTGAGATAATAAAAAAAACCTATTGTTCGGATATCTTTTATTCGCATTTATTTTTCATTTTTTAAATTGCGCTATTTTAAGTATAATAATAGGAATGTCTATAGGAATTGCAAGAATGTAATTTTAAACTCCAAACAGTCATAATTTTGAAAATTCTTTTAAATTTATGATCTGATACATATTATGCTAAAATATAATGCAAAATTATTGAATTGATTGGCAATTCAGTTATACCTCATTCGAGAGAGAGAATATGATTATCAGAATGAGAGAATATAATGATGAGAGAGAATATAATTGATACGATAACCCATTAAAATTGATATTTAACGATTTTTGAATATATCATAATTCTTGGATTTCATAATTGAAAATTAAAATTTGTTATAATACATGGTTTTTTATTTTTATTTGCTGGTCTTTAGGAGAATCAACAAAGATTTTCACTTGGGTTCAGATATTGGATTTTGGAGATATAAATCAAGCAAATATGGTAGGAAATCTATTTATTGATTATTATTAAATTTATTCTGTTGAATTTCTACATTGATTTAATATACTCTTGAATGACCAAATTATTCCTCAAAAAAATTTGCTCTTGTATATCGTTATCTATCTATCTATATATATATATATATATATATATATATGTGTGTGTGTGTGTGTGTGTGTGTGTGTGTGTGTGTGTGTGTGTGTGTGTGTGTGTGTGTGTGTGTGTGTGTGTGTGTGTGTGTGTGTGTGTGTGTCACAGATATAGTTTCTATAATTAATTGTTGAATGGCAACAATCAGATGTAAACAAATCATCATATGAATTTCAGATTGTTTTATTGAACACTTTGACACATTCTATTGATAAAGCGTTTCGCCTAGCAAATTAACGGAGTTGTAAAATGTTATTAGAAATACTCTGGGGAGGACTCGCTATGTCACCAAAGAATCCATTCAATCGGAGGAAATATAAAACAATTTAATATTGAAGTAACAAGCAAAAAGAGCTTATTTCTGTTTGAAGTAAACTTTATATAGAGAGTTTAATCGAACATAAAAAATAGGCTTAACCGTCGTCAGATAAGTATTCGTTAGGACTTGCCTATGGAAATTCTTCAAATATGTTTTTATCTTTCAAAAAATGTCTTGCAATAATAGTTTTTGTACTACCTTAAGATACCAAAAATTAATTTTTGATGATATCAATTCCATTATAATACAAATATTTCCTTAATTTTAATAGTACTTTTTATTTATGTTTGATACATGATCTGTAACGAAGTTCTTAAATATTATATGAGAACTCGAACTCATCCATCAAAACATTCAGTCGCATGCTATTAACTCTGATAAGGGACTTTCACTTCCGTTTTTATTTTATTATATATAAAATTTCACTTCGCATTAAACTTATTCAATAGAATTCCTGTTTTTCCATTCGTATCAAATAGCAAGACGGAATTTTTGAAAAATATATTCCATATTAATCATTTGACAGCCTAAAAAAAAAACAGTCAAAAAGCTGGTCGCCAAAAGCAGTTAGTATATTAAAAATACATATATTTCATATATAATTAAGAATTCTGAATCACATCACTTTAAACCATATTTTTTATTTCCCATTGATTTTTCGAGATTTTAGAAATGCGGTGTAGTTACCTTCCTATACATTTCATTCACATCTTGCATTTTTATGCTATTTATTTCCAGGATTATTTACTGCATGCTTTCGTAATCCACATTTGGAATGATTCGCGTCTGTTAGTGGATCGGTATAGAGGAAGAGACGGACCGACGTTCCTCCATGAAAAATGTAGAGATTACGTGTGGACACCTTACATTTTTTATGAAACAGTGAAAGATGCCAAATCTGATCAGCCACATTTGCCGACATCAGAGTTCAAGATTTTGCCAGATGGAGCAATTTTTATATCTACAAAGTAAATATCAAATCATTTTTTTAAAAAATCTAATTTTTTTTTCCAAATTTGTTGCAATTTTTTTGTCATAAATAAATTTTGTAATTGTGTATTATTTTCCAACAGTTTCCAGTGAAAAGCTGATTCCTCCATCATATTAATTTAGTTTCGTCAACCGACTTGATCTGTATTCTATTCAACTTTTCCTGAGTTGAAATCATTAAATAATACAAAATGTCGAGAATATATATATATATATATATATATATATAAAACGCCAACATATGCCGTATAGAAAGCACTTTTATTACTTGTACAATACTAAATGTAGATTACTAAATGGACTGTATGCATTACTTTTTCTATAAAGTTTACGACGAGTGCTGGTTCGTTTTTTAAATGATGAAACAAATTTGTAATCAATTATATTTAATTAACAGTTTAATACTATTCATAACTGAACGCTCACCATAGAACGCCAACCACGAAACGAGACGAACAAGAATCATAAAGAACAAAATCAGAAACTATACAGAAGAATGGTTGCCACAATTGGCGCACTATCATCTGACATGGCGATATTAACAATATTTTTGATTGATATTCAACATTACTTATTGTCGAATGGCAACAATCAAATGTAAACAAATCAGATACGATTTCAAACTAATTCACTGAACGTTTTCACTGCTGCTTTTACTTCAATGTCTCGTTAGTTAATGAAACCGGAAAATATTATTCGAAATATTTTTGTCAGAGCTTACCAAAATCGGGATTCTACCCACAGAGGAAATGAGATGCATAAAAGAAATCAAAAAATAGTCTTCAAACCTCCAACTTATATTCTTTCGAAGAATAAATTTTATATCAACAGAAAAACACAAATAAAATAATAAAGATGAATTAGATGGATTATAATAAAAATGAATAGAAAACTTATCAACCATGTACAGATTCACAATGCAAAAAAAAAAAAAAAGAAACTTAAGTTAGAATACCTTTATATATGTGAGATATATTTCAGATAAATTATTGAAAATGAGTTATATGTACTTAAGATCAGCCAAAATATAAAGAAAAAGACGAGTGATTTCTTTCATGTATTTTACAGAAATAATATTTTTTTTATCATATTCTCTTCCCATTTATAAATTCCGAGTCTATTTATTAATTATTTACCATTATTCATTATTCCGATATTGATATAAAAGGAATTTCAAATGTATTAATTTATTTCTTCTATATATGAAGTAGACGAGTCTTCTGTTTTATTATAGCCAACCACTTGAAATTAATATCGATATCTCTCTAATACAAGCAATCGTTATGTCTACTTGATTTCCATTACAGGAAAAAATTGGAAAAATTTAAAAACATGTTAAATTCTTTAGGTAGTGGATGATTTTTCATTGAATAGTTTCATTAAGGAATTTCTTGAAGAAAACCTCAGCGTCCGTTCAAGATTTGAACTGACATAAAGCGTACATAGAAAAATCGGTAACAAAGCTATTATGGAAGTCATTCTATAATAAGAAAGAATTTTAGCTAAACACCAAGAGGGAAAAAAAACCCCAATGAAATAAAAATAACCAAAACTATTTCTCTGAATTTTCCTGAAATCAGAAATTTCAGAACTGAAAAATTTTATTAATATTAAGCATTAATATTTTAAAACCTAAAACTTTTGTTAACATCTTCAAATAGAGGTTTGCTTATTCGGAACTCTTCATTAACAAAATATTAAACCGAAGTCATATCAATATGTTGGAAACTGAATATTACAAAGTGTACTATTTACTGTTACTAAACATGGAGCTTCATTACTTAAAATCAGTTTTAATAAAATTATATTCTCTGAATTTCATTTAATGGTAAATTATTTATTTGTAAATCAATGAACTAAAATCCAGTTTCTGTTTACAGATTTATCTTCAGAGCTTTTTGTCCAATGTATTTGGAGCATTTTCCTTTTGATACGCAAACCTGCGTTTTCAAGATTTCAATGTGTACGTATAACATTTTTTCGAACTATTGGTAAATCTCATTTTGTGAAAGAATATGATAAACTAAGTTTTTTACTTTTAATTAAAATTATGTTTTTGATGAAGGAATCCAGTGTGAGAGTTTTATTCTCAACTTCTTCATATATTTCCGTAATATAGCCGCTTTGTAAATAAATTTGGTTAACAGTGAATAGGAGTGATATTTTCTTCCATGGAACAATTGAAAAAAAGCAGCTACGCAATTCTCTTTCAGTATTAAAATTCATTTATCTAACTTAACGCTGATGAGTTATTGTAATTGCATGCATACAGATTTATTTATTTTATAATGAATAGAAATACTGCTTCGGTATTAAAATTCATTCATCTAACTTAACGCTGATGAGTTATTGTAATTGCATGCATACAGATTTATTTATTTTATAATGAATAGAAATACTGCTTCGGTATTAAAATTCATTCATCTAACTTAACGCTGATGAGTTATTGTAATTGCATGCATACAGATTTATTTATTTTATAATGAATAGAAATACTGCTTCGGTATTAAAATTCATTCATCTAACTTAACGCTGATGAGTTATTGTAATTGCATGCATACAGATTTATTTATTTTATAATGAATAGAAATACTGCTTCGGTATTAAAATTCATTCATCTAACTTAATGCATGTATGAGTTATTGCAATTACACCGTACAATTTATTTTATAATGATTAGAAATAGTATTTTATCTCTAACTTGATTAGACCAAAATTCAAAGCAGTTACACAATATTGCTTCAATCTACAATTCATTCAACCGAACAACCGAATTAAATCATGTTTGAGTTATTGCTTTTCCATGTCCATAAGTTTATGTTTATCCATCGACGAGTTTATGTTAACAAACAATAAACTCGTCGATGGATTTTATCCAAAATTTGATTCAAAATTCCAATTCTGGAATAACACTATATAATGAATCTTATTTTATTTAGGTCATTGATTTTATTAACTATTGTATTTAGATGACCACAGGTGGATTATTCTGATTGAGTTTATTCAAAATTTTATGAAGATTTGCAATTTAGTTGTTTAGATTCGATATTAAACTTCATCTGCTTAGATCTATGAATTTTTTTGGTGAAAATTGATGATCATAATTGCAAAACAAATGTTCTTGCTCTGAAATCTTTAAATTCATCAAAATTTCTCGGTGAAATTTCCAATATTTCATCATTTTTTCTCTAAATATTGTTGTAGAAAACATAATATTTAGATTTTAATGTCTATGTGTTCAATATTATTTTACATGTTGGATTCCATCTATTATTCATACTACAGATTTTTTTTACACGTTAAACATTTTTATTTTTAAATTCTCTTTTACTAGTCTAATGTAAAAAAAAACCTTAACCTTATTGATTCTATGTTGTTTTTGATGGAAAAACTGTTTTAAAGAAAGTCAAGAAATCCTTAACTTTTTAAACACCTCCAATTAAAGATAATTCTCTTAATCTTGGCATTCCTCGATTTCAAGTAACACTGTTGAATACTTTTAGTTTTTGGTACAATGCAGTTAATCTAAATGAAAAAATTTGGTACATATCGCACTTAATATAATACATTTATAAATAATCAATTACTGACTTCCAAGTGAAATTATATATTTAAATAAGTAGAGCGACTTAAAAAGGTTGAGACACAGTTTACCTTCTTATTTATAGATATTGTTATTTGCAAGAGTTTCCAAATATAAGTATAAGTTCTGAGACACGTTATTATGTCAAATAATATAGCATCTGACTAATTTGAAACAAATGATCAAAAGAAGTGTTCAGAATTTTTCAATCACAAAATGGTGGTTATTCGGCACGGTATAGCTAGTCAACCTGTGATTTTGTCATTTGCTGGAAGTTATGAGAGCTTGAAAATGATATATAGAGGATCACCCCACCCATTGTATGGCTCTAATGTGGTACTTTTGGGCATTATCTGTTCTAATCTTGAAATATTCTCTGTGAGAGAATTATTTGAATTATCTGAAAGAATATATAAACAAATCTTCAGTAATGTTTTGATGATAAGTCAGAGATTTTAATGATGGTGCAATAATGAAAATTCTCGAATGATGACAAATCATTATTTAAAAAAAAAACTTATTGTCGTTTACAAAAAAAGATTCCTTTCAGTTTCTCCTCAAAATTAATGGACAGTTTCTGAATAAAGCAATAAATCATTCTTGGTTCTTTCTTGTTTTTCTTTGTTCTGTCTGCGTTTTTCCTTGATAGCGATAATTAAAAAACTGATGATTATAAATAAGGATAATGCATCAAGTTAGAAATTTTATTCTATACCAAATGTCATAAACTAAAACCATTATACAAATGAGAAAATCTTGTGAATTCTCTTTAAATTTATAATGAATTTGTGAATTTTATAATCTTTCTATAATTAGACACTAGTTCTTTGTTTAAACATGTATTTTCATATTTGTTTTTAAAAGCATCAAAACTCCGCACAGTAAAGGTCTTAAAAGACTGATTTGCAAACTTTTATTTTTCTTTTAAATGTAGGGGGTTAAATTCAAGTTCAAATGATACATATAAAATTACTCTTGCCAATTCAAATTTGGTAAATATAGTTTATGGTCTAAATTTTTGTTCGTGACAATAAAAAGGTATTTCTTTAATAGAAATAATTGCTTCTATTCATATTTTATTTCAGAGTTTAATTCAAATCATTATATTAAAGCTTTAATTTAATTTTTTCAAGCTTTAGTTTGTTGTTATATATATAGTATCAACATTTCGACCTGTCTGTTAAACAAATACAAGAAACTGACAGTTCATGAGCTTCATAAACGGTGGCTGGTTGGAAAAGAAATCACAGAAGGCTGATTTGGTCCTGTTTGATTTTATTTTATGGGGGCAATGTCAAACACTGATTTTATGTTACTCAACCATTAAATATTATTTACCTTGAGCAGGTGATAATATATAGATGCTTATATCAATCGTGTAGTGTTACCGTATTTGGACCATTTATACTTTCTTATGGTGTATTATTAGAGAAGTAATTTTTTTTAAAAGGAGGAGTAATATTTTTTGTAATTTATTTACCTACAAAACAGTTTAATAAATTTGTTAAGAAATGCACTAAACATACTTTAAAGTTAAAAAAATCAATAATTTATTAAAATTGGTTAATATGCAGTCTCATTTAGGATAAAATTAGAAAGGGAGAGAAAATAAAACACCAGCAAGTTTAGTGCACAAGCCGATGATAAACGCTGTGATAGGAAATGTTACATTATATTACTCAGGCAATTTTAAATTTCCTCTAATGACAGTTATGCAAAAGGATTGCATGATCGCTCTGAAATGTAATTTAATCATTGAAAAGAAAATTCTTTCTAGAAAATCATACTGCACTACGGTCCCTTGCTTTAATGTCACAGTAAATTCTACAATGCTCGTATGCTGCTTTTGAACCTCTCATTTAATATTATTGTTTTGTTTATTTCCTCTAGTATTGGCGCAAATTACTGCGACAACTGTTCTGATTTCCTCTGATTAACTTCATACTTGAATTTTTTTTAAAAAAATCTACTTTATAAATTTTTACTCATCACAAAAATAATTATTAATCAGTTGCAGTTTATGGTAGAGTTGTGCGTGTGGAGAATTGAGATAAACGAGGATAGAGCCTGGGACCTTGCCGTCCGCAGTCCAGTAACATGACCACGATACAAAAGCAATTTCTCGAGTAGCGTAGTTGTTAACTGGCTTATAAGCTTTCCCCACAGACTCTCCCTCCAGAGAGTCGGAGGTGAGACGAACGATATGGCTGTTGAGTGGTGATGTATTTAGCTGTTGATTCTAATGCGCCTGTGCCCAATTGGGAAGCGCCAAGCGTTATGGCGAGCGTGTGTGGATGAGTGGTTGCTGATGCTGTTGTTGCGTCAAGTGAGTCTGACGACTTTGGTTGCAGGTAGATGGCGCCACAACAACTGTACGAAGGTTGAAGGTATCACGTCCGGGTCACCAATGTGGCTGAGCGAGGATAGAACCTGGAGCCCGTCCGTGATTTGCAGTCCAGTAACATGACCACGATACAAAAGCAATTGCTCGGGTAGCGTAGTTGTTAACTGGCTTATGAGCTTTCACCACATGCGTATCATTTAGTTATATTAGAATTGGATGAATATTTCCACTAAATATTATGATTATTTTTTTACATTTCATTAAAAAGAAATATTGCGCTTCTAACTATAGATAATCATTGTTATACTTTATTTCAGTGACATCAAATGCCTTGACAGAATTGCAATGGATCGGAGGGCCGGACAGTCCCTACAAGCATGACAGAACGTCTGTTGAGGTATTGAAGGAACCTCGTCTCCTCTTGTTTTACTTCAAAGAACCGATTAATGAATCTGAAATGGATATATACACCGAAGGTTTGAAGTCAATCTACTTAAAAATATATACATCTCATTAAGACAAAATGCATTAGTCGCTACGAATGATAAATGTTTAAAATCATATAATTATAAAATAATTCTAGAAAATAATATAATAAAATAATTTCAATAATATAATGCATTCAAATAATTCATCTGTTTTTAATATTCCAAAAGTTATAAAAAGTATTCAGACTGATATTTCGAGTTGAAATAAACCCGGGATTATTTGAATATGTCTGTAAAATTTAAGCCTTAGATCTATGACAAAGACAATATTTGAGATTCATCATATTATAATATCACTATAGCAAAAGAAAATTTATCTGAAGGAGACTGATTGAGTTCACATAGCTCATACACAAGGGGGATCTTTGGTAGAACTGGATTTCGAAACCATTGTTATCTGCTTCCTGCAGCTCATTCTTTGTGCTAAGCAACAATAATCATGGCAATATATTAGGGTTTTTTTTAATGTCATTTATATAAAATTATATTTAAAGATTTTAGAAAGTAAATATATTCCAATATTTAACCTTCAATATATATATGATAAATATCTGCTACAATTATGTGTTCCAATATGAATTATATATATAAGATTTCTGATTCTTTTATACTTAGCATACAGAAACTTATAAACCTTTTCCTAAGGTTTGATGAACAAAGTTTTGTCCATATAAAGATTTTCAAAAAGAAAAAAAGTAAAGAAAATGCTAACAAATTTAGTATATATTTATAATGATTGTTAGGGGGTAAAGAGAATATGCTAGTTGTAGAATAAATGCCTGGAATTTTACTTTCATATTTTTAATGATTTAAATAATATTATAATGGCTAATGAATTTAGTTACTTTGATATTTTAGCTAGACTGTTAAAGATAGATGGTTATTACCATAGCTGAAGAATCAAAGATTTGTATTTTGGGAGATATTAAATATTTTCATATTTTTAACGCGGAAAACAGTAAAATTTGAGCTAATGTTAAATTTTAGTATTTTCTAACCTAGAAGAAAGTGAAAAAGTGTCTAGAGACCAGAAAAGTGGATCAATGCTTTACAAAATTGGAGGAAAGTCAATTAAAGCTGTAAGTGTCCGGGATATTCTCTTCGGGAAGCACCTTTAAGACAGATTATTAACTTGTTTATTTTGTTTTGATGGATCAGAGACGCGACGAAGATATTAAAAAAGACTATTGCTTCTGTTGCCATTTAATCTTGCTATATCATTCGCTAACCGAAAATTTTGTTTTTCAGTAAAGTGCGTTATTGTGTAAAACACTGAGATTCACATGAAAATATTAGCTAATATTATTTAACTGCTCCAAAAAACGTTAAGTGCAATTACTCTTCGGTTGCATCAGTAATTAATTTCTAATAGCATAAACAGTTATACTAGACCCAAAATCCTTGATATTTACAGATTATCATTCCTTCGCAAAGATTCCTGTCTTCATAGTGACTAATCAAATATAAATAAATAATATCTGCCTGCTTAAAAAATGTTTACCATTTATTGACAGGAGAATATACCACTTTGAAAATCAAGTTCTCAATTACGCGTCAATTGACAGGAATCATCCTTGCTGTATATATTCCTTCAACAATGATCGTGGTGATGAGTTGGGTTGGCTTCTGGTTAGGGGTGGAGCACGTTCCAGCAAGAGTGGCACTCAGCGTCACTTCACTCTTGACTCTCTGCACTCAGGTAAGGCATTTCAAGATCTCTCTTCAAATGTTTGCCATTCAAATTGCTAGTTCGTTGGATCTCTAAAAGTGCTTGCATTGTTTATCATGTTATTTCAATGACGAAAGTGTTAAAAAGTTTATAAAGATTATTTATTCAGATTCTATATTTTTAAATATCAGCCATATCAGAATTTCTACTTGATTTATCTAGTTAATAAGTAGGATGGTTTAAGGTTCAAATTTTAAAAGCAAATTTGGAAATCAATAATTTGTAAGCCGGCGTCCTTGCATAGGGGTAGCGCATCTTCCCCGTGACCTGGGCGTCCCGTGTTCGAATCCCTGTTCGGGCATTGTTGTTCTATCTGTGAGGTGTGTGAATGTGCCCCCCCCCCTGTAAAAAGGGATTGTGCAAGCGAATGTGTGAGTGTTATCTTCATATGAGCTAGAAGTCAGACATTTTCTTTTAATGCCATTTTGTAGTTAATAATATTTTCAATTTAGTATTCTGATTCATACATCGTTGCATGAATAACAATCATAAAATGAAAAAAAGAAAAATAACATCATTTAATTAATTTTCTTTTAATGCCATTTTGTAGTTAAAAATATTTTCAATTTAGTATTCTGATTCATACATCGTTGCATGAATAACAATCATAAAATGAAAAAAAAAAGAGAAAAATAACATCATTTAATTAATTTTCTTTTAATGCCATTTTGTAGTTAAAAATATTTTCAATTTAGTATTCTGATTCATACATCGTTGCATGAATAACAATCGTTATACAAAATATTTTTCTGTGTAGGTGCAGCAGTACAAAACTGAATTACCACCAGCCAACTTTGTATAAAAGAAAAGCTATGAATTAAAAAGAAATGAAAAAAAGAAAAAGAACATCATTTAATTAATTTTCTTTTAATGCCATTTTGTAGTTAAAAATATTTTCAATTTAGTATTCTGATTCATACATCGTTGCATGAATAACAATCATAAAATGAAAAAAAAGAAAAATAACATCATTTAATTAATTTTCTTTTAATGCCATTTTGTAGTTAAAAATATTTTCAATTTAGTATTCTGATTCATATATCGTTGCATGAATAACAATCGTTATACAAAATATTTTTCTGTGTAGGTGCAGCAGTACAAGACTGAATTACCACCAGCCAATTATATGAAAGCCATGGACATCTGGTTGTTCATTTGTATATTTATTGTATTCTCTACTTTAGTCGAATTTGCTCTTAGCTATAATAATCAACAAAAGCAATGTATTAAACAAGCTACTGAAATGGTAAGGGTTCATTGTTAGTTCTAATTTCTTTATGGCTTCTCTTAATTTTGAGTTCTCGATTTAGAAAATACTGAAGCAAATATTATCATTAATAATAAAATTTAATGTTAACACTTAACTGGGGAGGGGAAATTTTAGGACTTAACTGGGGAGGGGCGGTCTACGAGACCGCATTTCATTTAGACCCAAGTTAAATTTTCTAATGAATGCATTAGTATGAAAAACTGCCAATATATTTTGCAGATATTTTTCTTGATATATAGATATGTTTTCGAAATTTTTCAAAATATATTATCATTGAAAAAAGCAAATGCGTTGGAATATGCATTTTCTTCTCAAATGACATGTTACAATAAATAATATTCTTGAAAAAGCATATTACTTTTTACTTTTTAAATCATATTTATTTTTACAGTATATGAAGGTATATAGAAGACAATATAATGTAAAATTCAACAATTATATGAAAAATAAAAAAAATGATAATTTATAAAATTGGCCCTTTTTTATCGGCTTATGTGACTTTCATAGCACGGTTTTCTAGGGCATTTTAAATATACAGGTTAAGAACTAGTATAAAAATCAACCTATAAATTCTTTATATATATCTCTTGGTATATTAATATATTTTATAAATTTTTCAAAGTACATTATCACAAGAAAAATTAATTATGTTTGAACATACATATCAAAATCAGTTGAATGCGAACTTTTATCGATAAATTCTTCTATAGAATTATCCTTATCACTAAAATCACTTTCTATTTCATTTAAAAGTGTCTGGAACACTGCTTCATAATAATATCAGTAAACTGGATGATATTTCGGGGCACAAGTTTTAGCGCCCTCTGCTAAGCCTTGTTTATCACTGGGACACTAACAGGCAGATGCAGTCTTAGAGACCGCGCTCGAAGAAATAACTGAATTATTTTAAAAAGCACCTGCTGAAATCGGTCACAAAACAGGAAGCTACAGGGTCAATCCATTCAATTGAGCTAAAAATAGAATAGGGGTGACAGAAAATCCATCGCTAGCGGTCTCACAAACCGCACGTCCCCAGTTAAGGGTTAATGGTTATTTAAGTTGATATTATCACTAATTATAAAAAGTTGAAACAAACTTTAACTTTGTAGAATTAATGCGTAATGTAATTATTTTGTAGTTTTTTTGATATATTGTAGTTTTTATTTCACTTTTGCTCTCTCCCATTATTTAGATAGATTAGCATTGCAATGATAAAAGAAATTTGAAATTTTAATTCGTATATTTTTTACAGAAAAAGAAATTATCCATTCTAATCTAATACATTTTGTCATATTTCTAGCCAATAGCACAATTCTACACTCACAAAACTTTTGTTCTTTGCTGGCAAAAATCTGAACCAGGTGATTTTATAACCTCCTCGTTTAAATTAAATGTTTTATCGTCTGAAAAAGAACTTTGTAGAGGCTGAAAAAAATAAGAAGGTGACAGATCTGGAGAATACGCTGGGTGTGGCAACAAATCCCATCCAAGCTGTAAAATCTTTTCGAGTTACCAAGCTTCTATAAGGTCTTGCATTATCTTGGTGGAGCATACACCATTTCTGTTGATATATTCTATCCTTTTCTTTTTAAGTTAATCATTCAATTTTTTCAACCTGGTAGAAGGTGAAAAAAAATTCATTTCAAATCCCCCTAAACAGATTGAATCACCTTTTTTGATGAATATCGATCGGCTTTCGAATGCTTCGAGACAGTTCGCTTTTTTACTTCATTATCGCTTGCGTTTAACATTGTTGTAAGCGACCCATTTCTCAGCCTCAGTGATGATGCAAGTCAAAAATCTCTTGATTTGTCAAAAAATTTATGCATTAGATTGAAATAAAAATTGCATGAAACGAAACTATATTTGAAGGATGAATAGTAGAGAAAGTGGTACTAGGAATATACTCAGAAATGATTCCACAGTGGATAACACCATAAAAATGTTTATAGATTATATTATTTTTTTATCTTATGGCTGAATTTGTTTAGTTATGTGTTGTTAACCTGATGAACAACATCATCAATTTGCACGTGATATTTTTTATCACTAATAGGATTTTAAATAGTAGATAAAAATGGTTCTATTCCTCCTTTTTTTTTCTTCATTAAAATTTAGCCTGTTTTAAATATATGCTAATTTTTTTTTAAGACCTGGTTGTAGCAAACGAAAATTTTTTCTAACTTATGAATTTTTGTCTTATAAAATCTTATATAAATATATAATGATATATGTAAAAAAATTAAGTTTTGAGGTTACATATGAATTGAAAATTAAACTATATAAATAAAAGTAAATATCATACTTAGTTTGCATTTTCATTGAAATCCATAATATTTCTACTCACATAAGAAGCGTAAGCTAGGTATTAGATTATTACTAAAATGGTTAATTTTTTTAAATTGAAAATTTTATTTCGATACATAGAACAGATTAATCTCCCTGTTATGCTATTTAAATAGAAACATTGTAATTATTAAATATCCCTCAAGATGAAACATGTAGTACTTAACTAAATTTTGTATAACTCTTTAAAAATTGTTTTTTTGGCTGTTTTTAAATGATTTTTTTAAAAGATTCTATTTAAAAGTTTGGTCAAAAATACTAATATTTTTACCAAAAACAATGCATATGATAGTAGAATAATATAATTTTATTTAGAATCATAATATTATTCAAATAAAAATATTATATATGTTTTAAAATATATATATGTTTTGTATGCAATAAAAATGCAATATATTGCTACGAATCTGTAATGCTGCTTCCCAGCATAGTTGGTTCCATCATCAGAAAGACCGTTTTACAGTCATCGGTATTGGTCGGAGTCCGGGTGTCGCGTCGGAGGTCCCAGAGCTTGGCGACAAACTTGGCGACCATTTGGTGACGAATTTGGCGACTTTGGCACCAAAATAGATTATACCCGAAACATTGAGTATTTTCCCGATCCGTCCTTTAGGAACCGAGATACATCTCGAAAGTTCCTGATTGGTTAAGAGGCATCTAGCCCCGCCTACTAAGATCTATAAAAGGAGGCAGTCTGCAGCTGCCGATAAAGTAAGAGTAGTCGGAATCGACGGTAAAGAGCGAATCTTCCAGAGATTAGCAGAGCAGCGACGGAGTTAAGCTAATGCTGAACTAAGCTGGGCGCTACTGTCTGCAGTAGAGTCTCGTTGTATGCTGCTGTGTGCACGTCTCGGCTTGAAGATAATTGCCTTCTCTATGCTGTAAATAGTTGTCGTCTTTGTGCTGTCCAGTCCTGTCTTCATATAAATAAACGTCGTTGTTTTTTTCCTACTGCCGCCTGCTGATTGAGCGTTCTTCACACCATATAACTTCCACTATCCAAACGAACCCCGGAAATTTCGTAACAATATTAATATTCTCTTCATTGATTAATCTTATTTGCTAGAGTTTATGAATATTTTTGGAACTTATATCATCTGTTTATCTATTTGGATTAAAAAAATTACAATATATTTTAAACTTTTGAGATGTGCTTTAATAAAGACATTCATTATTTCAGTTTTTATGTGTTTTAAACATAGAGATTTTACATTCTATTTATTTGGGATTTTTTTCTGTGAATAATTTAAATGAAATGTGTTTATGAATGTCCTGTTATATTATTAAAGACTTCGTAAATAATCATGATGATATTAACATTTCAGCGTTCCGCAAATGAAGTGAAAAAAACAGAAAGCGAAAAGGTGCTCACTGCTGGTTTTTGGGCAACTAATTCCGAAAAAAGCAGAAAAGAAGAGAGAAAAACTTCTGAAAATTCTCCCAGCCAGAAATCTGTTCAAGAGAAATGGATTTCTAAGAATAACAGAATTTATTTCTCAAGTAAAACAGATGAAATTTGCAGAATTTTGTATCCCACATTATTTTTGATATTTGCCATTATTTACTGGATTTATTATTTAAATATATATGGGAAATAAATAGATTTCATCATAGATAGATGCAAATAAGAAATGCTAAACTGAATCTGATTTTTTAATGGAATGTCTGACTTAAAATTTTTTGCATTAAAAAATTTTCCTCCTTTTCTTTTTTTTAACAGAAACACTAATTAAATTTTAATTAAATTGTTTCACTATTAATTGGTAGAACTATTTTCTGAATATTTTACTCATATATACATCTAATACAGCTTTTTATCAACTCAATTTAAATAAATTTGCTCTAATATTATATTGCAATTTTCAAACTAAAATTTGAAATAAAGTTAAATATTTAATAATCTTTCAAAATTATTTCAGAAAATTATCTTTTCGCAATTTTTACGCAATTGCAATGGTATAGTTTAATATTCCAGTTTTAGGTTTTCACACTTGTATATGATGGGAAAAGAGCTGCAGGTTTCGAAATGCCAAAATAAACTAAATACTCCAAAAATGTTTAATTTTATATGAAGGCATAGATAGGCATTGTTGGAACGCACGAGATTATACTTCACATATTAAAACACATTTTACAGAACATGCATTACGGGATGGATTCATGTAAGTTCTAACAAGTCTCTAATTTAGAGCTATGCATATAAGTATTGAAATTTTACCTTCTTTTTCATTAACAGCTTTACTTTTAATATACAAAAACAATTATGTACATACAATTTTTCAAAACAAAAAGAAAATGAAAAAATTAAAATGTTAAATTTATTTTACAAATAATTCTAGTCTAATAATCACATTGTTTGAGAAATAATCCCAATTTTTTCATGGCTTTATAGAAGAGTTAAATATATTATAGTTCTTTCGAATAGAATATTAATACTGTTCACCTTCGAAGATTAGATAATTTGCAGTTTTTATAAATATAATTAATTAATTTTAGTTAACTAAATTTGAGATAAATTTCATTTTTGGTAATCTGAATGCATCAAATACTTTAAAAGAACGGGAAATTAATTAGAATAAAAACATTAGAAAATGCATTCAGATTACTAAATTTAGATGTGTGAAAAGCATGAAATTGTCTTAAATGATTTATAACTAATCATTCCTTTAATTGCTTTCTTGGATTAAATCTTTAAAAACTGTTACATAATATGAAAATTGGAAATTTGATAGTTCTGTAATATCTAAAAACAGAAAATTAGATAAAAGTTCTTTTTTTATAAATCTAATTTAATTAAAATTATTATTTTTAAATAGATATTTTACTCTTAAATCTACAGTAAAAACAAAGTCGCGATTAAACAGTTTTATGGAGCAATGAAGTTGGTTTAACTTTCATCTCAGCAATCAATAATATTATTGAAACTCATGTATAAAAATTATTTTAAGATTAATAAAAGGAGTTAAAAATTTCTACTGATAACTGAATTAAAATCACTGGAAATACAATTTTTGAACCTTAATAATGTGCAAAAATCAATTTTGTGCGATGATATAATGATTTAAAGGTTATCTTTGAAAATCTCTAAAATTTTGCTGAATTTTTAATTAATTAAAATTTTGAAGTAAACACCATTTTATAATAATTATAATATCTTTAATTATTATAATATCTTGAAGAAATTTTACATCAATGAGAATATTGAATAATATCTTTAAAATATTATGTTATATGCTTATTCTAATAAAGACAATATCATTCCTATTCTTCAGTGTATATTTCTAAAAATTTGATAAATCTAAGTCAAATATTCCTTTGTATAGCGTCATCAGAAAAAGAACTATTCACATTCGCTCCTTTTTTTATAAAGAAGGTTATTGTGCTCGATTATTTGTGGATATCAGAAATTTTGAGTCTCTAAAAAATTTCTTAATCTCGTCAATCATTTAAATTATTTCCATCATTGTCATCCATAAAAGGATAATATCCTTTTGGAATATTTTGCTCAAATTTCGATATATTGTAACAACTTATACTTTTTAAAAACTTCGCAATACAATTTTCCGATTTGGCTTTGCTAATAAAAATATAATATTATACAATGTTTACTTACAATAAGCATTCCTTTTTCATTTTTGTAGGTTGTTCTCGTTCATTGCAAAATTATGAATTATTCAATAAAAAGTTCATTTTTAAAAAATTGATATATCAACCTTTTGTTTCAGCCAACTGGTCTTGCATCATTCATGCAGTCATTATTTTGTTTTGCCGTTACTATCCTTTATTTCAATGCATGTTATTTTGAAGAACAGGCCCAAGAAACGGAATACAATGCCTGTTTTAGAATTTTCGATGTTTCACCTATCAGCTTTTCAAAGCAAACAAAACAAGAATTTTTTTGTTGTTATTAAACATAGATTATGGATATAATAGATTGCGTGACAAATAAATAAAATTTATATGAA
Organism: Argiope bruennichi; assembly: GCF_947563725.1. Lineage (NCBI taxonomy): Eukaryota > Metazoa > Arthropoda > Arachnida > Araneae > Araneidae > Argiope > Argiope bruennichi. Next base: position 37,298,526 of record NC_079152.1, on the reverse strand, counting down.
GGAATTTTAAGTGGAAATATTGAAAATTTGCTTTTATATTCTTCAATGTCCTTTGACAAAGTTAAACGAAAAACATGCAATTCTCCTATAAAGAGAAAAATCATTAAATACTTATTTTCGTTTAAGGCTTGTCTCGTGATTCAAGGTTTCATTAAAAGATTTACCATTATTCATAAGATAATTTATTATTATTATTATTTATTCATTCATTATTTTGCTCCATAAAATTTCACTGACTTTTAAAAATTAATGCATGATATATTTTTTCTGATAAATATTTTCAAATAATTCTTGTTCTTTGAATCCTCCAAGCAATATCCTTATATCCATCTTCGAAAGTAAGCAACAGGTTTCATCTGTTAAAAAAAGTAAATAAATGGAATTTATTCTAGGCGGCAGAAACTGTTTGAATTGCGGTAGTTGCTTAACTTGTTCCAGAGAATTGTTTTATTATATGATAAAAGATTATAACATTAATATTTGTTGTTGTTTCTTATGGCACTTGTTATAGACAAGCCCTCTGATGAAATCAGCGATTTTAAGCCGAGAGAGCGTCTCTTGTTTTCAGTAGCGCCCTCTAGGGTCAAGAGTACGTCTTAGCTACTTACCATACCCCCATTTTAAGGGGTGGACTTCATTCATGCATTCAACTCACGCATACACAGGAGGATGACACACAGGCATATTTGTTTGCACAACCCCTTTCATACACCTCACTAATGGAACACAGGGGAAGAACAAATACGCCCGAACCAGGACTCGAACCGGGAACGCCCAGATCAAGGTGAAAACGAGCTACCCATAGGCCAGGACGCCGGTACAGTAATATGTTATTCTCATTTAAACAAATCTTTGAGCATATTGGCTAGTGTTTAGCAATGTGACATCATAGCTGTTATTCATCTCAAAATCGGTCGAGCTCCAAAACATTGTTTGCCAGCTAGAAAAATTGAAAAATGAAAGTTTAACCGATAGAGAAGTTTCGTGATTAGGGATTGCAGTATCGGGCCAAAAGTTCAATACCGTTATTAGGTATTTTTTAGATCTTAATACCGGGATACCGATTTTAATACCGGTAGTAGAAAATTTAGAAAAAGAAAGAAAACACAGGTGTTTCTTTGTTTTATTAGCCAGTTTTATTAGACGATGTAAATATCACAAAAAATAATTCGTAACTTATAAATTATAATTGTATATAAAGAATCACAAAAAAGTAAAGAAACATCTTATTTATTTAAATCACAAAAAAGTGTAAATATCACTATTCAATCTGTGAAACTATTACAAATTTTTGAAATGTGATCTTAAAAACATAATGCATCAATTGTACTGTCGTTAAGCCTGGAACATAATTTTGTCTAAAAATTACCAGCTGTTGAAAACGCTCTTTCGGCATCTACGCTAGTTGGTGGTACTGTTAGCAATGCGCGATATACGTTTTCAAAGTATTTACCTCTAAATCCCTCATCTTCAAATAAATCTATTCCTCATCGGATGGTTTTGGATAAAGCTGATTTCTGTATTGTATTTTGGTTTGATGAAATTTTTTATTTGTCGCTAATTCTAATTCTTTCCCCCATTAGATACTTTTTAGTTCAATTGTTTTCACGTGTATGTGAGTGTTGTGCTATTTCTGACAGCATTTTACTTTAACTCAAAATTTCGTATTGATATTTGTAGCCAGATTGTATTTGCCAGATTGTATTGTATTGATATTTGTAAGCAGAACACGGGGAATTAAAATATTTTGATAAAATTTAATAACATATAAAAAATAAAGAGTTTAATATAAAAAAGATCATTATTATTTTGTAAAAAAGTAATTATCAAATTTTAAGAACAGAAAGTTTTTTATTTATTCTTCATAATTTAATGTTTATGTCCCTTATATTAAATAAAAATTGCTCTGAAATATTTTATTGTGCATTAGCATTTTTTTCCTTCAGTATTACTAATTATGTGTAATGTTTACGTCTCATAAAACCGTGAGTCTTCATTGTTAAATGTAAATATCTCCTCCATTCATTTTCCCTCTCACCCCTAATTTTTCGAATTAAACCCATCCTAACGCATACACAAAAGCGCAAAGGGTTTTAGAATCCGTTGTCAAACAGTATTTTATCACTTTTCTTGATTGTACGCTGCAACTTTGTATTCACAGTCTAATTAATTTCGCCCGTTAGGGAGACATAAAAACAAAAACGATATTTTACTATTTTGTTATGTTGGCGATCCCTGAACATATAAAGGAAACAATTTTAAAAATTTCTATTAAATACCTTAAAAACGGTATTTAAACTTGTGAATATCGGCATTACAAAATTGTACAAATGGCTGAAAATACCGGTATTCGGCATACTTGTATTGCAATTCCTAGTTGCTTCTCCTTATGAATGAAAATACTATTGATATTTTTAATTGTTTTTATTTGTTTTCAAATGGTCGCCCTTTCAATTTCATTAAACATTTTTTATAACTATGGGGATATTTTGAAAATATTTCTGTGTAATATTTTCAACCATATTTTTACTCTTTCAATGAAATTAAAACCATTTTTATTATTTCTGTAAATCTTTAATCTCATGTTTTTCTGCCATTTGTAAAAATTAAGTAATGAAGATTCTATGTAATAAAAAAATATCATTTAGCTACGTCGTTATGAATTTTTATTCTTTAGTTCTATTTCATCAATTTTTGTGGAATCAATCAGCGAAACTTTTAAAGATATTTACAGATCCAATTCGATAAACAATTATTCAGTGTATTTTCTGTTTTATTATCAATATGCTTCAACCAATTTAAACACCTGTTTGAATGCTTGAATAATGCAAGTAAAATTTTCCGTGTCATTTTGATAATGAAATCGATCTTTTTTTTTATTTGAGAATAAAATATATGAAGTTATTTACGTTAGATAGCGTGCAATAAAACTTATTTGTTTAGAAACAGAAAGTTGCTTTTACATGCAAGTATGGTGTTATTTAGCGCCATCTGGGAAATTGGTACACACAATGAGAAAAAAAATAATCATACTACTAAAATAGCACTACTTAGGAGTATGTCATAACTTGATTTTTAAAAATATTTTGTTGAAGGAATTATGTAAATTAAAATGCAAATAAAAGATTTTAAATTTAATATGACTGATATTTCCCACTAACTAGGTGGTCGCCAAAAAGGCCTTCTGCACAATTAATTTTATTTGTGCATAACTTTGTTAATAGTTATCATCCATGAGATATAAAATCATAATAATCCAGTTTCAAATAGGAAAAAAAAAGACTCTCATACTTTTAGATAGGCCGTGCTCAGTTGAATAATGTTTAATAAACATTAAGTTAGGTTTTTTTTTATTTATAATGCTTATAGTTATTCATGAAATGAAAATACTAAATAAAAATCGTAAAAACAGCTAAGAATATATGCAATTGAGATACACTTTTATCTGTTAAATATAAAATTTGAAACTATTAAGTTAAAGTTTCGTTTGTCTTTGCCTTACATTTTCAGCCTTCCATTATTTGCAGATTTTTTTATTGAATATTGGCGGGATTTATAATTGCAAAATCCTGTTTTTTGTACCTTCATTATTATCAGTTTTTTTCAGAGTGATAGGAAATAATTGAAAGCAATTTAGTTTTCGTATATATAGCAATACAGACGTTCATCAGAAATTTTTCAAATGTTTCCAATCAAATCACCTAATTTATCATAACGCCCCATCAAATAAAGCTGTATTTTAAAATTTAATTAGGATAAGATAAAGCCTATAATAAACTTTTCAAAACTTTTTGACCCATTTTATCCATATTGAAACAGTGATAACTTAACTCTCTTCTGAATTGAATATATAAGTTGCGCACATAACTTTTGTTACTCAATCATCCTTTATGAATGGGCCCTCAACTGACTGAGTACATTTTAAATCAGATATTTTAATTCAGAATATATATTCAAAAAGAACGTGTGAGATAAAATCTGTTATTTTAATATCACAATGCAGACTAAATTGTAGGCTGGTTTTTCAAGTATACGAAATTTAAAAAGAAAATGCGATTATCAAAATTTTATTTTATTTTTATTAAAAATTAGCTTGTTTTCCCTATCTGTCTATAAAGGCACTCGTGCAATAATTAGCATCTTTAATTCACTGGAATTCTATATAAAATAGCAGAGTAAAATGAATCATTTCAGCTGAAGTTAGAACTTGAATGCATACATTTTAATTTATTGATTTGATTTATATTTTGACAACGTTTTTATCTTCATATTAATTAAGAATTTATGTATGTTTTTCTAATAATCTAGAGGTGTAAGTAATTATTCTGTTTTGCAGAATTTCGGGTTAGACAAATATATATGAAATAAAATGAAATTTTTTGAAGTAATCGAAAAAAGAGACCTACATTTTGCTCTTTTGTATTTTTAATGAGTTTCGGGAAAACATCTAAATATATATATAATAAATGAAGCCGAACATAGCTTGAACTAATTTGCAAATTAATTTTATTATTGTATGAAACGAAATTATAATAGATAGGAAACTTTTCGGCTTCAAAAATTCTTGTATTTTACCACTTTAAATAAGTTCACTTACTTGCCGTTCTCAATGTATAAAACCATTTCCCAATTACTTAATAGAATTATATATATTTTAAATATTTTAACAATATACATAATTTTTCCAAGAAATGCGAAATTTAAGATCATAAAAACATTATTTTTACAAAATGTATTGCAGTATCTATCTTTTCCCCCCTACGAAATACTCTTCATTAGAATAAAAACACTTCACCTCTCCTCTACATTTCCATTACTCGAAATTTCCTTAGAAATCCTCAGAATTTAAATTCTTTATCTGTTTCGTCATTCATATTTTCTAGTCTTTACATTACATCAATGCCGTCTCAACGTAAACGTTTTATATTTAAAGAACATATCACGCTAGTCGAGATCTAGTGATTAGGGAGTGCTCGTCCCGTGACATATCGAGCGAACTGAGACTAGAAATATGCAGACAATTGCACAATTCGCCTGACTTTGGGATTATTTTCGTCCTATTTTTTTAACTTACGTTTTTTGTTTGAGTCCCACGCACAGACGTTTCTTTTAGACCAAATTCGTGAGTAGAATCTGATTAGTGAATAGGATATTGGAAAAAATATTTGACCACACTCTGATGCTTACATCGCAATATAAAGATAAACGATCATTTTAACCTTGAAATCTTTGCGCCTCTCAGTGGAATGTTTGGTCCGTTTAAAAAGTATGTTTCCTTCTTTGTGAGCGATTTCCATAAATATTCATGAATATTCCATAAATTGAACACTTTGATTGCTAAATACTTTAACTATCTGCTTATCTACTCCTACGCATTTTTATAGTATTAACAGCAGCAAATAATAATATAAAAATAACATGCACCACCAGTGCAATATTGCAAGATTCTATTGTAATAATCACAGCTGTTTGGCTACACATTGAAAAAATTTATAACACAGAAAATAACTGACGAAATAAACACGATTTCATTTCTTCTTGTTGCTACGAAATGAAATATGTGGTTTTTGTGAGTGCCAGACCTATAGAATAGAAACAATTATCAAATATACTCATAGAACAAACTAGACAACTAATGCCTTCTCAGAGCGTGCAATTGCAACATTATTTCATATCAATGGCCTTTGCTGGACACATATATGAGCTCAGAGCCGTCAAAGGGTTAATAAGTATGTTTTTCCCCCAAGTTTCATAAAAATTGTATATTCAGAATTTGTTACATCTATTTATGAATCTTTATCGACAATGAAATCCCGAAACAAGGCTTCAAATTTAATTTCGCTTCCTAGCTTTATGTTTCTTTTCTTGGTGTGTCTGTTGTTGAATTTGCTAATGATTCTCCACTACATGAGCAGGAATAGACTGGACATATGAATAAGCGTCATATTATGCTTATTGTGGGGCTCCTGTGTTTAAAAGACTACATAAATTTATGTATTCTGATTTATTATATATCTCATACCATTCAAAGCTAACGCATATGGGCATTTAAAAAAATAATAATTTAGCATTCAATTAAGTACATGATCTTTAAGATGTTTTCATAGATTGTGTAGTTGCATTGTCGCATGATAAAATTATCTATGAATATAAATCCAGAACTGAAATGAATTCTGAAAAATGTGTATCTCGTGTTTTTTATTGATGAGGAACCAGACAGCCATTACATTTTATAGTCCTCCTTACATTTTCTTCTTGTTTTTTTTTTAGTATAAGCTTGAATTTTCCAATTTATTATTGTTCAATTATTTATTTCCAATTTATTACTTTTCAAAAATAAGGCTGAGTGTTCCTTAAGTTTAATTTATTTATGCATCAAATTTCGATAAAAAATATACTTCAAATATACTAATAAGAAAAAAACTGTCAGAAAAGTTTTCCAGAAACATTTTGGGAAATTCTTTAGAGATCCTCCTTTGAGTCGTCATCTGAAAAGAAGCGCAGAATTAAAATTTAAATTATTGCATGAAATATGAATAAAATTTAATTTTTACACAAATAAAATTTTTAAGTAAATTAAAATATTTTTTAAATTTAAAGCTGTCAAACTTTTTTAGAAAATTACATTTTAGAGTTCTTATATCATATACCTACTTAAAAATTGGTCAAATGATTTCAAGATTCCCAGCTGGTGGAAATTAGACAGATGGCGAAAAACCTGTAATATGAATTATGTAGATTACTAAATATTATATATTATAAGTTCACTGAATGATTTTGAATTTTTGATGTGTCATGCGTATAATTTCTTATAAAATGATTTTTCAAATAAATAAACGAATTCTTATATTTCAGCAGAATTTGATTGATTGACTTCATAGATCTCAAAAAATTAATACTTAGCAACTTTTTGTAAGAATAAATTCTTCTTAGAAAGAAATATGACAGATTTAAATGCAGTGTGAAAAATAGAAAATTAATAGTATTAAATACAGAATTGAAAAAGAAAATTTATCAATTTCTGCATTTTAGAAAAATAACCATTAATTGTACTGAAATAACCGATGAAAAAAAAATAATTTGACCTTTTTTGAAGACTAAAGTGCCATCTAAGAATTAAAGCTACAAATGAGCCAACACGATCAGAAAAATCAATTTGCATCATCCAACGAAACATCTAGAACCATCAGAAATATTCTGCCATGGGTACCGAAATTTACCTTTTCCAAATGGCCAATTATCCTCTGCAAATTCTGTCGTGATTACATCTTCTTGAATGTATAGGATATGATGCTGTGATTACATCCTCTTGCATGTACAGAATATGATGCTGTGATTACATCTTCTTGAATGTACAGGATATGATGCTGTGATTACATCTTCTTGAATGTACAGGATATGATGCTCAAAAAAAACAAAAACAGATATGGCGGCTAGGGGCAAAAAGGAGCAAAATTCAAATCATATCAAGACATAATGCAGGTGAATGGGGACACGATGGGCCAAATTTCCCAGTTTTAGAAAGAAAGTTTTGGAAATGCACTACTAAGGAACAGAACAAAAAGTTGTTATAACGTTGTAACACAAACACATTACAAAAAAATAAAACTTATTACAAAAAATAATAATAGATTGGGACACATTTTCGAGAAGTCAAAATGATATCTTGGAGAGGGAATTCTTGTCAACTGTTCTAGAAGCATACCTGCCAAATAGAAAAACAAAAAATATGTTTAGTACTTACAAATATAAGATGTGAAAGAAAATAATAGGCAATAGTCGCTGAATAGGACGTGGATATGATTTTCAACAAGCCATTAACAAACATAACTGCTGGAAACAAATGGGAGAATTAGTGGAATGGAAAAATTTCAACCTGAAGACAATCCTTTTCACATTGAAAAGGAAAAAAAAATACTTCTCGTATGTTGCACTAAACAGCGATAAAGATCTTCATGGTTTGGATTCAAAAGGTGAAATGAGAAAGCAGAAAGTTGCAAGAAATTTCAGATACATTTGTTATCCAGGATGCAAGAAAAGTATTAATAAAGGATGCAAAAAGTTTAAGTCTGAATTCAATGTTAACATTCCGTTTGCCAATGATACAACTGGTGAAATATTTAGGGCATTTGAGAAAGAAGTACTAAGTTCCCAGTTTGCCAAGGATCACATGACAGATTGGGTTAAAACGCTAAGTTCACGCGAAAGATGAATATTTCGTAGCTACTATTCGCTAATACCATGCAAAGCTTTTGCGGCCTTATCCAAGATCCATAATTTTAGAGGTAGCGGGGGGATGAACTTTGATCGGAGGGTAAGTGATAAAGTTTCGGGGTGACCATTCCCACTGGCTTCTTTTCAAGCACGTTTTACCAATTAACTGCGAAATTAACTGGGAGGAAATATCTCCAGTTAACGAGTCCCTTAGAAGGAAGAATTACAAAAATTCCATTAATTTTTTTAAATGAAATCTTAAAAAGGTGTGTATTGATCATTCATTATAAGACAAATATAGCATTCATTTTGAGTAATCTTAACCATATTATTCAAGATAATTCGAAGTTACTTCTGCCATTTTTACGCAAGTGTCCCTTAATGATGCTTGATTGCATGCGTTTCTTAAGTGCATCCAATGCATGCTGTGAATTTATGATCTGGTGAATCAGAATTATGATGTGGCGAATACACTGACGATTCTGTTCGATAAATCACTTCACTTTTAAAAAGATTATCAAAATATACCGCATGATGAGAACAGTTATTATCATTTATGAACACGAAACAATTTTCAAAAATAGCAAGAAAATTGCCCTTATAAGGCCTTATATTATTTGACAAATTTGCCTACTCGCTTATACTTCCTCTTTCTATCATGTAAAAATATTAACAACCATTGAAAAATAATTTTTTCCAGAGCTACCAACACCAATTCAAGATCAACTTCCAATATGTTGATCGAAGAATAGCCTTCACCCGTTCAAACCAAATGCACTGGCACTTAAATCACACGATATCTGCTTTTATCCATAAATAATATACTTCTGATGAGTCCAGTTGGCGGGTTGATGATGTCAATAATGTCCTTACTTGCCACCAACAAGAAACAAAACCGGAAAGATGTTCTGTTCTATTAATTATGTAGGGCTTATCAAATTATATTATGCTGCAATTTTAATGTTTGTGCAAACAATATAAATAATAAAGCTGATTATTCCCCATTATGCTTACTTTGTTACAATTTAAAGTATCTGATGAATTTATAAATAATTTTCATATTTCTAACCTTTGTGTGATTCAGTGTAATTTTTAGAGGAAATATGTTTAAATATATTTATTAAAGGAGGATCCCTAATCATTTAATATCTCTTAAAATGCAACTGAAAATAGGCTCATTGTAACGTCAATATTATTTTGAATCAAAACTATATTATAATGAAATTTTTAAATAAGCTACACTATAATTCTGGTCCCCAAAAATTGTGCTATATTATTCATATGCGGAATTAAATGTTATTTACAGCAGATGTTCGTGTTTTATCAACTATTCAAAGCATTTACATTGACTTTCAGTATAATGTTTCCAAGACATATTGTTAATTATTCTGCAAGTTTTGTATGGTTTGATTGAATATCCTGCGTACTTTAACCAAAATTCGAGAGAAAAATTCATAATTTTTTAATAAAAACAGTTACATTTTTCAGAATATATGTACTATTTTTACGAAAATGCAAGTAAGTATTTTGCACAGCAAACAAAACTAGCGATGAAAGTCACAAATCATGATTTGTTTTCTATGTAATTTGATCCATCCAAAAAATTTCTATCAAATTTTGGTTATTACTCTAGATTACCTCATGGCAGTTCATTTAGCTGTTTTTGAAGAATTTGAAAAGCACGTGATCAACAATATGATCAAAAGTATTAGGTTATTTTTGATCATATTTCACTTGAATTTGAAATAAAAAGTTCATAGAAAGGATATAGGTAGATAAATTATAAGTAAATTTTTCGCACGAGTTCCGTTTTTTTTTCTGAGATGCTCAAACATCCGTCATTTATGAACAAGGATATAGAAAATCTTTTATTTCTTTAAAAAATTGTAGAAATAATGGAATAATGTGATTTTTACCGTCTCGAGCTGCGTCTGTAAAAATCAAATTATTTTAAATTTCATTATATGGAAAACATAATTTTAAATGAATATTGCATCATTTACATAAAATGGATTCATATATGTGTAACAACAAGTAGAAAGGGCTGATTTTTCGCGCAGTCTTCAAACATTGATACCTGCTAACATTAAAAGTTAGTACCCAAAATTAATTTTAATTTACTCCATTTAATGCACGTAAAGCAAGAAAACTTCAACTGCTAAAAAACTATTTCATTGAAAGTAGAGTTATTTTTACTTTCTATGGGATTTACAGTAAAAAATGCACTATCATTTAAGGAATTCAGAATTTTGTTTCCGATTCATAAAATTTTCATTAAATAAAATCAATATCGAATTTTGAAATTAATGCAATGTCGAAAATTATTGATGAAATTTCTTTCATAAATAAAGTTTCGTGAAAATTTACATTGCTTTGTCTCTGCAACTACAGATTTCTCATTCAGCAATGAATTTAGCAGGACAAATATCTACAATGAATTTGGTAAAAATTCGATTATCTATAAACTAAAATATCGTCATTGTATTTGACCTTTATTAAAGAAAATAGCATTTTTTTTCCAAAAACTCGTTTATTCGGTGATTTCTTTTGAGGTTTCAAATTCTTATCGGTCTTCAATTTAATCAAAACATAGCTGAAAGATTACCATGGAAACCACGTTACCATGGAAATAAGGTGCAGTAGCTTCTTTGGGTGAAGACCCCTGAGCACCCGAGGGCAGAAGCCTGACTTCTAGCTCATATGAAGATGGCAATCACACACTCGCTTGCACAGTCCCTTTTCACGTGAGGGACACGACACAGTATGAATAAAAACCAACACAGTATGAAATAAACTGGCTGCTAAAAGATTTCAGCAAGCTAATTAAGTTGAAGCACTATCAACCAGAAAATTTAAAGAATTTCATCATTATTTCTTTGATAAGAATTTGCGAAGATTAGGCTTATACTTTTTTCTTATCTTGTGAAGAACGGATGAAAGTTGCATTTTGTTGGATAACAGATGATATCAATAGAACAGGAAATGGAAGAATAGATAAGATATTATATTCAATTACCACTGTTAAAATGAATTTATTCCTCTAAATCAACGTCTGTTGGAACATTAAATAATCCTCAACAAAAATGGGAAAATGTGCGGGGCATTTACCTTCATAATAATTTGTATTTTGGGATTAAATTGATTTTAGTCATAAAACGATTGTGAAATGAGTAGAGATTAGAATTCTCTGCAAATATATCATAATAATTACAAATGCTTACTCATGACAAAGATTCATTTCATTTGCATGATTGTGTTCATAAGGCGTAGTAGATCGTTTGGTATGGCTCCACTATTTTTATGGTAAATTTAAAAAAATATACTCACAGTGAAGTTGATTCGTTCATATATGTTCTTTTTATTTCAAAATGATTTACCACCTTTTGAAAGATTTCATGATCCCGTTCCCCTAGAACGTCTTCAGTTTTTGCTCAAAAGTGCTCAAGATGCTATTAGTTATTTTGTAGAGAATTTAGTTATTTTTTTTTAATATTTAACGAATTCTACGAAATCAGAGAGCAGTAGGAAGGTGTCAGAGCAGGAATATATGAGGTTTGATTAAGACAACTCAGCGAACTTCGAGTTTCAGTGTCCTATGTCACATTTGACGTCATTTACGACCATTTAACGACTTGCCAAGATAAGGCCTTGATGGTCAATAGTTTGTTTCTAGCTGTATAGCTGCTTTTATATTTAACCCAACTGTTTATTTAGGCTGCTGCTATTTGTAGTGGCAAATGTCCTTTCAATCCTACTAGTAATAAATCGTAATTTGTTAATTTGTTTAGAAATCGTAATTATTACAACTTAATTTCTATCATGAAATATTAACATGTCTGGAGCAATAAAATATAAACTCTCCATCAGTTTCATCTTTTTCAGATCTGCTTTTTTTCTGAATGTACAAAATAATTATTCCTATGCACTATATTGAAAAAAAAAAAAAAGGAGATAATTTTGATTTACATTAGTTCCTTACTTACCTTCAAGCTTTGTTTCCACTAAACATGAAATAAAGAAAATAAAAATAATTATATTGTTATGTGATTCATATATTTTTTTATTAAAATGCCATGTCTTTCCCTGAAGACTAGATAAAAGATTTGAAAAATTTTAATCATTTTTAAAAAATATTTACAAGAGCCAAATTTAAAAATTACATGGGATATTTTTGAATAACATCATTTGGTTCTTTTATATTTCTGTGGGAGAGCAAAATAGAAAAATTTAATTCTTTCAAAACTGGCATGATTTTCGATTAAATTATTTTTAATCAAAATTTTTTAAAATGCTGAGATAATTATGTTATTTTCAGAACAATGAGGATTTATTTCAAATTAATAAACTATGTTTGGCTAAAAGTGCTTTAGAAAAATGACAAAGAAATTAATTGGAAAGTCGTACCAGTCATACCTTAATTCTTTAAACTTTTATGTTTACAGACTAGATTTTTTTTGTTTGAAAAATACCTCTTACATTTTCTCATATAAGTTTTTTTTATCAGTTTAAAACATTTGAAATAAGTTTATGAAAAAAAAACTTATAATTATTTCTTTGTGAAAGTAGTATTTTTTTTATCATTATTATGAAGAAATTTTTATTGTTTGATAACTTTTTAACTACGCAAACAGAAATACCATAAAAAATATTTCACATTAGTCCTTATTAAATTTGTTATGCTTTTCTAACAACTAAAAGGCATGTAGGAAATTTGTTTGTAATTTTTTACTTTTTTCTTTTTACCTTGTAAGATAATTGGAAGTAATTTGTCCATTGCATAACTCATCACAGATGACGAAGTGTTTTTGGTAACATTTAGTGTTCGCCCCCATTTGATAAAGATTATATTGTTACATATTAAAACTTCTCTGTCTTCCAATAGGATACTCACATCAAGATTAAATATGCATGAATATATGATATTCAATTGTGCGGAAGATTTACTCCATTTATTTCTGATTTTACTTCGAAGAATGATTAAATTTAAATCTCGTTCTACATTTTTCATTTTCTAATAAATGTCGTCAACTGAATAAGGAATGGATTACTTCATAAAGTAAATATTACAAAACTGATGAACATATGGTGTATCATTATTAAAATGTTTTGTGCTTACATTTCTTGGCATATTCTGAAAATAAATATTTTAAGATTTAATTTTTGTTTAATTTTTAGAGTTAATTTTTAATTTAATTAATTTGTAAGATTTAATTTTAGTTTGTATTACATAAGTATAAAAATTTGAACGGGATTCTAAAACTCCACGAATGAAATAGTTATTCGATATTTTATAAATAAGAAATGATGTATAAAAATATTTACTTACTTGATACGTTAGAACCTGAATAAAAAAGAGGAAGAATGATTCAGTGAATATGATCAAGTGCAAATTCTTGAAATGTATATGTTATATAAAAAATAAAAAAGTTGTGCACAGTTGAACAGATTGGAAATTAGATATTACTTCTAAGTTCTGAATATTGAATGAAGGGTGTTTTGTACAACAGACACCAAAATAAGCGATACTGAAATGAAACAATAGACAATATTAACTTGCAGTTATCTATGCTGTTATTTTTACTGAATGAAATCAAAATAACTAGTATCGATTGATTCATCAAATAAGTTTCTAAGTATGCACTGCCTTTATTTAGATAGTGAATGATGCGAAGATGGAAAGTATTTGTAATTATACACTATGAAAAAAAAATCGTTATACATCTTAAGACTTTCGTTGAGAATATTAAATGATAAATTTTCTACGATAATTGGTCAACTTATCCTGCTGAAAAAAGGGTATTCAAACACGTGTCTTACAGGAAATTATATCTATGTGATACCCCCTATTCTATCATAATGAATAATATATAATGTTGTTTGAAGCCATCTTATAAAAACTTTCTCAAATTTATATTTTTTTATGTTATTACAATATAGCTTGCATGTAACAGAGAAATACAAGAAGGAATTATGCGTAAAGATGAATTCCTATATTATTTTTTTATCTTGTTACATTCATTGTGACATAATTTTTTTTTATTATTTTTGTGGTCTGACATTTTTACAATTAGGGCATAGTAACTTGATGGTGAAATATCGAAATCGGATGGATCTAGGTCTGAAATCCGATTTCGTCCAAAGATCTGTAGCATGTGCGCTTAAGGTATACAAATTTGACACTAGCTGCCAAATATCTTTTCAACGATTGAGCTTCAAGTCTTTATTCGAATTCAGTTCAGTTCAGAAAATTTCACGTTACCTGACAATTGTTCAAAATTTCAAATTTCATCCTAAAACAGCTCTAATGTTGTTTTTAAAAAATGCTGAACTACAGTTTTTTTAATATAAAATATAAATAACACATGAGTTTTATGCCATTTAAAACATTGATAATAGCCTATTTATAAAATTTTTGATTCTTATTAAATATTTGCATTCCCTTTTGAAACTTTTAATTTATTTCTTGATCAGTTATAGTAATCATATAAAAATATTTCAATCATTTTTTTTTTCAAATAATTTCTTATGTGGAATTAAGATTCAAAATGAATGAATCCTGCAACTGATTATTAAGATTTAAAAATATTATTATATTTTTAAACATTAGAGAAAAACTTCTTCTACACATACAAGCATAACAGAAGGTTTATAAAAAAATAATTCTCAATCAATGGTGATAGAAATTTCAAGCGGAAGACATACAAACACATATACAAATCACAGAAAACAAATGTAAGAACAAAATAAAATGTTCATACATGAAAACCTATGAATAAAACAATTTATATAATGGGAGAAAATTTCCTTTTAAAAAAAGTGCATAGACCTATGCAAATTTTGAAAAGAAATAAAATACAATTCCTAATATATAAAATAAACAAACAATGAAAAATATTGAAAAAGAAGTGTAGAAAACGGTAAAAATAAATATACAGGATGGTCAAAAGCAACTTGGTTTACTTCGATATAACTGAAGCTAAGACTGATAAAGAAAACGAAACCAATTTCAAATACAGATTGTGGAATGCAAGAAGATTTAAATATCTATAGCAAAGACAAATATTAAAATTCGCTGATGCAATATTTTATACATAAGAAAGATCAGTTAAGTGAAAATTTTACGCTTGGACCAAATGAATCTCATGAATTCGGTGTTACTTATTAATCTTTGAGTACACATTTTTTATCATTTGATAATTAATAAAATTTCATTTAATCCGTTTTTCATGAGTTCATTGTATTCATTGACATGTTTTTGTTTCCGATAGTAATAAAATTTCTACCACTAGTAACATTTATTGCTAAAATAATTTCTTCACGAAATTTTTTTCTTAATGCTTTTCAGAATTTAGAAGTGAAATTTGATTTCATTACACTTATTAGTTTTTGTTACGTATGTCTGCAAATAGAGAAAGTTATTTTATGACCAATCTATATAAGCAAGAAAAAGCGTACAGAACTTACAATCTCAATAACAATTGTGCAATCCGATGTAGGTACAAAATGACGCTAAGGATTATTTGCTCTAGACAAATGTTATCAAAGAATACTGAACACCAAAGCTTGTTTTGGAAGAGAATTTATTGTATGCTATTATTTAATAATTGGCATACTGAACTTCACTGCTAAATCAGAACATAGGTCAGCAAATGACAAATTAAAATGATTAAGGTTTAGAGTAGTTTCAAAATATTCAATTATTATTGGATATGTAAAATTGTACAAATCTTCAGAATTACTGCATTAGGAAATATATGGAAAATGGAATAGAAATTTCAATACTTAGAAACATGAAAGAATCCAAATAAGATAAAAATTCGTAAGAAATAACCAAACTTACCTCCAGATTTGGCAATTTCTTACAGGAAAAAGTATATAATCACTTTAGGGCACAATTTTTAAAAATCATAAAATTATAATATTCAAAAAAATTACAAATAACTAACAGAAAAGATTTATTTAAAAAATGTTTATCCTTTATAATTTTAAAAAATTGATTTATTATTACAAAGCCTGTACAAAGTATTTAAAAATAATTATTTAAAAATAAACAATAATTCGTTTATAATCAATCAAATGAACAATTCTCTTTGTACTTGAAATGCACCAACTCTGAAAATAACTTTTCATTTAATCGAAAATTAAACTGTTAAATTTTTTTACTCTTTAAAATTTTTTGTTAGGAGAAAATTTTATTACTCGTTGCAAGGACCAGAAGAAAAGCATTTGCTGTATGAAATTACTTGTTATAACAAAGTACGACCAACAAAGGTTAATTTTTAGCTCAAGAAAAAGAATCTAGTTCAGTTAAATCTATAATTAAAAATTAGCGAAGATTCGCCTGTTTAATACTTAGAATACCTACAGAATTTTATTTGTCTAGCTAGCCGCTTTCTGAATTATCGTGTTTACTTATCTACAAATAGAGAAATGGAGAGACAATAAATCCTTTGATAAGCCTGTTCCAAAATTCGAAATATTGTTTGACAATGGATTCTAAAACTCTCCGCTCTTTTGCGCATGCGTTAGATAGGTTTGATTAATCAAAATAGGTGTGACAGGGGAGATAAAAGGAAGGGTTGTTTACATTTAACAATAAAATAAACTCGGATTACTTGCAGACTGAATTAAAATAATACTGTCACATCTAATACAAGCATATGATATATATACAAGTATAATATGAAAGTATCTAAATCAAGGTCAAAGAATGACGAAGAATTCCAGAAATGAGCTAATCCGTCCTCGTCTGTCCCCTTAATGAGATAGAATCATCGAAAAGAGATCATCTCAGAATGCTAAAACGAACAACATACCTATTATTTTGTTTATAAAACTATATGCCAAATTTCATCCGCATGCGTCGTTACATCATGTTTTCATGCATACAAACCAAAAGGTAAAAATACTGGATTGATGAATTTCCTCCAAACCTTTATTGAAATATATAATTTTCACAATATGAATTTTATTTATCTTGTTCACATTGCATTTTTGAATGATCGGTTCACAGTCAGACGGATTTACCTTTGTATCTTTTATTCCGGAAACAACTAGGTTTAAAATATGCAGATTCATTAAAAATCTCGAGTTTGGAATTTTCGATTGTGTGAACACTTCCTTCTTCTCCATGTACCAGATATAAACATTCCAATCATTTAATTATTGTTTGTATATTCTTGAAAAAATAAAAGACAAAGTGAAAAAATAAAGTTTTTACTCAATAAAGTTTGTTACGAAATTGTTATTTCTATGCACTTTATAAAGATATTCTTAGAGATTTTAACGAGAGTGAAATATTGACTTTTCTTAAGACGAAAAAATCTGATAAGATAAAAAGAAGTTTTTCTAAGAGATGTTCTTAACGATTTATTACGTACTCTTTTTCTCTGCTTATCTTGGCCATAATCACATACAAAAAATTTGAAGCATATGAGTTTTCCAGAATGTTGCTATTTAAAACTTGTTGCAATTAATTTTCAGATTTCTGATTTCAGTATAAAGCTTTTTTTTTTCTAAATTATTTCATTTACCTATATATTGGAGAGTATGCGAAAGTTTCTAGGAGACCATTATCCCTAGTTTCATTAATTTTGAATTATTTAATAATTGAGTCCTAGAATTATTTAATTATTATAATTTTGAAATGAAAAAGAAAATGTTTGATAAAGAAATTTTAAATGATCATAGTTTTTATGAAGATTTCAGTTAAAAACTATTTTTTGAGAAGTCTCTGTTGTTTACTCACATTTTACTTTTCCACATATAGCGCATTCCATATGAGCATATTTTATTAAAAAAAATTAAACTTGCGTTAGAATGCGAGTATCTGATATATATTTTGTGAATACTGAAAAAATATGAAAATAAGACAGTCCTACAATCATAAAATACATTTATTTTGCATTTGTTCTCAAGAATTATGTACTATATCATTAAACGATCATAGTATAAACAGTTTCAAATAATGAAAATGAATTTAATTGAAATAGGCAATAATGGTTTTAAAAAAATAAATACCTTTGATATTGTTTGGATTCTTAATGCCCAGAACAGAAAAAGCAACGAAAAGCGGTTCCAAAGAATACTGCATAACTTTTTTTTGAGGAAATACATAATAATAAAAATTGGAAAATTAAAAGCATGTTATTAATTACGTAATAAAATTAATAATCTGGAAAATGTTACTAGAAAATGCAGAATTTTGTTTAACAAAAATAATGAACTAATTTAATTAACTTATAAGTAAATAATAATTTAATTTTTTCTCTAATAACATGGTTGAACCATTGCTCAATAAACTAAAAAACAAATTAATTGATGATTAATTTGTATTAAGTTAATGATAATTTTATATTGTTTATTTACAATTCAATTTATTTTCTGTGTATTGTAACGTGATATTTTAAAATATTTATAACAAATGAAAAATAATCACAAATCTTTGACACCAAATAAACGAATATTTAATTTAGAATGCTCTACGATTGGACTTTAAAGAATTCCACAGAACTTCAACTTTATTATACATTACATTCATGAAACATTTCAATTTCTATTCGCTGCTGTTTACATACCAAAAGTTGTATTTTGTCACCCGATACAAACTTGATTGTAGCGTAATTTTTATTAGCCAATGTAGTGATGGAAGTTTGTTTTATCTCATGTGAATGACTCAAAACAGACTTTATAACGAATTCATTGTTATTCTGAGTGTCCAAAAGAAGTAGATATGTTAAAATAGAGAAAATATAGCAGCGAAAAATGGAGAAAGAGGAATTAAATTAATAATAATTAATAAATATCAATGTTTTATGTAATTCCCTATGAAATTTTAAATTGCTTGAAAGGCCAATCATCTTTCTTTACCTGCCAAAAAAATGAGTAATAAATTTTTTTTTTTCTTCAACAACAAATTGATTTAACTTTGATTTTTTTTTCGGGAAAATTAATTCCGTTTGACTGCTAATTGCCATAGATTTTATTAAAAATTTCGAGGAAAGAAATTATCAAAAAGGGTAAGAACAAAATAGCTGCATTAACAAGAACGTAAGAGTCGATCTTGATTTTTAAATACAAGTTTCACCAAGTTGTTAAGGAATTTAAAAATGTGCAGATCATTTAACAATAGAGTGTTTTCCAAAACGTTCAGCGCACTCTGTCCTACCATCCGTCCTCCTTAATTCATCAAGTTAAGATTTTCATTCAGCTCTTGATGTTTTTATAAACCTATTAATCGTCTCTTTCATCATTAAACTGT
This sequence comes from Argiope bruennichi, assembly GCF_947563725.1. NCBI lineage: Eukaryota > Metazoa > Arthropoda > Arachnida > Araneae > Araneidae > Argiope > Argiope bruennichi. Next base: position 37,279,052 of record NC_079152.1, on the reverse strand, counting down.
GAGGCAATGTGCATTTATCAATAATTTAGGCAATCGAAAAGATCTAAAAGGGAAAGAATTAAATAATATTTATTAAAAGTGAAAGAGAACGATGATTACTTAGTCCAACTGAATCTCAAAAGATTTAATAGTGTTCTCACGTCTGGAACTTTTCAGTAAGAAAAGTTCCCGAAATGTTGGTCCAAATACAAACAAATTTGGTTTAAAATAAATTTATGCCATTAATTTTTACTTCGATTGCTATAAATATTTTGGGTTTATTATTTTGTACTTAATTGTATGAGAATATAAATTTAAAAGTCTTTCATGTTTTTTTTCAATATAGTAAATCACATTCCTTATCTCATTGAACGATTAGATTTTAATTTTAGTATTTAGCTCATTTGCATTCAAAATTGATAGTTCTACTGAATTTTGAATGATGAAAGTGAAAAAATATTTTTATCATTATTAATTTGTTTATGATTATCACAGAAAAGTGTTTTATTACTACAGTGATCACTCTGTTTATCCCACGAGGTTCTTCAATATAAAATACAATTCACAATTATCTTATTCGAGTTTATCAAGAAATACTAAAAATATATTTAAATATTTTTAAGGATTTATTACATGCAAAATTACATTAAATCATATCATAATGAAGAACTATTTAATTTTAGAAAATAAAGATTAACATACGTGCATCCATTGCATCTGCAATTTATGAATAATATTATTTTCTGATTAACAGAATAGGCAAGAAATTCAATAATTAATAATTTTAAAATTTATTTACATGAAATAAAATATATAATAAATTATATAACTACTTGAACTAAGATGTTTAAAAAAAACCAAAAATTAGCTAAGGCAGGGAAAATCAAATTTTTTTTTACCAATGCAAACAAATGTAACTTGTAAAAAACTTAATAAATCTCTTTTCACCTTAGCTGTATATATATTTTCAGTTCAGCAAAATTATCATTTCTCAAAAATTTTTAATTTATGAAATACAAGAACATTAAAATTTCAAAAAAAGTCTCTATTGGTATTAGAAAATAATCGAAACATTTGAAATCTGACTTATTCAAAATTCTGAAAAATAAATATACAGTAGTTACATATTTTTAATTTTAAGTTTTTCAAATCGATGAATTATTGTGTAGGTCTGTAACATATCAAAACTCAAAATCAATATAATATGATTTAACTTAATCATCATAAATCAGGAGAGAATTAAGCCTCCTAAATTAAGAATACTGTCATATATATTTTATTTTTACTAATAGGGATAGACTATACTGTATTCTTATGCAAATAACAAATGAATTGAATGAATATTCGTTTACGATATCCATTCATCATATTTACCACCTTTAAGTTTTCTACCTGCAATATGAAATATGTCATTAAAATAAACCTTGAATTTTCAAGAAACGTATTTTCAAACATACAAAAATTTTATTATGTAGCGAAAAAAATATGCATATCTTTATTTTTATTGAATATTTTATTTTAAAGAATGAAAAAATAAAAGCAATAAATGAAACATAAAATCAAAAAGTTTCAAAAATATAAATTTCATTTTTTCATCAATAATTTCTACACTAAATGTATAGAACAGTTTATATAAAGAAATCAAGTTTGTTGCTTTTAATATTCAAAAATACTCTAGAATTGCAAGACATATTTTTCAGCTCACCAATGATGAAGAATAATGAAAAATCATTATATATTTCTTAAAGATTAAGTATAAAGATTCATAATATGTAAAACACTCCTACATAATTATAAATTAAGTGCATAATTTATGATCATTGACATACAATATGACATTACAGTTTAAAACATTGTTCACATTGTATGTGCGAAATGATTTTGATGTTGTGCTAGTAGATATGCAATGTATAACTAAAAGCATCCTATTATCTTTATTGCGTTTTTTTTTTATACTGCAAATGCATCAGTGACCAATTTCAAATAATAAGACATTTTGCCATAATGACAGCTTTTACTCTAGAAGGAAATTATCGACTACTTCTTAAAAAGTTTTTACAAGAATTTCATGTCATTTTAGCAAATGGAAGCAAGAAAGTTAATGAAAGGCATTGTGTTTAAGTCAAATCTGACGTTCTAATACGTTTCACGGCTATTGATGAATTTGTTTGTGCAGTTTAAGAATCCAGAAATCAGTCACAAAACTAATCTACTAATATTACAACCTTTGTAATGCAGTTTAACATTAATTATCCCTCATTAATTCGTTAAAGATAAAAAATATACGAGATAGTAAAAGTCATATATTTATTTTAAAGCGCACAATACTTGGAAGAAAAATAAATATTTTAATAGAATTAGAGCTTTATTCACTCATATTCCAATTACATCAACCATATCCCCATTTTCAGAGACAAAAGGCTCATTTCTTATGGAATTGAGTGAATTTTATTTTTGAATGAAAAGTAAAGTGACATATGCAGGGTACAGAAGTACATGTAAAAAATACAGAATATAACATACTAATAAAAATATAACATGATAAAATATATAATATAATAAATATATAATAATAAATATATAAATATATAATATAATAAACATAATAAAAAATATAACATAAAAGCTGTCATTACCCAAAACATATTAATACAAATGTCACAAAGTAAATGAAGGAAAATTAATCAATTAATCAAATAATTTTTTCCTTCATATATATATATATATATATATATATATATATATATATATATATATATATATATATATATGTGTGTGTGTGTGTGTGTGTGTGTGTAATGATATTTTAATATCTAATTTAATCCAAATTAATTTCCTAAATTTTTGCCCAATTCAGCCCATGTCAAAGCCATTCTAAAATATTCTCTTATTTCCTGATCTCATTCCACTTTTTAATTCAACTGAAGCTGTGTAAAAATTACTGTGCCATCATTTGCCCTTGAAAAGGTCAACACGGGTATTGAATTGACACGTGGCAGGAAATCCCATGTTATATAAGACTAGTGATCATTTGTTTCCTTCCTTCTCTCACTTCTGTTTTTGCGGCTGACATGCCTTGTCTGCCTCTCTTCTTATAAATATATTATGCCTTCGCGGGATGGATATTAACAAGAATTGAAAAAATCCAAAGTGTCTTCAAAACTGCCTTCTGCTTTTTAGAATTATGTGCTTACACACACACACACATACACACACAAACACATACACACACACACACACACACACATACACACACACACACACATACACACACACACATACACACACACACACACACACATATGCCCCCACACACACTCAGATATATGTATTCGAAACCAGAGTCAGCAAGGGTTTACCCATCTGTTAGTATATACTTTCACAAACATGTTAATGGAATAACTTAAATGGCTATGGCTTAAATGTATTAAGTTTAGTATTAGATTTTGAAACTACAATTCTATTTTTATGGCCATTATATTTCAGTCGGTCGAAACTAAAGCGCTTAAAATACACATTCGATTCTCTAATATTTTTGCATTCGTCAAATTTCAGCTATTAACACCAAAGATCGCACGCTAATACATTTTGTCGCAACGCGTGAGAAAATAGAGAATGTGCGAGAAAGTTTCGAAGTAATTACTCCCTCTGATTCAAAAGACTAGTTGTCTCATTTTTGTGGGACATCATACTACTTTTCAATTTTCAACGAACTAAAAACAGTAATTTATTACCTTCGATAGTTTCCTTAAATAAAATAAAAAATACTCTGTAAAATTAACTGCAGTTATTTGTATTTATAACACTGGTACAATTTTGATAAATGAGATATGGAGTTTCGTCTTTATATATTGTTTGTCGTTCTTTTAAGGTGTACGTACACACTAGAAGATTTTTTAAAAATTTTAACTTTAAAAATCCAGTTTTTTCACAGTAGGCCATTAATATATGCTTAAACTCATTTCAGTGCGAAAAAATCATATTACACTAATTATTAACAAATGAAATGATATTTAATGAGCTAATTAGCATATTTTTGGAAACATGATATCTTAAATTCTAATTTCTACAGACACACAATTCTAATTGGAATTTATGCCTTATATTTTTCTTCATGTTGTCTGCCTCAATCAAGTTATAAAAATATATAGTTGTTTTTAACAATTTTTTCATTATCGATGGACAGAAAAAGCGAGATTTTTTCTGTAATTTTAACTTTTAAATAGCTATTAAAAATTTATTTCTATTAATATAACTTTGATTGAGACGCAAAACATCCGCTATTACATACATATTATTTTGATATATAAATAATTGTATTTGGTTAATTTTTTGTTGAGTTATGATTGTTTGAATGAAGCAACATAGTGGAAAAATATCGTTCTTCATAAAATGAGTTTTAAAAAGCTAGAGTTTTAATGAACTAGAGTTTTTAATGAAAGCCCTTCAAGAAAAATAATTGTAACTCGAGAAATAATTCAAATATTGACAACATTTGGTATCATTTGAAAACTAAAGGATCAGAGAACATTATTAAGCAATAAAAAAAATATTCGATATTTTGAACGATTTTCGAAGTTTCAAGTGTGTACATACACCTTAAGCTTTAAGTATCTTTTGTTGATTTCCTTCATGAAAACCCTTAATTCATTAAGTTAAAATACAATTTGAACTTACCTTCTTTTAAATCACCTAGAAATATGTTAAGATGCTTAAAATATATATATATATATATATATATATATATATATATATATATATATATATATATATATATATATATATATATATATATATATATATATATATATATATATATATATATTATGAATAAGCAACGTACAATGAATTTTTTTTTTAAGAATGACATCAATACTAAAATAATATTTATTTCGTAAATATTAAACATGGAAAGAATAGCACACTTTAAAAGTAGAAAATTTTAATTACTAAAATATTTATATGTATGTTATGGATTACGTAACTTAATCCCATATATAAAACAGTGTTCCACTTTGATTATAATTAAGATAAATTCATGTCACCTTGTAGAAAAATGATTAAAATTGTCACTTCATTAAAATCATTCAAATCTATTAAATTGGTATTGCAGATTGAAAGTGAATATTATGAATGATTTTTTGGTGATTGATTTTCTTCTTGAGCGAAAAATTATTTTTAAAACTATCATTATTATGCAAAGCTTCCCGGATAATTCTAGAAAGTGAAACAAAGTAAAATAAAAATCTTTAATACTTGATACGAAACAGGCGAGAACAAATGAAACTTCATTTTATATGATTTGAAGAATTTGATACTTTAAGATTTATTCCTAGATAAGCATAATCATAATTATCCAAAGAAAAAAATTTAGGAGCAAACAGTACGAAATTAAATGAAAAAAAGCATTTTGCTAATGCCGTATTATAGCTAGAAAAGTATTTTGCCGTTTTCAAAGATTTAGAATTAAACTAGCCATTATGAAGTAGGAAACCAGTCAAATGGATAAATATATATATTCTAGAGTCTATACAGTATATTTAGATTTGTATGAATATTATTTTTAAATATAATTGTATAAAACTAAAGAAATAAATCTTGCATAAACCGACATCACTATAACATTCAAAAAAATATCACTGTTTAAAATTGAAGTAAAAATCTACACCTGTAATGTTCCAAGTCCAGCAATCCGAAATAATCTTAAAATTTGCCAATGCTTGAAAATTTGTATTCTATTTTTCAGAAAAATTTATATTAATACATTCAAATTTACTAATACTTGAATATTTTGGAAATCTAGCCATCAGAAAAGTGATTTTGGAATTTGCTAATACTTAAAAATTTGCGATCAAGCTGTCAGAAAAAATGATTTTCAAATTTGGAGTGCTTGATATCATCAGAAAAAATAATTTGTTGTAAATACAATATCACTGAATAAATTAATATAATTTTTCACTATACTATATTTATCGTTATTCTATCTTAGAGTAAAACAAACATTTCAATCATATACAAACTTACGGCAGTTGTTTTATGAATCGGAATAATTTATTTTAAACTCAGCGCCTTTAGCGACCAGCTATTTCGCCGGGATTAATGCTAGCTAAAATTTTCATGAAAATATTCTAGGTAATTTGATCTTTTAATAACTTCTTCAGCCAAATATTTTTGAAATTGAAATTTTGATAGTTATATACAGGGAGCGCGAAAAACTCGGACAAAGTTATTACATCATCAAATTTCTAAAATATGAATACAGAATTTCTAATTATAGAGAATTTCTAAAATATGAATACAGAAAACAGAGTTGAAGTCTAATGTTCACTAAACCTCTTTTTTTTTAATAATTTATGCAATAATTTGAAGAATCATTTAATAGAAATTTCTCTGATTCATCATAAAATTCAGTTCATAGTTTTACTTTAAAACAAAACGTGAATAGTAATATTTATATTTTTTCAGTCAATAAGTGTAAAAAAAAAAATTATGAATAAATTTTATACAGTCCTTTGGTAACAATGCATTGTATTTAGCGAAATATTCTAAGCAATAATTTTTAAATTTAAAATTCTCAATCTTCTGGGACTTAATTTGAACAAGTTATGAAGCTTTGTGTATCAACAATAATTACACTAGGCTAATAGACCTTGGAGGAACTTCGGACTCTTACTGACATGCTTATTTTAAGACGATTAGTGTAGTGGTCTAAAGTCATGCGTTTTTATAAGGTAATAATATTATAATTTTCATATCTCAAACAATTTTGTTCAGTAGATTTTTCAATTTATTTAAAAGGTTAGTGTCTCAAAATATTTTACTAAATTAGACTCATAGAACAGAGGTTTTGTTTAAAAATATATAAAATTAATAATTCATGAAGACATTTATTGACATAAACTACAAACTACTTTACTTCATTTAAACATTTTCCTATTAGATGCATATATAATAGCTAATGCTAATTGTTTATAAAGTGCTGAGTCGCAATTATAGTGGATATCCTGTACATATGTATCTGTTTTGTTTCTTCTAGTAAAATTGTCTAGCCTGTACGACGCCCAAACACACATATGTATGCAAACGCGCCCACATATACAAACAAACACTATCGCAAACATTATTCTTTATTATAAGTAAAGCTGATTATAATTTTAAAAAACCGGAAGAATCATAATGTAACCATGAATCTCTTATTTGTGAATGTACAACATTAAAATAACTTTAAAATTATGATTTTGAAAGACAAGAAGCACTTACTTTTAATGCTTTCAACTGAAAAACGAATAGAAAAATATAAAGAATGTCGTTATATAAATTTCTTATAAAAATTAGATTTTACCACAGTTATTCAGTTTGATTCGTTTACAAGACCAAGGGCATAAATAGTGCTGACATAATTAAATTTCTTACATTTTTCTAACCTTTTAAAAATATTTCGATAAATTATAATGCTGGTAATGATAATGAATTTCTTAATGATTTTCTATGCTTATAATCAGGAACCAAAAAATTCAAACATAAATGAATAATATAATTTTTAATATTTCACAAGTTTCACTACATAATACAGAACATATAAATATAAGAAGGTAAGAAATCAACCTATAAAATTTATGGATAATTACATGAGAATTATGTTGTAGTTTACAGAGAGCTCGACAAAACAAAGCAATTATTCTTTTAATTGCCATAAAAATTAATGCTAAATCCTTAGTGTTTTGATTCAATATTATATCATATTCATGATAATTCCTTAGGTCACGTTAATTTAAACTGTTTATTGATTTAAAGAAATAAACACAACATACAAACACATACACATAGAAAACGCTCCAGATACAATGTATATTATGAAATTATCATCAGTCATACAGAAGTAAACACTATAAGTAATGAATCAAAAGAGCATTACAAAGATATTAGGAATTTAGATGTGTGTATAGATATATAAAATCATTAAAAAGTATAGTAAATATTTAGAAGATATGAATTTTTAGTCTTAAAAGCATTGAAAAAATGTATAAATGATCTGAAATAAATATATTTAATATTAAAATAGTTAAAAAAACATTAAGAATTAAGAGGCGATTTTTACAAGAGCTGTTCTGTTGATTATATTGGATGAAATTAAAGGGAAAATTGTAGGAAAGTAAAAGTATAACATTACAATGCCAATAATAAGAAGGTTCCAGAAAAACAATTTAATGATTAAATTAAAGATTAGAGCTCTGTGGATTTCAAAAATGTGAAAAAAATGAGCATGAAGAGATTTTCTAAGCAATTTAAGTAATAAATTTTCAGCAAATTCGTAAAAGTGTAAGGACTGGGACTGAAAAATCAAGCATTCTAATCGTATATGGCAAACAGATAAAAAGCATTTGCATTGTGAGCGCACTGGTATTTACATCTCAAGCAACAAATAAGGATGGATAAATCTAATGTTGTATATATGTGCTTCAGTTTAAACAACATTTTCTTTTCTGTTTTATAAGTTTAATTTGGTTTACTTATATTAGCATCTCATTTTATAGCAACACTAGGGCTATTTTGGGATGGACCTCGAAATTTTAAACCGCGTTCAGATGGCGAGAATGACACTTGACTTGGCATCCTCTCGCCAAACTTCCGCACCCCACTGGAATGATATTTAGCTCCAATGGATTTAACGCGTACTAGGCCCCCTTACATGACAGTTTTTCGGTAGAATTCGATCTCAAATTGGAATTAGTAATTCGAATTCTTATTCCTTAGTAAGCTTGGACTGTACAGTAAAAAACAAGAAATCTACCTATTAAACTTTTGCGATCGAATCATAAAAAGTTTGGATTATAAAAAATACAAAAATGTATGATCCATCGAATTATAAATAGATTTACTTTTTTTTGTTCAATACTACCGTTTACTCTGCTATAGTATAACAAAATGAAAAATAACTCTTTACATTCTATATTACTTAACACGTTATAAATCGCTCATCTTATATATTTATTATTTGTTTGTGTGTTCAAACATCCTGTATACCTTCTATTAAATTTTCACGGCTAAAGAATGAAAAAATTAGATTAAAACATTCAAAAAATTATTGACGCAAACTATTTCAAGTCAATTTCTGCATATAATATCAGCAAATAACATTTGCATCATAACATTATCATATCAATTATTTTGATTTCATGTATCTTTAAACCATTTTATATATTTTAACTTTGCCATGTGGATGTGCATAGAATAATTAACAATGGTTTTACGATTACGACTAATAAATCTGAGTGTTTAATCTTTCAATCCAATTTTTGAAATTATACACAACTGCTAATTTTGCATTTTGGGAGAATTTGATTGATTTTTCTCCCTTATAAATTAATATAAAAAAAACTAAAACGATACTGTTTTGAAAAATGTGTATCAGTAAAATAATAGAATATGAATTTTATTCATGTCTGAAAGCAGTTTCAAAAATATAGAAAAAAAAATATTGTCGCTGTAATAAATTACTTTCATTTCAGATGATTATATCGTTTCCAAATTTAAGAAGTGAGACTATTTCTTAATTTTTCAATATACCTTGTCAGAAGCTGCCATATATAATTTAATACATACGTCGGCTTATATTTCCAAATAATATTTGGAACTGAACTAGGAAATATACCAAAACAGGCGAGTTAGCTCGTTTATTTACTAATCATGCTATAAATATTTTGGTACCCTGCATTAATAAAGGTTATTTCTAGAAAAGTTACACACATCTGATTCCATGAATGTATTAAGATTAAATGCAAAACACTTTCAAAAAATCTATTGCATCAAATACTATTACAAAATACGATAAAAGTACAAAGCAATATTGGGAAACAGAAATGTACAGACCGCACCAACTCAGATTTTGACAAAATTTATATATGATATTGGCATATTCACTTTTAAAATGACAAGACTGCTAAAACGGTTATTTTGCAAGCGATAAGGAAATCATGTATTCCACTTGTAAACCGATTACAACTACCTTCTTTTCTTCTAATTATCATCCAAGTTTAAGATGTCATACTCTTAAGAAATATGAATGAAACGCTTTTATTGTCTGTTATTAGATATTTGCTGTGAACTGATAGAATTAAGCAAAACCAGGCTTGCAAATTTAGAACCAATTACAATTACCATTTGAAATATAGTACTTATATTTTATGTTTTTATAATATAAAAATTATATACGGTAAGTATGGAATATTGCAAGTTTCAGATTTTAGGTAAGAATAAAAACTTGCATCCTGATGATTTCACTGAAAAGGGAAAAAAATAGTCATGCTGATTACTAACATCATAAATTATGTTTCAAAAATAGGCTTAAAATAATCTTTAAAAAATGTGAAGATATATCTGATAGAAAATTTCATTTATGTAAGCATTCAAATTATGTATTTTTTTATATAAAACAGATGTAAATGACGTATTACTTCACAAGATTTATTAAGAAAATGAAGCAATATATCTTTTATGCACATTTGATATTTTTATGCAGTTATGACAATCAATGACAATGTTTTTCTTATTTAAGCATTTAGTCTTCACACATATTTTTGACATTATTTTCGTGATATCTGTATTTCCACAACAGTGCGATTTTTTTTAGTAAAAAAATATTTTCTACACAAAAATCGTGTACTGTTCTGACATAAAAGTAAATAGAACTTTTTTTTTTAAATTTTGAAACAAGGGATTTAATTAATCATGTTACACTATAAATTCTTGATGATCACAGAGCATTAAGAAAGAAGAATTCTTATAATGATTTCATTTGTTCTAATCCTATACTTGTATGAATGTTAACTAAACATTGCTTTGAGATCTTTCTGCAATTATTTATTTTATATTAGAGAGCGGTATTGCATCATGAGACGTCTTAATAATCCAAGATATTGTGAAATAATAGTTAATTTCGTTAGAGATATATGAATAATTAATCATTACTATATGCTATTTAATTTTAAAGTGTTTATGACAAAGAAAATTATATAAAATTTCTCGAATATAGATGTAATTGGTTTTTAACATCTCTTGTATTGCTTGATTTGAATCAATAGCAATTCCCACAAAACATTAAAAAACGATTATATTTGAAAAGAAATAATTAAAAAAATACAACTTACCATAATGGAATGAAAGCAGAATCACATACAAAGCGAAGAATAAAGTACTTGTCTTAACTCTAGCCATTTTTCATCTAAACTATGATATGGCATAGCGTGAAGTTTATTTTTGATTGACATAAAAATAGTCAGAATAAACATCTCTGTTATTTTAGCTGCCAATTTCAATTGTATATAAAATTGCGCAACTAAATGATGCAGTTTCTATCGAAATGTATGATCTCTTCCGATTGTAATTTTTTGAAAATTCTTAGTCAATGTAAACTTAATGAGAAAATACATTAAAATCATAACATTTCATAATGAACCACGGTATATTATTTTAATTTTTAAAAATCTTTTATCTCTCTTTTTAAATAATTGAAATGAGCAAAAAATTTGTATAAGTCAGTCTGATACAAAATTCTTCGTTTTTTTTTAATGGAATTGTAAACAATTTAAATACAATCACACACACACACACACACAAACACACACACATATAAAAAACTATTTCGGAAATGGTTGTTAATGGTTGTTGTTATGGCAGAAATTTTATTTAACGAGTGTTTTAGTATATTATTTTACACTCCTAAAAACCTTTTATCTTTCACTTTAAATAAAGGAAATGAGCAAAATATTTTTCATACAGATTTATCTGTAACAGAATTTTTCATTCCAAAGGAACCGAAAACAGACTGGATACTTAAAAACCAGTATTTTTGGAACGATAGTTTTTATTCAATAAATAGTATTCATTTAAATTCATTTAATATTGCCTAATCTCAACATATCAAAAATGCCTGCAATTGTATATATATATATATATATATATATATATATATATATATATATATATATATATATATATATATATATATATATATATATATATATATATATATATATATATATATATATATATACTAGCCGCCTTTGGCGACCAGCCGGTTCGCCAATCTTAATGTTCGTTAAAATTTTAATAATTAAATATTTTATGCAATTCCTACTTTAATAACTTCTTCATCAAAATATTTTAAAACTTCAAATTTTGATATATAATTCACTCATAATATTATAAACGCCTTCAGTCACAACGTAATATGTATCTCTCTCTTTTCTGTTAGTTCCCGTAGAATTTATACTATAAATTAAAGTGGAAAGGATTAATCTGCAATCAATATAATAATATGAAACAAAGTATTACTGAACAAAGTATTTTTTTGTAATATGATTACTGAAAAGAGTCACTGAGCGTTTAAACTTTATGGGCACTAAAGAATATCTTTCCTAATTTATGTAATATTTCAAGAATTTGTCAACAAAATATTCTCAGATTCATCATGACCAGAACGATTCATTAACAATGTTTAATTTTAAATGCATCAAACATTAAGAAAATAAAACGAATCGTTTAAAATAAACGGTTGAAAACAGGTTAAAAAAAAACTACTTAAAAAACGATGTACTTAAAACTATAAGCGTATACAAAAAATATATAACTAACTTAAATACAATTTACTTAAAAAAGCATGCAACTAATCTAAAAATAATTTAAATCGAGTCCGCTTCCGTTGAAATGTAAATAATTATAATACAATGCGCATGCGTGAATTTTCAACGCCAGTTACGGAACGCAAATGCGTGATTTTTTCTACGCCAGTTGGGGTAACGCTATGCAGATTAGAAATTTTTAATTTCCTTTATCCTGTTTTATTTTAATTCAAAAGTACTTAAGAATGAATCTGAACGATCGATTCATTAACAATGTTTCATTTTAAATGCATAAAACATTAAGAAAATAAATAGAATCGTTTCAAATAATCAGCCGAAAAATCTTAAGCCTAGCCTCATGACTGTTGGGAAAAAAAATTGAAGCCGTACTCATTTGGCGATTTGAAGATTTTTTTGGCGGGAAAGTTAGTTTTTAATTAATAATTAAAATTCTAATTAAAAATTCAAAAATAGGGCTATCCTATCTTTTAAGTTAGATCAAACTGCACATGGTGTGCAAATTTGATTAAAATCGGTTAAGTAGTTTAGGAGTCCATCGCGGACAAACAACGTGACACGTAATTTATATATATTAAGATATATATATATATATATATATATATATATATATATATATTAATATATATATATATATATACACAATCACTGGCATTCTGCTCACATGAAATCTTCCTGTCCACCTGTAATAGGGTGACGTGCTTTTAAGTTAGATCAAACTGCACACGGTGTGCAAATTTGATTAAAATCGGTTAAGTAGTTTAGGAGTCCATCGCGGACAAACAACGTGACACGTAATTTATATATATTAAGATATATATATATATATATATATATATATATATATACACAATCACTGGCATTCTGCTCACATGAAATCTTCCTGTCCACCTGTAATAGGGTGACGTGCTTCAAAAGACGATGAATGAAGTCCGGCCCATTATTTTATTATTAAAATAGTTTGGTCGCATATGATTTCGAATAAATCCATTAAATGTCTACTTGTATATCGGTCTGATTATTGGTGCGTACCTGAAAACAATAGTTAAAATTCACAATATGCATGTTAAAGTAGTACACTACCTTAATGGTTGATTGGCATCAAATTGTGGATTGAATTCGTCATAGGGTAAATTTGCTGTGGCTTCCAAAGTTTGCTATGTAAATTTATAATGCAAAATCTTTCGAAATATTTTATGCATTTGTAAACATTATTTTTTTACTGTGTTCCTGAATTTTGACTGTTTCTGATTGTCAGACTGTTTTATTTTTTTCTCGTTTCTTTTTACTAAATATTAGCACATTTACTAAGTTCTGTTGTTTTTTTAGTAACCATTACTATTTTTATTTGCAAGCCTATTTATGGTTACACCATGCAATTCGAACCTTTGTTTTCGATGCAGTAACGTAGGAGTGGCTGGGTTATTTTGGTAAACTGATTGTCCACTACTAAGAGTCATAATGGCTCTAGCATTAAGCATTAGTCATAAAAGCTCTAAGGATAAGGATAAGGGGTGGTATAAGTCGAGTCTATACGCATTTAAACACGATAAATAATAAAATGATGAAACTAAGTAAATGAAATAATGCTATGTGATATTGCCGATCTGTATTGATAAATGAATTGACGGTATCCATTAAATTATGGCAGGCTCTCATAACGATGTATTGATACAGACTTTAATATCAAACTCTGTAAATAAATGAAAAAAGAGTCACTAACATATCAAGTTTATATACTTGTTCATTTCAATCCATTTGTTACTCCCACACACGATGAATAAAATTCGTGAAAAAAGATCATGTAGCTTTTGTGATTCATGACATTTCTCTTTCATTTTGAAACGTTTCAAGATATTTTTTATGAAAGTCAAAATTTACTGACTTCAATGGATATGCAATTTATTTCAGAAGGCGCCATGAAACACTCTGTGTATGGAATTGTATTGGTGAGTGGGAAGAACTGCAAAATGAATGCTCAATTCTTTTTTTTTATCATCTTACAAAATCAACAGAAAATAACCCCAATTATAAGAAACTATAAATGTATAAGAAAGTGTCGGAAAGAACATTGCTATTCGTTAGATGACGGTTAAAAAAACTTTTGAATATACATCCTACTTTAAAAATTTTTTTTCCTGAGTGTGACATATGTAAATATTACGATGATAAAGAAGCTATTTATTGAAGATTTTATTGCAATTATTTAATTATATTCTTTATTACTTGATAGCTAATAAAGTACTATATTCTACATATAGAAAAGATTATTTTATCGTTAATGTTGCCACTTTTCCTTTTCGCTATCGACATTAGTGTCATCATAATCTTCGATAACTGCCGAATTCTTCTGAATGTCCATAGGTATATGAGTAAAAAAGAAAATTTACTATAAACTAGATCAGATTTGAATTGGTTAGTCTGTTTTCTTCTTTTCCATTTTCACATTCAAAATCATTATAATTATGTAAATACCTTAAGTCATCCTGTATTACTAATTATCTGTAATGTTTAAGTCTCATAAAACCGCGAGTCTTCATTGTTAAATGTAAACATCTCCTATTTTCATCTTTCCTCTCACCCCTATTTTGTCGAATGAAATCCATCCTAACGCATGCACAAAAGCGTGTTGGGTTTTACAATCCGTTGTCAAACGATATTTTATAACTTCTCTTGATTGTACGATGCAACTTTGTATTCACAGCGTAATTAATTTCGCCCGTTAGGGAGACATAAAAACAAAAACGTATACTATTTTGCTATGTTGACGACCCCTGAACATATAGTGGGGACAATTTAAAAATATCTAGTAAATACCAAAAAAAAAAAAAAAAAAAAAAAAAAAAAAAAACGGTATTTAAACTTGTGATTACTGGTATTACAAAATTGTACAAATGGCTCAAAATACCGGTATTCGGTATCCCGGTATTGCAATCCCTACTCGTGATTGTTTCAAACCAGTTTAAACTGGTTAATGACTTAAATTAATTAAGACAAATAATGACTTATAAAGTAATAATGTTTTCACATGATAACTTAAAATTTGCAATAGTATATTTCATTTTAATTTTTTATAATTATTTTAATTGCTTTCGCTTTTATGTTTATATTTTTTTGGTACTCGTTTACAACGAAAAATAATATATGATTGGTTATTAATATTTTACAAAGATTGCTAAAAAAGCGAGTATATAAATAAAATTATCTTAAAAAAACTGAATTAAATATATGAATAAATCAACTATAAAAGACTGTGGGCAGAGAAAAAAAATCTGATGTAGAAATATAATTATATTTCCGATTACTTGGTTATCTCTGCTTCATTTTATTTCATGGGGTGAGGGGGGATCGTGAAAGTTTAATCGTTTGACCGCATTACTAACTTTTTTGCTTTTCACTTAAAATCGTCCAGGTTTGATAGTTATGGCATTCATATCAATGACAAATGGTTTGGGAGCTGTCATTTTCAAATTAATATTCGCTAACAATAAAACAATATGATCTGATATATTCAGAAATCTCTTGTATATATGCGTATAATACATTTTTGTATATTTCATGCACATTTAATGAACTAGAAAAATTTTAATACATTAATTTGTTACGATTTGAATTATATTATAATTTTCTATTATTTATAACATATAATAATTTTTAAATCGTAGTACATAAATTTACATTTCTCCCATTCCATGTTTCACACATATTTGATGGAAATTCACGAGCCTTTGTATTTTCTAAAGAGGAGCCATTGATAACTTTTACTATCATTTTTATGTTCAGAGTTCGAAAATGAATTACAAATAATTAATTTTATTTTTAAAAAAATATGTTACTCAGCGTTACAGAAGAACGATGACAAATACTACAATGTTGAAATCATGATTGCAGAAATCAGCCATTTTAAAACAAACTTTCCACTGCTATATTTCCTCAAATATTTAATGTCTTATACTCTTTGCCATAAAAATATCACAGCTACACTTAACCTCCAACTTTCCACAACATCATTCCTTGTTTTTATAACCATTATTTTCTAAAAGGAATTACAAATAAAGACACTCCATTTAATTTGTGTATTTACACTTCATTATTTAACAGAATATAATCAATTCATAGGTAATAGTTTATACTTGATGCACTTTAACTAGGATTTCCTTCTTTAATAAAATATATATCACATGAATAATATGTTTTAATTTGAATCTATTGTGCCGTTCTTTATTACTATCAAGTACGAGAAAACTAATTTTATGCTAAGAAAATGAATTTGAGAAAATAAACAAAGCAGTCAGCAAAAGTATAAATTATTTTCCGAAAATGTTAAATTATATAATGAGTATGTATATATTGTTAATATATGTATTTATAACTACAAGCATTTTTGATATATAGTGAGTAGGCAATATTAAATCAATACTATTTATTGAATAAAAACTATCGTTCCAAAAATACTAGTTTTTAAGTATCCCTTCTGTTTTACGGTTTCTTTGGAATGAAGAATTTTGTGACAGATAAGTCTATAAGAAAAATATTTTTCTCATTTCATTTATTTAAAGTGAAAGATAAAAGATTTTTTAGGAGTGTAAAATAATATACTAAAACAGTCGTTAAATAAAATCGTTACAATAAACAATTATTTCTGAAATAGTTTTTGTGTGTGTGTGTGTGTGTATGTGTTTGTATTCAACTTGTTTACAATTACAATTGTGTGTGTGTGCGCGCGCGCGCGTGTGTGTGTGTATTCAAATTGTTCACAATTCCTTTGGAAAACAAGAAGAATTTTATAACAGACTGACTTATAAATTTTTTTTGCTCATTTGTGTTATTTAAAAAGAAAGATAAAAGATTTTTTAAAAATTAAAATAATATACCATGGTTCATTATGAAATGTTATGATTTTAATGTACTTTCTCAATAGGTTTACATTGATTAAAAATTTTCAAAAAATTTCAGTGGGAAGAGATAATATATTTCGATAGAAACTGCATCATTTAGTTGCGCAATTTTATATACAATTGAAATTGGCAGCTAAAATAACAGAGATGTTTATTCTGACTATTTTTATGTCAATCAAAAATAAACTTCACGCTATGCCATATCATAGTTTAGATGAAAAATGGCTAGAGTTAAGACAAGTACTTTATTCTTCGCTTTGTATGTGATTCTGCTTTCATTCCATTATGGTAAGTTGTATTTTTTTAATTATTTCTTTTCAAATATAATCGTTTTTTAATGTTTTGTGGGAATTGCTATTGATTCAAATCAAGCAATACAAGAGATGTTAAAAACCGCTCACATCTATATTTCAGCAATTTTATGTAATTTACTTTGGGATAAACACTTTGAAATTAAATTGCATATATTAATGATTAATTATTCATATATCCCTAACGAAATTAACTATTATTTTACAATATCTTGGATTATTAAGACGTCTCATGATGCAATACCGCTCTCTAATATAAAATGAATAATTACAGAAAGATCTCAAAACAATTTTCAGTTAATATTCTTCCAAATATAGGATTAGAACAAATGAAATCATTAAGAATTGGTCTTTCTTAATTTTATGTGACCATCAAGAATTTATAGTTGAGCATGAATTATTAAATCCCTTGTTTCAAGATTTAAAAAATAGTTCTATTTACTTTTATGTCAGAATAGCAGACGATTTTTATGTAGAAAATATTTATTTACAAAAAAATAATCGAATATTTCAAACTTCTATTGATTTTGTTGAAATTCAGACATCACAAAATAATGTAAAAAAATATGCGTCGAAACTAAATGCCTAAATAGGAAAAACGTTGTCACTGACTGTCATAAATGCATAAGAAATATTAAATGTGCATAAAAGAAATATTGCTTCATTTTCTTAATAAAACGTATGAAGTAATACATCATTTACATCTTTTTTATATAAAAAAATTACATAATTTGAATGCTTACATAAATGAAATTTTTTATTAGATATGTCTCCATATTTTTTTAAAGATTATTTTTAGCCTATTTTTGAAATTATATGATTTTTAGTAATCAGCATGATTATTATTTTTTTTTGTTTTTGTTTTTCAGTGAAATCATCAAGATGTAAGTTTTTATTCTTCCTTAAAATCTGAAATTAGCAATATTCAATACTTACCGTATATAATTTTTATATTATAAAAACATGAAATATAAGTACTCCATTTCAATTCGTTCTCAATTTGCAAGCCTGGTTTTGCTTAATTCTATCGGTTCACAGCAAATATCTAATAACAGCCAATAAAAGCGTATCATTCATATTTCTTATGAGTATGACATCTTAAACTTGGATGATAATTAGAAGAAAAGAAGGCAGTTGTGATCGGTTTACAAGTGGAATACATGATTTCCTTATCGCTTGTAAATAACCGTTTTAGCAGTCTTGTCATTCTAAAAGTGAATATGCCAATATCATGTATAAATTTTGTCATAACTGAGTTGGTGCGTTTTGTACGTTTCTGTTTCTCAATTTTGCTTTGCACTTTTATCGTATTTTGTAATAGTAGCTTATGCAATAGATTTTTTGAATGTGTTTTGCATTTAATCTTAATACACTCATGGAATCAGATGTGTGTAACTTTTTCTAGAAATAACTTTTATTAATGCAGGGTACAAAAATATTTATAGCATGATTAGTAAATAAATGAGCTAACTCGCCTGTTTTGGTATATTTCCTAGTTCAGTTCCAAATATTATTTGGAAATATAAGCCGATGTATGCAGAAAATAATATATGGCTGCTTCTGACAAGGTATATTGAAAAATTAAAAAATAGTCTCACTTCTTTAATTTGGAAACGATGTAATAATCTGAAATGAAAGTATTTTATTACAGTGACAATATATTCTTTATCTATATTTTTAAAACTGCTTTCAGCCTTGACTAAAATTCATATTCTAATATTTTACAGATAAACATTTTTCAAAACTGTATCGTTTTAGATGTTTTTACATTTATTTAAAATATAGAAAATGACTTAAAGATTCTTGAAGTCAAAATAATTGATATGATAATGTTATGACGCATATATTATATGTCGATATTACATGCAGAAATTGACTTTAAATAGTTTGCGTCAATAATTTTTTGAATGTTTTAATATAATTTTTTCATGACTTTAACCGTGAAAATTTAATAGACGGTATACTAGATGTTTGAACACGCGCATATTCATTAACAAGTAATAAATAAAATGAGCGATTTATGTCGTGCTAAGTGATAAAGAATGTAAAGAGTTATTTTTCAAACAAACGACAGTGTTGAACCAAAAAAAAAAGCAAATCTATTGATAATTTGATGGATCGTACCTTTTTGTATTTTTTATAATCCAAACTTTTTATGATTCGATCTCAAAAGTTTAATAGGTAGATTTCTTATTTTTTAAAATACATTCCAAGTTTACTAAAGAATAAGAAATCGAATTAGTAATTCCAATTTGAGACCCGATTCTACAGAAAAACTGTCGTGTAAGCGGCTCTAATGCACGTTAAATCCATCGGGGCAAAATATCCTCCCGTTGGTGAGGTGCGGAAGTTTGGAGAGAGGATGCCAAGCCAAGTGTCATTTTCGTCATCTGAACGCGGTTCAAAATGTCGAGGTCCGTTCCAAAAAAGTCCTAGTGTTGCATTAAAACGAGATGGTAATATAAGTAAACCAAACTTAATTTATCAAACAGAAAAGATAATATTCTTTAAACTGAAGCACGTATAGAAAACATAAGATTTATCCATTGTTATTTTTTTGCTTGGGATGCCCACATTGCAATTGTATTTTATCTATTAACCATATGCAATTAGAGTACTTGTCTTTTCCGTCCCATCCCTGCACTTTTATGAATTTGCCGAAAATTTGTTATTTGAAATACTTAAAAAACACGTCATGCTTATTTTCTCACATTTTTGAAATACACAGAGCTCTAATCTTTAATTTAAACATTAAATTATTTTCACTGAAACCATTTACTCATCAATTACAATTGCATTGTAACGTTATACTTTTACTTTGATATATTTTTCCCCTTTAATCTGGTGCAATATAATCAATAGAACGGCTCTTGCAAAAAACGGCTCTTAAATTTTTAATGTATTTTTCATTATTTTAATATTAAATATACTTATTTCAGATATTTTATACATTTTTCAATGCTTTTAAGACTCAAAATTCATATCTTCTAAATTTTAATATATTTTTTAAATGATTTTAGATAGTCTGTACACACATATTAATTCCTAATAGCTTTCTAATGTTCTTTTGATTCACTACTTATAGTGCTTATTTCTGAATGTCTGATGATAATTTCATAATGCACATAGTAACTGGATCTTTTTCTATGCATGTGTGTTTGTATATAGTGTTTATTTATTTAAATCAATAAATAATTTCAATTAACGTGAACTAAGGAATTAACATGAATTCGATATAAAATTGAATGAAAACACTAATGATTTAGCATTTAATGTTATAGAAACTAAAGGAATAATCGTTTTGTTTTGTCGAGCTCTGTATAAACGACAACAAAATTCACATATAATTGTTCATTAATTTTATAGGTTGATTTCCTACTCTCATATATTAATATGTTCTGTATTAGGTAGTGAAACTTGTGAAATATTAAATATTATTTCATTGCTGTTAGAATTTTTTGGTTTCTCATTATAGGTATAGAAAATCATTTAGAAATTCATTATCATTACCAATAATATAATTTATCGAAATATATTTAAAAGATGAGAAAATATAAGAAATTTAATTATTTCCAGCACTATTCATGTCCTTGGTCTTGTAAATGAATCAAACTGAATAACTATGGTAAAATCTAATTTTTATAAGAAATTTATATAACGGCATTCTTTATATTTTTCTATTGGTTTTTCAGTTGAAGGCATTAAAAGTAAGTGCTTCCTGTCTTTCACAATTATAATTTTAAAGTTATATTCATGCTGTACTTTCACAAATAAGAGATTCATAGTTGCATTATGATTCTTCAGATTTTAAAAATTATAATCATCTTTATTTATAATAAAGAATGATGCGTGCGCTTGTGTTTGTTTGTGTGTGTGGGCGCGTTTGCGTATGTGTGTCTGTTTCAGCGTTATGAAGGCTGGACTATTTGATCTAGAAGAACCAAACCAGGTACATATGCATAGGATATCCATTATAATTGGGACTCAGCACTTTTATAAACAATTAGCATCAAGCATATGCATCTAATAGGAAAATGGTTAAATGAAGTAAAGTAGTTTGCAGTTTAAGTCAATAAATGTTCTTGTGAATTAACATTAACATAATTAATTAGCAAAATATAACAAATAATAACAAGAGTAGTCTTTAACTAAGAAATAAATTTAGGTGGTTCCAAAGTGGCCGCCTTTTTCAGTGATACAGAGGCTGAAACGCTTATTGAAATTTTCAGCAATGGGCAGCAAGTTTTCCATTTTTTTTTCTTCTATCCCATTTAATCTATCCCATTCCCACCGAAGCCATTGCTTTAGAGAGTTCAAACTTTTGTGTAATTTAGTGCAAGCCCTAGACTCCAAAATGGACCATACATTGCAATCATGGGATTGAGATTCGGCGAGTATTGTGCCCACTCTCCAATTGATATCAAGCCAGGAAAATGCGCCTTGAACCACTCTTCTGTCTTTTTAGCCTTTTGAGCTAATGTGGAGTGGTGTTGAAGCGTATACTTTACATTTCCGATTTGCTTTTTGTCCCACGGAAGTATAACAGTTCCTAGAATAGCCCATTGGTACATTTTTTATTATTTATTTTAAATCCCTCATCCACAAAAGCAGAGGTATTTTGGAGCTTGCGCAAATTCTGCCCCAGACCATGACCGACTTTGGATGTTGTCGATGTTCAACAATTGCTGAATTGCTTGGAGCGTCTACAAGCCTGATTCCATCGTTCTGGGAGCTGTGAGCTTGTTGGACTGCAAAGAGCTTCTCATTAGTGAAAAGGAATCTCTCCCAACGCTGACTTGCGGCCCGTTTTCAAACGTTTTCGGTATCTTTGGAGCAGTACGAGTTTGTTTTCTTCAATGAGAAACTGAACTTTTTCACACTTGCAAAACTTCAGTCCAAGTTCTGTGTTTGCCATTCGTCGCACCGATCGTTCCCTTATTTCCAGTTCACGAGTGACCTTTCTGATGGAAACCCTCGAATTTCATTGAACTCGCTTTTTGATGGTTTTATGGCTATTGAAAGTGTTCACCATACGTTTTCTTTTCCTTCCTTTAAGGCGACCATCATTAAAGTGACAGATTACATCAGTCACCGTCTGCCGAGACACATTAAGCAAACGATCGTTTTTCTTACTCTAAAATAGCAAGTCTTTTGTTTGACGTTGTAAAAAAGCCCCAAAACATTATATAAACTAACAGATACATTATAAAATATCTTATAATTGAAGTGGTACACTAAAAGAAAGGATCACACATTAAAAAGAAATTATTTAACTTATATTTTATGATGTAATAACTTCGCACGAGATTTTTTTTTTTTTTTTTTTGCCGTTCCCTGTATATAACTATCAAAATTTAAATTTTAAAAAATATTTTGCTGAAGAAGCTATTAAAATACCGAGTTACATAGAATATTTTCATGAAAAGTTTAGCTAGCATCAATCCTTGCGAAATAGCTGGTAACTAACAGCGGTGAATTTAAAATAAATTTGTCCGATTCTTAAACAAACAGTTGTAAGTTTGTATTATGATTAAATGTTTGTTTTCCTCTAAGATAGGAAAACGATACATATAGTATACTGAAAAATTATATTAATTTCATTCAATGATATTGTATTTGGAACAAATTATTTTTTCTGATGATATTAAGCACGCCAAATTTGAAAATCATTCTTTTCCGACAGCTTGATCGAAAATTTTCAAGTATTAACAAATTCCAAAATCCTTTTTATGATAGCTAGATTTCCAAAATTTTCAAGTATTAGTAAATTTTAATGCAATAATATGAATTTTTCTGAAAAACAGAATAAAAATTTTCAAGCATTAGCAAATTTTGAAATTATTTCGAATTGCTGGACTCGGAACATTACAGGTGTAGATTTTTACTTCAATTTTAAACTACGGTATTATTTTGAATGTTATAGTTATGTCAGTTTTCGCAAGATTTATTTCGTTAGTTTTATACAATGATATTTTAAAATAGTATTTATACAAATCTAAATATACTGTATAGACTCTAGAAAATTTGATTGGTTTCCTTCTTCATCCTGGTTAATTTAATTCCAAATCGTTGAAAAGCGCAAAATACATTGCTAGCTATAATATTTAAGCAAAATGCTTTTTTTTTAAATTTAATTTTGTACTATTTGTTTCTGAATTTTTTTTTGTTTGGATAATTATGATTATGCTTATCCAGGAATAAATCTTAAAGTATCAAGTTCTTCAAATCATATAAAATGAAGTTTCATTTGTTCTCGTCTGTTTAATATCAAGTATTAGAGATTTTTTTTACTTTGTTTCACTTTCTAGAATTATCCGGGAAGCTTTGCATAATAATGATAGTTTTAAAAATAATTTTTCGCTCAAGAATCAAATTAATCACTAAAAAATCATTCATAACATTCATTTTCTGCAATACCAATTTAACAGATTTGAATGCTTTTAATGAAGTGACAATTCTACTCGTTTTTCTACAAAGTCACATGAATTTTTCTCAATTAAAATCAAAGAGGAACAGTGTTTTATGTATGGGATTAAGTTACGTAACAAATACATATTAATACATATATTATTATACATTATTTTAGCAATTAACATTTTCTACTTTTAAAGTGTATTTTTCTTTCCATGTTTAATATTTAGGAAATAAATATTATTTCAGTATTGATATCATTCTTAAAAAAAAAATTCACTGTACGTTGCTTATTCATAAAAAAAATTATTTATATTTTAAGCATCTTAATTTATTTCTAGATGATTTAAAAGAAAGTAAGTTCAAACTGTATTTTCACTTAATAAATTAAGGGTTTTCATGAAGGAAATAAAAAAAAGATACTTAAAGCTTAAAACAACGACAAACAATATTTGAAGACTAATATATATATATATATATATATATATATATATATATATATATATATATATATATATGAATATATGAAGGAAAAAATTATTTGATTACTTTTCTTGATTTACTTTCCGTGACATTTGTATTAATGTGTTTTGGGTACGTATGTACGTATGTTATATTCTGTATTTTTATATGTATTTCTGTAACATGTATATGTCACTTTTCTTTTCATTTAAAAATAAAATTCACTCCCTTCCATAAGAAGTGAGCTGTTTGGCTCTGAAAATGGGGATATGGTTGATGTACTTTCAATACGAGTGAATAAAGCTCTAAATTCTATAAATATATATCTTTTTCTTCTAAGTATTGTGTGCTTCAAAATAAATATCTGACCTTCAATATCTCTAATATTTTTTATCTTTAATGAATTAATCAGTGATAATCAATGTTAAACTGCAATACAAAGGTAGTAATAATAGTAGATTATTTTTGAGACTGATTTCTGGATTCTTAAGCCGCACAAGCAAATTCATCAATACCTGTAAAACGTATTGGAATGTCAAATTTGACCTTGAAAACACAGTGCCTTTCATCAACTCAGTTGACTCACCAAGTTTCTTGCTCCCATTTGCAAAAATGGCATGCAGTTCTTGTAAAAAATTTTAAGATTGATTGTTTGATTGTTTTTTTTTATGACGCAAGGGCCAATACTGGCCAAGCTGTGCCAGAAGAAAGCCAGCTTTTAAGAAGTAGTAGATAATTTCCTTTTACAGTAAACGCTGTCATTATGGCAAAACATTTTATTATTTGAAATTTGTCACTGATGCATTTTCAGTATAAAAAACGCATTAAAGATACTCGGATGCTTTTAGTTATACATTGTATATTTACTATAAATTGTATGTCAATGATTATAAATTATGCACTTAATTTATAATTATGTAGGAGTGTTTTACATATTTTGAATCTTTATACAGTTGACTAATAATCATTGGAAATTGAATCTTTAAGAAATATATAATGATTTTTCATTATTCTTTATCATTGAACAGCTGAAAAATATGTCTTGCAATTCTTGAGTATTTTTGAATATTAAAAGCAACAAATTTGATCTCTTGATATAAACTGCTCTATATATTTAGCGTAGAAATTATTGATGAAGAAATAAGCTTTATATTTACTGATATTTTTTGATTTTATGTTTCATTTATTGTTTTTATTTCTTCATTCTTTAAAAAGAAATATGCACTAAAAATAAAGATATGCACATTTTTTTTTTTTTTTTTTTGCCACATAATAAAATTTTTGTATGTTTGAAAATACGTTTATTATAAATTCAAGATTTTTTTTTAATGAACATATTTAAATATTACAGGCAGAAAACTGAAAGAGGGTAAATATGATGAATGGATATTGTAAATGAATATTCATTCAATTCATTTATTATTTGCGTAAGAATACTGTTTAGTCTATCCCTATTAGTAAAAATAAAATATATATGACAGCATTCTTAATTCAGTACTCTTCTCTCATGATTTATGGTGATTAAGTTAAATAATTCGAGTTTTCAATTTTAATATGCTACAGACCTACACAATAGTTCATTGATTTGAAAAACTTAAAATTAAAAATATGTAACTACTGTATATTTATTTGTCGGAATTTTGAATAGGTCAGATTTCAAATATTTGGATTATTTTCTAATACCAATAGAGACTTTTTTTTGAAATTTTATTGTCATTGTATTTCATAAATTGTCACATGTCCTTGTATTCCATCAATTAAAAATTTTTGAGTAATGATAATTTTGCTAAACTGAAAAGTATATATATATATATATATATATATATATATATATATATATATATATATATATATATATATATATATATAAGTAAAAAAAATTGATTTTCCCTGCCTATTAATTGATTTTCGATTTTTTTTAAATATCTTAATTCAGGTAGTTATCTAATTTATTTCTTGTAAATAAATAAATTTTAAAATTATTGGTTTGTTGAATTTGTTGCCTATTCTGTCATTCAAAAAATAATATTATTTGTAAATTGCAGATGCAGTCGATGCACGTAAGTTAATCTCTTTTTTTTTCTAAAAATAAATAAACCTTCATTATGATATGATTTAAATGAACCGAGTTTTTTAAATCATAAAATGCCTAATACTAAAGATCCTTATAATACAAAGATCTGTAGCTTATTACTTGTGTTAATAAACATTTTGCATGTAATAAATCCTTAAAAATATTTGAATATATTTTTGGTATTTCTTGATGAACTCTAATAAAAAAACTGCGAATTGTATTTTATATTTAAGACCCTCCTGGGCTAAACAGAGTGATAACTGCAGTAATACAGAACTCTTCTGTGATTACCAAATTAATTATGATCGAAATAATATTGTTTACACTTTTATCATTCAAAATTCAGTAGAACTATCAATTATGAATGCAAATGAGCTAAATATTGAAATTAAAATCCAGTCGTTCAAAGAGATAAAGAAGGTGATTTACTATATTGAAAAAAAAAACATGTAAGACATTAATATTTATATTCTCATACAATTAAGCACAAAATAATAAACCCAAAATATTTATAGCAATCGAAAAAAACATTAATGGCATAAATTTATTTCAAACCAAATTTGTTTGTATTATGCCTACATTTCTACATTTCTTATCTAACTGAAAAAGTCTTAACGTGAGAACACTATTAAATCTTTTGAGATTCAGTTGGACTAAGTAATTAGCGTTCTCTTTCGCTTTTACTAAAATATTATTTAATTCTTTCCCTTTTAGATCATTTCCATTTCCTAAATTTTTGGTAAATGCAGATTGACTCAAAGTTTAACGATAAAAGGGAGGATTAATAGGTTTATAAAAACATAAAGAGCTGCAGGACTGAGCAACTGAACTCAACATCGTGAGTTAAGATGGACGGATGGTAATAGAGAGTGTGCTGAACGTTTTGGAAAACCCTCTATTGTTAAATGATCTGCACATTTTGAAATTCCTTAACAACTTTTAGAGACTATTATGTTGTTGTTAAAGCATTTATTTTGCTCTTTCCCTTGATGATGATTTCCTTCCTCGAAATTTTTATAAAATCTATGGCAATTAGAAACATCAGCAGTCAAACGGAATACATTTCCTCGGAAAAAATAGTTGTTGTTGAAGAATGAAAATTTTTTTAGGCGAGTAAAGAGAGGTGATTGGCCTTTCTAGCACTTAAAAAGCTCATCTGAAATGTCATAGAGAATTACATAATAGATTGAAATTAATTTATTATTATTAATTTATTTCCTCTTTCTGCATTTTTCGCTGAAATATTTTCTCTATTTTAACATATTTACTTCTTTAGGACGCTCAGAATAATAATGAATTCGTTATAAATTCTAAGTCAATATCATGAGATAAAACAAACTTTTATCAATAGACTCCCAAAAATTCCGATACATTCAAGTTTGTATCGGCTGACGAAATACAAACTTTGGCATGTAAACAGAAGCGAATATAAATTAAACTTATTATTTAATAGAGTAACTTGAATATAATGCACATTTTTTTTATAGTTGATGCAGTTTTTTCAGGTAAGTAGGTCGTCGACGAGATATCTTATTTTATGGATATCTCATATAATATCCATGAAATCCTTAACCACCCATCCATATAACATCCACAATAATAACTCTCCGTCCTTTTGTTCATATTAAAAATGTTCTAGTTTTTATATAGCTTTCTATATGACAATTTTCTAGTTTTAGAATACAAAAAAGAATATAAAATGTCGTCTTTTAATTTTTAAATAATGCTTATTCTAATATCACTGTTTAGTGAAGAACCGGATTCTTCATATTAATTAAAATAAATTATTAATGATAAGTGACTCTCTGAAGCTATGTCTTTTTTGTTCTTTAATTTGATTTGCATCCTAATTGTAAAGAAAGATAAATTGAAAAGATAAGTTTTGAAATTTTATGTAATTATGCGAGTCTATAAGAATATAACATCTTACTATTTTAGATGTGATTAATTGTTTAGTTTGTACTATACTTTGATTCCAAATGAAAAAATACCATTTAGAAGAAAATGGTGAAAACATTAACTAGAAACATCCGAAACTATAATAACAATGAATAATGAAATCATTAAGTATTATCCTTCTAGAAAGCAAATATAATAATATAATAGCATACAATTTTTCTACGTTAACTTTATTCTGCATTGGTTAAGAAGAAATAAAAAAGAATGCAAAATTATATTTCTTCTATTATTTATAATTATATATATTTTGATTACTTTAGATTCCCATGCAGAATGTAAGTATTTATATCCTAAAAATAATTTCAGAATTTTAAGTGAAATTTATCTTCTATTTTATGTGGCAATTTTGACATAAAAGATTTTTTTTTTTAACTTTCAGTGGTACAAAAAAATTAAGAAAATATTTGTACCAATGGAAGTTTTGTGTGTTTGTGTGTGTGTCATAATAAGACTTTGACTTGAATTAGTGTCGACTGAATTCAATGCTTTATAACTTAACAAATAATCAGATTAAAAATTACATTTTTTCAGACTGATATCTGCATTTATCCTTTACTTATTAATATTTTTCCAACTTTTCCTTGCTAAGGCCTCGCTTTAAAAAAATTATTGCCTTTGTGCATTAGAAAATGGAATTTTCAGTTAAAAATAGAATTTTAGGATATATTTTCTGTATGAAACAAGAAGTAAAGAAAATTAATTTTCTGTTTTGTGATCTAATATTCAGATCTAAGTCATAATAATATCACTATTTTTTATATAAATATTATATTTGAAAAGTGAAATTTTCTTTCTCTTCTGTCACTTCAAACTAAACGACTTCATTCATTCAAAATCTGCAATTAGAATAATCATTTCTCTCTTTCCAGATTGTTTTCCTCATTAACTGTTATCATTAACTTTATTAATTTCTTTTCATGAATTTATTCTTTTTCTTTTTGTTTTGCAAATTTTTTTTATAATTTATTAAGATGAAAATATCAAATTACTTTTGAGAAGAATAAAAATAGCTTAAAGAACTTTTTTAATTTCACTGCACTGCCAACTTTGAGAAAGATGAGAACAATATCGTAGAATGGTATTGCTTGTATCAGCCTAAAGATAATTTTTATCAATGTTATTTTATTAAATACATAACAAATATTTATAATTTAATTCAATTAAAATTAAAATAAATTCAAGAAATATTATTTCTAAGAAGTTTGAAACAATAAAAGGTTCCAATATATTTTGAACGTGCAAGTTTTAACTCTATGAAACCATTTCAAACGTTGCTCAATTCTTCACTAAACGGGGATGTTACAAGAAATAAGTTCAATTTCTTTTTGTAACATGAACACCGTGTATCTATAAATCTTAAATTTTCTTATTATATAAAATTAATAAGAAATTAAAAGTTCCATTTTATAAAAAAATCCTTAAATGTGTCAAATGTTTCATGTATAATGTATGTATAATGAAGTCGAAGTTATGTGGAATTCTTTAAGGTCTAATTGTGGAGCATTCTAAATTAAATATTCGTTTATTTGGTGTCAAAAATCAGTGATTATTTTTCATTTGTTATAAATATTTTAAAATATCACATTACAATACGCAGAAAATAAATTGAATTCTAAATAAACAATATAAAATCATCATTAACTTAATACAAATTAGTCATCAATTAATTTGGTTTTTTTAGTGTATTGAGCAATGGTTCAACCAAGTTATTAGAGAAAAAATTAAATTTCTATTTACTTTTAAGTTAATTAAATTAGTTCATTATTTTTAAGTTGAAAAAATTTTTTCTAGTAATATTTTCCATATAATAATATTTCCATAAATTAATAAATTTATTAACTAGTTAATAACATGCTTCTAATTTTCCATTTTTTGTTATTATGAATTTCCTCAAAGTAAAAGTTATACAGCATTCTTTGAAAGCGCTTTTGGTTGTTTATTCTTTTATAGACAATAAGAATCTAAACAATATCAAAGGTATTTATTTTTTTAATACCATTATTGTCTATTTATTAAATTCATTTTCATTATTTGGAAACTGTTTATAGTATGATCGTTTAATGATATAGTACATAATTATTAAGAACAAATGCAAAATAAATATATTTTATGATTATACGACTGTTATTTTTTCATGTTTTTCAGTATTCACAAAAAAAATATCACTTACTCGCAATCTAACGATAGTTTAATTTTTTTTAATAAAATGTGCGCATATGGAATGCGCTATATGTGGGAAAGTAAAATGTGAGTAAACAACAGAGACTTCTCAAAAAATAGTTTTTAACTGAAATTTTCATAAAAATTATGATCATTTAATATTTCTTTATCAAACATTTCCCTTTTCATTTCAAAATTATAATAATTAAATAATTCTAAGATTCAATTATTAAATAATTCAAAATTAATGAAACTAGTGATAATGGTCTCCTAGAAACTTTCGCATACTCTCCAATATAGGTTCCCCCCCCCTTACCCTTCTTTTTCCGTATGAAATCGTGGGTCGTGGATAAAGCCACGAATTCTTTGCATGAGATTAGTAAGCGATAGTTACAAAATGTAGGTCTTTAGAGCAAAGCTAGCACTTTTACTGAATCTACCGAGAGAGTATATATTTTGCACGCCTTTTTACTGTCTGAATTTGCACCAAAATTAAAGCTGTAGTCACAAGAGAGCATATAGAATTTAAATGGTTTAATCCTTGTGCTTATAATTCATTGCATTTACATGCATGTAAAAGTAAAAACTCATAGAAAGTCAATCTTTTAACGAAATTTGTCAAATTTGTCAAATATCTATATTCTAGATGCCAAAACTGTGAACCAAATTATATCTACCAAATTCTTTGCATCTTGCAATTATTCAGTTCACTTGTACTCGAAAAGCCAGATAGACAAGTCAGACGTCCAGTGAATCGATTTTTGTTTAAAATTTAATCGAAATCTCCAAATTCTAGTCATAGCGTTTTGGGGTAATCATGTTCATTGGCAAACAAATAAAATGCCAAAAATGTTTTTTTTTTGGGGGGGGGATACTGAGGGGTTTGAAACGTAGATTCGTCAAAATTTCGAGTTCTAATTTTTTGACGATTGCAATATTTCTTCTATACGAAAAAGTAAAAGAAAAATAAAATTTAGTATTTATGACAGTATGAATGACTGCTAAAAGTAGGTAACATCTTTAAATCTCCAAGACTTAAATAAGAAATATGTTTTATTATGATAAAATGAAATAATTTTGAAGAAAACGTTTGTTACTGAAATCAGAAATCTGATAATTACTTGCAACAAGTTTCAAATAGCAACAATCTACAAAACACATATGCTTCAAATTTCTTGTCAAATTTTTTTATTGCCAAGATAAGCAGAGAAAAGAGTACGTAATAAATCGAGGAGAACAGCTCTTAGAAAAACTTCTTTTTATCTTATCAGATTTTTTCGCCATAAAAAAAGTCAATATCTCACTCTTGTAAAAGTATCTAAAAATATCTTTATGAAGTGCATAGAAATAGCAATTTCGTAACAGACTTTCTTGAGTATAAACTTTATTTTTTCACTTTGTCTTTTATTTTTTCAAAAATATGCAAACAATAATTAAAAGATTGGAATGTTTCATATCTGGTACATGGAGAAGAAGGAAGTGTTCAGACAATCGAAAATTCCAACCTCGAGATTTTTGATGAATCTGCATATTTTAAACCTAATTGTTTCCGGAAAAAAAGTTTAAAAGGTATAACCGTCGGACTGTGAACCGATAATTCAAAAAATGCAATGTGAACAAGATAAATAAAATTCATATTGTGAAAATTATATATTTCAATAAAAGTTTGGACGAAATTCATCAATCCAGTATTTTTACCCTTTGGTTTGTATGCATGAAAACATGATGTAACGACGCACGCGAATGAAATTTGGCATATAGTTTTATAAACAGGATAATAGATATATTTTTCGTT
The DNA here is from genome assembly GCF_947563725.1 of Argiope bruennichi. Taxonomy (NCBI): domain Eukaryota; kingdom Metazoa; phylum Arthropoda; class Arachnida; order Araneae; family Araneidae; genus Argiope; species Argiope bruennichi. The sequence continues at coordinate 37,246,365 of NC_079152.1, read as the reverse complement.
TCAGTATTCTGAGACGACCTCATTTGATGATTCTATCTCATTAAGAGGAGAGACGAGGAAGGATTAGCGCATTTCTTCGTCATTCTTTGACCTTGAATTAGATATTTTATATTATACTTGTATATATATCATATGCTTGTATTAGATACTTTTTTTTGTTCAATTTTTTTTTTCATATGTATGTGAATATCGTATCATTTCTGACCGTATTATTTTAATTCAGTCTATGAGTAATCAGAGTTTATTTTATTGTTAAATGTAAACATATCTTCCTTCCATCTCTCCTGTCACCCCTATTTTGATTAATTAAACCCATCTTAACACATGCGCAAAATCTTAACGCAGCGTTTTAGAATCCATTGTCAAACAATATTTCGAATTTTGTAACAATCTAATCAAAAGATTTATTGTCTCTCCATTTCTCTATTTGTAGATAAGCATACGTGAAAATTCGGAAAGCTGCAAGCTAGACAAATGAAATTCTGTAGGTTATCTAAGTATCAAACAGGCGAATCTTCGCTAATTTTTAATTATAGCTATCCAGTAAAAACGAAGTTTAAACTGAACTCGATTCTTTTTCTTGAGCTAAAAATTCAGTTTTGTTGGTCGTACTTTATTATAACAAGTAATTTCATACAGCAAATGCTTTTCTTCTGGTCCTTGCAACGAGTAATAAAATTTTCACGTAACAGAAAATTTTAAAGAGTATAATTAATAAGAGTAAAAAAAATTTAACAGTTTAATTTTAAATTAAATGAAAAGTTATTTTCAGAGTTGGTGCATTTCAAGTACAAAGAGAACTATTGATTTGATTGATTATAAATGAAATATTATTCATTTCCCAATAATTATTTTTAAATATTTGTACAGGCTTGGTAATAATAAATCAATTTTTTAAAAATAGGAATGATAGACATTTTTTAAATAAATCTGTTCTGTTAATTATTTGTAATTTTTTTTCAAATATTATAATTTTATGATTTTTTAAAAATTGTACCCTAAAGGGATTATATTCTTTTTCCTGTAAGATATTGCCAAGTCTGGAGGTGAGTTTGGTTATTTCTTACGAATTTTTATCTTATTTGGATTCTTTAATGCTCCTAAATATGGAAATTTGTAATCGATTTTTCATATATCTCCTAATGCAGTAATTCTGAAGATTTGTACAATTTTGCATATCCAATAATAATTGCTAGTGTGGGAAAGCAATCTGCATTAAACTAAGAAGAAGCAATCTGCATTAAACTAAGAAGAAAATATTTATTGTATTATGTATGTATGTAATGTATGTATATGTATGTATGTAATGTGTTGGAAATTAGTATTGTACAAAACACCATTCATTCAATAGTCAGACCTTAGAAGTAATATTATATATTATTGCAATAGATATTATACAAAGAATATTATATATTATTAATTATGATAGAATGGGGGGTATCACATAGAGATAATTTCCTATGAGACAGTGTTTGAATACCCTTTTATCAGCAGGATAAGGTGACCAATTATCGTAGAAAGTTTATTATTGCAATAATCTCAACGAAAATCTTAAGGCGTATCGCGATTTTTTTTTTCCAAAGTGGATTATTACAAAATACTTTCCATCTTCGAATCATTTCCTGTGTAAATAATGGCAGTGCATACTTAGAAACTTATTTGATGAATCAATACGATGCTGTTATTTTAATTTCATTCCGTAGAAATAACATCACAGATGACTGCAAATTAATATTGTCCATTGTTTCATTTCAGTGTTGTTTATTTTGGCACCTGTTGAATTTATTTCTGAGTTACTTTAAATTACATGCAATAGAACCTTTTTTACGATTAATTAAATCAGGTTTGTGATAGTTTCGGATCAATGGAATTTCTTTGCATCAGATAATTAAAAAAGTATTAAAGTAAAAGATATTGTAATATTTATTTTAATTAATTGTTGAATGAGATCCAAACAAATATTTTTTTATTACAGCATCTAATTTTATTTGCTAATGTGGGAAAGCAATCTGCATTAATCTAAGAAGAAAATATGTATTGTATTATTATGTAATGTGTTGGAAATTAGTATTGTACAAAACACCATTCATTCAATAGTCAGACCTTAGAAGTAATATCTAATTTCGAGTTACTTAAAAAAAATGAGTTTCTTACAATTTAAACGTCCTGAGTACTAAATAATTACTTAATAAACCAAACTTCTTTAGTAAATAAATATTTTTCATCTTTAACATGGTCTCTCTACTTAAAGAAAGAAAGTATTTTGTAAATTAATCTATAATTTTTAAGAAAACAATCTGTACAACTGTCCATAAATTTTTTATTTTCATAAAACATGTACATTTGAAGAATTTCTACTGGGTCTTATTCATTGAAGCATTCTTCCTCTTTTTTATTCAGATTCTAGCGTAGCAAGTAAGTAAATATTTTTATACCTCATTTCTTATTTATAAAATATCGGATAACTATCTCATTCTTGGAATTCAGAATCCCGTTCAAATTTTTATATTTATGTAATGCAAATTGAAATTTGAAAATTATCTTTAAGCAAACACCAAGTATTACTATTAGATAAACAGAATTTATGTGAATATGAACAATATGTACTAATTTCGTCCTTAAATTCCCAAATCTGAATATGGTATTACAATGTTATGTAATCCCATAATAAAATACTATTTATTCCTTAAATGATTTACAATTATTTAATTTATAAATTATAAATAAAAATATAAATTATAAATTATTATTAGATTCGTGCTGAGATACTGTAGTTTGGTAGTAAAAAACAGCTATAACTTAATCCGAAACCACATAAGGACAGGATAATCAAGAATTTTGATTCTTTTTCAGCACTGAACCACTTAAAATTTTTCCAGACTACTTTTTCCTATATTCCCATTATATTTTCAGCAGATGATTCCAATTCTATCTTTTCATTCCTTTGAAAGCTATTATATTTAGTATGCACGACCATTCTTGTATAAATTGTCAATAATAAATTGATAAAACTCCCTTTTTCAGCCAAAAAAGTTCCGATATTTTTTTTTCCTTGCTGCTACAGATATCTTATCGAAATCTCTGAGCATATTGAATTGTTTAGAACATCTGTTTATTTTATTTAATGATATAAAATATTCCCTAAACCACATTTAACTGCTAATTTTGTACGCAGAATGTTTTTAATCCCTCTTTATTATGTATTTGCATTTTTAAAGCATGCATTTAAATAATTCAATTGTTTAAAATTTGATATCTCTTATATAATATAAAATTGTATCTTAAAATATTTATTTTCAGAATATGCAAAGAAATGTAAGTACAAAACATTTTAATAATTATGCATCATCTGTTCATCAGTTTTGTAATATTTACTTTACAAATTAATCCATTCCTTATTTAGTTGACGACATTTATTAGAAAGTGAAAAATATAGAACGATATTTAAATGTAGTCATTCGTCGAAGTACAATCAGAAATAAAAGTACTACTAGAGTAAATCGTTCGAACAATTGAATATCATATATTCACGCATATTTAATCTTGATGTGAGTATCCTATTGAAAGAAAGAGAAGTTTTAATATGTCACAATATAATCCTTATGAAATGGAGGCAAACACAAAATGTTACCAAAAACACTTTGTCATTTATGATGAGTTACGCAATGGACAAATCACTTCCTCCTATCTTACAAGGCTAAAAGAAAAAATTAAAAAATTACAAAGAAATTTCCTACATGCCTTTTAGTTGTTAGAAAAGCATAACAAATTTAATAAGCAATATAGTAAAATATTTTATTCGGTATTTCTGTTTGCGCAGTTAAAAAGTTATCAAACAATAAAAGCTTCTTCATAATAATAAAAAAATATTTATTTCACAAAAAATAATTAAAGGTTTTTTTCATTAACTTAAACTTATTTCCGATGTTTTAAACTCATAAAAAAATTTGTATGAGAAAATGAAAGACATATTGTTCAAACAAACAAAAAAAAACTGGTCTGTAAAAATAAAAGTTTAAAGAATTAATGTACTACTTTCTAACTAATCTCTTAGTCAATTTTCTACAGCACATTTAGTCAAACATAGCACATTTAGTCAAACATTAATCTGAAATTATTCCTCATTGTTCTGAAAATAACATAATTATCTCATCATTTTTTTCCATCTTGATTAAAAATAATTTATCGAAAATCATGCCAGTTTTGAAAGAATTAAATCTTTCTATTTTGCTCTCCCACAGAAATATAAAAGAACCAAATGATGTTGTTCAAAAATATCCCATGTAATTTTTAAATTTGGCTCATGTAACTATTTTTTTATAAATGATTAAAATTTTTAAAATCTTCTATCTAGTGTTCAGGGAAAGACATGGCATTTTAATTTTAAAAAATATATATGAATCACATAACAATATAATTATTTTTATTTTCTTTATTTCATGTTTAGTGGAAAGAAAGCTTGAAGGTAAGTAAGATAAGGATAATGTAAATCAAAATTATCTCACTTTTTTTTTATTATTATCAGTATAGTGCATAGGAATAACTATTTTGTACACTCAGAAAAAAAAGCAGATCTGAAAAAGATAAAACTGATGGAGAGTTTATATTTTATTGCTCCAGACATGTTAATATTTCATGATAGAAATTAAGTTGTAATAATTACGATTTCTAAACAAATTAACAAATTACGATTTATTACTAGTAGGATTGAAAGGACATTTGCCACTACAAATAGCAGCAGACTAAATAAACAGTTGTAGCACCTCTTTTTCCCCTTTAGCAGAGAGCACCCACTTGTGGCGTTTTACAGAAGCTCCTTGTGGCGTTTACAGACAAGCAGTTGAACGGAAGACCTACATCCTTAGATCAACTTTTTCCTATGCGCAACCCTTGCGCTAACGCCGAATGCTTTCGGTTGGAAACGGTGGAATCCCAATACCATACTGTTTACTTTAACTTAATTGTCTATGTGTGTTTGTAAATTTCGTAGTGTAGCTGTATTTGTGTAGATTAAAAATATTATATTTAAAACCGGGCAGTTCATTAGAAAATCGCAACATACTCATTATACAGTGAATTTAATTAAATATAAAAGCAGCTATACAGCTAGAAATAAACTATTGAACATAAAGACCTTAAAGTGCCAAGTCGTTAAATGGTCGTATACGACATCACATGTGACATAGGATGCCCACTGAAACTCGAAGTTCGCTGAGTTGTCTTAATCAAACCTCATATATTCCAGCTCTGACACCTTCCGACTGCTCTCTGATTTTGTAGGATTCATTAAATATTTTTAAAAAATAACTAAATTCTCGACAGGATAACTAATATCATCTTGTGTACGTATAAACTAGAAGATTTTTTTTAAATTTTAACTTTAAAAATGCAGTTTTTTCACAGTAGGTCATTAATATATGTTTAAACTCATTTCAGAGTAAAAAAACTATATTACACTAATTATTAATTAATTAAATAATATTTAATGACCTAATTAGCATATTTTTGAAACATGATATCTTAAATTCTAATTTGTACAGACACACAATTATGAATAATATTACATATATATGTACGATTATATATATACGATATCTTCATACACATATATGTACACCTACATATATGTACGATTCAACTTCGCTGTAAGTATATTTGTTTTTCGATTTACAATAAAATGAGAGGAACCATACCAAATGATCTACTACGCCTCATGTTGTCTTCCACAATCAAGTTATAAAAATACATAGTTTTTTTTAACAATTTTTTCACTATCGATGAATAGAAAAAGCGAGTGTTTTTCTGTAATTTATTTTTAAATAGCTCTTAAAAATTTATTTCTATTAATATAACTTTTATTGAGACACAAAACATCCGCTATTTCATGCATATTATTTTGATATATAAATAATTATATTTGGTTAATTTTTTGTTGATTATGATTGTTTGAATGAAGCAACAGAGTGGAAAAATATCATTCTTCATAAAATGAGTTTTAAAAAAACCGTAACTAAAGTTTTTAATGAAAGTACCTCAAGAAAAATAATTGTAACTCGAGAAATATTTCAAATATTGACAACATTTTGGTATCGTTTGAAAGCTTTAGGATCAGAGAACATTATTAAGCAATAAAAAAAATATTCGATAAGTTGAACGATTTTCGAATTTCAAGTATGTACTTACATCTTAAGCAGTTTTGAGCAATAACTGAAGACGTTCTAGGGGAAGGGATCATGAAATCTTTAAAAGGTAGTAAATCATTTTGAAATAAAAAGAACATATGTGAACGAATCGACTTCACTGCGAGTATATTTATTTTTCGATTTACATTAAAAATAGAGGAGCCATACCAAATGATCTACTACGCCTTACAAACATAATCATGCAAATGAAATGCATATTTGTCATGAGTAAGCATTTGTAATTATTATGAAGTATATGCAGAGAATTTTAATCTCACTAATTTCACAATCGTTTTACTACTAAAATCAATTTAATCCCTAAATACAAATTATTGTAAAGGTAAATGCCCCGCACATTTTCACATTTTTGTTGAGGATTATTTAATGTTCTAACAGACGTTGATTTAGAGGAATAAATTCATTTTAAATCTAATCTAATCTTCTCAAATGCTTATTAAAGAAATAATGAGTAAATTCTTTAAATTTGCTGGTTGATAGTGCTTCAACTTAATTAGCTTGCTGAAATCTGTTACCAGCCGGTGACTTGGCCTAAGGTAGGGATTGCAATACCGGTATACCGGGATACCGAATACCGGTATTTTGAGCCATTTTACAATTTCGTAATACCGGTATTCACAAGTTTAATTACCGGTTTTTCGGTATTTACGAGAAATTTTTAAAATTGTCTCCACTATATGTTCAGGGATCGTCAACATATCAAAATAGTATACGTTTTTGTTTTTACGTCTCCCCAACTGGCGAAATTAATTAGCTAATTAATGGCTTAGTTAATTGCTTAAATCTAAATGAGCGAAACATGGATTATCTCTGAAAGAAGATATTGTCTATAACGATTAATGGAGCAACAGTTATGAAAAAATTTGGAAAGTTGATTGGTGCAAATCAGCAAGTGTGCTATGCACTTGGATTTCAATTAGGAGTAATAGATGTACTATGCCAAAAAAATAAAGAACAGAAGAATCCAAATATTATGGATATAGAAACTTCGTATTCCGACATTGAAGAGAGTAAAAGAGTGAGAGTGATATTGACAATGACGATAATGACAATGTAATTGTGGATGAAGATATTGCTAATGAGGATGAAATATTAACCCATCAAGAATGGCTTCCTATAATTTATAAAGTTCGAAAAATTGTTAAGATATTTAAACTTACCCCTACAAAAGATGCCATATTACAAAAATATACATTAACTGAAAATAAAACAGAATATATGTTAATAATAGATTCTAAGACACGTTGGAACAGTTTACTCCTAATGATGGAACGGTTTTTGAAATTTAGAAATTCTATCCAAAAAGCAATAATCGACTTAAACCTGCAAATTAATTTTTTCAGACAGTGAATTCGTCTTAATATCCAGAACTATATCAGATCGACTTCCAATAAAACTGACTATAGAGGCATTATGTCAGAGAGATTTTAATTTATTAACAGCTAAAATGCAACAATAAATTTCATGTTGCAATCACGAAAGAACAGCACAAATCACTATCTGAAGAAAGTAGACGTAGATGCCGAAAGAGCGTTTTCGACAGCTGGTAATTTTTACACAAAAATACTTTTCAGCTTTAATGACAGTATAACTGATGCATTATGTTTTTTAAGATCACATTTCAAAAATTTGTAATAGTACCACAGACTGAATAGTGATATTTACACTTTTTTTGTGATTTAAATAAATAAGTTGTTCCTTTACTTTTTTGTGATTCTTTATATACTGTTATAATTTATAAGTTCCATATTATTTTTTGTGATATTACACTCTCTTATAAATCTGGCAAATAAAACAAAGAAACACCTGTTTTTTCTTTATTTTTCTAAAATTTCTAATACCGGTATTAAAACCGGTATCCCGGTATTAAGATCTCAAAAATACCGAATACCGGTATTGAAATTTTGGTCCGGTATTGCAATCCCTAGATTAAGGAGTAGCGCGTCTTCCCCGTTATTTGGCCTTCCCGTGTTCATTTCCTGACTCGGCCATGGCTTTTCTTCACACTGTGTTTTATCTATAAGGTATGTGAAAGATCCCCTCCCACGTAAAAAGGGGCTGTGCAAGCGAGTGTATGAGTGCCATCTTCATATGAGCTAGAAGTCAGGCTTCTGACCTCGGGTGCTCAGGGATCTTTACCCACCGAAGCTACTGTACCCCACTTCAGTGGTAACGCGAGCACGACATCAAATCTTTAGCTATTTTTGATTAAATTGAAGATCGATTAAAATTTGAAACCTCAAAAAAAATCACCGAATAAAAGAATTTTTGAAAAAAAAATGCTATTTAATTTATATAAGGACAAAGGACTATATTTTTGTTTATAGATAATCGAATTTTTATCAAGTCCATTGTAGATATTTTTCCTGCTAAATTCATTTCTGATTGAAAAATCGGTAGTTGCAGATACATAGTAATGTAAATTTTCACGAAGCTTTATTTATGAAATTTATGAACGAAATTTCAAAAATGATTTTCGACATTGCATTAATTTCAAAATTCAATATTGATTTTAATTTATGAAAATTTTATGAACCGGAAACTATATTCTGAATTCCTAGAATGATAGTGCATTTTTTTGCTGTAGATCCCATAGAAAGTTTGTAGTTTCAATTAAACAGTTCCTTAGAAGTTTTCTTCCTTAATGTGCATTAAATGGAGTAAATTAAAATTTTTATTGGGTACTAACTTTTAATAATGGCAGGTATCAATGTTTAAAGACTGCATGAAAAATCTGCCCTTTCTAATTGTTGTTTCACATTTAACAGCCCATTTTATGTAAATGATGCAATATTCGTTTAAAATTATGTTTTCCGTATAATGAAATTTAAAATAATTTTATTTTTACAGACGCAGCTCGAGATGGTAAAAATCAGATTATTCCATTATTTCTACAATTTTTTAAAGAAATAAAAGATTTTCTATATCCTTGTTCGTAAATGAAGGATGTTTGAGCATCTCTGAAAAACAACTCAACTCGTACAAAAAATTTACTTATAATTTAAATACCTATATTCTTTGTATGAACTTTCTATTTCAAATTTAAGTACAATATGATCGAAAATAACCTAATACTTTTGATCATATTGTTGAGCACATTTTTTTCGAATTCTTCAAAAACAGCTAAATGAACTGCCATGAGGTAATTTAGAGTAATTGCCAAAATTTGATGGAAATTTTTTGGATTCATCAAATTATATACAAAACAAATCATGATTTCAGACTTTCATCATTAGTTTTGTTTCGTTTGCAAAATACTCGAATTTTCGTAAAAATAGTACATATATTCTGAAGAATTTAAGTGTTTTTATTAAAAAAATTCTGAATTTTTCTCTCGATTTTTGTTTAAAGCACGCAGGATTTTCAATCAAACCATACAACACTTGTCGAATAATTACCAATATGTTTTGGAAATATTATACTGAAATTCAACGTAAATGCTTTGAATAGTAGATAAATCAGGAACATCTGTTGTAAATAACATTTAATTCCGCATATGCAAAATATAGCACAATTTTTGAATACCAGAATTATAGTGTAATTTATTTAAAAATTTCGGTATAATATCGTTTTGATTCAAAATATTATTGACGTTACAATGAGCTTATTTTCAGTAGCATTTTAAGAGTTGTTAAATGATTAGGGATCCTCCTTTAATAAATATACTTAAATATATATCCTCTAAAAATTACACTGTATCACACAAAGGTTAGAAATATGAAAACTATTTATAAATTCATCAGAAAATTTAAATAAACTTTAAACATAAAGGGGAATAAGTTATTTATATTGTTTGCACAAACATTAAAATTGCAATATCATATAATTTGATAAGCTCTACATTATTAAAAGAACCGAACATCTTTCCGGAACAACTAATGCCTATTTTTCTAAAACCCATAAATTGATATATTTCTTTTTGAATATTTAATACTATAAATTTTCCATTTTTCACACTACACTTAAACCTCTCATATTTCTTCCTACAAAGATTTTATTCTTACAAAAAGTTGCTAAGTTTTAATTTTTTGTTATCAATCAAGTCAATCAATCCATTTCTGCTAGAATATAAGAACTTGTTTATTTATTTGTAAAATCATTTTTTAAAAAAATATTCGTTTGACACATCTACAATTCAAAATCATTCAGTATACTTATAATATATGATATTTAATAATATACATAATTCATTTTACAGGTTTCTCGTCATCTGTCTAATTTCCACCAGCTAGGAACCTGTAAATCATTTGACAATTTTTCAAGTAGGTATATTATATAAGAATTCTAAAATATTGTTTTCTAAAAAAGTTTCACAGTTTTGAATTTAAAAAATATTTTAATTTACTTTAAAATTTTATTTGAGTAAAAGTTAAATTATATTCATATTTCATGCATTAATTTAAATTTTAATTCGGCGCTTCTTTTCAGATGAAGACTTATCAAAAGAAGATCTCTAAAGAATTTCCAAAATGTTTTTGAAAAACATTCCTGACAGTTTTTTCTTACTAGTGTATTTGAAGTACATTATTTATCAAAATTTGATGCATAAATAAATTAAACTTAAGGAACGCTCAGCCTTATATTTGAAAAGTAATAAATTGGAAATAAAAAATTGAACAGTAATAAATTGGAAATTCCAAGCTTATAATAAAAAAATAATAAGATTGGTGAAAATATAAGATGGAACATAAATCTTAATGGTTGTTTGGTTCCTCACCAATAAAAAACACGAGATGCACATTTTCAGAATTCAATTCAGTTCTGGATTTATATTCCTAGATAATTTTATCATGCGACAACGCAGCTACACAATCTATCAACATTTTAAAGATCATATACTTTAGTGAATGATTAATTATTATTTTTTAAATGCCCATATGCGTTAGCTTTGAATGGTATGAGATGCATAATATATCAGAATACATAAATTTATGTAGTCTTTTAAACACAGGAGCCCCACAATAGGAGAATCCATAGGGAAATTCAATAACAGACACACCAAGAAAAGAAACATAAAGCTAGGAACCAATATTAAGTTTGAAGTCTTGTTTCGGGATTTTATTGTCGATATAGATTCATAAATAGATGTAATAAATTCTGAATATCCAATTCTTTATGAAACTTATTAATCCTTTGACGGCTCTCTGAGCTCATATATGTGTCCAGCAAAGGCCATTGATACGAAATACGGATGTAACTGCACACTCTGCGAAGCCATTAGTTGTCTACTTTGTTCCATGAGTATATTTGATAATGGTTTCTATCGTATAGGTTTAGCACTCACAAAAACCACGTATTTCATTTCTTAACAATGAGAAGAAATGAAATCGTGTTTATTTCATCAGTTATTTTCTGCGTTCTTTCTTTCCATCTATAGCCTAACAGTTGTGATTGTTGCATTAGCAGCTTGCAATATTACACTGGTGGTGCATGATATTTTTTTTTTTATTTTTTGCTATTGTTAATACTATAAAAATGCGTAGGAGCATATAAGCAGATAACTAAATTATTTAACAGTCAAAGCGTTAAATTTATGGAATATTGACGATTATTTATGGAAATCCCGCACAAAGAAGGAAACAAATCTTTTTAAACGGACCAAACATTTCACTGAGAGGCACAAAGATTTCACGGTAAAAATGATTGTTCATTTTTATATGGCAATGTAAGCATCAGAGTGTAATCACATATTTTTCCAATGCCCGATTCACTAATCTGATTCTACTGACGAATTGGATCTAAAAGAAACATCTATGCATGAGATTCTAACACAAAGCTTAACTTTAAAAAATCGTGCGAAAATAATCCCAAAGTCAGACGAATTGTGCAAACTGTCTGCACATTTCTAGTCTCAGCTCGCCCGATATGTCATGGGACGAACACTCAATAATCACTAGATCTCGACAAGCGTGATATGTTCTTTAAATATAAAATGCTTATGTTGAGACGGCATTGATGTAATGTAAAGACTAGAAAATATAAATGACGAAAAAGATGAAGAATTTAAATTCTGAGGATTTCTGGGCACATTTCGAGTAATGGAAATGTGAGGAGAAGTATAGGTTCTTTTCTTCTAACAAAAAATATTTAGTAGGATTCAAAAGGTAGATACTGCAATACATTTTGTAAAAATAATGTTTTTATGATCTTAGATTTCGCATTTGTTGAAAAAATAATGTATATTGTTAAAATATTTAAAATATATACATAATCCTATTAAGTAATTGGGAAAAGGTTTTATACATTGAGAATGGCAAGTAAATGTATATATTTAAAGTGATAAAATAAAGTGATACGTCGAAAATTTTCCTATCATAATTTCGTTTCATGCAATTAAAAAATCAATTTGCAAATTAGTGTAAGCTATGTTCGGCTTCATTTATTATATATATTTTTTGATGTTTTCCCGAAACTCATTAAAAATACAAAAGAGCTAAATATAGCTCTTTCTTTTCGATTACTTCAAAAAATTTGGAGATTTCCGAAGAGATAACAAATTTCCTTTTATTTCATAAACATTTGTCTAACCCGAAATTCTACAAAACAGAATAAATACTTAAACCTCTGGATTATTAGAAAAACATACATAAATTCCTAATTGATATCAAAATCAAAATGTTATCAAAATATAAAACAAATCAATAAATAAAAATGTATGCATTCAAGTTCAGCTGGAACGATTCATTTTACTCTGCGATTTTTGAATATATATTCACAATTAAAATCTCGGATTTAAAATGTACCCAGTCAGTTGAGGGCACATACATAAAGGATGATTGAGTAACAAATGTTATGTCCTCAACTTATATATTCAATTCAGAAAAGAGTTATCACTGTTTCAATGTGGATAAAATCGGTCAAAAAGTTTTGAAAAGTTTGTTATAGGCTTTATCTTATCCTTATTAAATTTTAAAATACAGCTTTATTTGGTGGGACGTTTCGATAAATTTGGTGATTTGATTTGAAACATTTGAAAAATTTCTGATTAATAGAATATATATAAGAAAACTAAATTACTTTCAATTATTTTCTATCACTCAGAAAAAAACCTGCCAATAATGAAGGTCCAAAAAACCGGATTTTGCAATTTTAAAACCCGCCAATATTCAACAAAAAATATCTGCAAATAATGAAAGGCTGAAAAAACAACGACAAAGACAAACCAATAAGAAACGAAACTTTAAATTAACAGTTTCATATTTTATATTTAACAGACAAAAGTGTATTTCAACTGCTTATATTCTTAGCTGTTTTTACGAATTTTAATAAGTATTTTCATTTCATGAATAACTAAAAGCATTATAAAGAAAAAACCTCTAACTTAATGCTTATTAAACATTATTCAATTGAGCACGGTCTATCTAAAAGTATGAAAGTCGTTTTTTCCTGTTTGAAAGTGGATTATTTTGATTTTATATCTAATGGATGATAACTATTAACAAAGTTATGCACAAATAAAATTAATTGTGCATTAGACGTTTTTGGCGATAACGTAGTTATTGGGAAATATCGGTCGTATTAAATTTAAATTTTTTTATTTGCAATTTAATATACATAATTCCTTTAACAAAATATTTTTAATATTCAAGTTATGACATACTTCTAAGTAGTGTTATTTTAGTAGCATGATACTTGTTCTTCTCATTGTGTGTACCAATTTCCCAGATGAGGCTAAATAACACCATACTTGCAGGTAAAAGCAACTATCTGTTTCTAAACAAATAATCTTAAGCTTTATTGCACGCTATCTAACGTAAATAACTTCATATATTTTATTCTCAAATAAAATATGAGATTGATTTCATTATCAAAATGACACGGAAAATTTTACTTGCATTATTCAAGCGTTCAAACAGGTGTTTAAATTGGTTGAAGCATATTGATAATAAAACAGAAAATACACTGAATAATTGTTTATCGAATAGGATCTGTAAATATCTTTAAAAGATTCGCCGATTGATTCCACAAAAATTGAGGAAATAGAACAAAAGAATAAAAATTCATAACGACGTAGCTAAATGATATTTTTTTATTACATAGAATCTTCATTACTTAATTTTCACAAATGGCAGAAAAGCATGAGATTAAAGATTTACAGAAATAATAAAAATTGTTTTAATTTCACTGAAACAGTAAAAATATTGTTGAAAATATTCGCAGAAATATTGTCAAAATATCGCCATCGTTATAAAAAAAAGTTTAATGAAATTGAAAGGTCGACCATTTGAAAACAAATGAAAACAATTAAAAATATCAATAGTATTTTCATTCATAAGGAGTGGCAACTAGGAATTGCAATACCGGTATACCGGGATGCCGAATACCGGTATTTTAAGCCATTTCTACAATTTTGTAATGCCGGTATTCACAAGTTTAAATACCGTTTTTAAGGTATTTAATAGAAATTTTTTAAATTATCCCCATTATATGTTCAGGGATAGCCAACATAACAAAATAGTATACGTTTTCGTTTTTATGTCTCCCTAATGGGCGAAATTAATTAGACTGTGAATACAAAGTTGCAGCGTACAATCAAGAGAAGTTATAAAATAATATTTGACAACGGATTGTAAAACCTTACACGCTTTTTCCCATGCGTTAGAATGGGTTTCATTCGACAAAATAGGGGTGAGAGGAAAGATGAAAGTATTAGACGTTTACGTTTAACAATGAAGACTCGCGGTATTATGAGACTTAAACATTACATATAATTAGTAATACAGAATAACTTAAGATATTTACATAATTATAATGATTTTGAATATGAAAATGGAAAAGAAGAAAAGAGACTAACCAATTCAAATCTTATCAAGTTTATAGTAAATTTTCTTTTTTCCGACAAACCTACGAACATTCAGAAGAATTCGGCAGTTATCGAAGATTATGATGACACTAATGTCGATAGCGAAAAGGAAAAGTGGCAACATTAACGATAAAATAATCGTTTCTATATGTAGCATATAGTACTTTATTAGTTATTAAGTAATAAAGAATCTAATTTAATAATTGCAATAAAATCTTCAATAAATTGCTTCTTTATCATCGTAATATTTACATATGGAACACTCAAGAAAAAATTTTAAAAAGTAGGATGTATATTCAAAGGTTTTTTTAATCGTCATCTAACAAATAGCAATGTTCTTTCCGACACTTTCTTATACATTTATAGTTTCTTATAATTGGGGTTATTTTCTGTTGATTTTGTAAGATGATAAAAAGAAAGAATTGAGCATTCAGTTTGCAGCTCTTCCCACTCACCAATACAATTTCATAAGCAGAATGTTTCATGGCGCCTTCTGAAATAAATTGCACATCCATTGAAGTCAGTAAATTTTGACTTTCATAAAAAGCATGTTCAAATGTTTCAAAATTATGGAGAAATGTCATGAATCACAAAAACTACTTGATCTTTTTTCCCTCAATTTTATTCATCGTGTGTGGGAGTAACAAATGGATTGAAGTGAATATGTATATAAACATGATATGTTAGTGACTCACTTTTCACTTATTTACAGAGCTTGATATTAAAGTCTGTATTAATACATAGTTATGAGAGCCTGCCATAATTCAATGGATATCATCAAGTCATTTATCAATACAGATCGGCAATATCACATAGCATTATTTCATTTACTTAGTTTCATCGTTTTATTTTTTATCGTGTTTAAATGCGTATGGACTTGACATAATACCGCGTCTTATCCTTATCCTTAGAGCTTTTATGACTAATGCTTAATGCGAGAGTCCTTATGACTCTTAGTAGTGGACAATCAGTTTACCAAAATAACCCAGCCACTCCTACCTTACTGCATTGTAGACAATAGTTCGAATTGCATGGTGTAGCCATAAATATGATTTACAAATAAAAAAAATGCCAAGAATTACCAAAAAAACAGAACTTAATGAATTTGTTAATGCTTAATAAGAAAAGACGATAAAAAATACGATACGTCTGACATTCAAAAACAGTCAAAATACAGGAATGCAGTAAAAATTGTTTTACACATATATACAATACTTCAAAACATTTTGTATTATAAATTTACATAGCAAATGTTGAAAGCCAATAGCACACTTACCCTTTGACGAATTGAATTCACAATTTGATGCCAATCAACAATTAAGGTAGTGTACTACTCTAACATACATATTGTGACTTTTAACTATTGCTTTCAGGCTTGCACCAATAATCAGATCAATATACAAGCAGACATTTAATAGATTTATTCGAAATCATATGCGACCAAACTATTTTAATAATAAAATAATGAGGCAGACTTCACTCCTCGTCTTTTGAAGTACGTCACACTATCACAGGTGGACAGGAATATTTCGTGTGAGCAGATTCTGCCTGATTAAAATTTAATCCAAAAATTGATAGAAATTTGAAATTTTAATATAAAAGGCCGTACATTTTCCGCTATCTCTTTACGATTTTAACGATGCCTTACCATAATTTAGTGAATATAAATGCAGAGATATGATTATATAAGGTATAAAAATCTATTGAATTGCATTTATATTAAAAATATAGTCTTTTTCTGCAGCCACTTTAATGAATCTTTTACAATAAAGAATTGTACAATTAAACGTAAAATAAAAAAATCCAGAAAATTAAAATAATTAAATTGAGTTATTTAATATTTTGATTCTAAAACATCTCCCCATTTTTATTAAAATTTATATTAATTTTTTAAAACTTTCATCTAAATACAATCGAAAGAGAACACAAATACTGAAAGAGACTTTAATATCTACTTGCGATGTCATACTGACTATTGAATAACGCAGCTAAACAAACAAATGCATTTTTATTTTTATAAATTTAATGCCAATTAAATAGAAACACATAGAATGCTACTTGCTCTTTTAGATTAAAAATGGCTGGACTTTCGGGAAGTAGTACATTGTTGTTTGCTTTTTTCGCGGCTTTGTTTTTATACTACTATGGTAAGCATTTTAAAATTATTTTTTCTTAAGATTAAATATTTCTTTAATATTTTTCACCCATTTTTATTTTCTTTAATTTGTTTAGTATATAAGGACGGGATTTTGTTACTGATATTTTCTTTATTGCTAAAGTTTTGAAAATCTGCACACTTGATATCTTCAATAACAGTGCAAGTCGAAGCATTTTCGGAACTGAAATATCAGTTATTCTATTAATTTATTAAAATTTTTACTCATAGTAATATTAAAGCTTAATAATGTGTTGGATAAAAAACATTATTTCTAGATCCGTAATTTGCACGAAGGAAAATAAATTCAAACTTGAAAGTAGAAATTAACTAAAATAAATGCAGTTTTAATTTTTTGTACAATAATAAAACCGAATATAGAAAGGTTTTAATTAAATTCAGTAGCATTATTGTTGTGACAATTACAGTAATAAATATTTATAGCTATTTTCAGTTTATTTCATTATCAAGTTTTTAAAAAAAACATTATAAATAATTTATGGTGATATAAATATACTGTACCTATAGCATGTACACTATGAATCATAACTAATCATAAATTTGCAAATACTTGCAATTAAAGTGGTAAAAAATATAACATAGGCTCTCAAAATTATAATAATAATAATTATTATTATTATTATTAGCAATTTAACTTTAATATCCCTTAAGCATACGCATAAGGCAAATAAAATCATAATCAAATCCCTATGGTGCGAAATGCTGAAAGAAGCTATATTGTTATTTTAATTTCTATTTATTGGAAAAAATCTAATTTCTTTTTGTTTGCTTTTAAAAGTTTCTACAAATGTGTTAGCAATTTTTGTCTTTTAATTAGTACAATAATAAAACCACAATTTTCCACTATTTATTTGTTTTTTAATGTATTTTTGTGTTAAATATCATATTCTGTATGTAATAGCGATTCTGGCTTAATTTTTAAAAAATTAAAACAATAAATTCTATGGCATTTTAAAGAAATAAATGAAAGACGTGTAGTCTATAGTACTTATTATTATTATTGAGGATATCTTTAGGATAGATGCAAAAAGAAAAATATTTGTGATAATTTCTGATAAGCATATTGAAGAGTAAAAAAATATACTTCTAATTAGCAAATAATAGTGTGAAATGGATGTGGTTATTTCCTTTGTTAAATTTGAGATTCTTAGATCTTCGCTCGGTCATGGCTTTCTTTATTTTAAACGACAATGAAACTCATTATCATATTCTAATATTCTGAAAGTGTTCAATTTTACAAAAGGGGAACATTTTAATTACTTCTAAACTAACTTACCAAAAACAAAAATCAATATAAAAATGCTAATGGAGCACTAAAATATCATTTATATAAAATTCCAAAAAAGAAATTCAAAGATTAAATATTCAAATTAGGTAAACCTAATTTTCAAAACATTGTCCGATTATATTATATAATTCCATGTGGCGATCTTACGAATTTTTAAATGCTTTTGACAGCCTTATTTTAATAATCTAATGATTAAATGCGCTCATATTATATGCAGAAATTGTGTCTAAAATATTCACATAATTTACATTCATGGCAAATAGAAAAAGGGTAAGTTATGAGATCAATAATGTGGATACATTTTCAACTTAATATTTCACTAATTTGGTCACGAAAGCTTCATAAATGGTACGCGAGACTTTTGCTATATTACGAAATCGTTAATAGATCCTTGCAAAAATTATGTAATAATCGCATGCTAAATAATGAAAAAATATTATTTTGTGAGCTGCGACATTGTGACAGAATTAGTAAAATAATAATTCTGTGGTAAAGGAAACAAAGTTATAAATTATGAAGACAATAATTTGAGCATTTTTATTATAAATTTTTCATGCTGACAGGCACGATATTTCCGAAATGCTATGTTTTTTTTATTAGCAAGTTCCCCAGCAACGAAGATAAAAAATGTAGTAATGATATTGATTAATATAGAAAAGTGATAAATTTCTGAGCAGCAAATTATTTAGATACTTGCGAGTTAATCACTCAGCAAAAGTACCACTTATGTCAGGAAAATTCATCAAGACTTTCTAATCTTTTTTTTTATCTACATCATAGAACGACAAGAAGGTATCACATCCTCTGATAGAAAGATTTACCGGTATATTATTCAACATTAAGATAATAATGACACACATTCTTTGTGTGTATTACGTGTTTAAAAAACCATTGTTCACAGATTGTAATGGATGATGAAATGAATGCAGACGAAAACATGACACATGACTAGTACCTAAAACATCTTCAGGCTACGATGTTTCATTTTACATATTAGAAATATTTTTTCTCATAGTGTTCCAATAATTTAATTATCAAAATTCTTTCTAGTTTAAAACTAAAACTGAAATTTTCTTGTATTAACAAATTCTAAGTTTGATTCAATGTGTAATTCGGTATTTAAAATTTTACTGGCACGGAACTTCAGTACAATTATTAACCGTGAGTTAAAATTGATTTTGTAAATCAAGTAATCAGCAGAATATCATTTTAAATATCATGATTATGCTTGTTTATATGCTGTTCATTTTTATATGATTCTATTGAGATTTAAGTGACATTTTTCGTTTTGGCTCAACTCGTATTTGATTTATTATTTTTTAATTAACTTCTTTTTCGTTCAAGCTAATTTTACTGCAAATATTATGACAAAAATTATTGCATAAATAAAAAATGTCTTCTTTCGTGCCGAATTAATTTGTTCTTTTGAATTCTTTTATAAAAAAATGGTTGATTGCCAATCTATCAACCTATAAACAAATAACATATTTTAAATCTTTTACAATTGCATCATGGGTATACTCGATTGTTTAAATTCGTTTTCTATGTGACGTTTCTCCCCTAATTATCCAAATGATTACGAATCAGCTAAGATGTTTTTTAAAAATAATTATTACCAGTAAATTGAAAATTAATAATGAAATCTATTAACATAACTCCGCTCCTTAGAATACATCTTTTTTATATTCTATGGGTTTATGCTAAATATATTCTATCGGAATTTTATGCAATTTAAGATTTGTAATACTTTTCTACTTCACCCTCCTTGATATTCATTTTCTGCTAGTTAAAACAAGGATAAACTTTATTGATAGATTGGTACAGTAACTTTTTCTTTCTTTAAACTAAATTTTAATTATATTTTTACTCAAAACTGCCATTATTAGAAACTAACAGATTTTAATTTTCTAAATATTTTAAAACAAGCATTCTTTAACCTTGTAAGTGTTTATATTCGCAAAAATTTTAATTTCTAGAAATATATTATTTATGTTGCTATCATATATTTTAAATAATATTATTTATGTGTTGTTATATAAGTTGGGATGTATTTCTAGATGATGCAAAAGAAGGTAAGTTCATCCTGATTCTTTTTATTTAACCTATTGTGAACTTTATAAAAGGAAAGAAACTTCGTGAAAGAATGTTGATGAAGCATTAACAAATGTGGTATATAATATTATAAGATAAATATTCAGATAGAGAATAGATAGTAACTAATATCAAATTTACCTTCGTTTAGGATACTAATATATTAAAGGGTTAGAAAAAAAATTAATAAAAATTTATCTTTTATCCATGTTTTTTGTTCATAACGCTTTCCTTTTGTAATGTCAAAACCTTAGAAACGATATGTGTGGTAAACATTGCAAGTGAATATTTTTACTAACTTCCATCTTCATAAAGTTGATTTAAAACCCCTTCTAGGGCCATGGGAAGTATGCTTCCCACCAAATTTATCAATCTTTGTATGAATTTATGTAGGATGGCATAAGTTCTGACAATTTTTTTTAGAAAGACAGAAACTTAGATGATTTAGTTCTTTATTTTACACAAAATGATGTGTCTTGATTTGATACTTAATTATTAATTAATCAAATTAATTAATTAATTAAATTACATTTATCTAATAAGCTAAATGAATCCCTTTTCTTATTCTAATTTCAAGTCTAAAAATATTTTAACATAATGTTAATGAAAAAAATGTCCCTTTAATGGATAAATATACAAATAAAAAGAGACAGCATTCATGTCTACGAAAAACTACAAAAAAAGCCATAATATACTTTTTTATTTTTCTTGTTATGACTGATTAAAATAATATTATTTTTGCACTTTTGTATAATTGCAAACATTCAAAATAAATCACAAAATTAAAAATTCGCAATTAGAAATCTTATTAATATTCATATTAATAGCATGAAATCACAAATCGTATGATATAGTATAAAGAAATTCTTAAATGGGTGATAATCCTGTGCGGAAAATTGTATCTTTTTATTCATTAAGAATATTTATAAATAATTTTTGTTAGTTAATTAATAAATATCAAAAATTATTGTGAATTAGAATGACACCAAAAATTTCTGAAGCTACGTTTTTTAAATATTAGGCTGGGAATTGAAAAAAAAATCTAAGAAAATAGCTTCGTATCAACCGTAATTATTTAATTGTTTATTTTCTCTTAAAAAATTATTTAAAGGTGCCATCCGCTGATTATCTGTTAAAAAAATCTGAAACTCGTTACTGTAATTTTCACTAATAATCTGCCTATTTGCTGTATAATCCGCTGATTTTAAGGTGGTGCTGATTATAAGCAGACTTTTGTTGTTGTTGTTAGTGCTAAAATTAGCATCTGCGTATTATACGCCTCTACGAATAATACGCAAGAAATTAAGGTATATTTGTTTCCTTAATGCTATACGAATGTTAATTTTAGTTTAATTCTATGATCCCTAAAGGATACCATTATATACACAGAATCTTAATACACCCTAAACAAACATTATATGTTGATCTAGAAGTTTATGACAAACTGCTTTTTTAGTATAAATAAAAAGAAAAAGCATTTTAAACTTTAAAAATTCCACCTCAATATACTAATAAATCATCATATTTAAGATCTATGTACATTATAAAATGAAATAAAATTATTTGCGGCATTATATCTGTTAAATAAAATTCAGTATGCTCTCGTGAAATCAATATTATAAAGCTGTCTCAAATTTTGTGCCACTTCATTTAATGGGAAAATGTAAATAAATACCAGATTCTCTTCAATATAAGAAAAAGCTTTATACAGTGGAAAATTGTAGACAGAAGTGTGCCGTTATTTACTTTGGAAGTTAAATCGATATAGACGACAAGCGACTGTTGGAGGACATTGTTGCCATTTTTGATCCAGAACTTCATTATTTCAGACGAAATAGTTAGAGGGAAAAAATATATTTGTACAGCTGCTCCAGTTGATGGATATTGCTGTGGTAGTCGAAAGTATATGTTGAATCCGATCACAAATTCGGTATTACTGTAATATTCTGGAGGCTACTGTTATGTTTTGGAAAATCCAATGAATGAATATAATGAGGCTTGATTTAAAGAATACACTGTAATATTTATAGATTTTTGAAATACTTGCACTTTATAACAATGTTACAAAGAAGTTAGAAGAAAGTCTTTAAGAAGCAAGATAAAACTTTTAAACAAAGAGAGAATGAGAATAACTAACGATGGTCACTTTATCTCTTGGTGGAACAAGTTTAATTACTTAAAAGTAAGAAGCTATAAACAAACTAGTAGCGCCATTGGAAAGAAAAGTTAAAGGTCAAATTATAAAAAATGCAAAAATTATATACATCACAATTACTATGAAAGAACCATATTATGCATGTACTGAAGGCGATTTGCAAACGAATACTTACTAGATATTACCTCTTTTCACTCTCTGATTTCGTTTCGCAAAAATTCCCTAAGAATTCCAAAAATAAGGTCCACGAGGCTATAGTACCATCGTATATCAACCTCATCACTACAATGAACTCATCATTATCAATTGAAGTGGTTCGATTATAATGTAACATTCTTACCCATTTAGAAAGAATGAGAAAATCCGAAAGTGAAAGTTGTGAAACATCCATAAAATGAATAGAAAAAAATGGGAACATTTTCCTTCTGAAAACCAGTTGCTTAGCAAAGGAAATTGGTGCAAATAATTAAGTAACAGTTTTTTTTTTTTGGTTTTTTTTGCCCCTTCCACCATGTTTGGCTTTCGAAAGAGATTCAAAGCTATACTATTTCATCTTTGCTTCTTTCCATAAAAAAGTTGTTTGAATCATCTACAATCCTTGACTTTTCCCGTTAATTCTCTGTAGTTTACTGGAGAATATATTTATTATGAAGTAAAAAATAATAAAATTATTAAAATGAAATTTATTCCTTAAATAAATTTGCAATTTGAATCTTATCTAAAATTGAAGTTGAAGGCTATTGTGTGGAATGCCAGTACATCGCAATGCTATAACGTGCAACTGATAAGGAAAAATGACATTTAAAATAAAAGCGTATTATTCGTCCTTCTCTAGATTTCGCATTGAGAAATAAATTAAATATACTAACAAATGTTCTTTTCGACATGACCGATCAAAGAATACTGGCAGGGAGGGCATCATTGCTCTTTATCTTCTCCATTCCTATGCCACTGAATATAACTGATTTATCATTAATATGGAAACCCTTGTGTCAGAATAAAAATTTCAAATTTACGTTTTTTAACACTTTTTACCATATTTCTCATAATGAAGTAGTAGGCCGCGGTGGCTGGTGGTAAGGTTTTGGCTTCGGAGAGGGAGGGTTTTAGGTTCGAGACCTGATTACACCTAAGAACCGTCGTGTAAGCAAATCTGGTGCGCGCTAAATCCGTCGAGGCCAATCGTCCTAACGCCGATGTAGTGTGGAAGCTTGGAGAGAGGTGTGTTAGTTCCGATGTCATCCTCGTCATCTGACCACGGTTCAAAATTATCCAATGTAGCCCTAGTATTGATTTAAAAAGGGGCGTTAATATAACCAAACTAAACTCAGAATGTAGTAGCACTGAGCTTTTGTTTTTCTAAACTCAATATCAGATGAAAAGTATTTGTTTGCCATGATCTATTGGGCAAATTCAGTCAATTTAACCAAGGCAATATAATATTTTCTATAAACGATGCTTTTATGTTAACAAAGACAATTTAAAAACATCGGCTTTAATATTATTCATTAATGCATTTTCTCACACCATGCTCTAGTTTTCTTTAGATTATTGAGTTCTTTGTGAATAATAATTCTAATGAATTTGTTTTTATATTTTAATAAATATTCAGTCTATGCATATATATAGGCTGAATGCACAGGCATAAAAACTTTTATTTATTTTCCAATATATTCATACACGCTTCCTACAACGAGATTTACTTTAAAATGAATAACTTAGATATTTTATTGTATGAATAAAAAAATTTACTCTTAATTAAATGCATCCATTAAATTTATCTTTAATCAGGAATAATGTCATTTACTCATTACAGGTACAACAAGCTCATGTAAGTCAACCATTTCTTACTAAAAATAAAATAAAAATCTTATTAATGTTCTGATATAATGAGCATTCATTCTAAATAATAAAATGCTTAAAATTTTTCTAAAAAGCTTTCCATTTTGATGCATTAAACATGCCCCTTCAATTTTTTTCTTCTATTTTCCGAAATTTAATGTACAAAATCCTCTTAAATAATGAAATACATTTATCGCATTACTTCATAAATTCGAATAAACTCTTTATTTGCATCTTCTTCGAATAAACTCTTTATCAATATCTTCAATTCTGTTTTCAGTCTAATAAGAACAAACAACAGTTTATTAATTATGAATAGACAAGAATTTTCATCTAAATTGGAAATTTCGGTTAATCTATGTATCGCCCCACTGTGATATAAATATAAGTGTAAAAGGTAAAAAATTGACTCATTTGTGAAACTGGACTGATCCATACTGCTCAAGTGTAAAGAATAGCCAAATTAAGAGTTATAAACTGTTGTTAGCTTTCATTTCTGCATTCATACATACAACTCATCTGGGTGATTTTTGTGGTCTAACATCTCTATGAAATTCAAGCTTGTTTTGATGCTGTTTACCTTTTCTGTAACAGATGCTGTTACCTTTTCTTTCGTTTATATATATATATATATATATATATATATATATATATATATATATATATATATATATATATATATATAACATAATTTACCGTTAACTTTCAAAAACAGGAAATCACAATCGATTGTTTAAAGTTTCGTTCACTGTTGGATGGTATGTCTTGGCCTTTTCGTTTTTAATTTTAATTTTAATTTTAATGCTGTTTTTGTTTTTATTGTTATTGTTTTTATTGTATTTTTACTTTGTGGTTTTTTTCTAATTTGTTATTTTGTATTTCCTTTCTGTTAAAATGGTATATCTCTTGAGCATAATTTCGGGGGATTTTCGGGTCACGAGGAATCATTATTAGACTTAATGTCTGTATGTCCTCACAGAAAAAATCCCTTTATTTGAATCCCTGCCTGAGGGTGACCCTTGAAAAAGTCTTCAGGCCGGATTCTTTTTTAATATTTTTTAATAATTTTTTTGGTTTAATTTTTATTTGGTTTTTGTTTTTCCTATTAACTTGATTCTAATACTTTTGTATATATATATATATATATAAACGAACTCTAGAAATCTACACAGCTGTTAGAAAAGCATGGGAAAAGCGCGGTCAGTAAACTTCAGCATTTGCAATATAGTAAATTATAAACAGATTGAATAGCAAAGCCTTTTACTCTTGATTGTAAAATAATAACAAATAAACCTCAATATATAATATTTCTTCCATTTGAATGAAAATTCCGCATTTTTTGAAATGCATTGATGAGGGTGACTTGTCATGGCGTCACCACAAATCACCCGAATGAAAGACACTGAGTATGGAGTGAAAACATACATCACCCGCTCCAATAAAAATATCAAAAGCAAAGTCGACTGCGGAAAATGCAATGTTGGTTTGTTTTATCGATCATCCTGGATTACTTTGATTGATTCCCTGCCTAGAAACTGCACTATTAATTTTCCCCAATATTGTAGCGCTCTCTCACAATACTCCTTAAAGTAATCAGAAGCAAACACCTGGCTTTCTCTCTTAGAAAGAGGTCCTTCTTCATGATAAAGTGCGCTGTTATTTCTCCCATTATACACAGACAGACTTTAAAAAGATTTCGTTGTGAAAATATATCCTCCAGCCTGGATATAAATTCTCAGTTTTGCAAAAGGAATTTATTTTGACAAATTATGAAGAAACTTTTTATTCGGACGAAGAAGAGAATGACTCAATACAGGATTTTTGCAAACATTTTCAATCATTTGGAATGTCTGCCATAAGGCACTCATTTGCTTCCAAATTTATCAGATCAATGTTTGAACAATAATGGCGTTTTTACTAAATTCATAACAAAAGTATCATTTTTTCTTTTCTTATTCACTTTTTACTAAATTTATAACAAAAGTATCATTTTTTCTTTTCTTATTCACTTTTTATCTAGGCAGCCCATAAACTAACGTCTTCTTCTTCAATAAATTTACATTTTATAAGTTATCAAAGTAATAATATTCTATTGTAATGACATCTTTCAGCCATTAATTCAAAATGA
The DNA here is from genome assembly GCF_947563725.1 of Argiope bruennichi. Taxonomy (NCBI): domain Eukaryota; kingdom Metazoa; phylum Arthropoda; class Arachnida; order Araneae; family Araneidae; genus Argiope; species Argiope bruennichi. Next base: position 37,219,682 of record NC_079152.1, on the reverse strand, counting down.
TACCAGTTTTCATAGATTCGACACTTTGCAGAGATTCTGCATTAAATTATCCGCCTTTTATTAAAATATCATTTCAATTATGTAAACAAAAATAATTTAAACTTGAATTTTCTCTTTTTTGTATTAATTTGAATATAACAACATTTTTTCCTCTAGTGAGTACAGTTTTTGAAGGTAAGCAAATGTTTTCTTAAATGAAATCTCTTGGATTATGAATATTTGTGACTAAGCATTGGTAAATGTTTTGCTTATATATTATAAAATAAATTATTCAAAATTACTCTGATTTTTTTTTCCTTTTGAATTAGTCAGCTTATGATTTATATAAACTATAAATATTAAGTATACAAGCCATAAATAATATTATAGAATTTATATAAGCTGTAAGTATCACTATGAATAATAATAAAAACAATTAGAAAAATCATGACAATGAAAATAAATCTTCAAAAACTTTTTAGATGATATTTATTTTAGAAGAGTAAAAAAAAATACAAAATAAGCTATTCATGTAATAAAATGCAAAAGAAAATAATGCTTTAAAGTACAAAAAAGACATGTCTATTGATTATTTACTGGCAAATGCTTCTCGATACTACTGTATTTTTGTTAACAATTAGCTCTAAATTGCATTTTAGATTTTGGTCGATACATTTATAATATAAAGATGCACTCTCAGACATGGCAAACTTTAATGTTTTTAAATGAATTTATTGGTAAGTTTTAAAAAAATTTCTAGTTCTTTGAATTTTCTAATTATAAATATTAAAATATTTTATGTATTTCAAATTTATTTTGATGAACTCAAAGTACAAATTAACGTTGTAAAAAATCTTTTTTTTTCATTTATTACTTTAAATCATCAATTTATTTTGTTCTTACTTATACCTCTTAATTCTTACTTATACCTCTCATTTCTTATTATCAAAAGTGTGAATACTTCTTTAGAGTCTCATTCATTCAAAGATTCAAGTGTTTGTACAATGTATCATTCAAAAAGACCATAAAAATGTGTCACATTTTGAAAAGAATTTCAATATTTTAAATGTTTTACCTTTCATTTCAAAATTTTATTGCATAACTGTATTAAAAAGGTGAAATACAGTTTATTTACTAAGAATTTTACTTGCTTACTAAAGTTGTTATTTTTTAACTTATCAAACAGGTTTTATCAAAATTATTATCAATTTATTGAAATACGAAATTGTTTACTGCTTACTTAACAATTATATTTTTTTAAATTAAAATTACTACATTTAATAATAAATCTTTAGGACTAATTTTATTTTAAAAGTTATAATTTTTATCTTACCATATTTGTTCTGATTTTTTAATAATACATTATACGAATTTTCGATTCAAAAAATATTTTTTCTTTGCAATTCCATGAGTTTTGAATTAGTCAAGTTTTTCTGAATCGCATTATTCACTTGAAGAGTTTCGGTGGAAGAATTACGATACAAATATCTTGGAATTTTTTTATTGATATTACAGAAAAATAAATTAATGTCCAAAAATCATCGAATTTGCAAAGCAGCGCTTTTTTTTTCTGAATCTCAGTGTTTACCCGAGTAATGATTATTGATACCTGATCTTCATCATTCTTAATAGTCCTCATAAATTGTTCGTTGAAAAAAAATATTATGATACACTTTTTCTATCTCTTATGATGAAATTTTCAGTACTTTCACTTTATCTCAATGATACATGCTTTCTATAGTGCCTAGTAGTTACTACAAACTAACATTTGCTGTCTTTTCTTCATTTCTCTTTCTGAATCACTTTTAACCCTTTAACTTCAGCTGTCATTAATAAATAATTTAGCTAGTCTGCCTTGCAATCCGGCGATTGACAATAATCAATTCATAATTTCTATTATTATGTTTGGATTCAGTCAATAAATGCACTAATATCCGCCAGCAATTTTATATGCTTTTATATTTTTATATACAATCAAATAGGCATTTTCTCCTTTTCTTTCTTTCTTTTTTTGCATTTGGCGATGCAGATGTGTATAGTTTTACGGTTTTCAAAGGATTAAATTATTTTCAAATATTTCGGGATCCTTTAAAAGGAATTAGTGAAAGAATAACATCGATTGTTTGTTATAAATTTTTTAAACCTGTATAATTTATGCATCTGTGGTGAAAATGTGCTTTTTTTTTATTTTATCACTGTTATATTTTGAGGAGCGTACTTTATGATTGATTCTTAATTGATTGAATACTTGGTATATCGTCTTTCCTGATAAAATATCTTAACGCGAAAGTGATGCTAGGGGTATTTTTAAAAAATTTTTATTCAATTTTATTATTATTATTATTATAATCATACTAATCTGACTGAAGTTAATATTTCGCGATTTTTTTAAGGTATGGCATGAATTGGCCGGCATTGACAAAACATTTGTAATGTTTTTATTTAATTTTTTACCGTATTTTGATTTTTATCTTAATTATTAACTAAGACTTGCATTTTCATTGTTATCCTGGCTACAGTTTGTAAGGTTGAAATATTCCCGCTCGTCAGTAATCTATTTTAATTTAACTCTTTATTAGAGAATTTTTTACGAACTTGAAATAACGAAAAATTCAAAGCATATAATGAAAGTAAGCTTTTATTTTTTTTTAAATTTAAATAGCATATAACTTTATTTCACATTGATTAAATAGAGAATAAAATTTTAAAAATATAAAATTAAATAGAATGCTATATATTATAATTATGCTTTAATTACATTAGATTCTCCAACAAAATGTAAGTATGTATATAATAAAAATGATTTATTATTAAGATTGTTTATTGTTATTATTTAATGCAAAATTGATTTTGTTGTTACAATATTTGTAAATTTATTTAAAATGCTGGGAGTGCTTAATGTTATGCTAGCATGTCTACATGTACAGATTTCATGCGGATTCAAGAATAATTTCTTTGTAAAGAAATGTACATTAATTAAACAATTGCCCCTTGTCAATAAGAAATACAAAGATGTCAATATCATCCTGCCATTATTTCTGACATTTATATTTTTTTTCATTTATAAAATTTTTAAAACTTTTCATGAGCTAAAGGTGTTTAAAGATTTCAAGATAAGAAAGATATTTAAAATTATAATTAGTCTAAAGATAGTTTTAATATTATATAGCAGATAGGAAATGTTTATTATTTATTTTAAACAAGGATAAAATTAAATTTAATGCTTAATATTTATATTTAATATGGGGCAGATTAGTGATATAAACTTACTATCAGAAAAAGAATTTAAAAATGTCAAAATTATTAGTAGAAAAGACATTTCGGAAGTTTGTTTCGCATTTTTAGCAAGAATTGATTCATTGGCTTTATAAATTATTAACATATAATAGATTATTTCTTCTATTTTTACACGAATGTGATTACCATTTTCTACTAAAAGAATTTAAAGCACAATGTCCTTTATATTATTTATTCATGCTAATAAATGATACCTTATATATACATTTAAAAACACATTGAAAAAACTGTCTGTTTAACATTTTATTTATGCATTAAAAACTTCAAATTCTTTCATTCTTTTTAATTAGCAACCAATAACAGTCTCGATGAAATCAAAGGTATTTATAACATTTAAAGCTTTTTACCTTCCCATTCTTTTAATGCTATTGACAACTACAAATGAAATACATGGTATTTACAAATAAATATCCCAACTTTACAAGCCTATTAAACGGAAACAAAATAGAGTCCAGCTTTGTTATTCATTGGAAAACAAAAACAGCAGCAGAAAATTTAAATTTAGCACTGTTATAAGTGGTCAGTGTGAGCCCCTACAGAAATTCGATGGATATCAGAGACAATTCATCCCACAATTTTTTCTGCATGCCTGGTGTAAAGCTTAGGAAAGATGCAGATATGATTGTAAAGCAATATTTAATTCTTTTTCTGTCGGCTACGTCTAACAGCAGGCTTTTGTAATTATCAGTATCAATAAACACGCTATATAATCAGTGTACCATTCATGCATACATCTGAACAGATAATGATATCAGAGCAGGACAAAACGTCCAATATAGGGATAATTCTCATAAGAATAATATACCACGAGATGCCTACATGATAGACATGTATCATTGCAGCATGATGGTCACCTCTACTATTGACTAACTCGGTTGCTCTCGTTAGAATAATTCTCATAAAAGAATCTGAAGTCACGGTGGGAGAAGATTTTCTAGGTGAAAATATTTCAATTCGTAACTCCCTTCAAATGCCTGCTGCTGTCTACACTGTGATAGTACACATTTCGAACACTTAAAATGTCGCATAATAATGAATAAACACACTCATATTACCTTTAATCATGAGAATTTATGTCTAAAATATTCAGAGTTTCATTTAAATAATATTGTTGTATAGAAAGTATTTACTTGGATACTATGCCATACTTTTCTTCGCGATATTTTTGGAGCAATTTATTAGTTGTATCAGGTAGTTGATATAATACTGATTCAAAAGGATACGTTAATATTCGTCTTAGTTAATTTTTAAATAATAACAGACAAAATTATTTTTCTTCTTTGCTATATAAATAGCCTTGGATACTTTATGCAAAACAATATAGAACAAAGGCCATCATTTCTAATCTAATGTAAACCCAGATTATTAAAAAAAAATCATTATTTATTGATATAAAAAATAGAAATGTGAACAGCATTTAATAAAATCTTATGTGTAACAATTGCCCTTAATTCTTCCGAACTGTTAGTAAAAAGTATAACCAAAACATTTTAAATATAATCTTTAACTTAAAGATAATTTTATAAAGATATTAAAATTTTCAGAAGCTTCAACAAAATTGAGATACATTGTTTTCTCTTCATATTTCACATCAATAATAAGTGGTTTAAATATATTTTCTTCAAATTTACTAAACCTTTGTTCCTCTTTTTTTTTTCAGATTCCAACATCGCAAGTAAGTAAATATTTTTGATGAAACTTTTCTACTTAAAATAATCACCGAACATCTGCTTAAGTCATGAAATTTTATAATCGTATTTTATCATCGATATTTAGAATTATCAAATAAAGCATTTAAAAAGAATGACGTATTACAACAAAAATTTTAGCATTATTATTTCTCTGAAAGTCATTCTCGTGGATAAAAATTATATAAATTTAAACTCTAATCATTCACTATCAAAATTCCTTTGGTGAACTAATCCCTCAAAGTTCCTCACATTTTCGTTCTAATACTTCGAAAAAGACAAAAGGATTTTTAAAAAATCATTCTTATGATAATATAATTGAGTTTTCTTTATTTTATGTTTAGCTGAAAAAGAGTTTAAAGTTAAGTAATGAAAAACAGTTATTTTTTCATAAGAAGTAATAGCAGTAGTTATCAACAATTTTATTTGTTGGGGAACAATATTTTAGAAGCTTTCATTTTTATAAGTACTTATAAATAATTTTCTCCGAAATGAAACCAATTAGAAAATTAGGAAAAAGACTCATCTAAATTTTTTTCTCAACTTAAAGATCAGGATGAATGGCTTTTCCTATTTTAACTTGTAGCATTTAGTAGTAAAGTTTCCCCAAAATCCGAGCGTTTAAACAAACGTATTTCTATAACATCTTATGTTTACGGAAAATGTTTAATAAAATCAGAAAATATTTTATCTTTAATGCAAGAAATGATTCAGTGGATGGATTTTATATAACGTATAAACCAGATTTAATTTTAATATTTTAAACGTATAGATTAAAGTTTTAATATTTTAAGAGTATAGTTTTTAGTTTATAATAAATTATTCTCTTTTATAATTAATATTATTATTCTTATAATATTATATAATATCTTTATAATTAATGTTATTATATTGCAATATTATTATTCTCCTTTATAATTAATATTATTATTCTTATAATATTATATAATATTATTTTATATCTTTATAATTAATATTATTATATTGCAATATTATTATTCTTAAACTTAAATCTCTTTCTTTAAAAAAAAATTATAATCTTTGCATTTTCCTGTGAAGCTGCCAAATGTTGTTATACCTTGTTTAAATATTTAAATTATTCAAAGTGTAAAATTGATGAAATGCTCAACTAATTTAATATTTAAAAATTCAACTAAAATATATCTGTGTAGTAAATATTAAATGAATATGTTCAAATTTTAAATAGCGAAATAATTTTACTTATACATATATATATATTCAACGAAAAACAAGTTTTATATCTGAAACCGAAATATTGTTAAACGTAGACTTGTTTTTTTCGCTGTCAATAATAAAATGGCTCACAAGAAAAATCTCATAAAATGTCTGAACATACAGAAATATTACCTCGACCTGGTATTGATATTGACGTAAAACGATTACAGAATCAGGTAGAACTATTTGAAATGCTTCTCTTACTGTTCAAATTAAGTGGAATTTGTCCTATTTAAGCCTTTATTTGATTTCTCTTCCTTGATATTTAGTTCAAGCAAGAAAAACGCAATGCATTAAACATTATTAGGAAGTATTGAAAGAATTTTTACTTATTTTTTTATGAATGCATTGAATTTTATTTTATTTTGCTTATAGCTATTTTCAAGTCATGATGCGTGAGTGGAATAGATACACAGCTCTAGAAATTCATCAGAAATAACAGGAAAAATTCGCTTCAGTCAAATAATATTGAAATTTAAGAATAAAATATGAGAAAGGTAATTTGAATCCCCAGAAACAGAGCACTTTACCTTAGATGCTCATTCTTTAAAGTTGAATTAAATATTTTCATATTATTAAAATGTAATAATCTGGATCACAAACATATGCTTATAATCTTAATCTAATTATAAAATTAGATACATGATAATATTGAGAGAAAGACTTTGATTCGGCGTTTTCCGAAATGGCTTAAAATTTTTAGTGAATTTCGGGGATGGATTGTAAAAAAAAAATCCGAAAAAAGTAATCCTACTACATATGTAATATTAATTTAATTTTTCTAAATTCTTTCACTCACCTTTAGAAAGAAAAGATCAACCTTTATTGAAAATTTCGCTTAATAATGAATTCTATAAATTGAATCTAAGATATTAAAATATTTTGAAACAATTATACTTTAACATATCCCCATTTTCTAATTTTTACATTTCCAAGAAATACGCCAAATCAGTATAACGAAATCACATGCCCAAATTTTTTTAACTCTTATGAAAGAGACAAGGATAAAATTTTCCCAATTTGGTGTTACTATCTGTTTGTTGTTGCTGTTTTAATACCACTAGTTTGTGTATTCTTTCGGCTGTAATTAAATTTAATCAAAAATGTTCAATTTCTAACAAAATTTAAAAATTAAGAAAAAATCAATGTATTTAGAAATAATACCATTTATACTATTTTTGCGTACAAGATATTAAATTTGTATGGCAAATTAATGTTATTATTTGTACTTCAAAATCATTATTTTGAAATAAAATTTGTTGAATGAAAAATTAATTGTTGAATGCTTTAAATAGATGCAAATTTTCAATAGAATAATCAGAAAGTAGCTTTTGAATTACATAAATGACAACGGCAACAGCAGTATCATGAAAACAAATAGCAAATGTTTGTCAAGTGTGCCATAACCCCAAAACGTCATCCTGTATGGGAATCTAGGTAGCACTTAACGATTATGCTGCAGCTACAGACACATTGTAATTGTAGTCTGTCATCTAATAACCATGACTTATCCCCTACAAAATCTTCCAGAAGGACATACATCCCGTTGTCGAAAAAATGACACCGACATAATCTGTCATCATTATTATATCTCTTCACAAGGAAACAAGAAACTCATTTACTATTTAAGCGAGTTCTCAAGTATTTGTGATACCTTCATCGTACATGAATGAGTCATTCTTTATAAGGCACTTTGCCAACATGCATAGTGACGTGAAACAACTTATTTATATATAATAAAATATTTCTTTAAACAAAACTACTTCGTGTTTTAATCAGATTTTCAAAGATTTTTATATATATTTTTACTTTTCAAAAAATTAAATGAAATCTGATCCTGATTTACTATGTTGACTCGAGGTGCTTTTTTGTATGAGTTTTGTCAAATTCTCCTTGCATAAAATTGCATAATGCAGCTCACATTACTCACTTTCCGTTTCATCGCTAGAAATATTTTTTTTTAAAAAGCTTAAGATGCTTCTTCAATAAAATAATTAGTTTAAACTTATTATTGGAGTCTATTCTCTTCAAACTACATATAATGAAAGTAGTTAGTAAAAACATATAAAAACGCAATTTCGCTAATGTTAACACTAGGTACCAAAAATTAAAATATAATAAGCCCCATTTTTACATGCTAAAATATATTCAATTTCATTATATAACTGATAAATTATTGTGTGAAAATATTAATATTTTATACAACATAAGTCTCGTAAATAATTTTTTTTTTGTTCTTACAGATACAGCTCGGGAAGGTAAAAACCAAATTAATTTTTTTTTATTCTACAAGTTTTGTACATTCTACTTGTTTATTTAATGTATCCAACTAGGTTCGTAAAAAATTTTTTAAAAAATATTTTAATGTATATATGATGTTTTTTATTCATATAAAGATAAAATAATGAATAGAAGTGAAATTATTTCAATATGTATGTAGGTTTCGAAGAAAAAGCATATTTTAATGTAAATTTTAACATTTATTTACAAGAACTAGGATTGTTATAGAGGAAAAAATTGTTACAGTTTTTCATTTTTCTTCCTAACATTATATGTATAGTATATCTTAGAGTGTAACTAACTATTATCTAAGAATTATATTCGAAAATAAATTTTTTGTGTGTAACATATAAAATTATCTATGAAATTTTATAATAAACAAACGTAAATCAACTTCTAAAAACTTCAGCATCAAATCAAAGTTCATTTCATTCTGCGCAACATAACGAGCACTAATTATAAATTTCCTAAAGATATCTTGATTATTTTTTGAGATTCGTACAGTAGAATAATAAAAATTTCGCTCTTCAGAAAATACATTTAAGGTTTTTAAATGCTTATAAATAAGCATCACTTACATATCAGTAATTTGACATAATTTGGTTTCTAATTGACATGGAGATAAAATAAAGATATCACAGGAAACAGAAACGAATCAATATTTTAAAACTGTAAAAAAAAATGAATTTTCATCCAAATTCTTGTTTTCAACCCAGTCCTGTTCTATGGTAGCTCTATGTTCTATGGTAGCTCAACATGTAATACGTATTTATATCTGAAAGACAATAAATATAAACAAATAACTTGAATGATAATCGATGCAAAATTCTACATGTAAAGCTCAAAACAAAACTATCTTACAGTGCAACAGAAAATATTATAATAATAAAATTATAGAATTAATTAAAAAAACTATATTTTTAATACCAAGAATGATTATTGTTAGTATAAAATAAATGCATCAGTTTGTGAAAATCAAATTTGAGAGAGTAGAAATGAATTTAAAACAAGCATCTTTACACATTCTAAAGCAATTTTGAAAGTATTTTTGCTCAATAATTCGTAGCTCTTCGATTGATGCTATCAAATAAATATCTAAAGAAGTTCACTTTTAGCCTCCATTTGTCATGGTACATGCACTGACCAGTCACTTTATTATGACCAACTGACAATTTTATAAAAATGAGCTATTGCGTCAAAGTGTTGCTACAACAGGGAAAGATGGCTACAAAAAAGGAAATGCAAGATGAGTAAACCCTCAAATACATTGTGTTGCTTTGAAGATATGGGCAACAAAATGTGATTTAACTGAATTTGAATGTTTAATGATTGTAGGCATTCGGCACTTCTGAACCAGTATTAGAAAAGCGGCTGCACTTGTGAAATATTCGACAGTAACAATTACTAATGTTTACAGGGAACGGACTATCAAGCAGAAAACCGGGTCTCAACGTCAGGCTTGTTGTCGTTACAAGCTACTGAATAGCTAAAAGGAGACTTGCCAGAGTTGTCCAGTCTATCAGAAGAGCAATAGTACATCTACTACCAGGGAATTTTAATCAAAGAGAACAGCAAACATCTCTGAAAACTATTCTCCACACATTGTACAGTATAGGCTATTGAAGCCTTATGGTGTAATGTGTGTTCGAAGATGTTCGACAGCTACTACTAGGTTAATGATCAGTTCGAAAGCTCTTACTGTCTGCCTTGAACAAGAGAAGATATTTCCAGATCGCAAAGAAGTACAAGGGTTAGGCAGTAGATAACTGGAAAAGGGTCATGTGGTCCAATATATCATGTTTTCAATTACGCTATGAAGATGGCAGGGCGCGAATATGGAGAAAACAGCAAGAAATCATGGACCCTAACGGCAATGCTACAACGTTTCATGTTGGTGGGGGAAATATTACGGTTTGGGGGATGTTTTCTTGGCATTGTATGAGTCCATTGATTCCTGTGAAAGAACGTATGAATGCCCAAGGGTATTAAAATGTTAAGTACATCCGTTATATTAATGGTGTATGTGCCCTGCCTTTAATGGATACTTATAACCAGACAATGGTCCTTGTCATAAAGCTGGCATTGTCTTTAAATAGTTCGATGAGCTTGATGGATCATTTACATGCCGTAGTTGGTCTGCATATTCATCAGATCTTAATCTAATTGAGAATTTGTAAGATGAGACCGAGTGGGAAATCAGGCAGCTATTTAAGTGCCATTCAATCTGAAAGAACTGGAAAGTGCAATTCATCGAATATGGTCTCACCTAACAACATCTCATAGAATCCATGCCAAGAAGAATTCAAGAAGTATTAAGGGCAATAAGTGGTCTAGCATTATCATGAGATTTTGATCATAATAATTTAGCCACCCAGTGTATATTACAAGCCTTGAATTTTATGGTAGTTCATCACCAAAACTGTGCTTAATCTTAAATTGGATTTAATCCTCATATGAATTTCAGCTAGGAGCCTTTTTTGCATTTTTCTAATATAAATCAATGAATTATCTAGACTTTTAAAAGTCTAAAATGTAAACATTTCGAAAATAAGAGAGAGAAAATGGCAAATTCATTAGATTATATTGGAGATAACGTGTGTGTGTGTGTGTGTGTGTGTGTGTGTGTGTGTGTGTGTGTGTGTGTGTGTGTGTGTGTGTGTGTGTGTGTGTGCGTGCGTGTGCGTGCGTGTGCGTGTGCGTGTGTGCGTGTGCGTGTGTGTGTGTGTGTGTGCGTCGATTTTTTTAACAAATTTCATCTATGCCATTGTTTTAAAATTTAAAATAATTGCATTTAGTATATTTTATATTTCAATATTAAAATTAATAAAATTAGATTTATTTCATACATTTTTGGTTTAATATTTTAAAATATTTGATTACTTTTTGTAGACTTATAGATTAAAGTTATAGACTAGGAGTCCTCCTAAATAGTTATTTTTTAAGTAAGTATATGTTTTATGAAGTATTAAATACGAATTTAAAAGAAAGTGACTAACATTTTATTAGATACTAGCCGTCTTTGGCGACCAGCCGGTTCGCCAATCTTAATGTTCATTAAAATTTAAATAATTAAATATTTTATGCAATTCCTACTTTAATAGCTTCTTCATCAAAATATTTTAAAACTTTGATAGGCATATAATTCACTCATAATATTATAAAAGCCTTCAGTCATAACGTAATATGTATCTCTCTAATTTTCTGTTGGCTCCCATAGAATTTATACAGTAGACTCCCGATTATCCGCGCCTTCCGCACTAAGTTTTTTTTTTTTTTTTTTTTGCTTCCAAGCAAAGAAAAAATGCTTCCAAAGAAAGAAGCAAACACAAACGACTGATTTCTTCAAAAAGGTGTAGTTTTACAGTTATGCTTTTGTAATTACATAATACATTACAGTATTAAAACAGTACATATGTATTAATTTTTCTGTGTACCCTTGACGCCTCTCGTAAGTACAAAGCACTTTTCTATTTTCATTAACAAAATGCATTTTAGGTTAGTTTTGAGTGATATACTAAAATATTAAGCGTTAATTAAACATTTCCTGCTGTTTATTTTACATTTCATTGTACATAAAACGATTTTTCAAAGTTGGAATGACTTTACCTTTTAATTTTCTCCTTTGCTATACCCGTTTTTAGCTTTTTTCGGATTATCCGCGATTTTTGTTATCCGCGGCGGCCGCGCCACCCAATTCCGCGGATAATCGGGAGTGTACTGTACTTTAAATTAAACTGGAAAGGATTAATCCGCAATTAATATAATAATATTTTTTACTGAAACAAAGTCCTTTTTTTTATAATATGATTATTGAAAACAGTCACTGAGCGTTTAAACTTTATGGGCACTAAAGAATATCTTTCTTAATTTATGTAATATTTCAAAAATTTGTCAACAAAATTTTCTCAGATTCATCATGACCAGATTGATTCATTAACAATGTTTAATTTTAAATGCATCAAACACTAAAAAAAAATAAAACGAATCGTTTAAAATAATCGATTGAAAACAGGTTTTAAAAAAACTACTTAAAAGACAATGGTCTTAAAACTATAAGCATATACAAAAAATATATAACTAACATAAATACACTTTAATTACAAAAGCATGCAACTAATCTAAAAATAATTTAAATCGTTCGTTGATATTGGTTGTCATGTCAACAATCAGAACACAATGCGCGTGCGTGAATTTACAATGCTAGTTGCGGTAATGCAAATGTGTGAGTTTTTCTAAGCCAGTTGGGGTAACGCTATGCAGATTAGAAATTTTTACTTCCTTTATTCTGTTTTATTTTAATTCAAAAGTACTTCAGAATGAATCTGAAAGATCGATTAATTAACAATGTTTATTTTTAAATGCATCAAACATTACGAAAATAAACAGAATCGTTTGAAATAATCAGCCGAAAAATCTTAAGCCTAGCCTCATTACTGTTGGGAAAAAAACTGAACTCTTACTCATTTGGCGGTAGGGAAAATGAATATTTTTTGTCGAGAAAGTTAGCTTTTAATTAATAATTAAAATTCTAATTAAAAATTCAAAAAAGGGACCCCAGGTGCACATTCCCGACCTCTAAGGTATACATGTACCAAATTTGGTAGCTGTAGGTCAAATGGTCTTTTCTGTGGAACGCCAACACACACACACACATTGAACTTTATATATAAGTGTAGATGTTTTTTTTAAAGCAAGCGAAGAAGGGAAAAAAATTATTCTAAAAAATTGGGTAAAGCAGGTGTTCTTATTAAATAAGTATTTTTTTAAAAAAATGAAACGAAAAAGGGGAAAAGTTATTCTATAAAATGGGGTAAAGCAGATGTTCTGTCTTAGAAACTTCTATCCCTTTCCAGCTGTGTTGCCATAGAAACCGGCGCACAGCTATTTATACGTTTATGTTTATCTATTCAGATTTTATAACATCTAATCAGAGTAACGGTGAATATCAGTGTGTTCGTGCTCGTCAATAAATGTTAATTTTTTTAATAACATGATTAACGAAAACAGAGTCACTGAGCATTTAAACCTTATGGGAACTAAAAAATATCTTTCTTAATTTATGTAATATCTCAAGAATTTGTCGACCAGCCGGTTCGCCAATCTTAATGTTCGTTAAAATTTTTATATTCAAATATTTTATGCAATTCCTACTTTAATAGCTTCTTCATCAAAATATTTTAAAACTTCAAATTTTGATTGTCATATAATTCATTCATAATATTATAAAGGCCTTCAGTCATAACATAATATGTATCTCTCTCATTTTCTGTTACCCCTTGTAGAATTTATGCTTTAAATTAAAGTGGAAAGAATTAATCTGAAATTAATATAATAATATTTTTTACTGAAACAAAGCATTTTTTTATAATCTGATTAATGAAAATAGAGTCACTCAGCGTTTAAACTTTATAGGCACTAAAGAATATCTTTTTTAATTTACGTATTATCTCAAGAATTTGTCAACAAAATTTTCTTAGATTAATAATGAGCAGATCGATTCATTAACAATGTTTAATTTTAAATGCATCAAACACTAAGAAAATGAAACGAATCGTTTAAAATAGACGGTGGAAAACAGGTTTTAAAAAAACTACTTAAAAAACGATGCACTTAAAACTATAAGCATATACAAAAAATATATAACTAACATAAATACATTTTAATTACAAAAGCATACAACGAACCTAAAAAAATATTTAAATCCAGTCCGCATCCGTTGATAATAATTCGTCAACACAATGCGGAATTCAGAACACAAAGCGCATGCGTGAATTTTCAACGCCAGTTACGTAACGCAAATACGTGACTTTTTTTCTACGTCAGTTGGGGTAACGCTATGCGGATTAGAAATTTTTAATTTCCTTTATTCTGTTTTATTTTAATTCAAAAGTACTTCAGAATGAATCTGAAGGATCGATTAATTAACAACGTTTAATTTTAAATGCATCAAACATTAAGAAAATAAACAGAATCGTTTGAAATAATCCGCCGAAAAATACTAACCCTAGCCTCATTACTGTTGGGAGAAAAAAAAACCCTGAAGCCTTCCTCATTTGGCGGTGGCGAAAATGGAAGATTTTTTTGGCGGAAAAGTTGGCGGTGTTGAAAATGGAAGATTTTTTTGGCGGGAAAGTTAGCTTTTAATTAATAATTAAAATTCTAATTAAAATTTCAAAAAAAGGGACCCCAGGTGCACATTCCCGACCTCTAAGGTATACATGTACCAAATTTGATAGCTGTATGTCAAATGACCTGGCCTGTAGAGCGCCAACACACACACACACACACACACACATTGAGCTTTATTATAAGTATAGATATAATCATTTTGAATCAAATCTCAGCTATATTGATTTTTTTTCAAACTTACAGTATTCTTCACTGAATAGCTGAAATTTTAATCCTACGTTTCTTTTCAGATGATGACTTACCAAAAGCGGTTCTTAAAAGATTTTCGGAAATTTTTCAGAGAGAAATAACCAACCACTTTTTTCTTAATAATGCATTTGAAATATACTCTTAAATGCTCTTAAAGAAGTGCAAAAAGGAAATAAATGAAGTTTTACCAAATTTAATTTTACTTTTGAAAAAATCATATTTATATAGAAAAAGAGTTTTATGTTTGAAAGAATTGCATAGAAATTATAAATGTAATAATAAATTTTTTATATATTCATAATTTTATGAATAATTTTTATTTCAGAATTTTAATTGAGTGTAATCTGTAATCATTATATGAAATGGGATTAGTGGAAAGGAGAAATGTTTCATTTCTTTAATTTGTTCTTAAAATATTCTTATTTTTATTAATTAAATTGTAACCATAGGTTAATTTAGTGTAAAATTACTATGAATTTTTCATTTTTATTGTATTTAAACATTTTATAATAAATTATACAAGAAAATGTTGGAGTTCATGGAGAAATATTTGGTGTTTTTTTTTTTTTTTTTAATTTTATATAGACATTTTCTAATTTTATCTGCTGTTAAAATTTGCGGTATTCTTTTATTCAAAAATGATTGACGTTATTTCTCTCTCAAACATATCATACTTATTTTTCTAAAAAAAATTTTACACCCATGGAATTGAAAGCTGTTAAAGTAGAAAATATAGAAAGATATTATTAGATAAAAAAAAACGATTAAACTTTTTAATAAAACATAAAAAATATATCTTATTGAAACTTCCGCTTTAACACTATTGCACAATCCTGCATTTAGATTAGTGAAGATCCCCAAACAATGGGGATCGATAAATGTAAGCAGAACATGCACTCGTTTCAAACGAAAAATTAGGGAAAAGAGATGCAACCGGAAACTAAACGGTGGATACTATTTTGAAATGTACAGAATTATCAAAAGATCCCTTTGAAAAGACCCTGACGTTATAATAATGGAATAGCTAATCTCTCAAGTTTCATTTGTTAACACGGAGTCCTCTTTCTAATCTTTTGCAAAATTAGTTAACATTTTTAAATGCAAATAAGATTATTCTTGCATTATAATCTGTAATTTTTATGTACCCAATATAAAACTGTTTCATTCTGTAGTAACATTACTTATGTTTTGGTAATTTCTTTTTTACTAGCCCCTATATTTTTAAAAAATTATTTTACATATTTTTTTCATAGTTCTCTTTTTTATTTAATTGAATCTTTACTCTCTGATAACAACAATATATTCAGGATTTAAGGAAAAATCTTTGCTGCTGGACGAACTAAAATGTTAAACTGGAATAAAAATAATAAATAAAAAACTGAGGCAGAAATATTAAGTATAAATAATGCAAAGAGCAAAAAAGCAAATATACAAACCAAAAAATAACCAACAAGAAATAATGATTATGAGCTCATCATTAATACAAATAAAAATACTTTGCAAAATTAAATTTATTTTTAAATAGAAAAAATTATGGGAGATTACACAAATCTTATAAGAAGAGATTGAAATACGAATAGTGGTAAAAATAACAATATTCGTAAAAGAAATAGATCCTGAAAAGACTCACAACAATATTTTTTAGTGAAGTAATAATCTGTTTCTTTCTGTTCACTTTCAGTGAAGTAATCTTCTGTTTCTTTATATTCACTTTAAGTAAAAGAATCATGTAACTTTATGATCATTTTTAGTGAAAGTAGCGGGCGAATTTTTTTTTAAAGGATGTCCATTCTCCATAAATAATGTCCACCTCTCCATTCTGTCAAATAAATTGCATGAGAAATTAGATCTTTATCCTCGAGATGTTTTAAACAAATTTCTTTTTCCATCAGGTAGTTTCCTGATCTAAGTTTTTACATGTCAAAAAATTGTGTCTTTTTCCTTCTATACTTAGATATGTTTTCGAATTTAGATATTTGGTGTCTTATTTTATTTATCATATACAAATAAATAGAGCAGAATTTAAGCAGCCACTAAAAGAACAATATTTATAATCAAAATTTGATGTAAATTATTCTAATCAATAAGAATAAATAGGATTAATGCCAAAAATTTACAGACTGGATAAATGTTTTTGGAAAAAATTATTAATAAGTGGTGCTACTCTTTCCGGATTGTTCAAATGCACATAATGATTTCCATCAATTTCTGCAAGCTGAAAATTCTTGCATGTCTCTTTATATAAATTTAAAAAATCATTCATGCCTTCACGCAATCCGTGTAGTTCTGGAGCATCTTTTCCTAAAATGATCAATAAATTATTTCGCATGTTTCTCAAATAAGCCTTCAAAGTGTCATGAGAAAATTCAGAAGAAAGTTTCGCCTGGGTTCTAATGTCTCTTGAAAATATAACGCCTGTACCACACTTAGATAATTGGCAAGCTCTTTTCAGAAGAATGTCTGCATGTCTGCTTCTTCTTCTGTGATTTGGTTCAGCAATCCTCGAATTAGACGTTCGCGAGCTTCTTTGTAACTATACAGAGGAGGTTGTTTCAACAATTTTTGTTCGACTTTCAGCAATTCCTCCATATTTTGACACAAGGCATATCTCATCGCATTTTCATCATGAGAAAATGGCTTCACAAAATCAAGTAAAACTGTAGTTATTACACTTTCGGGGTATATGCAACAATACAGTAAAGCATAAGCACCACCTAAACTATGACTGATAATGCTGAATGTTTCCCATTTTAAATAATCCACCACTCTTTTGATTTCAAGCAATATATTTAAGTAGTGATAAATTGCACCATTTGGAAAATGGGAAGACAATCCTCGCCCTGGTAAATCGATAGCAACTACATAGAAATCTTGATTCAGAAGAGGTATGAGTTTGTCAAAGGTCCCTGCGTTGTCTTGCCAACCATGCAAAGCTAAAACAGGTTCGTGATGCTCTTCACCCCAAACTTTTGCAGCGATGAAGCCGTAACTTGTTGGGATCCGAATTTCTTGGGGATTCGACCAGTTAGGCATTGTTGAAATAAGAAGAGGAAATGTCTGAAAAAGAAATGTTTTCAATTCATTTAATTTGAACTCTAAGAATCTTCCTTTAAAAAGAAATATTATTTTTAAAGTAAAAGGCGTTGGAATAGGTTACGCCTTATCCATATCTGCATGTTTTATCTTCATAGATACTTAAGTATTTGCTTATAGAGGCTGATTGATTTGATTCATTAGTAATTCCTTCTTTCTTATTTTTACAGCAAAACCAAAAATCCGTTCTTGAATGAAAATTCCAATAGCTCAGTAATGGATTGTGATACTTTATTGTACACCAAAACACGAAACATAAGTACTAAAATACAGACGGAGCATATGCAAGATCAGTATTTGCAGTTAACATTAGCATACCAGCAACAAACTGTTATTATTCATAGCACAAAACATACAGAGCAAAAGTGAGAGTGATTGACTTTAGCTCTGTCTTCTTGTGTACAGCCGACCACCCCGCCACCACTGAACGAGGCAGTATCGACATGTGCTCTGTCTCTCAGTTTTTTAAACTTTACGTGGCAAGGCATAACTTCTAAAAAAGTATCGTAAATTTATTTATAATCAAGATATTATCGGAATTCTCGAATATTCTAGATCCTTCATTTCTATCACCAAATGGTCTGCAAACCAAGGATTATTTAGCATCCATTAGAGCTATCTGTAAAATTATCTTCCTTACCATGAAAGAAACTGTGCAGGGAAGCAATGCTTCAAGTTCTTACCGTTATAATCACATTTCTGTTATCGTCCTTCATGGAACATGTATCTATCATTCTCATTAACAAGAGGAATCAGTGTTGATATCTTCAAAAGTCGTGTTTTTTAAAAAGCCAAATAGAATTAGAGGGTAATACGAAATCGGCAGCAAACTTAAAAACCAAGGATTCGTTAAACAGTGACGGTAAAAATGTCTCGTTTGCTCAAAAAAAATAATTAAAAACAGGGGGGGGGTGTTTTTTTTTGTATATAATGCAACGATCCAATAATTTCAAGGCCATCTGATATTTTAAATTCTACCTTTTGATACAAGTACTTCCTGATTTCCATCAAAAATAATCGTAACTTCTTATTATATTTTCTATGCAAAGATGCTGTTTTACTCTTTCCCTTGTTAAAGAATTATTGATTTTTAAATTTTCATCGAACTTCTAAATCACCTTGCATATAAACAACGGTTGGGCTTTACATGCATAAAATATAGGGAAATATATAATCGTTTAGTTTAGGAAGTACGATATTAGAAGTAAAGGTAAACAATGAATATGAAAAATCTGAAATATCATTTTCTTGGCAAACGTTCTATTTCTATATGGGGAGAGGACTTATAAAAACAGAGAGGGTAGAAGAATACAACTTACTGTATTCTCCTACTGTTTGCTCTTAATAAACTCCACTGTAGCCACATATAAATTGCATAAAAAAATAAGCGTTAGCATCTTTGAAGCAAATCTTTATTTATAAATGAGAATTGAAGAAACCTAAGGTGATCTTTGACTGTTTATGTCAAATTTTAAATTTAGCCATATTATTATTATTAGAACTATTCTACTCTACAGAAATCTAACAACAAAAATTTTCTTATATTTTAAATATTTTCTATCATTCAGTTTAATGAGATCACGAAAATAAAGAAACGAGACATGAATCAACGAAACAAAGAGATTTTGTTTACAGTATGTTTCATAAACTATAAAGTAAAACTTCATACTTACGTATACAAAACATTGCATTAAGAAATGTCATTTTGAAAATAGATAATGACATCACGAAGAACACTTTCTTTAAATATTATAGGTGACACAAGAAAGCTAAAAAATATATCATAATACAGTGGAGAAGTTATTTGAAAGACAAGGAAGTGCAATAAACTATCGTTAATAAATAACATCTAAAATTATCAATTATTTTCAACCATACGTTTTTGACAAAATATTTTCTTATTTTGTAATAATATGTAGTGTAAAATTTTGGAATTTTAAGAATAAAATTTTGCATCTGGTTTCTCGGAAAGCTTAAACCAATTTTTAGAATAAATTGATTTTTTTGTACAAATATTATTTATTTTAAAGCATATGTATCAGTTTATTTGATAATATTTTGCCATTTTTGGAGAAATTTCAATCTTATTGTTTCTTGCCTTGTCATTATAACGTCCTTTTCTATAGCTAAAAAAACTGCTTCCAGTTAAAAACCTTCCGATTTAATAAAAACCGAATGCACATGTAGTTTGACAATATCTTTGTAACCCCCCCCCCCCGACTCTGCTACGATGGGTCAATTCTGAGTGTACTTTGTTCTTTTATAGTTTGTCTCCGCAAACAGCACTTGTATTTTTCACCGTCTAAAAAGCTATTTACCTTTGCAACAATAAAGACCTCAATAAGTATCAAAAGATACTATTCCATTTTCCATGTTTACACTGAGATCAAGCAAATACATTTAAACCATGTGGAAAATGAATACACGCAAACACTAGCGAAAGCACCACCTTTCGGAAAATATCCGATTTAAAAGTTCATAACAGTAAATTAGTGTCTCTACAGCGATAAGCGGAAGCTATCGACATATAACAGACATTTTTAGAAGAATCGATTATCTCTAAATGAATTGCATAATTTGTCTAATTAATTAAGTAAATTATTGGAGTTGAATTATTTTGATTTTCTTATTGTAAAAATAATTTCTTTTGAAAATATGAAAAACAGATTAAAATTTTGGTATCAGATATTTTTTGGTGAGGACAAAAATAATTTTATATGATTCGAAAAACAAATAAATTAGTAGAAATATTTCTCTATGAGATTCTGTTAATATATATATATATATATATATACATAATCATTTGGTATGTAATACAAAATTTTAAGGCTGATAATAATCATTACCTTACTCTTGAGGGTGTAGCAATTTATTGTTATAATTTTTCATTTTTTATTTAATTTATCGATCACTCTTTCAAAGTCTACATCTGATACCTTAATATAGGCCGCGGTGGCCTGGTGGTAAGGTCTTGGCTTCAGAACCGGAGGGTTTCAGGTTCGAGACCCAATTCCACCGTCTTGTAAGGGGGTCTGCTGCACGTTAAATCCGTCCCCCCGCTGGTGTGGTGTGGAGAGGAGGGTGCCAGTTCAGATGTCGTCCTCGTCATCTGACCGCGGTTCAAAATTACGAGGTCCGTCCCAAAATAGCCCTAGTGTTGCTTCAAACGGGGCGTTAATATAACTAAACTAAACTATACTTTAATATTGTTCTAGAATTAGTTTGTGTTTATTTCCTAACTGTTCCAAAGAAATATGTTGAAGTACAATCTATAAATAGAAATCCCCCACCCCTTTTCACCGCTTTAGGGAAACACAGAAACTTTTTTAAGAATGCAGTGATTCATTTTAGATGCTAAGGAATATGTATGACAAATTCTTTTTGATTCTGGAAATTTGTGGAATTGTATATGATTTAACAAAAAACAAAATAAAAGAATATTTGGTTATTGTTGGGATGAAGCGAGCGGACTATTTTTCTCGCTTAGGAATATCTGTGTGACTCCGCTTCTGGCGCTTCGTTCCGGCACCATTCCTCCCGCGAACAAGATGCTGTGTGCTTAATTGTAAATACCTGTGTTCTTTTCTTTTCGTTTTCTATGTCCAATAAATGTGCTGTCTTCAAAACCCATGCTGAGATTATTGAAAAGTAACAACAGTTATAATATATATAGAGAGAGAGAGAAAGAGAGAGAGAGATTAAGCTAAACAACTTTTCATAATGAGTCAAATTAACTTGAAACTTTTTCATTAATGATTTGAAATAATTAATAAATGAGCATTTCATATCCAATCTGTAAAAAAGCTGAGAATCTTCGGCATAATACATAGAAAAAATATCATACCTGCCTGTGGAATATATCGATGTTTCTCTTCAATTACTTATTTTGAAAAAAGTATTTCAGAATTCTTACATAATAACAAATAAGATCCAATATTGCTTACTCATTCTCTGAAAGCAAATCAAATTATGGATCTGTGTGATGAAGCAATTTTTTTAGTGTATTGTTTCAACAAATATCAGGATGTTAGATTATGCTTCAATGATGACGCTTGTTATAATGCGTGAATTTCAACTTTTTTATTTCATCGGAATCTTAACATTGCTGAAAATAAGAAAAAAATAAGTCTTGTTCACTGCGAGTAGGAGGCGTAAAGTTTTAACTGGAATGCTGTTATTTTGAGTAGTTTATTCCTTTGTTATCTTTATCATTTAGATAGTAGGCTTGTTACAGCTTATTTTGTCTTATATTATCAATTTCCTATGACTGTTTTTTTAGCTCTGACGTTACGACAGTTTCTATAAAGATGGAAAAAAAATTAATCCTTTGTCGCACAATAATGACAATTTTTGAAATCTCTATTAACAACATACAGTAATGATATTTTTTTACCGTGTTTGAAACTTATCTGGAAGAAATTACCCATTGATACATTTCTAGAATGATTAAACACTCTAAACAAGAAATATTTGAAAACTTTTGATTTCAAATTATTAATGATGATGAAATCTAGAATAAAAATATTGGAATTATGATGTTAAGTTATGAAGATATTTAGAAAAAAATTAATAAAATCGAAAGAGTTTATCTTTAGTCTCAGAACTGTGATCTTCTAATGAAATTTAATAGTGCAAAACTAATCATGAACTGATTCAAACATTAACACTGCTCATAAAAACATCAGATATTTTAGGTCATTATAAATAATTGTTTTGTATAAATTTATTATATACTGAATTATTTACTACTATTTCTGAGTAACTATATTAATTTATTTTGATTATCTTTAAGTTCTTACGAAAGCTAATATAAAGATTTTTGGTATAATTATTTTATTTTTGAAGCGAAATACTTATGAATACATTTTTCTGGTACTTTCTATGAACATTCCAATTATATAACAGCATCAACATTTTATAATTTTTAATTTATCAATAATTTGAGTTTTTTTACCTGTCTTAAAGGTAAAGGTTCTTGTTCTATACTCTCTGTGCCTCGATTTTGTGATGCATATTTAATTAGGTTATTCTTTTCAAACATACAAAATTATCAATAAGTCTATATTTTTTATTAAAAACTATTGTGCAAATCATGAGGGATAAAATCAACTGTTGGTACCTTCTCATTGAAAATCTACAAAGAAAAATTACCAATAAATTTAAACTTAAAATATCTTTATTCAATATGTTTGAGTTTATAAATAAAGTCTAAAATTTTATTTTAATTTTCATAAGAAAAATTCAGAAATTATAAATATAATACCTTCATTTATTGATCACTGAACCATAGAAGTGGTTACAAGATCAATTAGTCATGAAGATTATATTCAATATTCATATAGAATATTTTACAGCTTCCATCTGTTTAGGCATAATTGAATACTTTTTAATAAAAAGATAATTTAAAATAAAATTTTCAAAAATTATCAACACTTTTTTTAATTAATCAGTATTGAATGTTTATTTCCATTGTACAAAACTGACTGGTTATTAAAAAAAATTCTTAACAATAAAAAAATATGCAAATAAAGGGAAGGAGTAAGATAAAAAATCTAAAGTATGTCAAGATTTTGAAATTTCTTAAACAATCGTATGTCAAATATTTCAAAAACCTATAATCTTAAGCCCATCTATACCAAATGAAAATCTAATAATAGTGCTTGAAAAATAGTATATCAATTTGTATACTATTTTTGAAAATAGAATAATAATTATAGAAGGCTTCACTATTTTTTTAATACAGTATATGCCAAATCATATGATTTATATTGTTTTATGATTCAAATCTTAAGCAGAAATGGAAAGCAAGCTTTAAAATTTAAAATCACCAACAATTATAATATATATTTTATTTGATCTCTTTGAACATATTTTAATACTTTGAAGTTCAATTCTTTTCTTCTCCGTTGATGAGTGTAATATTGTAAATGAGGCATCTGAAAAAGAAAATGTTTGTAGTAAGTACGATTAAACCACTTCTAATATATACAGTAAAAATTTAGCTTTTTCACTTAATTCTAGCTTGAGGGTTTCGAGGCAAATCTATTATAAAAAGATTAATTTCAAAATATCAGCATGATACGCAGAAAGCAGTGGTGACTCTTCAAATAAAGTTGATATTCATTGCCAATTCTTGCAATCTTTTCAAAATTATTAGTTGTTTTTTTCTGTCATATTTGTGAACTCGTTTCGATTGCAATATGAAATTGAAAATAAAAATCGATTTTAATAAATAATTCACATTTTATAAAATCAGCTTTAATATGAATATCTGGCACTATTCTTCATATTCCCATATCGACGGAATTGGATCAGAGCTTTTTCTCAGTGCAGCTCATTATAAAGCAGAATTCAGTAAATGCGCATGTCAAAATAATACATGAATAAGTAAATTATTGAGATGGCGAAATTAAGCGCCCCATTCCGAGGAATTTCACAAATTAGAGCTTTTACTATCCTCCTTTTTTTTCTTCTTTTCTTTTTTCTCTCGCTCTTTCTTTTTCATCACTCTTAAATTATCTTGCAATGTTATTTTACATTTTTTTCTTTAAGACTTTCGAGCCTTCTTTCTTACTTCATATTATTCTAAAGTTGTTTTTTTTTTTCATTTATCTCAAAAAAAAATTATTCAGATAAATATGATTTCTCTTCCTAAAGAAAAATAAACACTTTAGAAGTGCGTTTAAAAACCAGCTTCCTTACAATGAATGGAGCAGATTAAGCTAACATTCAAACCTGCTTACTAAATGCTGTCAAAAAAAAATTTTAAATCAAAATCTGACTATAAATCTGAAAATTTTGATTAAGATAGGCTGAAATTGGATTTTTTAGACTGTGTTTGCAGCCCTAAAGAACTTCGAGTAAATGGAATATCAATGTCAGAAGCAAAAGCATTATAGCTAATGATCTTTTAAATATTATAAAGCAGACTTATTTTAAAAGCAGGGAAATCATACTAGAATGCTTATGGATATATAATATTATTTAATTTCTGTCTTCGATTTGCTTGGTGCTAATTTCAAGAACAATAAAAGAAATATTACTCTGTTATTTCCCAAACATAACGCATCATGTGGAAAATGGAACACAAACTAATATAATGATAGGTTTTTCTAAAGTAATTTTCAACTTTTCTTAATAAAGAATTAGAAAGAATAAAACAAATCAAGAATTTATTCATTAGCGTACTTCTACAAGAATTTTAGATGTTTTTTTTTAAGAAATATGTACGATTTGCTCATAAAATTATGTATATAAGTAGTTATTCATTCACTAATAAATTGATTCTTCCATTATGTCTAAAATGCTATATGATAAAAATTTAGCATTTTAATTATGAATGAATTTCATTTAATGAGCTAAAATATATTTCATTCTTTCAAATTTCTTTCTAAAATCAGTGCTAGTTATGATTCATATCGTTTATTTTAGAAACTATAAAAAGAATTAATGGACATTAGTCTTAAAAAATGTGTAAAAAAACTATGGTGAATTAAATTCAAATATTACCTTATTATAATGGCTTTTTGTAGTTCCATCTAACCTAATACACCTAAATAAAGGAAAATGAAATAAAAGTTAACTGTTTCAATAAAAATGCTTCGAATTCATATATTTTATCTTACATCTCTATCATCTTCTAATATATGATCTAACAAAAATGCTCACCAATTAAAAATATTATAAACTTTAAAACACTATAAACTAAATTAAAAATATTATAAAATTTAAAAAATTATCATTTAATCTTTTTACTACAAAATAATTAGAATTCTGCTTATGGAAATAATTTTTGAGAAATTATGATTTCATAATGTCTTCAGAGCATTACTTGTTCTAGTGAAAATCTAATTTCCAAACCATATCTGTTACGATCAGTTTTTTGATATTTTGTGTGTTAAGTCGCACAGATTTTTATTCAAAGATTATTATTAATTCATGGATTCAATATCTCTTTTTTTTAAAAAAAATGACAATTTAAAAAATTTATAAGAATTTTTATTTCCGGAAAGCTAAATTTAATTTCACAAATATTCAAATAAAATTCAAAAGACTTTTAAAATTTGAGTTAATACAATATCTTTTGGAAATACCATGGATTATTATACTGTTCTGTCCTTTAAAATTTGTAAATCTATCGTACTTAAATGAATTTAAAAAATCTGTTTTTAAATCCTTGAAGAGTATTCCTTATTCTAAAAGCATGTAAAGCCTTCCAATATAAAAATCTTTAGATCAATGTTCATTTTTTATTTTAAAATGTTTAATCTCTGACAAAGATAAAAATCATAAAAATTTCATTCTCTGTCTTAATAACCGCCCTCACAAGTATGTACTATTTTATAACAGAAAATGAACTGCAATGAATGATGGAACTTTACCTCCAACGATGTTGCCAGCTGAAATTGAAACAATATAAAATTATTCATCATTTTTTTACTTTGAAATTCATTAAATAATGATTCATAGGCATAAAAATTCAAGAAAAAGTGATTTAATAGCAATTTTTGAAAATGAATATCCGAAAAATCTTTATTGTCACATTATTAAGACACATTCTCTATTTATCATTAATTCAAAAACGTGTTGAATACATTTTTATTGAATTTTTGGTTTTATGTAGAAATTTTCAAAAGTGTAATCAACTCCAATCAAAAGATTGAGAGCCGATTATATTTCATTACAAGAAGAGTATTTGATAAAAGTATACAATTTTCCATTCTGAAACAAATTTCTGTAGGTAGGTGATAGATTAATGACACTTTCAACACATACAGCAAAATTCATGAATCAAATACCATCTATCTTAGATTTCAGTGCTACAATTAAATTCTGGTTTAGTCCATTTAGCCAAATTAGGACTAAAAAAAATTTTTTATTACTATATATTATTTTATTATATATATTATTTTATATATTATTATTTTATTATATATATTATTTTATATGTTATTATTTTATTATATATATTATTTTATCCCTGGCATACTGGTGCCATGAGTGATTAAGTAAAAGTTAATTTACTTATAAAGATAAATGAGATAAATTCATTTCCAACGCATAATATTATTTGTTTGTAGAAAAAATTAGAAATTTTTCAATAATATTCATTTTTGCTGAATTTCATTCTAGTGCGTAAAGTACTTATCTAATTTACCATTAAAGTTATTTTTCAAAAAAATATGAAAAAAAATACTAAAGTTATGAAAAATTTGAACCATAAGATTTTTTTTCAGCTATTAAATTAAAATTTCAATTAAGATTGGAGTGTTATTGTCTGAAATAAATTCAGACATTTTCGTAAATTTACTGTAAAAGAAAAAAAGTATATGCATTTATCACTTTGTTGTTTAATCAGATTTTTTTTATTTAAAATATTTTTGAAAATGATTATTCACTACAAATTTTACAAAAATTACATTAATTTTGCATTAATCCTAATCCATAGATAAAAAAAGTTAATTTTATATTTCTCACCTCCTGTTAAAGCACCTAAAATAAAAATGCATAAAAATATTAGTAATTTTAATTACAAATTTTCCCTGATTTTTTTTTTTCATAAAGCAGAAATTAACTATGAAAAATTGAACTATTCAAAACTGAATTATACTCAAAAGCACTGCCATGAATTTCAGCTAGGAAAACAACGATAATGTCATTTTCATTTCGAACTGTTATTGATAGAAATGAAACATTTTGGAGATTTCTCTTCGTATTTTAACGCTGCATGGAAACTTACAGCCAAAGTAACTTTGCCTCTTATTTCAAATAAAATTCTTCCATTACAGAAAAATAAAATTTTTCACTCCCTAGCTTTGTATTTTAGACCTGAGACAGTTGAAAACTAGAAGCTTTCAATGCAGTGTCTACCATCTGCACTTTGAATGCGGTTTTCAAACCTGTGACTAAAATTGTCTTTTGATTGACATAGTTTACATTGAACCAAAGAAAAAAATCTCCTCTCCAAACATAGTCAATAAACTTTTTTATTATTACTGTGTTTTTAATAAAAATTTCTATAAAAGATTTTATGAATAAAATTATTTTTGTTTAGTCTATGTTAATAATATGTACTAGTAATTTTGAAATGAATGATTTTACAATAGACGTCGAGTTAATATTTCCATTTATGTATTAAAGAGATCAATTTCCTCTTCTAGGGTTAATACTTGGTTACGTTTTTCTTTTCATTGGTTTCTTCTGTCAATTGTATCAGACATCCGAGTGAAGAAGCAATATCGGAGTAAATAAATTTTTAAAAAAAAGTGTATAAAAATCTAAATATGAACAAATGATGATAGCTATTTATAATACCTAATAATATTTCAGCATATTTATTTATTTTCTGCAATATCTTAGAAGTCCATACTACATTGACAAACATTCTTGAATCATTCTCGAATCATCATTAATCTTTTATGTCATATTTTTATCATACTTTTATAGTTAATACTGGCATAAAGAAGAATAGATTGTACTTAATACAACTTCGAGTCAAATCATAATGATTAGGATGTAGTAATTTGATGGCACAATCCCAACATTTATGGTCATGTATCTGATATTCCATCATTATTAAAACATCATTTCTTAACAACTTTAGAAGTCATGAAAAATACTAATAAAAACTTTGAATGTATAATGGGATTTTATCTATCAAATGAATTTTTTACTGATTGTTATCATTGTAGTTGTTGTTGTTTTCTTTTCAAATAGTAATATACCAGCATCTAACATTTAAAAGGTTAGTACAAGTTCTTATAGAAAAGCGCTTGCTTCAATTTCTTATCTCAAACCGAAATAATCTCTGTAAATAAATTATTAGTGAATAAATTAGCAAATCAAATTAATCTAATGGGATTTTTAAGTCAAATCCAAAAATATCTTATTATTCCATAACTAGGAACAATGTCCCTTTAAATGGTTAATCCGAGTGAATCAAAAGATCTTCTATTGCATCACTGAATATGCCAGAATTATAAGAGGATTTAAAACATTATAAGGGATATCGATATGATAGCTTCATCACATCGGTATCCCTTATAATTCATAGCATTTGTTGTTAGGTGAATTAAAAAAAATATTTTTAATTAATCAAAAGAATTAATTTAATATACTTTAAGTAACATAATAAAAAACTACTGAGGTATAGCTAATGATGAAAAGATCAATATATAGAAAATGAATAAACACATCTTTAACAATTCAAGAGAATTAAATTAAATTAACACTGTATTGCTTATATATATCTCGTAAATTATGATTTCAACTTAAAAATAACTTACCACGAATTATTCGGCCAACTGAAAAATGAATGAAAAATTAATTAGATAAGTAATTTTAAAGAGCTAAATCAAAGAAAAGAACAATAAATAGATGTTGAATGCATTATTTACTGATGATTAAAGGCCATTAAGGTACGGATCGAATTAATTAAAGGTGTTTCAACAGATTTCTTGCAGATGTCGTTTTTAGCAGCTCTTGAACTCTAAAAATGACTCCACAAAAGATATCTCTTGAGAATAAACTTTAATTTGTTAGTGAAGTGGAATCTAAGCTCCATTTTTCGAATAACTATATTTTTTAAAATAGCTCTATGAAGATATTTTTTATCAGTTCAGATTTCAAATCAATTAAGATAAGAATTTCAGTGGTAATTATTTTATATTTATGAAATTGTGATGCATTTTACTTATTGCTTATATTTTGTTCTTTTGGATCTCCTATACTTGTAAGAGAAAAAAGAATTTTATATAAAAAGTATATATCCTTTGTGTGTGTGTGTGTGTGTGTGTGTGTGTGTGTGTGTGTGTGTGTGTGTGTGTGTGTGTGTGTGTGTGTGTGTGTGTGTGTGTGTGTGTGTGTGTGTTTTGGGGGGGGGGCGGGGTAAGATTTCTCTACATTTGTAAAGATCAAAATATAAAATGTAAAAACAAAATTCAAACTTCTACTTAGAATTTTTGTTTCATCTTGAGATAGTATACTATTTTCTAATATAGATTTCTATAAAAAAAGAAAAATACTTTTTTTTTCTTTAGAACTTTTTTCTCGGAATGTACTTTATATTTACTTCTTTACATTATAAAAAATATAAATGCACATATATTTTAATTTAATTATTAAATATTAATTACATATATATATATATATATATATATATATATATATATATATATATATATATATATATATATATATATATATATATATATATATATATATATATATATATATATATATATATATATATATATATATATATATATATATATATATATATGCTATTCTTAAATCCTTTTTATCAAAATAACATTTCACTTACCTCCTGTAGCTATGCCTGCAAAATAATAATTAATTACAATTTAAAATTAGTTATTTTTTGCTATAAAAAATTTTATAATATTCTTTACTTATTTATTCAATTCAATTGGAATATTGAAACAGGTATTTAAATTAATAAAAATTAGTAATTAACTAGTTACCTATTTCAATGATATATCAGAAAAAGTTTTTGATGTTTCATTTTAACTTGAGATAAGGCCTTTAAAAAATTTTAAATCATGTTGTGAATTCTTTTTTAAGTGATACTGATAATTAATTACAATTAATTACAATTTAATGAAAATTGATTACAACTAAACGAAGAAATCTTTCTTCGTTGAGTTAGAATAATAATAAGACACGTTCTATCTAAAAGCGTTGTTCATTGCGTTTAGCAACTGAATTACAATTAAGTTCATTTTAATCTTTATAAGGCAAAACTCCGAGAAATTTTAAAGCATTATAATTAATCTTCGATTAAAAAGAGAGCCACTTTTCTTCAAACTCACTTTTAAAACTAAAACTATTATCAAAGAAAAACTATTAGAAAAATATTCAGAAAGTTTATGTCAGAAAAATCTGGCTTAGAACTGATTTTTTTTAAGAAAAATTTTTGAAAATACCATAAAATATTATAAATGTATTATAGCACATGCAAAATATTTTCAAACGTTTCAGTCTTATTATAACTAATTATTAATCAAATTTTTGGCATTCAGATTTCAAAAATTTGAAACTAGGAAGGTGGCAATAAAATACCTTCAGTTCCGTTCATGAATGTTATACGAACTGCTTCTAAAAAATAGTTCGCCACTGAGTGAGTTTTCAAATTAACAAAATTTTATCTTTCTGCCAGACTGAAAATTACTATAATCAGCATAAATTTGGAAACCAATTTTGCGAACTTCTTTTAAGAGATTCAATCATATATAAATATTCCCTTTTGAATCTAAAATAATATTTATCAACTTTATAAATAGGTGATATCGAAATTTATGTGAATACAAAATAGAGAAAAAAATTATTCTTTCCTACATTATTTATTTTTTTAGATTTTTCTTTCTGCTATTATCCATTTTACTCAATTCTTTTATGTTATATTTTAATCACTTATACTTACCACCGGTTCCTAAAACATCAAAAATATTTTAGCAAATAATCTATTTGTTTCAAAGAATCAAAATAATTCTTGTTTATTTTATATTATCAAAATTTAGTATATTTTATTTCAATCTTACATTGTTAGTTAAGATGTTTATTGCTTAATCGTAGAATATGTTTCGTCAAGGTTTGGCTTTATTTATATAGTCTTGTTCTAGCTGTGAATAAAAAAAAATGCTGACATAATTTAAAAAGATTAAATATTAAAAAAATTCCTCATTTATGATAATTTTAATTAAAGAGTTTAATGATATTTACATATACCCAATAGACATATTTCGGGATGTTTAATCGTAATTTCCAATTCAGGAAATTCTTATTTTAATTTCGCGATTAATTCCATTTTATCAAGAATATCTACCCAAATTCATAAGTCGAGGACTCGTGAAGTGATGTGGATTTTTCTATTGATAAAGTAAATAACCTTAGATCACTTAGAATCTGATTCCAAGAAGGCAATCTACTCATTATATGATATTCTATTGCTTTTTTGAAAGGTTTTAGAAGAAAATTGGCGCATATATTTCGTTTAGAAACAAAGTTAAAGAAACAGAAAACCTGGATAGAACAATTCTTTTCTAAAACGCACATTCACGTGCCAGTTTTGAATAAAGCTAAGAACACGATATACTCTTAAAAATTTATCTTACTCGAATAAATGATAAAATTCGTAATCTTCTTCCCTAGCAGAATTCCTCCGCCATTATCTGTTTTAACCCATAATGGTGCTGGTGGATCCTTTAACTTACTCGTGTCGCATATGTTTCTTCATATATATATATATATATATATATATATATATATATATATATATATATATATATATATATATATATATAATGCAGAAAATGCAATATTAAAACATTATATTTAACACTTAACTATTAACTATACTTTTTCGGTTAATATCGCATGCCGTTAATAAATTACATAATATGATTGGATCAACATTTTTGAAGATAAGTAGTCTTCAATTCTTTCAAATACATGAAAATTACACTTACCTGTATCACCTTTACCTTCAAAATTAAAATTAATTAGTACTGTTGGAAAATATCATCTCGGTAGAAATATGAAATGCGCAGAAAAATAACTCAGAGTAATGCAAAAAATTATATATATATCTATACGTAAAAAGGCGGTGATATCCACGGAATCGAGTATATTTCGTTATAATTTGCAGAGGCATGGTTGAAAACTACAGAAGTAGAGAACTCAAAATATGGAACTTGATCTAGCAAGCAAAAATACAAAAATGATATAGAAACGATGATTTCATATCTTATTATGCCATATTTATTACAAGGAATGCCACAATCGTCAATTTCAAAACATGTCTCACAGTGACAATAGAAGAACTGATGGATGAAGGATGATCTCTGGAGAAAAACTGTACTCTCGCACACAGAAACAGCGGCCTATGCTCTAGCTTCCATAAACGAAAGAGAGCCACACGAAAAGAGGTTAAGCCATAAATCTGACGAATGGGTTGGCAAAAGTATGATACTCTCCCACTCCCCCCAATGGTAAAAAAAGTAGTGCTGATATACTAGTGAATATTGAAAGAAGTACTGATATTCACTAAGAACATTCATATGCCCTCAATTATTATTTTTCCCCAATGCAATTACCCCTTCACACAGCATGTAACGAATGGGATGATGCTTATTTCAGGAATGTATGCATCTTCATATTATTAATATTCTATCATATTTTTTTTTCTGTTTTACTGTGAACTTACCAAAATATTATAAAAATTGCTTGTTTTGATGTGAATTACATATTTGAAAGTTTGATTATCCTTTTAGAATGGAAAACAATTACGGATATTTACTATTGATGAGGATTACTCTAAAACATTTTTTTCTCAAAATTTCAATGAATTTTCGAAGCATTATCTCTATCTCCAATACTAGATCGAACTTAATTCCCTAAAACAGCGAATCTACTCTAATTATTAAGATAGTTTATCTATTATCAGTTGTTCGCAGTCATATCAATTATAAAGAAATATTTAAGTTTCTCGGATTCTGTAAGAATACCAAATACATTTAAAGATTTCATTAAAAAGTTCAATATGCAATCAATCCTGTTAAATACTTTTTCAAACTTTCAAATAAATATTTTATTTTTCAGAATATAAGAAATAAATTCTAAGTGTAGCGTTATCCGTTGCTATTTCTTATTCAAATTGACTGAAATTTAAAACCATTAAAAAGTTAATTATAAAATTGAAAGCTCTATTTGATAGCAGTATTATATCGTCTTTCTCAAAAAATATTGCTATTTGAAAAATTTTGACATATAAAGGGAAGAAAATAGTAATAAGGTGAGTTTTAATTAATCTAGAAATTTCAATTAAAATAGTTTCTCGGAGTCTCACGAGATGTCGCTACGAATGTGTACTATAAAAGAGATCGTAAACGAAAATTGTCTAATTTCACTTCATTCGTTTTTTAATTTGTCTTCTCGCTTTTTGTTACATTCATCTAATTTTCAATTCCAGCCAACTTAGCTTCAAATTAAGATCACTTTTTTTTACAAATTGATATTTATGTGATGAAAATATGACAATAGCACTGTGGAAATTGTTTCCAACATTAAAACTTCTACTTCTAAATTTTATTTTCTAGAGGAATAAAAGTAAAAGAACTGAAATGAAAATTTGTAAGTTATGATTATGCGCAGAATAATTCCAAGGCTTTCGTTATTTTTTTCAGGTGGGGAGGGGGGAATAGGCTGGGCTATTGTATTATCTCTTAAAGTTTCCTTTTTGAAAGCCTCACTCATTAAATTTCTTATCTATAATCTTTTCAATATAGAACTTAGTAATATTTTCCACAACGTCTCAAAAGTCATTTGAATTCGAAGTTGTTGGTTTATTAAAATTCATCCTAAATATTAATTTTGCCAAAGGATTGTATAATCAATTTGTCATAAAAAAATATCAAAAAAAATCTGAAAATAATTTTAACTGCAAAGTATCTAATCAAACCACTGTACTCTGTCATCCAGAATCTTTATTTGTACTGATTCTGTCTCATCCTTATTTTTGCTTAGTAATATTTCTTCCTGCAACAAAATTGTAGTGAATTTTCAAATCACTCTTTACGAGCTTAAAGCAAGAGGAATTAGTGTCTGTTTTTCTCATGTCCGAGGTCAGTCTGGCATTTTAGGAAATGAAAGAGCAACCTACAAAGCTAAACATCATTGATCCTGTGAGCATCCCCAAATCTGACATTCGTAATGAGAATCGCAAAAAAGGCCATTCTCTTATGGAATGAGCTGTACCAAAATTCGTCAACTGCCTCTTTAACCAAATTATTTTTCCCCAGAATTTCTCAAAGGTTGAATAGCAAGCATTTTTTCAGTGATTTCCACTTAACAAAACTGCTTACTGGATACGGTAATTTCAATTACTATCTCAAGAAATTTGGATTATCGAACACTGATCTGTGCTCTTGCAGCGTGGGTGGAGTTCAAAATGTCGAACACTTGCTTTTTGATTGCTCCAAACTTACTGAAGGGAGAAGAGATTTTATTGTGGATCTCGATGCCTGTAATATTAAGTTTCCACCTCCGCTTCATGTTTTGGTCGACTACAAAATGGCTTTTTTCTCATTCTGTAAATGTATTGCCTTTTCTGCTTCAATTTTTAATTAGTTTTGTTGTTTATTTTTTCCTGCTGTTTTTATCCTTATTTTTATATGTACATATTTTTATCTATGTATGTAGTTGTTTCTACTTACTTCTGTAAGCCTTGTGCTGTACTTTGTGGTGCACAAGGATTGACTTATTAATAAAAAAAAATTTTCTAATCTTATCTTATCTTATCTTATCTTTCCTTGAATCTAATCTTATCTTATTTAATATCTTAAATATCTTAAGAATAACAAATGTTTAAACTCCGAGAATTTCAATTTAAGAACGACATTTTCAATCGCATTTATCTCCAAATGTAAAAATGTAGAATCCTCAATACTTCAGCAAAATAAGCGTGGAAATATTTAACAATTGAAGCTTTCTAAAGATATAAAATGTATTTCCTTACCTCTTCCTACAGTGCCTAAAATGAACAAAGCATATATTTATGTAAATGCTTTTATAGAGGAAATAAGTTTAAATTTTGTATGTTCGTAATTTTGTTAATTGTTATTTGTATAGATTGAAAAATGCAAAAATTTTCAAACGGCTAAACATTTGCTTTCTTCTTCACTGGAACATTTTTAAATAAAAAGCTAAGAGAATTGTGATAACTTTTTGTGTTCATATGAAAATAATTTAAAACAGATATCAGAAATTTGTAGAATTTTTGATTGTATGAAAGATATTTCAATGTTTCACCGATTTTAACGATATTCTTTATTTATTGTCACCATTATATAATCATGACTAACTAAAAATCGTTTTAATTTGATTATAATTAATTTTAGCATATAGCGTTATTAGTTATTTAAGAAGATAATAAAAAATAAATATATGTATCTTCTATAATTAAAATCCTATTCTTTCATTGTAAAACTGTAATTATTCATTAGAAAATTAAGAAATTTTGAGGTGAAAGAAAAATATGTAAAAGAGTATTTTTATTTTTAATATACTTTAAAATTGAGACTGTCAACTAATCATAGAGCAACATGTTCAATATGATAACTATAATTGTCAACAAAGCTCTAACTTATTTATATGCTATATTCAACAATTAATCCAGATAAATATTAAAATTATGCATTTTTAAACTTAACTAATATTTATCTCTGATAATTTATGATAACTTATAAGTATTTATCTCTGATAACTTATGTCTTATGATAATGATAACTTATAAGTCTTTCATCATCACATTCGAAAATGGAACAGATTCAGGGCTGGTGATCGAGTTGGTCGAGTACTTAGAAAAGTGATATCTCATGACCGTATATCTTTGTAAACGTTTCTTAAAAAGCCTTCTTAGCACAACGTATTGAAATTGGATCGGTTTCGTCTTAGTTTAAAGATCAGTTCACAAAATAGTGGTATATCTGAGACATTCAAATACTTTATTTAACAGCAATGGTCAGGATTTGTTCGTAATAAAGAAATAAAATTAAAGTCAGTTTTATTAGTTCTACGGGAAAGAATGACATTAAGATAAATTATGCAAAAATTCACACCAGAATGCTACTCCTGTATTATTTTGTTTTACAGTAATAAGCCTTCTGAGTTGATATTCAAAATATTTTTAATGTCTTTCTATATTTCATTTAAAAATTAGTAAACAATTTTTAAAACAATATTTATGACTGCAGATAACTTTCTTTAAAAGAAACTTCTATTATAGAGATCTTGTATTATGGAAATTGATTTTTTTTAAAAAGGATAAAGACTATGTGAAATAAATCAAGAAATTTTATTAAAAAAAATACATTGAAACAGAATTGCACGTTCAACTTTGCATGAACAAAACTTGTCGTGAATGAATATTAATGTAAATATATATGTTGTGTGAGTTTTACAAATATAAATAAATGTGTAGATGTCTAACATGTGTTACAGTTTGTTAAACTTACCTCCCGCGATCTCTTTAGCTGAAATGAAAAGAAACCGTCACTTATTTAACATAATTTAAATTCATAATATTTTATTCTTGTATTTGAAATATTTCTTAAATCAAATTCAACCGGAAGATTTTAAAATTAAATACAAATTTATTTTTAACGTATATACAATATTAGTATATTAAAATATGATTTTTATTTATCAGAGAACAGCAAAAAAATTTTTTAATTCGTAAGTCATGTCTTATTAATTAGCTTTAACGGAATATTTATTGAAGTTAAATGTAGATCTGTAAATGGAAACACTCATTTTAAATTATTTGATTCATCAATTATATTTGAAAACATGAGAAAAAAATGTTCGAAATAAAATACGAATACTCTCTTTTTTTTTAATTGCTAGCAAAGCAACTGATTTTGCAGAATTGTGCTTCAATAAAATGTTATTATACACATGCATAAAAATATAAAAAAGAGTGAATTGAATATCTTAATATTGAACTTCTATTTATTATACTTGATTTTAGAGTTCGAAAAGAGACGTCATTCTTTTTAATATTAAAAATATAGCTAAAATTTAATTGGATTATTTAAAAAAATGAATGACAAATCATCATCATTTTATTTTAGCGTTAATTTGGTAATAAACAAATATAAAATAATTCAACTTTCATTTTATAAAAATGTGTTAAATCTTGAAAATTGGATGAATTTAATTATTAAAAAAATAAATGCTGCTTTCTGTTTCTTACCTCCTTTTATGGAACCTAAAAGCAAAAAGAAATAGTAATTATTGAAAAAAAAAGTTCCCAATTAAATCAAAAACTATTTATATATGTTATCTTTTTTTTTCTTCAATTTCATTCTATTCAAAAATTTTGGAAACGCTATCGAGTTTAGTAGTAATTATGAGAATTGTGAATTTCTGTTTTTAAAGTATTAATATTTCCTTCTAATTAAGTTTTCTTTAAATTAAAAAAATCGTAAAACAAACATATATATTAAATGAAATATATATAAATAGATTCTCTGCCTATAGATGGCGCCACAATACAAAGATTTCGTTTGTATCAAAAGGAAGTAACAGGGCTCTACATGTAGAGGACACCCAATTATAGGAGATGTATTGTCATTAAAAAATAAAAATAAAGCAAAATCAATCGCTGAAATTAAAATAAGAAAAGATGCATTCTGTTAAATCAAATATAAAATTTATTTAA
Organism: Argiope bruennichi; assembly: GCF_947563725.1. Taxonomy (NCBI): domain Eukaryota; kingdom Metazoa; phylum Arthropoda; class Arachnida; order Araneae; family Araneidae; genus Argiope; species Argiope bruennichi. The sequence goes on along the minus strand of NC_079152.1, from coordinate 37,181,492 downwards.
TTAAAAATAAATAAACAAGTTGAACTAACATAAAAGTATAATCGAAAATAAATTACTTAAATTAGCAAAACTGTAAAAAAGTATTAGGAATATTTTTTAAAGTCAAAAGTTAATGAAATTATTAATGAGTGAGGTGAAGAAAACTGATATGACTTCAGTAATTAAAAAATCGAAAGTCAATTCTTAAGAGAAAATATTTATTCCGAATTATAAATAGAAGAGATAAAATATATTAATAATATCTTTAGATATTAAGAAATTCTTACCTTTGACAATCTGGTGGACTATAAAAAGAAACAAACAAATTGATTAATTAATTCCACATGGGAAAAAAAGGAATCTATATTTAAAATAATCAGAAAAACCTAGTTTCAATCTCTCAGCCCCAACCACTACGATTTCCTTAATTTGTATTTCATATGAAAGCTCTAGTTTTATGAACGACGATCTCCTATCTCCCTCTATGTTCAAGAAAAGTTTCAAAAACCTTTCTCACTATTCATTCCGAAGGAGGGGGTGAAGGCCGCGACAGGATTCTCCGGGCCAAAATCCTTGTACTGATTTCGAGAATCTAATGGACCCTATATACATCAATAATGGTCCCCTTGTCTCCCGCTCTCCACCCTATATTTTCAAGAGAATCACAAAATAAACTTTTACTCTAAACCACTAGAATATTTTCGACACTTACTTACATGGTGAACGAGTCAGAATGCCCTATGTTAAAATTATGCTTTCAACTAGTGTGATATGATGCGACTCATCAAAGCGGATTGGTACTATTAAATGAATGCTATTAATATTATAACAGAAAGCTAGTCATCAAAAACGACAGCTAAATATTCTATTTTCAAAATAAAATTTATAAGAAAGATAATTTGATTTCTGAGTTTATCTAAATTTTATAAATACTATCATCCATTAGAAATTCTGAATCCAAAAATTTTAAAGTAAAACATTTTGTAACTTTTAATAAACTAATTTATTTTCTTAACTGTGAAATATTTAATAAACGATTTTAATGGAAAAAAAGGTTTATCTTACTAATTTAAAACAAATTTATATTACGAAGCATTTCTTCTTTAATCTACGCTTCATACTGTAGAAGTAGGAAATTAGTAAATAATTCATTTAGTTAAAAATTTATAATAAACGAATGCTTACTTCGTTATCGATGTTCCATTTAAAAAAATTCATAATCTAATTTACTAAGCTCTTTGTTTAAACTAACAGCTGTCACAACTCTACACAGTTTAAATTACTAAGCATTTCTTCTTTAATCTACACTTCATACTGTAGAGGAGGGAAATTAGTACAAAATTTATAATAAGCGAATGCTTACTTCATTATCGTTATTCTATTTAAAAAAATTCATAGCCTAATTTACTAAGCTTTCTGTTTAAACTAACAGCTGTCACAGCTTTGTTTAAACTAAAAAGACTTATTCATATATAACACTGTTTATAGTGCAAATTAAAATGTGTAATGCACAATTTTATAAATAGTACTTACCTCCTTTTTCAATATCTGAGGAATTATAAAAGAAATTAAATTAAAAAATTAAAGTATCCATTAAACTTGAAATTTAAAATTACACAAAGACATAATTTTAAAAAAGCAAAAATGATTTAAAATACATCAAAAAGATTTCTTAATAAACAAAATTAAGCAAAAGTCTCTATTTTCCTATCCAACGGCTGTTAGTTCAGACATAAAGTTTATAAAAAATACTACGGAGCATATTGTTAAATTTATATTTAAAAAACAATTTTTATGATTCAATTTTAAAATACGGCATTTATTTTTGCAACCAAAATCACAAAATTAAGATTTGATTTGTATGAAATGATGTAAAAACTATTTGATGCATTCAAAACCAAAAGAATTGAAAAAACACTTTTTCAAACATTTTTTTGAGAATAATATACTGGTTTTTGCTTTGCAATTATTTCAGCTAAATTGTGAAAAAACAATTATTTTAATGATATTTGTTAAAAGCAAAAAAATTAGTGAGCAAACGTAATTTTTATACTCAAAATCTTTAAAGATTTTTAATAAATATCATGCTTTAAATTATAATGAAAGGAAGCATGATTAAATAAAGATTTACAGTTCTTCATGAAAATTATTAATCATAAAATTTTGCAGTTGGAAGGTTTGATACTATTTATAACTCAAATTTAGAATTAATTAGAACGGAATTTAACTTAAGTTTTATTGAAAGATGTAAAAATAATTTATTATTGATAACTGAAAAGTATCTAACGTTATCTAAACCATAATCTATTAAGTGTTTAATATAACTCAAAAAAAGTTTTTAAGTTATTATAGATTAGAATGTTCAGCAAATATGTTTGCAAATTTAAAATACCATTTGTTTTATGTTATATAATAATAACACATAAATGTCCAATTTTAGTTCAATTATAAGAAGATACTTGAGTTATAGTTTCTATTGTTTGTACGGAAAAAATAATGTTGTACTTACCTTTGCCTTTTAAGAAAATTACAAAAATTTATCAGAAATTAAGACATTACTATTTGAATGATCTTTTTTGCTTAAAATGATATATTTCAAATAATTGCTATAAAATTTATTGAATACTCAATATAATTTAATATTCAACTTACGATTGCCTTTTAACCAAAGAAAAAAAATTCAGATATTTACACATTACTACTCAAAAAAAAAAAAAAAACACGTTATTTTCATTAAAAAGAATATATTTCAAATTACGTCAATAAAATTTCTTAGAAATAAGTATTTAGAGTTATCTAATCAAAAATAAAATTTACCTTTACTGTAATAAGACGCCATTATGCTTAGGAAATTATTGTTTAATAAATTTCGATTTCGTAATAATAATGTATATTTGGGAATATATAGTCTATTATGCAAAGATGGACCTATCCCTTTCAAATTGGCCACAACGTATTGTTTTTGTTTTAATGATCAGGAAAAATGAAGCACTAAATGCTTTATATTTTTGTGACAAAAACGGCTATTGCACAAAGTTTGTATCTTATAAATGATTCAAATTCCATGCGGTAATTTCAAAATGAAAATCAGAAACTGAATTTTTAAAAAATGCGGTAAAAAAGATTTACAATAAAGATTTTTCACAATAAAGAAATTACTTTATTGTGAAACGTTAGGAAAGCATTTTTCTAAAACCGAAATAAGTTTCGGTTTTTTGTATTACACATTAACAGCCTGAATCATAAAAATAACATAATTAAGCTCATCATTTTGATGAACAGTTCAGTTTTTCAAATGTTTTAGTAACTGAATGCATTGAGAGAAGATTAGTTTTAAAAAAAACAATAATTGTCAATCTTGCAGAAAAATCTCAATATAATTACCTAAAAGTGAGGTGTTCAAATAATTATTCCTCATAATATGACACGATCGCACCTGAATAGACGCATCATCTATCCTTTCTATGTGCAAAATAATCCAAAATTTCTTATGAAATCATTGATAGTATTCCAATTTTTTCTTGCGCTTCCTTGTGATTTGTTAGGAATTCATTTAAGTTGGTTGGTCGTATTTATGAAACTATTCACCTAATATTTTAAAATCAGATGTCTTACAAAATGGTAAGATTATTAAGTATGATTGGGAAGAATCCCCTTAAAAATCCCGTAATAGCTACCAAACTTTCTTGCCTTTTATTCCCTACTTGCCTTTCTCTAAGCGACCAATTATGACTTTTTCCTAAAAAGTATTCCGCTGAAGTTATATCATTGCTTTTCAGAGGAATTGGAGGTATAATTGTAAAGCGTTTTTATAAATGAATATCCCAACTTTGCAGAATTATTAAATGGGGAAAAACGAAGTACAACTTTGTTATTGATTAGAAATTGCAAACAAATGAAATTTTAAATTCAACAGAGTTATAAGTGTTCTTTCTAAGCACTTACAAACATTTGAACGAGTCATATCAAAGCGATACGACAACTCGTCTCATGCTTTTTCGACATCTATGATGTGATGCTTTGAAAGTCTGAAGTCCTTAATGTCAATTGGTAACGGTGGAACGAACACCTGCTATTTGATGCAGTTCCAGAAAAAAAAAGTCAAATATTGTCAAATATCATATATGCATCCTTTCTAAACATCATGTTAGGCATGCAGAAAAAATTGTGGGGCGAGTTATCATACCGCTTTGTTATCTTTTGTATTTCTGGAGAATACATCTCAGGCTTATAAATGTGTTGAATTTAACTTTCCACAGCTATTTTTGATTTCTAATAAAGAACAAGGTTATATTTTGTTTTATTTTCTTTTATTTAAAAGCCCTAAAAAGTTGGTATAATCGTTTATAAATACCTATACATTATCTCTCATATGGCTCCTACTGTCGTTTCTAGAAGTCACATGATTATGTAGATCAGATATTCAATTCATATGCCATCTTCGAGACATTTCACATGATGAAATGGTATAAAGGAAGTACACTAAGAACAATTCTAATCAAATAATCTACTTTGTAAAACGCATAATCATGTATATCCATACACGAAGCATGTAATCCTAGCAAGACATTTGATATTTCATTCGCTGCTTGTTTATAGTTCTTGATTCACAAACCATATAAAAATCTTCTGCTGTTATAATTATTTGTTTGTCATTTTTCGCTAAGCTGTTGAATGGTCAAAATTGGAAAGTTTTTCACTCTGAAATGCTTGCAGACTCTTTCTGTAAAATGGCTCTAATGTACGTCTTCCAGCTTTCTTATGACATGCTGTCCACCAAATTACGTCTTCCAAATCGAATCGATTTCATGCTATCCATGTCTTGCTATATAATTTATTTGAATTTGTAGCGATATTCTATAAATATTAGTTTGTTTCATGTTCATCTTCCAAGTAAATATTTTACTTTGATAACGTCCTCTTTATGTTTTTACAGTAGGTTGATTATCAATCAAAATGTCCATATCTGTCAAAGCTTTTACATGCTTAAATGCCTTTTTGTCTAATTTTGTTTTTGCTTGCCTTTCATACTTTTTTTCTTACATATGCAAATACTTTCCTTTATACGTTTCATTTATTGATGACTTTTACAAACCTTAAACATAGAATTATATTATTAACCACTTAATAATTTCAATAACCCTCTGTAATTGCATCATCTTTAAGGTTAATTTATGAAGTATCGTTACTTGAGAAAAAAAAATGACCGGATTAACGAGAGAGAAAAAACAGCAGTCTGAGACTACTATTAAGCTGTTATACATGCTATTAAGTTGTTTAAATTTAGTGTTGCTCCTGAAGTAATTTATTTTAAAAATATGGATGTTTAGTCTTTAAAGATGAGTTGTTGAAAATATTTTATTTTGGCGAATTTTTGTAAATTATAACAAGGTGAAAATTTTTAAACATAGAAAAATTTAAAGAAATATATTTACCTCTTATCGGACTATTTGCAACTGAAATGAAAGGGAAAACAAATTATTTTTAGAAGTTGACGCTAATAATTACCATTAGAATTTTTTTAGGTGAAAAAAATAAATTAGCATTTAAAAAAAAAAGAGCAAATAATTCCAAACAAATTTATGTTGTATGCATATGAATTTATATTACCACATATCTAGCACTCGTTTCTTTTGCTGAAAATGGTTGAAAAGCAATTGATTATAATTAGTGCAACTTTTTTCTCCTTAACACATCCAAAATTTAAAAACTGCAACATGAGACTTAACATTGTTTTTTTTTAAATAAAAAAAACTGCAATTTCGATTAAAAAACTTTAAAATCTGACTATATTATCATCAGTATTTGGGCGTGGCATAATCCTTCAAAATAAAATAATAGTAAACCTTTCAAGAGAAATCATTGTAATGTTCCAATTGTCATCTCGAAACTTCGAATGTAGATTCAAAACCTGTTTGAACGGAAAAGTTGTCATCGGAATGATAAGTTTTAAGTCTCATTTAGTGGTCTTTCCATTCTTTATGATACGACATAGGAATTTTGAAAGTCAAAAACTATTTCAAGTATTGTTTGACTAATTCTAGAAATTCTTGAAATTTTTCTTAAGTTCAAAATACGGCTTTAGTCGAAACTGCTTTAATTAAATATCGCAATTTTGTAATTTATAATAAGTCTTTACTTCGAAAAGCGTTTAGTATGAGAATGCAACTTTTTTATTGCATATTTTCTAGAAATTTTGATTAATTTTTTGCATTCTTACAATTATTTCCAATTCCTTTACTTCAATCTTTTCCATCTTAAATTCATATAGAACATATTGATTATATGGGAGAAAATGTCTTTTAAATTTTTAAGATTCCTATTTTCTATATTATTTTATATGCAAATTATGCAAAAACTCTTACCTTGATTATCAGCAGTTTTAGCTAAAAAGAAAATATTTTTCATGCAGTAACACGTAAATAAAGTTTATCGGTATTAAAACTTTCAATTTTAAATAAAATTTTCCTCGTTAAAAAGTGGGGGGTTTTTTCATAGCAGCGTTTTTCTAAAATCCTACTGATTATAATTTCTAATTAAGAAAAAGAAAAGTAACAAATTGACCAATTATCAAAGAATTGAAGAAATAAGTAATAACAAATCTAAAAGTCTGGAAAAAGAAAAGGAAAAAATTAATATAGTTTGTTTCTTTCGTTGTGTTTTAAAGAGAATAATAAAAACGAAAGAAATAAATAAAACAGCATACAACAATGCATAAAAATGTAAAAAATATTTTTTTGTCAAAAATTTAGAATGAAAACAAAATCGTTTTCCTAATCTCTTTATTTATTTATTTATTTGCAATGAATATTAAAAAGCTGATTTAATGCTTTAGTCAATCAAAATTACTTTTTCTTATCTTTGATCTTATCTCTAATAAAATCAGAGTGATTTCAATAGAAATCGTTTAGTAAATATTAAATTTGAAATTATGTGATTTCTGTACATAGATGGTGTTCTTTAGAATGTATTTCAATCAAAGCATATTTTGAAGCTTTTGAAGTTTAGTTGCTGCTTCTTAAATTGGCATTAAAACAAAGAAAAAACAACAGCAAGCGTGATTACATTTTAATTTATCATTAAATTTTCATATTGAAATAAAATCTAATTTTTATCTAAATGCTAATAAAATGTGTATGTTTACTTATAAATTGGAGGAACAAAGTGAGCAGTAATTGGTAGAAGTATATAATCGTATACATGATATATACTTTTTATGTAAAAAAAAAAATCTTTCATTAATAAGACTATTGGGGAAAAAATCATATTAAATATACTTACAACAAAACGAATAGAATTTAAAATAAAGTTAAAGGCTCTGGCAATGAATCGAATGCCGAAATAAAATAAACCATCTTCGTTAATTAAACAATTATATTATTAATTAAACAATGTAATTATTGAAACAATGAAAACAGTAGGAGTGGTCTCCAAAAAACTTTCTCGCATACTCTCTAATAAAGGTGTTATACCAGAGAATGCCTTGTATGGGATTGATGTACAATAGTTACGAATAATTAATTTTTGGCGTAAACTTAGCATTTTTACTGAAATTAACATGCCAGCATTGGCGAATTTTTTGGCGATTAATCCCTGGTATGTTGTTAATAATAAATGAGCATCTAACAACACCTGAAAATTAAATCTGTATTTAGATGTCTTTATCCCAATCCATTGAACCGAAATTTTGACCCAAAATTGACAAAATCCCACACTAAATTTTATATATTTAACTCATTGCGCTTTTGAATTATCACGTTTATGTATTCCTAAAAGAATAGATCAAATGATGGTCAAGCCCTCATTGGATTTGCGTATAAATTTGATGGGAGTCTACACTAAAGATGTTAAATGCGTGTGCCAAATTTCATCCATCCAGCTTTCTTCGTTTTTGAGTTATCACGTTTATGTATTCCTAAAAGAATAGATCAACAGATGGTCAAACCCTCATTGGATTTGAGTATAAATTTGATGGGAGTCTACACTAAAAATGTTAAATGTGTGTGCCAAATTTCATCCGTCCAGCTTTCTTCGTTTTGTAGTTATTACGTTAACTATATTCGATCAGCCGGCCAAACGGACTTCACCTGAAATGAATTTTCTCAAAATTTGATAGAAACCAACAAATTTGGTGCGAAGACCGTACGCCAAATTTAAAACGTCTAGTTCAAAACGTTTTTCAGTTATTTTTGTCACAAGCAAACAGATAGACGGATGAACTTTTTTCAAAAATGTGTTTTTCGAATTCTGGAAAGTCTGAAATGTGGAGAACGTCAAAATAACAAATTTGAAATTTTTGACGATTTCTATACTTTCTCTATACTATATACTTAAGAAAGTAAAAATAGTTTATTATCAAAAATTTTCAATACATATATACTTTTGAGAAAATGTACTTACGAGTTGAGCCGGCTAAAAAAAAAAATGATAATTGAAAAATATTTATTTACTAAAATATATATTATAAGAAAACTTGTACTATAATATCATTAAAATATAAAATCAATTTAAATATGTTACTAAAAAAATTTGATAGTAAAAAAAGATAATATAATAGTAAATAATTGAATTTAATTTCAAACATCTACAAACAAAATATGAAAAGTCTAATATTTTTTATATATTTCCCAAGCATTCTTGAGAATTCCAAAAGACAATTAAGAAAGTATAAAAAACACTGTGATTATAAAGTAAGTATATGGTATAAAATAGTTGGAGATTTGTAATTGTTTGTTTATACTCTGATTCCGTTGACTTCACTTAAAGACAAAATAAATTCCGTAATTAGGTTACATACTGGAGCAAAGGAACGATGTGAATGAAGTTAAGAAATTCAAGAAAAATAAGTCAAATGCAATGATGAAAGATTCGATCATTCTTTTGCATGGTAAATGGATTCTTGCATCATTTATTTGATCACATTGAAAGATGACAGAAATCATCTATAAATTCTCTTAATATTTCTACCTTAAAGAATACTATGCTTAAATGACAATTCTTGATTTTCAAAACGGAGAATCACATGTTCAAATCTTAGTTGCTCTTAAGATATACCGTATTCAGTGTATGATACAAGCAGGCGTACTTATCGCCGAAGATCAAACATTCTCTCTTTGATGTGATTTGAAAGTTACTGAATGCAGCGAGTGAACAAATACCCTCATCGATTAACCAGAATTCCAAATTATAAGGCCTGCTGAAGCAGGTGATAATTTAATAATTTATATAAAATTTAAAAGAAACTTTAAAGTGATATAAATAATTTTGTCTAAATTTTTCTCTTTGAATTTATATCTTTTATTCATCGTCCACCCTTATCTATCAGTTTTTTTCAATTCTACATTTTAACCATTTCTCTATATTTGATAAAATTTTATTTTGGAAATGCTTTTAGTTATTTATTCTGGTTGATATTATTAAAATTATCTTTAGCAGGGAGTGTAATGTAGTAGGCCTCCACGCTGTGCATCCTGGTTAATACTAAATCTGCTACGGCTTTGCCTCCTTCCTTGTGTCTCTGACATTTTATTGAGAATTTTTGAAAGGTGTGTAAAGTTTTGGGACTGCGTCAGTGGAATTTGCTGGCAGCCTCTCACATGAAAAAAGGACTCAACTCCTAACTGTTCGGGATAGGGTTGATACGTTTCCCATCTTCAACGATGGAAACTGGTACTGTAAACTTCAGAAATATTAGAAGGCTAGAGATCTAATGGCATCATAGTAATCTCCTGGCATTTGTAATAAATAAATAAATCTTTAGCATAATCTTCTACAGTTACCTAAAGGACACGATGTAACAGAAAAAGCTTGAGCATTAAATGGAGTTTCCCACTAGTTTAGAGTGATTACAGCATATATCCTCTATTCTAACAATAATAATAAAGTAAATTCCCTGTCAGTAAATAGCCGCCTCTGACGATTTATGTGTCCACTCTTCTGATATTTGTCGTTCTATGTCATCTGGATAATAAATTTATATCTAAAAGGTAATTTCTTTTTTATGTGGTAATTATTTAATAATTAATGAGGCCTAACTCAAATTCAATTAAGAGAAAAAAACTTAACAATTGATTTTAGTTCTGTTAGACTGTATTTAATTGAATTATTGCAATGTAAAACTAGTTGATAAGGTATATTTTATATAACATGCTTTTTTCAACTGTAAGTCATAGACTGCCTACTCCGATCCGCCAGACAGCGGGAAAACTTGAATGAACCGGACTGCAGCGACAACAACTCTGACGGGAACTGTAGTTGAGTTCTATGGGCCATCACCAGCCACGGTACAAACAACCCCATGTCGGAAGCTTCTCATCCTCAATTATGAAATGCCCCCCCCTCCCCCGATGGTTTCAAATGGATAGTATAGCTGTTATTTCCTATTATGTTATTGTTATAATGCTGAAGCATTTGTGTTTAAATTATTATTTCTATGATAAGTATCAATCGATTTATTTAAATTTTAAATCAATTGACAAAGTAGACTATATATATATTTTTTAACCTAGATCAAAGCCTTTTGATGAGATAATTTTTTTATAGAACATAGGATGATTTAGTCGTTGTGAACATAATACAATAAATTTAAAGGCTTTTTACTTCTGTGATATGTTTAGGAATTCAAACAGCCGGGCAATATTGCGATGATAATAACGTCCGTTTCCAGTCCAATCTTATCCATTTAAGCAAAAGAAAAATGTTTTATAACATTTGTTTCCTTAGAATATCTCAATTTGAAAATGGTGAATCAGTTCAGTTGTCGCACTCGTTATCTGAATGGGTTTCAAAATTATAAGGTCAGTCCGGAACTAGCCTTCGTGCTGCTTAAAATCCCAACGTTAATATAATTAATTAACATTGTCAACAACGCTAATTCTTTGATGAGAGAGAACATTATACGAAATCCTCATTTGTGTGTAGAGATTGGTGGTGATTTAAGATTTTTTGCATTATGACTTTGTGATAATTTTAAGATTTCTTCCTTTTAACTTCTAGGAAAAGTAAGATAGGAGTTAAAGTTTCAGTGAGTCTTGAACAAAGAAAAATACACATTAATATAGTCTCAATGTTTTTTAATTTTTCATAACAAAGCATTAATAACTGATGAAATGTGAGAAGAGCTGGTGAATACTACTAAAAAAGGACAGAAACGACAAAAACCTAAGATAACGGTCAGAAATTCAGTGTTATTCGATTGCCCCAATTGATAGGCGAAGAATTTTTATAATTGCATTTAAACTTGCAGCTAAAAGTTTTTCAAGAATCTCTGGAAAACACCGAAAATATTCATTGCATCCAGCAATAAAGAATATTTCGAAAAACTATTTGTTTGTTTTTCATTACCTCGTTTATTTTAACAAATAACATTTAAAAAATATATTTCAAATTTCTATGAACTATTCATTTATTAAAATGCCCAGAAATATTTTTATGGATGCATATATAGCGAGCAGTAAAGAAACCATAATGTTTAATTTCACTGAACCTGACTTTTTAAAGGAAAAAGAGCGCCTTTCTTTATGTACCACATTTGAAGTTTCTGATATGTATGTATGTCTAAAAGAATAGATACAAGTGTTTTAATTTTTACTCAGATAATCATTAATACAAAACAAAAATGAAATATTTCTCAAAATAGTGTCCCTCAGTATTTTGCAATTTCTTCATAAATAATGAAAATTATATATTATAAATTTAATTACAGCAAATTTCATTGTTGTTAATTGGTTATGAATTATTTAAAATCAATACTTATGAGGTTAAAAATAAAAGCGAATGCTTACCAGGTGCTGCTTCTAAAAAATAAAAATAAGAACTTTTGTAAAATAACTATACAAATAAAAAATTAAAACGTTTCTACAAATGAAACAAAAGTCAAATATGTAAAGGTAATTCAAATGAAACACTAGACATTTTATAAAAGAATGAAAAAGTTGTTGAAATAAAATATTTTTACAACATTCTTAATTACATTCTCTAACATCCGAAACCAAGTATAATCGTCTCTTGCATTTTACTAAACCTTTCGAAACTTCCAGCTAAATCTTGATTGACTTTCCCCTTAATTTCAAACTTTACAGTTTATTGCATATTTCAAGTGAACAGAAACTTCTTTAAAATACAACAAATACAAAATTAAATCTTCAATTAAAATACACCAATTCAATATTATTAAAAGTGATTTATATTAAAACTGGTAATTTTCAGTGCTTGACTTTCAACTTTCTACTATACACGTTTTGTATTTAGCTTCTACATATAGTTAAGAAATAGCATATATCCCCACCCATATTGCATATTTGCATATTCTCCATATTACATATATGCATTTAGATATCTTTCCTTTGTTCTATTTGGTATACAACTAAAGCTTTAATGCTAAAACCTCAAACTATTTTTTATTTATTTAGCGTTGTGTGGTTTTGAATTAAAGTGGTCATAGCCAGACAGATATATTCTCATCTCTTTGATTTTTTTTCCTAAATATTTATTACAGTCTTTAGTTTTGAGATAAAGATTATATTTAAAATTTCACTAGACAAAAATTCCTTTCTTGATTTGAATTAAAGTGGTCATAGCCAGACAGATATATTCTCATCTCTTTGATTTTTTTTCCTAAATAATTATTTCAGTCTTTAGTATTGGGATAAAGATTATATTCAAAATTTCACTAGATAAACTCCCTTTCTTGTTGATTAATAGTTTTCACATATACACTGTACTCATAATTTCAAAAACGCTTTTTTGGACTCAGAGAAGGTAGAAATTCATCAGAATTTCTAAATCGATTTTTTAATTAAAATTCCTTCTTTATTTATACTTTGTATGCAAGAAAGTGAGAAATACAAATTGTTAAATTATCAGAAAAGAAATAATTAATGAATAAAATTACTTTCCTTCATTAAAATTTATTTTTGAAATATTATTACATCATTATGAATAAGATAGCCATGATGTTAGAAAAGTTTATTAATTAAATACTTAATATAATAGTATAAATGACAGGTTCTTGACGAAGCAAACATATTAGTAATTGAATAAATCAATGTTTTTAATCAAAATACTTAACGATGCAATATTATTCTTACATTTTACTAAGTTAATTCGCAATTTAATTAATAAAAAAGACATTAACTTTTTATTGAAATTAAAATAAAAGGATTAGTTTTCAGAGAATGAATTGAAAATTTTCTGCTGGGTCAATAGAACTGCTAAATATTTTCTATTCTTCCATCACAAGCGAAAAGGTTAATTCTTCGGTTTTGATTATTTTATTAACAATTCAGACAACTTCTTTGTTAATGAACTCCAAATAAAATACATTAAATCTAGAAACAGATCACCAAATCTTATCGATACATATCTTAATATCGCATGTTGGCGCCAAAACAAAGCGACGCCAACATTTCAACCTAGATATACTTGGGATTATATTCATGTGAAATCCCCAATCAAATTGTTTATTCAGTTTCAGGATTTTGAAAAATAATTTGAAAACTTACCTATATTAGTGAGCAAAACAAAAGATATCAAAACAATACAGAATATCGGAAAGTGCCTCATTTTTAAAAAAAATGTTTTTAGAGTAAAAGCCGAACTTTCAGAAATCAGAACTGTAACTGAATCAAAATTATTCTTACAAAGTTGCCTATATATAATCTAAAAATGGATTCGGAAACTATAAATCATTGAATTTATGATCCCAGACAGATGTTTAAAGTATTCTTCGAACATCATACAATGACTTAAATTAGAAAAAATATTTGCACTTGCTATAAAGAAGCTACTAAAACATGTTTCAACTTTAACAGTATCAACGAAATATGAAGAAGCTTTTATGAAGGAAGATTTATTAACATCGTGATTGATTTTTTATTCGTTTTCTTTATAGTTCAACCATTTAATAAAATTCCCTGCGGCAAACACTAAAACTGATGTTGCATAAGAGAAATGTTTACAGTATGTTTTTATATATATAAAAAAAACTAAAAAAAAACTATGACACTGATGACAGAAAATGTGTTCTTAAAGAACGTTTTATTTTATTAAAAAAGAATATTTTTATTTAAAAACAGAAAAAGTTTCAGTCATCCTTTTTCTTTAAAAAGCCATAATATTTGCTATAGAAATTTATGTGTAATAAAACTTGGCTAATTTAAAACTAATGGAACCACAACAGAAATTAGATTTATCTAAAAATTCAAATTAAGAAAACCGGGTCTAAAAAAATGACAGCAATGGAAAACGACAAAACTAAAAATGCAATATATTTTTTGGCTTTTATCAGTTTAAAACACAATTTTTAATACATTTTTGATAAATAACGTGTAAATAATTTCAATAAATAAAATGATGAAAATTATAACTGAAAGTTTTTTAAATTATTGAAAGCAACAATTTTAATAAATAAGTAGGCAATTTTACTAAACTAACAACATACAGCATTTTGAATTCAAAGAGCATTTACAGATTTTTAGAATAATTTTTATAAAGAATATTAAAAAATTAAGTGGTTTTAAGTAAAATATTTGGCAACAACTTATTATTAAAAATGAGAAATATCGTCTGCTGTTTTTAATTTTATTTTTCTTCCAAAATTTATTATGTGAGCATGCTATTAATTGAAGGATATGATTTTGCACTTTCCTAAAACAAATACTTCTATTACATAATTCAAAAAGAATATAGAAGGAATAGTAGTAAAATATATAATTGTAAAATAATCAAAATTATTAATTGAAAAGGGAAACACCGTCAATTATTGCTTCTACATGGAAAATAGATTCCAAATGAATATCCTAAAAACAGGTAAATACTATTCCAATTTTCCAAAAAAAAAAATTAACTAAGGAAAAAAAATGTAATGTTCACTAACTTTTTCCGGTATATGACGACTCAATGCAGCACAATTTGTAGAAGTCTGTATAAAAGAACATTAGAAAAAAGAAAATACACATTCATTCTTCATAAAGCAAGGATTTAACCAAATAATGCAATAAAAATAAATCCATATACTATAGATAATGAAGAGAAAAAAATATGTAAAAGCTAGAGTTCCGCAAATGCAATAAACGTTTCATTGTTATAATTCTAATAATAATATATAATTAAAAGTGACATTAATTAAAAGTGTATGATTAAAAGTTGATTAATAATGATATATAATAAAAAGTGTCAAAATAAATAAAATACGATGTATAACAATAAAACAAAAAAATTATAATATTATGTTATATAATAAAGGAGTCCATTAAGATTTCTGTTACATTAGATTTTTGCATCAGCGTCTCATGTTTTTATTATTTTTTATTAGCTTTCCAGGTTTTTTATTACAAAATTGTTTTGTATGTTTTATAACTTTTTAGCATATTTACAAAAAAAAATGCGTTTTTAGAAATTATTCTTATTTTTTATCGTTAACAGTTTTATTGACAATTAACAGCTTTGTTGAAATTCCTTTCTGCAAACTTTTAAAAGGAAAAAAGAAAAGAAAAATATTTTTAAACTTCAAAATTCTTTAGAAGTTTCCGATTTTGTGATCGTAAAAGTATTAAGACGAATTCGGAGAGGGGAAAAAAAATATCCAATCCATCATGAAATGATTCGGCTGAAAAAATATGATTTGTAGCCAAAAAAAGTTATGCTTTTTCAGCTGTTTGTATTAAAACTATATAAATCTGTCAATTAAATGTCTCTTAAAAATTAATTGATTGCACATCAGTCATCCTGACGTCTATACAATGCTCTTAGAAGGAATGCCTTCTCCAAGATGAACGAGAAAAGAAATTGAATCGAATTCTTTTCAAGAATAGACAAAAATTCGAATTCCAAATTTTAACGAATCATAAAGTTTAAAATCTCTTTGAGTTCAAAAAATACATTTTTGGAATTTTGCCTGCTCTTGAAAACGATAACTCAAAATCGAATTGAAAAAGATGAAAGAAATGTAATATGTGGATATTACATAGAATTTGTAAATTTCTGTTAAATTTTAAATGAAATCAGAAAAAATTACAAAGCCTAGAATTTGAATAGAAGAAAAAATTTGCCTAGCTGCCCTATTTCTCAGGAATTACAAAGATAAGAGAGCTAAATGGATAAATTTGTTACACAGATTTATCATTTAATTCACGTGCTTTTTATAACATAATTATTTTCAAATGTTATTTATTTATATAAACAGTTAGTTTATGTTATTCAAACATAAACGATATTCCGAGATACTGTCTCAATTGTTTTTAACTTTTAGTACACAAGATTATGAAAAAAAAATGTGAATAGCTAATCCTTTGATAGCTATTTAAATTCTATATGTTTTTTTTTTAATTTTATTTATGAGCTTTTACCGGTGTAACGTCACTTTTGGCACACACCTAATCATCGTCAGAATACATCAGAATACTTTTTCAATTACCCTTTTTCACGCCTTTATTTACCTTTTTTTATAAATTTGTATTGTTTTTCTATTGATTGCATATCAAATCTGATGCACTAAATGACACTTATTTTTACGATCCTGGTTAAACAAATTACATGAAAGGTACATTCGATGATAATCAATTAAAAAATAATAAGTTTCTTTGCATGCTGTTGTTGATTCTGACACAAAGGAAAACACTTTTGAAACTATTTTTCGTCCCCAAAAGATCTCAAAAATCCGTTTACAAATTGTAAGATAAATTGGATACATAGAAACAAACCCCTTTTATAATAAAATATGTGATTTCAAACTCAAAAGGTATATAAATCTGCTATAGCACAGCAACAGAAATATAAATAAGAAGACACAAAGAGTGTACGACGGTTATTTTTAAGTCCTTTGAACATTTATTACAAAGTTTATTGTTAATACTGCATCTAACAGTTCTATAAATACTAGCCTGCCAACTCTACTCAGTCAAAAAAATTTTAAAAAAAATAATATTTTCTGAAAAATTAGTACAATCAACGTCTGTCCAGTAAAAAAATGTATGCGAAAAACATATTTATTTATTTTTACATTAATGATATATTTTTGGTTTTATGTTTTATTCTAAAACCATCAATTAGTAAGACAAAAATATTGTATTATATTTTTCTATGATATTTTTTTCACAATAATATGCAACATATTTTAATTAATGTTGCATGTAAAAAAATGTTGTATAAAAAATATTATTCGACAACTCGATATGCCTTATTCACAAAACAAGATATTTTTACTGATTTTAAATTAACCATAATAAAAAGAAATTTTAGGCAACAAATTTTGAGAAAAAAAAAGAAGCGGTTAACTGCGAGTCACTTTCAAAAGAGTTGGTTGAAAAAAATGAGAGAAGAGAAAATAAAATTAAAAAAATAATAATAATTTTAAAGGAAGTGATGAAAAAATACAAAACTTTTTAGTGCAATCAAAATACTATTTAATTAAAAACTCGGATACTTCTTTAAATCATAAATCAACATAATTTTTCAGAATCGTAAAAAAATGCAGATTTTTAAATTAAAAAGTAATATAATATAAGACATATAATATTTAATCAAGAACGCTTTAGAACAATGTTCTAAACTTTAAACGAAATTTGATATTAATTGGAATTGTTGTTGTTCGAATTCATGGCCTTGTAAATTAAATTAAAGCACAAAATTAAAATACCCAAAAAATATCATGCAGATTATCAAAAATAAGATTACGAAATCCTATCAGCTCCTGAGTTTCATTTACAGTTGTATACTTTGCCTATTTAAAAGTTCTGCCCGACTAAAATTTAATTAAATAAATTTTTTAAAAACTAGATTAAATTTCTTAAAATATTGATGCTTTAGGTTGCCAACCCTCACACGTTTCGTATTTTTCTATGATTGCATTGTGCTGCCATCTCTTTTACATCTTAAGAAATATTTAAATCCAAGCAAGTATAATCAGAATTGAGTTGTAAGCAATGAGTGGAATTTTTTATAAATAAAATACATAAGAAACTTATTTTACTAGATACGGATATTTGTTCTTTGAAAATCATAATTTTTGTTATCAGGTCGGAACGTCATACATTTCGAACTTATTATTTTATTAATCATACTTAAAGTTCTGCTTTTTTATTTTTATAAATATTTAATCAGTTGATATTTCTCTTTTAAAAAACATCCGCTTCATAAGCCGTTAAAAAAATAGCATTAATTTGTTAAAAAATTATTTAACTAATAATTTTAATTTGTAAAAATATTAATACAATGTTTGAGGAAAAACAAAAGCTATTATTAGAAATCACTTATCCTATCTTTATTTTATTTTTTTAATCTGTGAATTAAAATAATGAATTTCCCACTGAAAGATTTCGGTCTACAAAATTAAATTCTTCTTTCTACAACTCATCTACATATATATATATATATATATATATATAAACAGAAAATCCAATATATATTTTGAATGCCTCTCTTTCCGACCGATTGAAATTCAATTGAAATATATAGAAATATATTTCCATATATAGAAATTCAATTGTTGTCACAAGATCATATGCTAAATTACATTTATTCCAGTCATTGTGTTTTTGAGGTATCGCGTTTACATGTGTGTGAAAGTACAAACGTCAAGTACTTAATGGATTTGGTTTTAAATTCGATACGAATCTACATTTTAGTTGCTAAACCTATGTTATAAATACTACCGATAAAGTACTTCTCATTTTGTAATTATCGTGTTTTCTTGTAAGTAAACAGCCGGATAAAAAGACATCATGTAAGTGGATTTCATTCAAAGTCTGGAAGAAATCAACAAAATTGATGTTAAATTCAAATACCAAATTTTATCCGTCTAGCTCAAGGCGTTTTTCAATAATTGTGTTCACAGAAGTACAGACATGATTCCAAAAATGTGGTTTTCGGACTCAAAGATGTTTGAAACATGGAGATCCGTCAAATTTTTCGACGATTACAATATTTCCTCTTTATGTTTTTTATATATGAGAAAGTCAAAGAACACTTATGTAATTGATAAACAAATTTTATAGCAAATAGGCGCATTTGAAGAATGAAAAGAGTGTTCAATCTACACATTCATTCTTTAAAATAAAAGTGTGATGTGCTATTCTTTTCTATTAAACTTAAAGAAAAAATAATAACTACCAGGGAGATTTTTGACCTAAGGCTAGCTGTCCAATGAGATGGCTACCTTTTTGAAATTTCTAGCGTAAGGAATGATCTCAACAACAATCATAGAAAATAACGAAGCCTAAAACATAAATTCTGGGTTTGTAACAGTCAACAAATATTGCAAGATATTGAAAAGAACATTTACCACAAAATTTTCACAATTCTAAGAAATTTATTCTATAATGCTTTAATAATACAAGATACTTGTAAATGCGTTCTTGTAGAGCATGTATAATATTACATTCATAATTAATAACATATGATCTTCTATCCAAGGAGCCCATATTACCTTCCATCATCTTATTGTTGCAGCGTGAAAGTTTTATAATGGAAGTGTTACGAGCGCCTTAGCTAAAAACTAATTTTAACTTTAATCATACTTGCGATAACTTGCTTTTAGGACTCTAAAGCCAGAATTAACTGCGCGCGAAACCAATGTATGTTTTTGTATATGGCAACTACGCAAAGCAAGCAACTAACTATATATATATATAGCATGTAAATAGAATTGTAGTATAGAGAGAGAATGAAATGGAGTTAGATTAACAACGAGTGTGGATTATTTCACATTACGAACCCACATCTTTGAATCTTATTAGCGGAGAAACGACTGAATGAAATGAAATTCAGGTAGAGTCTCAACAAGAAGTATTTGCTCAAGTGACATCAGTTTCATCTGATCATGGTTCATGATTGCAGAAAATCCAAAAATCACTCATGTAACTTCAAAGCCAGATTTTAATCAGCTAAAATAGACTTGGTTTTCTTTATTTTGAAGTGAATTCGTTATGTTAAAACATTTAGAAGCCTTAAAACTTAAAGATTGTTATACTGATGTTTATTAACTACTTTGTTACGTGCTACTGGCAAAGAATATTTTATCATTTACTAGTTGCAACTTTAAATATTTTCCGTTGTAAAAATAAACTAAAAAGTATGAAATAGAAAACAAATAAGATTTTTCTCAATGAAGATTTGATATATATATATTATTTTTTTAGTTACCATAAAAACCAACATAATTTATGTAAAATGCGTAGCAAGTTTCTGTGAGAAAAAGCTTTATGGCAGTTGATTTTGATTCGCGTTGTTAGGATAAAATTTAAAATACTTATACCTGATTTCAGATCTGATATTTCCATTAAAAAACCAAATAACTGTGAGGAAGGTTTTGTAAAATTATAATTTGAAGAATAATTTCTCAGTTTTGTGACCACTAAAAATAGAAGTCTTCAAATTTAGAAAAGAAAATATAGCATTATTTTGAAAAGGACTTAAGCATGGATGAATGGATAAAGCTTGGATTAAACCATTCCTTTTTTTTCAGAGGATAAATTAAAAAATGCAAGGATGAGTATACAATAAAAGCACTTTAAATTATCACTCCAGGGACCAAACCTTTTTGACGACTTAAACGGAGTAGGGATTGAATTTTTTTAAAAATACGCTGAAATTGCTACAATATTCTTGATAAAAACAAGATTTTCAAAAATCAATATATGCAAATGGATAATATTAGAAAATTAAATATAGAAAATTAAAACCCACACACATTTTTCATAGTTACTACAATTTATACTCTTTTGATTGTTTTAGTACATAAAAATAATCCAACAGCATTGATTGGTGAAAGTGCTGTTTGGGGGAAATAAACTTTCTTTTCTAATATACTTAAGGTTTTAAATACTGCTTCTGTTGTACTTTGAATGGATGTAAAGTATAGTCGAACTTTCTTGAGGTCTGATTGTTTCTGTCTTGTTGAATGAGGTTTGATCAGTACGCTCGACACTGTTAAAAATTCAGATGTCGAAGCGTTTACAATCGCTTGTGACGAGATTCCTATGCCGTTATCAGTGTTGACAAAGACATTAACGTCATTAACCCTGCACTATTTTTCATTTGCGATTTGAAGCATAGTATCTAATGTTTCCGGATAGATGACGTCTTCGCTGGAGATTTCTTCTGATTCTGCGTCTGTTATGAACCCTGCGTGTTGAAAAGAATTCGAAACAATTTATGATGAAACGGAATTCCGACTTTTATATGCATAGTTAATCACATTTAAAACTAACACTTTTAACATTTCGTTCCTATGCAATACTTTTATCAAATTCTTTGCATTTTTTTTTTCAGTACAATCGTTTAATGTTACAAATTATCCTTTGATCTGAAGGCTGAAAAAGTGAAGTGACATTTGGAGGAAAAAAACATGTTCGATCTCTTCTAAATTTTCGGGTTGATTGCGGGCAATGCAATTATAGACAATTATGACGATATTTCTTTTCTTTGTTTATAGTAAAATAATTTTGATCTGTTTTTAATTCTGGAATTAACGAAATTATCAATCAGAAATTATATTTCTTTCACCAAAAGATTTACAAAATATTATAAAATTTGACCGATAAATAACAAGCAAAATTAGTCTGTGTTTTGCGCTACGTGGAGTAGGATTATAAGATCATTCCGGGTAACTTATTTAGGTTTTTATTTTCTAATAATTAATTTGTTAGCAAATTTAATTCCTTTCGAAGCATTACACATAAATATTATAACTATCCTTCACTTTAGAGCATGATCAACCAACATGGAATATATTAATCCTTAATTGCCGAGTGTTTCTCATAAATAATATAGCCAATTTTTGTTTTCTAAGATATAATGAGAATGAGATATCAGCTCCAACGCTTGTTATTTCCAAGAGAATAATAAATACTGAGAATGTTAATTTAAAACTTGCATATGACAGCACAGATCCTGATGGAAAAAAATGATGTTTGTCAATTCAGAATGCATGTCCATTTCTTTTTATTTGCATAATTGAGGATACCATATTTTAGACTGAAATGCTAGAATAAAAGTTTTTACTTGAAAAGTAATATATATATATATATATATATATATATATATATATATATATATATATATATATATATATATATATATATATATATATATATATATATATATATATATATATATATATATATATATATATATATATATATATATATATATGTATGTGTGTGTGTGTGTATATGTATGTATAAGAATTGAGAAGTAAATATTTTTTTATTATTATTATTCAGAATTGCTAAATCATTTCCATTTTTCTAATTTCATAAAAATGTCATGTCATTAAATAATAAAAATAATCAAAGTTTTAGTTTATTTATTTGTATTCATAATTTTCTGTTTCTATTTAAACTATATTTAATTCAATCTAGCTGCAATTTCTTCATATATACTGACTCCAATTATTAAAAAAAGCATTTTTTTTTGCACACAAATATAAATTGTGAATGAATAAAAAAAGCTGAATTAATTTCTAAACATGAGAAATAGGCTTGTTGATTATTTGATAAATATGCAAATATTTGATTTCTTGGCAAACATGTTAACTCATATAAAAGAACAGAAAATGCAATAAAAATTGTGCGTTTTAGTTTTTCTCTTAATATGCATAAGTTATGTATCAAAGAAAACGTTTAAACGATATTTGAATGGAAATCAGAGAAATTGATAATGTTTTGAAATTGGTTATGTAATGAATTTGAAATTGCAGAAAACATTATTAAACAATTCTGAGAAAAGATATTATAAAATTGGAAATGTCATTCAACGCCTTTTTTTTTCTTGTTTTTTATTTTTATTTATTTGTTTTTATTGATCAGCCAAAACTACTGCAAATGAGGGGCGTTATATGCAGAAAACAATTAAAAAGAAGTATAGGATAATCAATATCAAAGCGGCACATATGATATAAGTACATACAGGAAATAAATAGCCCCCCTAAGACAGTAATCAGGTGATTAAACTATTGCTTTTAAATCAATTAGACCTGTTCCATAGATATTTTTAATAGAAGCCAGAAATATGAGTGGTATCTCAAACATATCAACTTATCAACAGAGTTGAAATGTGTTGAAACGTGCAGTTGAAGGATTCAAACAGTTTTTTATACATATATACATTACAGTAAATGTAATAAACTGGTGATTATGTATAATTACCTGTGATTATTCATAATCACTGATAGGTTTAGTGGTGATTACGAATAATCACCGGTAATTATATTTATTCATTTGATTAATCACATTTGCAGTAACATATATATATATATATATATATATATATATATATATATATATATATATATATATATATATATATATATATATATATATATATATATATATATATATATATATATATATATATATATATATATATATATATATATATATATATATATATATATATATATATATATATATATATAATCTTATTTGAGGCATCAGTACATTCCGAATGAATGCAGAACTGCCGATTCTTCCACCAATATCTTGGAAATGAACCATTACAGAGATAATATTGGCATGGTCCGGGAGATACTGAACAATACTACTCAATCAACATTTTAAGTTTCGGAAAGGAGAATTGTAAATGCACAAACTTAATTCAAGGATCCTGAGATGAGCTATTTTCTTAATGCTGTTAGAAATTGTTTCGTATTCAATGACGATAGTGTCCGCTGTCATCTTGCATTGTGAAATGATTATTTTCTTAAAAGTGAAAGTGTACATCGAATCTTGCGTCTGCGTTCTCAGTCAATCTTAATCCTGTTGAACATATATGCGATGTATTTGCAAGACATATGGTTTATTTGGTCCTTTTCAGGCACCAAAACAAATGGCCTTGTTTTGGTACATAAACCGGAATGGGAGAATTTATCATGAATTCTCTTGAATTATATGATAAAGTGTGCATGCAACCAAAGCTATGCACTGCATTGTAATGTATTGTTGTCTCATTGTAATGCCTGCATACTATGCAGGCATTGATATTATACTTTACTAGGTTTCATAAAAGAAATTGTCAGCATATTTTTCTGATCACTTTGCTCATCTTTCCAAAAGCTATGAATTGTGTCTTTTTTTGTTTGTCGTCTGTATTTAATGTATATTTCTATAAACACTATTTTTCGAGGTATATTTTTGCTTTAGACGTGTATATACTTTCTATATATTAACATAAAATATGTTATAACTTCGTTTTTCTTATGAAACAATGTTATCTTTTAATTTAAGGAACAAGTGTAGTTGAATAGCATTTTAAATATGTAAAAAAAATAAGAAAAATTAAATGTAATTTGATTTTACATCTTTATTGCATTATAAAATAACATGAAATTTTTTTTTAGACCTATCAGAATTTGATATCTATTTTAAGTTTTTAAAAAATTTTACTATACAATTTTTCGACTTTGAAAAGTTTTTCATGCTCAAATCTTAAAGAGTTCCTGAATTAAGTCTTAAAAGATTGTATGGTTTCTTAAAAAAATGGGATTGTTCAACAGAAGATTAGAACAAAATATTTGATACTCATTATTATTTTCTTCCGTTATTTATTAATCATTTTATTCAATTCAAATTTTTAATTCAATATTTAGTATTAAATCAATTCGCCTTTTGAGCGTTATCATATCCTCAATGGTATAGTAATAATAATAATATTTATTTATTCAGTGGTAATGTTCAGTGTAATGCTGAGGAAAAACGTATGAAGTTTTCTTTTATATAATAATCAATATTGTTTTAATAAATATTACGTACTCGAATTTCTAATATAAATATAGAATTATTGAATTCAAAGCTTGTTAATTAGTAACAAAGATTACTTAATTAATTATAAAAACTAAATAATATGATAATTATAAAATATGATTTTTATTAATAAAAGCAAAATTATAATGATTTAAAAAGGTAAAACTTTGCCGCTTTAAAGAACAATAACTACCTAATGAAAATGTTTGTATATAACGTTTTCAAAATGCAGAAAGAATTTCAACAAAAGAAATTTCCTTGCTTTGGATATTTATGCCATAAAGTTCCAACTTTCTGTTAAATGTCAATTAACAAAATCAGGAAAATATTCAGTTATAAGACTCAGCAAATAACAATATTCTGTATAAAGAGCAACAAAATTTTTATACCATATAAAAATAAAAAAAATATATATGCACATCTTCTTAAAATAAAAGTGATTGCTTAGAGAAACAAAGCTATCTAGGAGAAAGAAAAAGAAGGAAAAAAATCTGTCTTTGATTAAAAAGGATACGTTGCCCTTTTTAATTTGCATTGGATCCTTAGCTGTTTAGCTCTTCATCGCCCATGTGTGAACCATTGCAAACGAAGCAATCGTTTGCCGTCAAAAATTGCGCATATCCTGAGTAATCTTTGAGAAATAGAAATAATAGCATAAAAGTTTCTTGATTAGCTGACTTTTTATGTAATTATATTTAATTTTATTTGCTTCATATCCGAAAAAATAGTATTCTGTAACTGATTTTCATTCACTTAATTTTGTGCTATAATTTTCAAATTTTATTCCCTTAAATGCATTTAATAATCGTACAGTGTTTTAATATTTTCAGAATTGTGAGTTAACGATTGATTTAGTTAAATTTTGATTCCCCACAGGTAGTGGCACGTGATAGTGATTTTGAAACAAATTAATTACAAGACTCTATAAAATTTATAATAACGAATTATAAATGAAAGAATAAAAAGTTATATATATCAATGAATGCATGTTTTTAAAATCTTTTTTTATTAAATTTGCTCCGTAGCTTGTCAGTCATAGCAATTTTCTTTCTCTCTTTCATGGGTTTTCTTTTTTATATATATCTTTATTTCTTTTTCTTTCTTTCTTTTTTTTTATTGTTGTTGTAAATATCAGAAGTAATTAAACGAATTATTTTTTCCGTGGATAATTTAACATTTCATTTGAAGGAAATTTAATAAAAAAAGGAGTTCTTAGTACTTTATAATTATAAGAATGTGTTTAGGATAAAATCACTATTATTGATAATAAATTAGATTAAGTATAAATCAGGTCTTATATCATTGGCATGTACAAAATAATCCATACGCAAACATTAGTTCTGAGCAGCGGATATTCCTCAAATACAAATGCATTTTTCCATTGCAATAATGGAAAAATTGCTGCATGCTCTTAAATCTATATAATGGTTGCTAAGGTGATTACTTATTATTGGATACTTGATTATTATTGAATTATTTAATCAATAAATATAAAATTGTTGTGTGTGATAATTACGAGAATTTCACACTCAGGAATCCCAAAATATTTCATCAAAAGTAAAATTAGGAATAAAACTATGAATATCATCAAACTCTCAGTAAAAATTAGGAATAAAACTATGAATATCATCAAACTCTCAGTAAAAATTAGGAATAAAAATATGAATATCATCAAACTCTCAGTAAAAATTAGGAATAAAAATATGAATATCATCAAACTCTCAGTAAAAATTAGGAATAACATAACAAATATAAGACGATAAAAAGTATTAGGATTTCCCCTAACTTTCTTCCCCTCCACTTTTTTCCCATACGAAATGAATATACGATACTTGTTGTTTACGGCTGATTTATGCATTTCTTACGTACCGTTCTTTTCAATCACCTTATTCCATCTCAATGAAGACTTCATTATCGTCTCCTTTCAAACCTGCTCGAACTCATTTGCATAATATTTCTTCAGGTGAAATTTTTATTTTAAGCACAAGTCGAAACCGTATATTATGGCACGAATCTTTAAATGACATGAACAATTAACTGGATGGGGCAAAATCTGGGGAATGTGGATGAATCGGTAGAACATCCCAATCAACCTGCAACAGCTTCTCTTCTAAAACCAATGCAATATACAATTTGCCATTTCGGTAAGGAAAAAAAACGACGCTTCGTCGGTTTGCCAATTCTGATTGCTTTTCTGGTATAATGGCTTTCACTTCATCAAGCTGATTGCAATATTGAGCAGAATTAGTAGATTGACCTGGAGTATTAGTGGACTATATCTTTCCAGTCCCATCAAATGAACAAATAAAAAAAAAGGGGGGGCTTTCTTCAGGTGAAATCTGAACCCCGCAACAGTTGAAAGTATGTTGTCTTTTGACCAATTGCACTTTCTATGCACATTTTGATACAAAATTCATGTCTCGTCTTCACTGGTAAACCTAAGACAGGAGTTCTTTAATATAAGTAAATCGAACGTAGAGATGCGATTCATTATGCTAGTTTCTGTCAATGGGAGTGGAATCTAAATTTCACATTGTTTTAGATATTCCATCCTGGTGAGGTAATTATACACCTTATCCTGGGAATGTTAATGGCATCCACTATCTTGCACACATGATATGGTGGATTTTCAAACATCATAGCCTTGATAAAGTTCGTATCTGTGATTACTGGATAGCCACTACGATCTTCCCCTTTCAAGTCACAATTCCTAGCTCTAAATCTCTTAAACCTATTGCAGGTGATCATAATCGTCTTAGTACCACTCCCGAAAATGCTACAAATCACGTTTCCAGTATTCTTTGCACTATTGCCTTTTTTTAAAGCAATGAACATGACGCAACTGCTTCCTTTGGTTATCCATATAACCAGAAGTTTAATAAAAGACTTTGCCAACTAACGAAAATTCAAGAACTATTGAAACCGATACCATAGACGATTAATAGATAATTCTGTATCTTTATATAAACATAGTCAGTTAAATTCACCTACCATGATATGAAAGAAATTTGTAGAACACCTTACAGATACCAAACAACGTATTTTTTCAGCCATCGGCTAAGGAAAGGTCAGCAAAGAAAGCTGGCTTATAATATGCTACTGAGCAAGCTGAGAATGCACTCAATAGTAAGCAAGGAAGGGTTACAAACTAGGAAACATCAGTTAGTAATTATATCACTTCACTCTCTGGAATTCAAATGAATACTTTTTATACTAAACTCAAGTACGAATCGATCCATTAAAATTAGATGTTATAAGGCAACCAATTATCTGAGAAAAATTAACGATTCACTCCCTTGATTTGATTCTGGATTGAATTTACCGAAACACATTCATATAAATCGGCTCTTCTTTTTTTTTTTTTCATTTTTCCCGATTTATTACTAATAAGTTAATTTCCTAAATAATTCCTTTCATTTTCTAAGCACAACGACTTACTAAGTAATCTAATTATAGTGCCAGATTCCATTAACCTGCTATGTCCGGAGGTCAAGAACCTTGAATTCAAGAAATCCATGTCACTTCAATTAAATCGGCAAATCGATCCATTTCCGCAAATTCCAACAATGATAGCAAGATTGGATTCAGTTTTAGTTATTGCAGACAGGTTTAGTAATTACATCTAACAGTACATTAATTATTATATCTTTTCAGTTTTAGTTACTACATCTACTTTGAACTAACGCGATGGCTACAGTTTGGATTTGTAGAAACGGACTTCGTGATTTTGAAATTTGGTTAGATGGCGAGGATGGCATATTTTTATTGGGGTAAACGTCTCTATATTTCAAAATTTAACTTGGGAAAAAAACCCGGATAAGTAGGATAGGAGCAAATATGCATCTATAAAGAAGCGAAATATGTTACGAGTGTAGAAACATTCAAAAGATACATAGTCATAGATGATAATCCAAAATTGATATTTATTGTTAAAGTCTATATAAATTCTAAAATGAAGGGAAAAAACCGTAAATTATAGCAATTTTCCATGTTATTTCAAATTATTCAATCCATAACTGTCTTTAAGGGAAATGCAAGGCCCTGTTGCCAGCGATCTGAAATCATAAAAGGAAAAAGTTGACAATGCGTCCAAAACTTTTATCAATACGGGAGAGAATTTCCTCCTCATAAAAGTGAAACTAAAGAATCGGTAGAAAGAAATTTACAAGGCAGTATTGAAAAAAAAATCAGTTTAAGACAGTTGAAGCTATAGCTATTAAATTTTGTGAGAAGAATGCAAAATAGCATTTAATTTTAAGGCGTGTGTAAATGCAATTTATTGCATACCTAAATAAATTTGTGTGTGTGTGCGTGCTTGTGTTAAATTTCTATTTTCATATATTTTATACATGTGTTTCCATGTTTGTTTTATTCATATTCATGTATCCACTTACTATATTTCTGCATATTTTTATAATTATAATGTTTCTGTATTTTCAATACTTTTTCATTGTTTTACATTTTGCTGCTCAGTATGATGCGTATTTTCCGTACTTTTTAAATTATGGATGACTTTATTCTCCATTTTACTGAGTTGATAAACTAGTTGGTGAGTTATTAAAGTTGTATAAAGTGCCAAAATATATTTTATATTTCTAAACATCAAAATTTCGAAAGCGTTTTAAATATAAATCAGAATTTCGTTAATTTATACACTTTCTTCCTTTACATTTTTATTTTAAAACAGTTCTTTCTCTTCTGTTGACTACTGAACTGCTATTATCTCCATGGTTTCTTAATCGAGAGTTAACTGCAAATGATTTCCTACCTGAACCAGTTATGGGCTTTTAACCTCTCCGTATTGTGTAAACATGGTCCACATCCATCATCTTTATTTGAGTAACTCTGTCATCGGTGACGCCCCCTATCGACTTACGGCCACACCTACAACGCCTCCCTCTGATGTCATGAGGCCAATGACAGAGAAGGACCACTCGTGCATGACGCCCAATCAAAGAAGTGAAGGGCGATCAGAGAGAGCGAGTTGACGGAACACTGAGGGATGTGATTGCTGAAGCCGAGGATGCTGCCTTTCGAATCCGTGTCCAGGTTCCTTGTGAACATGCCAAGGGTGGTAGTGGATCAGAAAACAAAGTTCGAATCCGATGATTTGTTTAAAAAGTTGAGTCGAGAAAGCGAGGTAATTTGTTTTAATAATCAAATGTAATATATATCAATTACAGAGTTTAAATTTAATGCCTCTTTCTGCTCGAAAAGTTGTTCTGATCTAAATTTAGAGAAATATTTTTTATTGAGTCGACAAGTGTACATAAGATCATGCCTGTTTAGATGGTCGTTCAAAAAACAGTGTGAAAACAAGATTCAAAATGAAATAGGCACGCTTGTACAATATAAATACACAAGTATTCATTTCAATGATATTTATATATACAAATTAGTTCACTAAAGGGTTAATTATGTCATTTTATATACCATTATGTTCTTAATTTCTGAATAATACCAATGGTATTTAGAATTTTTTGAAACTTTTTTGAAATTAATAAATAACACTCGATGATTGTTACAGTACTTTTAATGCAATATTCCGTTTTGAGTAATCATACATAAATATTACTTCCTGAATTTTTAAGATGGAGAATTAAAAATGGTATTCTCATTATGATAATTTGGATCGCTTGGTCGCAATAAATCGAAATTAAAATGGTTATTTTATTGCTATTGTTCGTATTGACTATATTGGTTGTTTACTAGAAAGTTTACTGATAGTTTATTTGGTTTTTCAGAGAAGTATACTTGAAAGTACTCACATTTTAATTTCTTTTTAAAATAAATTCCGCTAGTTTCGATTTTCGTGAAGTTTTATTTTGTATTCAATTAAATAATTTTGAATTGATTTTATATCCTAGTAACTTTTTTCCCTAGAGTTTTAAACAACGTAATAGTGACTAACTACGGCATTACAAAGTTTTTCCTCAAGCTTTGAAATGGATAGAAATGAAGCAAGATCAGTTCAAAACGGCTTATTAATGATATAATAAGGTTTTACGATATAATAAGGTTTTACTGTAGCTAAAATGACTACAAGATTTCAACTTTTTACATTGGTGGCCTGTTTTTTCTATCTGAAATAGTTTTCACATTGAATTTAAAGAGGTAATGTATTTTTATAGCTCCAAATGCACATAAAAGTAAAGAAATAAAATACTGAAATTAAGCAATTAACTGAGGATAATTAAAATCTTTAAGTGAAAAACTCTTTATTCTTTTTGCCTGATTATTTCAAAATTCTCTAAAACCTTTTTTGCAATAATTGTTCTGACTTCCGAAATTAAAATTTTTGTTCTATGGAGATCGCGATCAGTAATTTAAGAAGTATTCCCTAATACCAAATTTAATTTTATTTAAAAATACTATAAAAGATCCTGAAAAAATGCATTTTAATATTCATATTTCCTTTTAATTATATTACGCAATTTTTACCTATGTGAAATTAACTACTGCGAATGAAATGTAAGAAATATCCTAATTATACTATTTTAAAGATATTTATTTTTAAAGAATTCTTTCTTGATTTTTAGTATTTATTTCCCGGATAAAGAATAAAAAAGCATTTTTTTTTTTTTTTTTTTTTTTTTTTTCAGTTTAGCTTACTTTGATTGACGAAGACATATTTCCATAGAATAAAAAGTATTAATGTGTTACTAGATGCTATTTAAGATGGATTTGAGAAGCATTTTGCTGACAAATAATAATCAAATTATTAATCATAAAAATTATTCTTATTGTAATTTTTATCAAAAATACGCAACAATTACGCCTTCTGCTATGCTTTTTTTTGTTTGTTTTATTAATGTTTTTTTTTATTAATTTGATTTAAGCTGTCACTAAGAGAAAAATAATGGAAAGAAAATAAAGTCATAATTTAACACATATTCTTTTTTGACTGCTGTTTTCAGTCTTAATCATTCTAAATAAAGCACTTCATGCAAAGAGTAAATGGACAATCATTTGTTTTTTCGGACTTAAAATGATTTTACGGAATATAGAAATGAAGTAAATATAAAGTATATAAAAAAAAAAAGTATGTGCGTGCAATGACTTTTTAGAGTCCTGTTGAGAAATTTTTCTTAATGTTTAATAGCTATTTATTATTAATTAATTAAAGACATGTGAAATATAATTCAAGTATGAAAGAATGCTTGAGGATTATTGCTGTGTTCGGCAAAACGTGAAGAAATGTAAAGTGCAAAAATAATATTAAATAAAAGATTTACATGCATAAATTATTTCAAATTAACATTGGTATGAGAAAAAATAAAATATTTCGCTAAAGAAGAGCAAACTCGTATTATTTATAATAATAAAAAACATTATTCATAATCATATAAAAACGTCAGATATTGAATAAATTAGTACGAATTATATTAAAAATTTCGTTTTGGTTTTAAATTGGGGTTATTTTTTATGGAGACAGCTTCCATTAAATTCTGCTTCATCATTAAAAATAAAGAAACTTTCTGCAAACTGCAAAAGTTTACTATGCTGTAAATCAAGTATTATTATTGATTTTACATAAAAATGTTAAGCATTTTTAATAATATTAAAATAACTTCAACAACGAGGTTTATATGATGATTCTTAATTAGTAAGGTAGATTGTAGAAAATTTCAGACAAAAGTGCAATAAAATAATCTTTTTATTTCCTTTAAAAATATTCTATTGCTTCACGATTTATTTTTTTCTTTTCACTTATCGAAACTGCATTATTACAGTAGACAGAATATCAAAATGTAATTTTTCAAACTTAATTCCAGTAAATGTGATTTTATTAAAGTGTATCCCATTGTATTTATACTAAAATATCTGATAATATTTTTCTGAAATTGTTTCAAAATCAATTTTCAGCCGTCATTTCCACTTTTAACCAAAATCTATTAAAATGGTTTCATCGTACAGCAGAATATTAATTGAGTCCACACAAAAAAAATCAATCAAAAATGAATTTAAAAAATCAAT
This sequence comes from Argiope bruennichi, assembly GCF_947563725.1. Classification (NCBI taxonomy): domain Eukaryota; kingdom Metazoa; phylum Arthropoda; class Arachnida; order Araneae; family Araneidae; genus Argiope; species Argiope bruennichi. Next base: position 37,148,799 of record NC_079152.1, on the reverse strand, counting down.
AATAATTGGAAATAACATAAAATCATTTCTTGTAATCATTAAAAATCATTTTCTGCAGTCATTAAAATCATCAATAATAGGAAAACAATTTTAAATGTCGAAAATGAAAATAATCATTAATTGTTGAATAAATGCATCAATAATTTTTAAAAAGCTAGCTTTTTTATCATGATTTTATAGCTGTTAAATTAATACATTATAATTTTTTTCTAAGAAATAAAATTTATCTATAATTAAATTATCTATTAAATTCAAGTTTTCCATTCAAGTCAGGATTATTAATCCGGATTGTTGGGGCTCTTTACATTTTTTATCTTCTAGTGAGAAAGTAAATTTCATTTCCTATTTATATCTTTATATTATGAACGGTTATTTTATCAACCTTTGTTGTTTATAAACACTGACATTCATATAAGAACATGTTTCCCATTCGCATAAACTTCTTTTTCAATTATGTCTTTTTAAAAAGATGAAAAACGTAAAAATTCTTAATGGTCTAATATTTCTTCGCTTTCAACATTTTAATTAAAATTTTCGCATTATTTCCGTGCCTTCTTCGTAAATTTAGAATTTTAGATTAACAATTTATAATTTTGAGCAGTTAATATAGAAATATATCTTTCTTTTCTCATATTTATGTAAGATAAATTAAAAAAAGACCTTGTCATGTATTATAAACAAAAAGAATGGAGGTTAAGATGAAATGTGAAATAAGAAAATATACTTATTTTAAAAATTAATGGAAGCAAGAATATGACAAGGAAAAATTATCTTTAAAACAACATTATTCAAAGCGCTGGACATTTTTGACTTTCACTAGAAGCAATACTTTTATTTGATGTGTTTTGATTAGAAATTATTTTATATTTTTATGATCTTAACGAATAATTTTTTCTTTTTTCATTAAAAGAAATTATCTATATTTTTTTTATTTTGAATTAAATTATTTATTTTTACTATCGAATTTATGATATTTTTTCACATATATAGTATCAAAAAGAAAGGAGGGGTTAAGTTACGTAAAGTATTGATACGTAAATTTTATGATGCTCTATATGCAATCGCAACATTCGTTAATCTTCGAAGACAATCAAACCAAACACTAGAACTGAAAGCTGTTTCTGAAAATAATTTATGTTTTGAATTTGCACTAACTCAATGAATAAATCCATTGTAGATATTTAATGATTACTCTAATAATAAAAAAAATGAAGGAAAAGGGACCTTTAAGCTGTTTTTCAAAATAGCTAGTTCAGCTAAGTTTAATTGCTCCGTTATTCAAAATATAAATAATTAATTTTCATAAATAAATTCTCTATAAAATAATAGAAAAATACCCTGAAAAAATAACATTATTAGATAAATTAAGAAAGAAATCATCAGAATCATTTTAGTGAGAAAAAAGAAATAATTTCATTCAGAAAAATGAAAAAATTTCATATTTCCATTTCGCCTATTTTAAATGATTTCAAAATGCTAAATAAGCTGACATGCTATCTTCTAATTGCGACATTCATTATTCAGCAATCAAAATAAAAAAAATAAACATAAATGATGTACTTTGGTCCGATAACTACTAAATTTGGCAAGTTGCTTACTAAGAAAGACTTTGTAAATTTTTTAGTTAAAAACTTGCATTTTGATTTGCTGCATATTTGTAACGATAAAATTTTATGACAGAATTTTCACTTACCACCTGGTGAGCTAAAGTTTTGAAATCTTGTACCCTTAGGCGAATTCTCGGTGATAGCACATTATTTTTACATTTTCAACCCATAAATATTAATTAATTTATTCATTCAGTTAAGTTTTAATATCATATAAAAATGCTGTATGATAATGATAAATGATAATGATAATGTTCTATAAATTTTGGATAGTAATTTATAAATTGAAAGATTTAATACACTAAATAATAAAAATAAATAAAATTATTTTCTAAATACTTTAATAAAAATGTGTCTAAAAAATTGTTTTTAATAAAATTATCTGCTTTTTCTGAGTTTTAAAAAATAATTTTTCCATTCTTGGTTCCAGGTAAGGTATACTGGCCACAAGGACAGGCCCATTGATGAAAGACGAATGAAATTCAAAGCAGCATGTAAAGAAGGATACACGGAAGTAGTAAGTAGTAAACTGTATTCTCCAATCTCTTATTTATTTGCTTCTTGCATCATCCTTTCAAATTCCTCCAATCTCGAAAATTATAATCGTAAAAATTTCATTAATAAGCCAGCAAATATGGTCTCTCCGAAACTTTTTCATAATGGTGTTATCCCCTTCCTACATAAAATTGTGAATCTTAGACAAAACCAGATTTTGTTCAAAATTTGATAGAAATAGGGTTTGACGGTTTTTCAAACCCGGTTTAAAAAACTGGTTTTTTAAAGTAAATTGGTCCTATTTGAAAACCGGATTTTAAATTTAGAAAATTGGTTTAAAGAATTCATATTAGCATGTAAAAATTAGCTGGAGCCGAATAAATGTTTCAAGAGAAGAATCGGAAGATGAAGACGAAGACGAATATAACGATTATGAAGGTTCTCTTTATTATGTTTGTAACCTAGAACATTCTATTCCTATTTTGTCTGACAATTACAAATAATCAGTTTCACAATTTAGAAAAAATTGTAAGTTCTTTAGAAAATCTCCAGTAAGAAACACTATTCTTCAAAATTGTATCAAAAAAGAAAAAGGAAAGGAATTAAATTTAACTCTTGACTACAAAACAAGGTGGAATAGTATGGAAGATATGATTGGAAGATTTCTGGCAGTAAAATAATGTGTTGTTTTAGCATTGAATGATATTGCTTCTTCTTATATGTGGAATGAAGCTGAGTATCCTAAACTTGCAGAACTTGAAGTCTTGGGACCGATTCGTCTAGCAGTTTAAAGCTTAAGGCGACGAGATGCCAATTATTAATAATTGAAGGTATATTTAAATTTCTGTTAAATGAACTAAAAAATTTAAACATTTAAATAAGTTTGAAATTATTATATGCTTTGGAAGAGCGAATTCAAGAAAGAAGACAAGTAGAATTAACAACTCTTTTGCTGTATTTGCAAAATCCATAAAACATTTCTAGTTTAGCGAAGAAATCTAGTGTACTCTCTTTAGTTTCAAAAACCGAAATTATTAAGTTATCTAGAAAGATATTGTCTAGAATATTTCCAAATTCTTATGTGAAAACCAATTCTGATGAACATCAAATCGAAGAAATTATTCATCAGAGTAATGCTTTTTTAAAAGAAGCCATGGAAAAGTCAATTCATAAGTTTTTTGAAGACCCTAAAGAAAAGCTTACAAATCAAAAAACACTAAAAGCTGCATTTCCATTATTTGAATCAACGAATCAAAGAACAACAACAAAAAAAAAAACTGTTATTTGATGCCATGAAAACTATAAAATCAAGTCCAGTAGCTAGCAAACGAATATTTTCAATTTCGGACAATATTATGTCCACAATAAGAACAAGACTTAGCCACTGTTCAGTGGATTTTGTTTTCTAAAATCCTATTTTCTTAGGAGAAATTAAAATTAGTCAAAATAATATAAATATTATTTGAAATTTTTGTTTGTGTTTTTGTTATTTTGTATAAGTAATATATATATGTAATCCTTAATTTTTTATATATATTTTGACTTTGATAATGATTTCATTTTTTGTTATTTTATATAAATTAAGTGAAATATCTTTCCCTATTCTATTTTTTTGTCAAAAATTCGAAAACCGGCTAAAACCGGGGGTTTTTTTTGGGGGGGGGATATTGAATTCGAAAACCGGTTTTTCAATAAGTCGGTTTTTGTATAAACCCTAGATAGAAATCTATACTTTAGATGCTAAACTTGTATACCAAATTTTATTTATCTGGCTTTTTGCATTTTGTAGCATGTTATTTTGTAATCAGATTTAAACGGAATATATTTAAAAATTTGATAGAAATCTTAAAATTTCGTGTAAAATCCAAATAAGAAATTTTCTTATACGTATCTCTAATTTGTTTTGAGTCATCGTGTTCAAAAACGGATTAATCACAAAAATGTGTTTTTCGGACTCAAGGAGTTCTGAAATGTGATGAGTCATCAAGATTTCGAGAGAGATTATTATTGTTATTATTATTATTGATGATTACAACATTTTCTATTTGTAATTTCGTATACAAGAAAATAAAAAAAAAGTCAATCCGATGAATACATAAAATGTATTTACACTTCCAATCTGCATGCATGTGTCTAATTTTTCATTAAATCCGCAAAAATTTCTACTGCTTCTTCAATTCCCTGTCTCTGTCTATAACTCAAAAATAGAAAAAGTTACATAAATGAAACTTGGTTTGTGATCTTTACACCAAAAATTGTAAATCTTAATCAAATTTGAGTGAAATTTCAGTTAAGTTCAATTTTTTTATGTATATTAGGAGATTAAATAAAACGCACCGTATTCTGTAAATATACAAAAAAGGCGAGGGAAGAACATACTTGCTGGATTTTAATCAAACTTTGTTATATGTTAATTCCTTTATTATGACATTTTTTTCTTTCTTTTTTATTTGTTTAGGCATTTGTGAGCACTGGAATAAATTTTCAACTTTTCTTCGGTCCTTATGCCGATGGTTGCCGGGATCGTTGTGAATTCGAACAAGACAAAGGAAAGGTAGGAGCATGTTATTTATCTTCTCGAGTCGCTAAATTTTATTGGATGATATACCTAATGCCCTCGAAATATTTTGCGCTTTTGAATTCTCTAGTGAATATTTCCTCAGATTGATTACTAAAGATTTAAAATTCCTTAAACATAAATAATGCTAAGAATTGAAAGTTTATATCACGGATAATGTGATTAATCTGGTATTATTAATAATTGCACGAAAATTTACCACCCAAATTGTAAATTCGTAACGAATATTAATTTCATGTAGTTCCACTTTTTTTTATACTACCTGTTTTAGATGACCAATTGGTTTGACCAGAATATTAGTTACATTTGATTTCAGATAAATCGTTTAGATATAACTTCATGTCCGTGATTTCACCAAACTGTCTGACACTAAAACCATGATTTTTAATTGTATAATTTAAGTTCTATTTATTGTGTATATGAACTTTTCTAATGTGGATAATCTCATAACATTAAAACATAAATAAATATCCAGATAATCTATTTTCTAAATTTCGCGATATTGTAACATCGTATTTTTATCTGTGTAGTAAACTACACTGATCATATACTTCATCAGAATTCTTTTTCGTTAGCTCTCAACAACTGAAGAAAATCAAGTGGTCAAATATTGAATGAAAAGATGAAAAACACTTTGAATTTCTAGGCAATAAAGTAATCTATTGGTGGAAATTAGAAAAAGAATATTTTTAAAAAAATTTCAAAAATTCAGAAAAAAAAATCGCAGTATTAAACTTGTATTATTAAACAGACAATTTTTTAAAAACTTCGTAACAGTATAAAATTTATTTTTGTGCAAAGTTTTTCATTTTTATTTTTAATTAATTAAAATTTTTTCTATTTTTTTCATATTCAATTTTCTTTGCGTTTGATTCATAAAATATTAGTTTGATTATTGCGCATCTTATATTAGTCATAGAGTATTATAGATTATAATTTTTTAAAGACGATTGAATATAGTTTCTAAATTATAAAGAAAAACGCAAGAAAAGTAATTAAAATTAGCAGATGAAGCATCCTAAACTTAATAATATTTAAAATGTTGATTTGGAAAATAGGCTAAGTTTTAATTGTTAAAAAATATTTGTAAAAAAACATTATAGCAGTAACGTTTATGATTTTTTTTCCTTCTAATTCTTGTGTAGAATAACAAGCGGTAATAGCAAATGTTTACATTTCGTGGATTGTTTGCTAAATCACAAAATTTCGCAGAGTTTACTAGAAATGAAAACTAGTCTTATTATCTTGATTTCAATTTTCTCAAAAATTGATTGTTTTTCTTTTAATCAGTGTGATGTTAATTTTCATAAATGATTGCTAAATATGAAAGGTATGAAACGAATTCTTACCTTCCTTCTGATAATTTATCAGGTGAAACTAGCAACTGAAATAAAAACCATATTTATGGAAAGTGAAGGAATTAATTTTAAATATATATTGGCCCTCAAAAATAATTTCTTTATAAAAGTAACAAACTTTTTATTTTTATCCTAGGTAAAAATTTTGTTACAATAGAGTTATGTTGATATAAGTTTTCTAAGATTTAATTATATTGAGACCATAAGACTGGTTAAATATTAAGAGTTCTCCAAAACAAATTTACTTTATGACAAGATAAAATTATGTACCGTAATATTGTTGTGTGACATCATGCAGCTTTTTTTTACGTTATTATTTAATAACTTTTCTTGAAACCCATATCTTAATAACCAGAAGCAGTTATATCCCCAAAATTTTCTTATATACTCTGTAACAAACTTGTCATGCCAGAAAAAGCTTTATATGGCTATATACGAAATATTACCTTTTCGATTCAATTTGGCATTTTTGCTGAATCTATCATGTCATCATTGGCGAGTTATTTGGCGATTAATACATGACATCCGTTAATAGTGCCCAAAAATCGAATTTGTTTTTCAACCGATTTAAACAAAAAATTTGATGCAAAACTCCACTTGAAGTGACAAAATACCATACCAAGTTTGATATATTTAAATCACTGCATTTTTTAATTATCGAGTTATTTGTTTCTGAAAGTACAGACTGACAGACAGTCAGCCCGTAGTTAGATTTGGCTCAAAATTTGATAGCTGTCTACTCTATAAATGTTATATCTGTGTACCGATTTTTATATATCTAACTCTCTTCGTATTGTAATTACCGTGTTAACTCATATTCCAACAACCGGGCAGATCAACTTCCTCTGAACAGATTTAACTCAAAATTCGATAGAAATCTGCAAATTTGGTGTATATAAAATACACCAAAATGTATAAAGACCGTATACAAAATTTAAGCACAAAGCATTTTTTAATTATCTTTGCCGTCATGTAGATTCATCAAAATATCGACTTCAAATTTTTTGACTTTTATATATTTTCTTTATACAACGTATACAAAAAGTAATATGAGTGAAATCAGTCCTTAGGTACATCTTTAAAAATTAATTGTCACTTTGATTTAAACATCTCTGAATTAAACGTATATAGAAGTTTATCATACGGAATTTATAAAATACAGTCGGAAATATGATTGCAAATAACTCTATAACTTGTTCTCTGTATTGCAATATTTAAATCTCAAAGATTTTTAGCTGTTCGCCTTTCGTAAGTTTAAATATACTTTTACAAATTTTATTAACTATTTTAATTTGAAATCTAGTCTTCGTCATTTTTAACTTATTTCTCAAACTATTTCTTCCCTCAAATTCTTGAATAGTAAAAAGCAAATGTGACATTTTGATTCAAAGGCGTTATATTCAAAAGGATATTAAAATTTCCAAACCAAATTTATTTAACTGAATGCATACGAGTACACACGAAAAAAAATCTGTCATTCATATACGAGGTTAGTTATAAAATATGCCATTAGTAAAAGAAAAAGTTTAGGAAAGCCTGATTTATTCCCTTTTCATTACTTTCTTTTTAAATTTGAATTTCGGCTTTTCACCTCCCTAGCTTTTTTTTTATTTCCCATCCAGAAAGTTTACGCCTTTGTTGGTTAGTCTTTTCTCTGCAATATGGCAAAACAAAATCTTCACCGCTATCATTAGTGGTGTAGAAAGTCTTCTTGAAAGGACCAACCTGAGAGATTATCGTCAGGCTATGATTCACCCCAGGTGGTCTTGATGTCGCCCTTTCTGCCATCGCCGCCCTTCCAAGGCCAGAGGTCATCTTCGAACGCCCTCTTCACTTGAGCTCGATAGCAGAGACATAAATCTCAATTAACAACTGCAAATTAGAGAAAATGTGTATTTTGCAGTACAAATGAAGTATAAATTGTATCTTTCTGAATCACTTGTATGCCGTTATTTTTTAATGATTTTGCAAATTTTAATAATTTTGTTCATATTTACCAGCATATAAAATTTACGATGAAAATGCATTGTAAAGATCCAAAATTTCAGCTTCGAGACTCTCTGTGTCCGAAAAATACAAGTTTTTGGAATTTTGAGAATATAATTATTCAAAAATGCAGCGAGCATGATAAATAAAATTTGGTATGGATTTCGTTGCAGAATCGTGAATCAGATTTTAAATAAAAGCTACGATGTATATCGATCTATCTATTCTTGAGAATATGAAAGCGATAACTTAAAAATTCATTAAATAGATGGGGGAACATTAATGTGTGATTGCAATGCTAAAATTGTATGTTGCAAATTCATCAAAGTGCAGACTACAGTTCTATATGTGCGTATACAAATACATATTCAAATTTGATAAGTCAGAAGCATGTTAGATAAAAAAAAAATTGTATCTAGATATAACATCAAAATTATAGGCCAGATCGAATTTTGGTGGGATTAATCCAAAATGTATTCTTATTTCTCTTCTCTGCACTAAATATAACATGAACCGTACAGTGAAGGTATAAACGTAAATTGAAAGGAATAATACTCCCATTGACTCCGTTCCAGTCCATTTACATCTTTAAAAAGTTTAAAAGGTTAAAAGTCAAAAGATTCACCACAAAATTTAAAATTGCGGTATAATCTTTGTTTACGTCTTAATTCGAAAATTCAAGAAATGTTTAGTTCAATCTTTTGCCTCGGTATAAAATGAGTCCACAAGAGAAGAAAAGAGCGAATTTTATAAACTTAAACGATATTTTTTTTCGTTATTCAATGTTTTTAATCAGATATTTTTTGCATTATGTTTTATCGGTTAATTTAGGTTAATTGTTCATCAGTTAAGAGCGAAAAAACATATGTTTGCTAATAACAAGAATGTGAAGTACAAAATAAAAGGTTGATTCTGCTTAAACGGAATGCAATATTTCGTCCAATTTGCTGTTTCAACAGACTAAAGAGGTTCGAGATATACTTCGAAGCAAGTGAATGTACTTGAATAGTTAAAACATGAAACGTATCAGTAACGAATTAAGTTTAATTAACAATTCCAACAGTTCAATGGAAATAAAAGCTTTTTCAGACCAGGAAGGGAATACATAATATATACATATACATAATATGTGATTATTTTCTTCTACCCTGATAAAGAAAATAAACCGCATGACTAGAAATCATTGTCAATCTCTTTTTAATTTTTTTTTATCAGAAAATTCCAAATCCGAATAAATGAGTATTTGTGGAAATTTATACGCATTATAATTAACATGTTATTCGTCGCATTCATGATGCGGATAATCATAGAATTTATTCATTGGTTTAAATTTTAAGTCAAGAAACAATACAATTCCTTTCTAATTATATTTTATTACTAAAGAAATCACTATAGGTCTATTGAAACATACATTGCTTTTACGAGAGCAATTTCCCCTAAATTATGGACAATTTATGGACAAGATATGTGTTGATCCATTCGCTAAGAAAAGTTTCAAATACTGGTGGTAACGTTTTTTTTTATTTTTTATTTACTAATATATCAGCTTTAGAATATATTTTGACAACAGAATATCAGATAAAGCAATAACGATGACACATTACAATATTTTCCGTTTATGATAAAGTATTACGAATCGAACACATTAAATTTAGAAATATATCATTGTATGTTGATTGTGTAAAGAACATAAATAAATTAAATTTTGTGGTTCCGCTTGAAATTGAAATATTTGTTGGTGAAAACTTTAGATTTTATTTAATCTGATATGCCTATTCCATATGAATACACTTTTAAAATACCGAAGAATTTAGAGCTTTAATTTTACTGCAAAATAAATAAAACTCATTTAAATAAAATTCTTATGAACAAAATTTAAAAAATTCAATTAAAATGTTATTTAATGTTTTTATTTAATATCTGATACAAATCAGACGGCGTTGATCTGAAGAAATATTTTTATCATTCATTTCGTATCATTTTTAGTATTATTTAGTTAGTATTATTTTTTATCTTTCATTCTCTTTTATTTAGCACAGCATATGAAAATATTTCCTCGTTCATGTTTTCCCTGATTGCGACACGAAATATTCAAAAATTTCAGCATTAATAATCATAATAATAATACTAACAAAAATCTCTTACCATTTATCCATCTACCAATATTTCCACAATAAATCCAGACCACATTTTATTTTTTTTATCCTGCGGTAACACTGGTTTGATGAATACTCGGGTAGTTTTTCATATGCTAATCTGGAATTTTCCACCCTATCATTTACCTCCCACGGAGATGTAGTTAAAGAGCTTTAACATCACAATTTGCTACTTGTTACATTCACGATGGGGTGCATTGTGGCGTATAGAACGATAGGAAACACGTGCAGTACATGCCCATTATGTTATTCCTCTTTAAAACCTACTAGGATGAAATGAAAAAAAAAAAATATGATAATACGCATGCAGGTAAAACATAAAATAGAATATTTTTATTCTGTTCAGAACATCTTTATTCGAGTACATAAAGAGAAGGTATAATAATCATTTTTAAAAAAATTGAGCACAAAATTTTGACAAATCTCCTCATTTCAGAACTCTCTGAATCCGAAAAGTACATTTTTGAAATTAGAATGTTTATCACTTTATCTGCCTATAAACAAAATAACTCAAAAATGTCTTGATCTAGACGAATGTAACTTGATATATGAACTTAATATTAAATAATTAATAACTAGATTAATAATTAATAACTAGATTTCTCTCAAGCTTTAGACGAAAATCCATTCAGAAGAATTGTATCTATCTAGCTAAGAAATAAAAGTGAAAATGTCAACTACAAAATGTAAAAAGCTAAATAAATAAAGTTTTGTACACAGATTTAGCATTTAAAAATCAGATATATTGCATACCAGATTCGGAATCAAGTATGTCAAGTAGTTGATTATCTGTTGATCTGTGATGTTGCATACATGTAAGCGCAATAATTCAAAAACGGATAAAATAAATGAAATTAAATGAATCATTAAATAAATGAAATTTAGTATATGCGTGAATATGAATTAATGCATTTTCAATGCGAATGCATTTGAAGTTCTGTACCGAATTTTGATTTCAATTAGGAAATCAGGAAAAAGATTGAAAATTTTGGAAATTTTTATTCAGTCAAGAAAAGGATTTGACAAAAAAGATATCCAAAATATATATTCCATTTTCTAGTGTGTTAATCGCATGGAAGTTATTAATTACCAAAGATGGATAAATATTGCCGGCCAGTGCCATGCAATTAAAGTATCTGTCTTCTTTATTATATCAGGAAAATCGCAAATTAAGATATGAGGATTTGTGGAATGCGCGTCTTTTCTAATATATTCACAATTTTATGTGGGTAAAAGGGGATAATATTTTTATTACAGAATATGCACGAAGTTATTGGGAGACCATTCACACCGGTTATTATATTTTTCGTTTCAAATTAAATTTTTCAGATGGTTAGTATTATTGAAAATAAATTCCTTCCAGAGAATAAAATGAACTGAAATATCTTTTCCTCTCTCTTTCTTATTATACATGTTTTCTTTTATTTATGGAGCTTAAGCTAAATTATATCGCTAAAGTTTATTTATTACTATTTATCTTTAAATCCCTTTACGCAATTCTGTTTGCAATCATCTTCAGCTCTAGAGATTTAATTGAATATCCAGAAATTTAATTCAAAACATTAACTTACCATTTAATAATTGCAAACTTTTAATTTCGATGGTGACTGATCAAGTTTTCTTGTATTAACTGTACACATATTTATGATTAATATTTACTTTATGTTGAGTCAAGTTTAATTTAACAATAAAACTACACTGTGAAATTGATAGTCATGTTGCAAATATAGGAAATAAATAATTGTATACTTAACACGTTATTATATTATGATATTGTTATTGACTTCAAGCTTATAACATTCATTGGACATTTCTATAATCCAATGATCTCATCACTAAAATAAAAATAATAAGTCTTTTCCCCATGATATAAAAAAGAAACTGTCATTTTTTAAAAACATTGATGATTTTGCAAAAAACGCATTATTACTTGGTAAAAACATGCTGCTCTTAAAATTGCAACTTAATTCAAAATTTGAAATGATTTTAAATTTATCCTGACTGGACTTAATTCTGAGGTAATCGTCAATAACTGTTTTTTCTGTATCTTTTTATTTGTCCTTCTATTTATGAGTTTGACTTACTTTTATATACACATTAATATTAATAATATTAATAGTTCGTGATAAGAGTCAAATGACAAGAATTAACTTGATAACAGTTTTATTTAATTCATTTTCTAAGCATATTTAATTTTTTTTAAAAACAAAACAATAAAAACGTATTGAAATAATCTCGAATTAATTAATATATGATGAAAGCTAATAATTTTCCATCGAGATAACCATCTTTCCCTTATTTCAAGAAGCTGGTATTTCTGAAATTAAGTTGAAATAAAGAGCGATATAATCTTACACCTGCGTCAAGCTTAATTTTATATTTGCTTTTAATATGCGGCTCAAACGAGAATGCTTTTTCCATAAATTCTACATGCGTGAATACATATTACTTGAGTTCGAACTCTAAGTAATATTTATTGACTTACTTAATATTTTAATACTTGATTTATTATAATTAATAAATTAATTAATAATATTAAAATATTTTATTACTTGAGTTCTAACTTCCTTCCACTCTTCCTTCAAAACTCTCTAGAAGTCAATGAAATTTTTTAAAGCAGATTGTAAATATTAATTCAATCATTTTTTTTTTTCTCTTTGAGAAACAAATAATTTTTCGACTTCTTAAAAATAATATTTAGTTGAATAGATTCAAAATCCACTTGCCCAGATGTAATGCGCTTTGGAAAATAAAGCTTTAGTTGTTTAAACATACTATTATATTATTTTCAGTCAATAATTTGAGAAAAGATGATATTGCTATCTAAAATGTTCGTATCAAGGAGTGCTTGATTTCAGTATATATTTTTTGAAGTAGCGTGTTCTATTTGTATCGAATTACTATACTTTGAATAATGTCTATGTTGGCATTTAGTAGACCTGCCAATGTCCGAATGTGTATGCCCGAAGGGAAAGATCAAATTACCAACTTGAGACTGTTTTTTAACTTCGTCTAATCTCTGAATTCTTTCCAAGAGGTGACACTGTGAAGTCTCTATCGATACTCCTAAGAAATTTAATTATTTCTGAAATTTTATCAAATATGTGCATCATAAACTATTATAACCATTAACTTTCATAACATTTAAAGCGTCGTTGCCCTGGCCTACGTGTCGCGCGTCTTCTCCTGATCTGGGAGTCCCGGGTTCGAGTCCAGGTTCGGGCATGGTTATTCTCTACCGTGTGCTCTATCTGTGAGGTGTGTGAAAGAACCCGCCTGTAAAAAGAGGTTATGCAAGCGAGTGTGTGTGTGACATCTTCGTAAGAGCTAAAGTCAGACTTCTGCTCTCGGGTGCTCAGCGGTCCTTACCCCCAGAAGGGTCAGGGGTCCTTACCCTTCTTTCCCAGATCTCTTACTTGGTTTGTATTGGAATTCAATCCAAGGGGGATAAGCAACAACAACTTTTAAAGTTATTCAAAAGAGATTGTAAAACACTTAATATCTCATTTCAAATAGTAGTAATATAGTAGTTGATTCGATAGGCAAATATAGAAAACTCTGTTGGTTTTATATCTCTGCATATAGAAAATTTTTGAACTAGCGTTAATGTCTCACTTGCTTTACAGTAACTGCTCTTATACTTGAGCAACAATTAGCCATAAAAGAGAAACAAAATCTCATCACCACTTGATAATCGGATTGCAAAGACACAAAAATTCCTTAGATAGATAATATGCTATGGTAATATGAATAGACTAGATTGTTCCTCCTTTTTCTCTACGTGTGTAGGTCCATGGTTTTGAACTATCAATTGATGAAGGATTTTATTAAACTTTTGTGGCCAGTGACAGTCCCAGCGTTAACGCAGCTAATTCCAGGTGATACAGCTCCAAATTATTTAATATTCAAAATCTGGAAGTCAGCTAGATTCGTGAGAGTTTGATATTCCCAACACATGTTTCTTACGCTTTCTCAATCTTCCACAAATTATAAAATGGTAAAGTATATAAACAGTATACATTTTAATTTCCTTTTCTTCATACGCTGTCTTCTATTAATTGTGAATATGGCATATAAACGCATTAAGTACATATCAACTGTGCACATCTTGAAATACAATTTGTTTCACAGATATTGCTGAAAAAAATACAAATAAGGAATTGTCTCAAAATTAATTGCTGAGTTATAAGTAATGTCTTGTACAGTTTGCAAGTTGGCGTCCTGGCATAAGGGTAGCGCGTTTCCCTCGTGATCTGGGCGTCTCCGGTTCGGGCATGGTTGTTCTTCTTCTGTGTTCTGTCTGTGAGGTGTGTGAATGTTCCCCCTGTAAAAAGGGGGTTGTTTGGGGGCAAGCGAATGTGACGCAGAAGTAGCTAAGTCGTATTCTTGGTCCTAGTTGGCACTACTGAAAAAAGAAGAGAAGCTCACTCTGCTTAAATCGCTGACAGATAACTGTCAGCGGGCTTGTAAAGTGCCATAAGTCACAACAGCAACAATTTGCAAAAATAGTTCAACTTTATATAGTAAATTATTGAATTTTAGGAACAGAAATTGAAATCAACAATATAATAGTTAACTATTAATTGCCTAACAGTTCCAATATAGGTAAAAATGTAGCTAGTTAAGGCAAATTATTAGATATAGGTAAATTCAATGGAGCTTAATCGATTTGAACGTATTAGATGTAGATAAATTTAATGGGGCTTCATCGATTTGAACATATTAGATGTAGATAAATTTAATGGAGCTTAATCGATTTGAACTTTATAAAGTTGAAATATTTGTCAAATACCTGGAGTTTCCAGAAAATATTAAAATATCAGATTATTCAATTGTTTTTAATTATTTCATTGTAGCTAAAAATTTTAATAAAAAGAATATTTTTATTTTTGTTTTCTTTAGTCAAATGTACATATATACCTCGTGATCTCATTGATCGTGACTAATATTTTAAGATCCTTAATTCATTTTGAAATTTTCTTTGTTATACAAAGCCCTTAATCTTAAAAAAAGCAATAAAAATTTCCTACTTAAAAAAATATATATTTAAATATTTTTTATGTGAAAAGTCCTGTTTATTTTAAAGTTTTATTTTATTCAAAGTGCTGTAAACTTTTTCTTTACTAACTCTGTAATTTCAACTTCAAATTAAATCGTCATGGGAACTTAGGGTAATGCACGTCTCGGAGTCTCCAGTTTTTCCCATTTTAATTCAAAAGAAGAATATTTTTATTGATATTAATTATATAAACAATTTTATGTAGCAAATGTTGGCAAAACAAAATAACAAGGCATTTGACTGTGGAGAATTTTATAAATAACAAAATTTTCAAATTCTACAAAAAATATTTAAAATGAAAATTTAAAAGGAATTTAAAACATAATAGATGAAGACTATAGAATTTTTTTAAATAATTTAAATACTATTTACTATACTAAGATCAATTAATTTTAAAATTATACAGCGACATATTTTTTAATTATATAAAATAGTATAATAAATGCAGATGAAAATGTGTAAAAAACAGGATTACTTCTAGAAGAATACTAATGAAATTACAATATTAAACGTATTAAAGTACAAAATTAAGTGAAAGCAAGCATTGAATGACTCTGAAAATGCCGTAAATATAGTGGCATCGGATCATTCCTAAATTTGAAGGCTTCTTGTGCCGTTGCCTATTTCTCCTGTTTGATTATAATGTCTTGCTTAATCTTTATTATAGGGGGTCCAAGCACGAAATTCAATCTTAATGGATATCTTAAAGTTTAAGCTGAAACTAAATAATTTAAGATGATATAATTTAATATCAAAAGCAGCCATAATCCTTAAAAAGTGCATTTCCGAAAAGATAAGTGTCATGTAATCAGATAATAGAAAAAAAGGAAAACAATTAAGAAGTTTACTCATAAAGTGAAATTATTATTTATTTTTTAAATTAGAATAATGGCTTTTATTAATTTATGTATTAAGATTTGTTTCATAAATGATAAATTAATAATAAATAAAATAATAAATTAGTTAATAAATAAAATTAACCATGCATTATTTTTCAAAACTGTTTAAAAATTAAAATAAATCTTTACTGTGCTTTTTAATTTAAAAAAATACTGTTTTCTCTCGCTGCACTTCGTTTTAGATTAAATTTCTCTTCATTCTAATTGTTTATATATATTGCATTTTTATTATTATCATGCCCACTTCGAACTAGCCGAATTCTACAGTAGTGTCATCCAAAGAGATTAAGAACCCCACTTTCAAATACTCCAAGAAATAAACCATCACGACTTCGCACCAATCTAGCGATACGGATTGTACGGACGCTCCAGAGAGACGATCGCTTCACAGATGTCGTCACTCGTAGGGCTGCAGCAGCTCCCAATAACAGGCTCATTACAAGATCACGGTACGTTGCCCTGGTTAATCACTTCACACCTCTGGGACACGGAAGCACCGACTCTGCTCGAATTTGCATGCCAATCTTCTGGGGTAACGAGGAGAGTTCCGTCCTTCATTATCTCGTGCCCATTTTGCGCACTTTCATTCTTTTCAACAGGTGGCGATGACTTTTGTTGTTCTTGAAAGTTCTCTCATCCGTTAGTCTTTGCTATTAAGCAATGAAAAATCTGTGTTAAAATCTCGTGTCCTGATATGAAACAAGCGATATAGCTCAGAATGTGATCCGGGTTATTTATAATTAAAAGCTTTAGTTTTATGACTTATTAACTTAATATTTATTGATTTGCCCAATTAGCATTCGTGCTTTAAAGCATCCTATTTTTAAATATAAAAATTACAATTAAGTTATGGAGTTCTGATATAAAATATTTGATACAAATTTTATGAGAAATCCATAAACGTCACAAGCTTTATCTTTGTTGAATCAAAAAACAACACATTTGATACAGCTCAGAATGAGATCCGAATTATTTATACTTATTAGCTTTATTTTTTAAGACTTATTAACTTAGTATTTATTGATTAACCCACTTAACATTCGTGCGTTGAAGCATCCTATTTTTATTTGTAAAAATCCCAATTAAGTTATTAATTTTTCATATAAAATATTTGAAACAAATTTTATATGGAATCCATAAGCGCCACAAGCTTTATTCTTGTTGAATCAAAAAACAACACATTCGATACAGCTTAGAATGTGATCCGAGTTATTTATACTTATTAGCTTTATTTTTTATGACTTATTAACTTAATATTTATTGATTAATCCACTTTACAATCGTGAGTTAAAGCATCCTATTTTTATATGTAAAAATCACAATTAAGTTATTGATTTTGGCATAAAATATTTGATAAAAGTTTTACATGCAATCCATATACGCCACAAGCTTTATCTTTGTTGAATCAAAGAACAACAAAAAAGTTTTCTGTAATTATACAGGTCAGAATTTTAAACTATCAAGGAATTAATATGGTTAGAACTAACATTTGATGCCACAATTAGCAAGCAAATGATTCAATTCATTTGCTTTCGTTTTTTTAAATATGTTTTTACATTTTTTGCTGATTATGATTGATGAAAGTTTCGTTAGTTTTCAAAAAATAGAAACCTACTGTTTGTTGACTAGAAAATGTTCTATAAACTTCCATTTTTCTATTGTTACACTTTGATGACCTTAAATCGAACAGCGCATGCTCATCTATGGCTTCACCGGGAAGAGGGATGTCGGATTAGATGCGTATCACACCAGTGAACACTAAATTCAACTTTGTTTAATCCCTGACTTTCTATTTGTTAGAAGGTTTCTGCCTTGTGCATCCTTCAGAGCAAAGGTTACAAGCACTTTTATAGAGGGAAAGGGGGGGGCGGAGGAATTCGGAAAGTATAAAGGTAACATTTTCTGGTGTAAATTTGTTATATTATTATGCCTACTCATGGATTTTACTGATGGCTTTGAAGCTATTTTCTTCATTATGCCTATATGATGTAATTGTTGCTTAATTTTTTTATTCCATTAAATTACGGAAACGAAAATTCTTTTAGCATTAAACGAGGGAGAAACATATCATTTTTTGGAGTACATGGAATTATTTATTGTATGTGATGAATTATTAGTACACTTGCATTAATTAAAAATAATGCTTACTTTGAGAATGTTGTCCCAACAAATAACAAAAAAGGAGCCTAAAATTTGCTTAGAAAACGGAATTTTAAATAGCCAAGACACAGAAAGAAAGATATTTTTTTTTTTAAATTTTTACACCGAAAAATGCTTATTTAACTTGTTTTTTTCTTTTATTGAAGAATTTATTCAAAACTTGACTACCTGCTTTTGGTAGCAGATGTAGATTCACTCTGGAAAATGGTTACATTCATATTCGAAACTATAATAAATTATTTCAGTTGCCATTCACAATTTCACTAAATTTTGTCTTATTTTTTCAATTTATTGTTAACATAATAGCTTTTGTAAAATTCTATTTTATGTGACTTTATGCAATAATCTAATAAATCTAAATCTAAAATTATTTTCAATAATCTATGACACTACGAATAACTACGAAATGTTAAACCTTTTGCTTTCTCATAGTATCTTTATTTTTATTTATAATAAAGATGTGTGGTGTGTGTGTGTGTGTGTGTGTGTGTGTGTGTGTGTGTGTGTGTGTGTGTGTGTGTGTGTGTGTGTTATTTTTTAAAATGTCAATTAATTAAAAATTAAGCAAAATTTTGACAATTTTCCTCAATAATATTCGAAAATATTACAGCAAAAAAGTGATTTTTACATCATCGTGAAATTTAAAAAAATATCTTTTTAATTATTTTAATTTTTTGACTTATAAATAAAGATAAAAAATTTAATCAATTTTTTAAAAAAATATTTTAAGCATATTTTATAACAATTTACTTCACACAAAATAAAACTAAAAATAATTTAATCTGAACAAACTAAAGCTGCGTATACGGAAAAAATTATCTTTCATAAATGGTTGCCATCACTTTGACAAAAGCTCAAATTAAAAGAATACGTTAATTCTTACTGCAAACTAAATCTAGAAAAGTGCGATTTTAAGCATGTAGTCTGTAAAAAATGAAATAAACTTGATATTTTCTAGAAAGATAACTGAAAGGAAAATGTTTCTGTTAAAATAATTGTTATAATTCAATAATTTTGTAATATTTAAAGCAAATATGATATGTAACATAAAAATAAATCTTGATTATTCGTTGTTGAATAATTCGTTGTATCATTGCATGATTATAAAACAATGTCCTGTATTTCATATAAAACTTCAAAAAAGTGTTTGATTAGAAAAAACATTTTTTTTTTTTATTAAATGAAAAATAACCACTTCCGCTTCAGTTTAAAATTCAAATTTCCCGCGAGCTGACAAAATATTAAAGACACTTGGTAGAATATTAAGAACTGTATAAAGCTCCAATAATAATATTATTAGTTATTTGAATATCAAAATTTGAAGTTTAAAAATATTTTATTTGAAAAACCATTAAGAAACCATAATATAATTCAAATAATATACAAAATATTTAATTGAAAATTTTTAGTGAGCATTAATCTTGGCCAATCAACTAATCGCCACAGGCGGCTAGTTAAGAATGAAATTGCGGTCGACAAAATGAATTTGAGAATTATAATATTTTATTTAGTATATTCTTTTGCATTAAAAATAAGGTAAATGAAAACATTCGTTTACTGACGCTTTACATTTTTTCGATTATTAATATTAAATAAGTATTTACTTTCTCACGTATGTTTCCATGGAACATATTTTTACACCATACAGTTTCCAACAGTTGATTTTTAGCATATGATTTAATTTTAACCTTCGCTATAAAACATTTCTTATGTTATAAATATTTCATATTTTGCACAACACATACTAAAGATTTTAATGTGATTTTAGACTGTTAATTAAACACTTTTATTAAGTAAAATTATAAAATCATAAAAATCCCCAGTAATACTAAATATATTAATTAATTTTAAACACTTACTGAATTTTTTAAATGTTACCTTTAGTGTGTTACTTTTTGGGAGCGTTACAAATGTCCATTTTCCACATTCTCCTAATTTTTTATGCAAATATCAAGTCAGATATTAAATATATTTATTTTTTATTACTATTTTTATATTCTTCATCCTTAGTTTAATTTTTGTTCATTTGTTTTAAACTGAGAATTAAATAATATGAGCTTTATTTTCATTGTAATTATTTTTTTCCATCTTTGATTTATCATTTTATAGGTAGCCATTATTCGAATTTTTTTAATTGCTAATTTATTTATTTATTTTCATTCTCAAGGGGTCTGAAATGGAGGCATTGATAAAAATTTTGTAATAGGATTATATGTGATAGCAATGATTTTTTCTTTAATTTTATTTTTTCATATTTATCTTTTACTTCTTACTAAGAAGGTAAAAAAATAAATTGTGCATATTATGGTTTGGGATAAAAACAAAATGATGTGGCTTTAGCCTTCGATATAGAAATTACTAGGCAAATATGAAACGGGAAACAAACAACAATAAAATTTAGAAGTCATTAATTTGCATTCATCTTGAGTTTTTCATCTTCAAATTATCGTTGAAAGTCTCAATTTATTTACGAATCGACTTGACCAAACAATAGATTGTTAGGTTTTACATTAAATCAGAAATATTAAAATTAAACATTTATAAACGAAAGTTCGATTGTTAGCTTATGTATTACTGCTTATTAAAATGCATTCTGAATATGAATAGAATTGATAATAATTTTGAATGACTGTAGTATTCTTTTCTATTTTGTTTTTTGTAATAACTCACGCATTATTATTTATATAGATTAAAAAAATCGCCATGTGTCTGGAACAATACTGACTAGTTGATATACTAGACGTTGCCCGTGATGAAAATATGTTCAGCTTGTTACTGATTCACTGCTAAATAAATACCTTCCTTCCTAAACTGTTCTAATGCTTAATTTGAAGCACTGAATTTGAGGTAATGATGATGTCGTGTCCGCGTTACCACTGGAAGGGGGTGCAGTAGCTTCTGAAGGTAAAGACCCCTGAGCACCCGAGGGCAGAAGTCTGACATCTAGCTCATATGAAGATGAAATTCACACATACGTTTGCACAGCCCCTTTTTACGGGGGGCACATTCATACAGATAGAACATAGATGAAGATCAACCATACCCGAACCGGGATTCGAACCCAGGACGACCAGATCATGGGGAAGATGCGCTATCCCTATGCAAGGACGCCGGCGCTGAATTTGAAGTACTTATGGCATATGAATACATTTTAAGCACTTATGGCGTAACTAAAGCAACAAATATCATACATCAAATCATCTGTTTACAGTCAAATAATGCAACGAGAAAGCAAAAATAACTCTCCATATAAAACGTTAATGTGCGTTGAAACAGAAATCCTGCTTATTACTTATTATTGAACGGTAATAACCAAACCACCAGTAAACAAATCATCATGCGAATTGCAGGCGGCATTGAGTCCCATGCTTCGCTTAGCTAATTAATGGAACTGCAAAATATTATTGGAAATGTTCTGGAGATGATTCACCGTGTCCCCAAAAAGTACATTCAATCAAAGGAAAGGTGATATAAGAGGAATCAAGTTATAGGTTTCAAACAGAAAGTTCAATCCTTCCGCACAAATAGAAGCCATTGACAGATAATAAATCCTTTTGATTTGTTTAAGGAAATTGTACGTATCTTTGGAAAGAATTATATTATAAAAATATTGTTTCTATTATCATATGATTCAATAAATTACCTCTTTAATGATATCAATTTTATTTCCGTGCAATTCAATTTGATACATGATCTGTAACAATATATATAAATGATATATTAGAATTCAAACTTATTCATCAAAACATTCAATCGCTTATTTTTATCAACCATTAACTCTGTAGTAGGATTTTCACTTCCACTTTTATTTCGTTACATATACACTTTTTAATTTACAGTGAACTGATTCAATTGAATTAAATAACTAATAATTTTCAGCTGTATTAAATAAAGTGAATTTTTTTTAAAATGCCTCCCATACTAATCTTTTAATAACCTAAAAAAAATCAACAATCTGGGATAGCAAATTAGACTCCAGGGGCGGCCAGTATTTAATAATTCCACTCGCTGTAAAATAAACGCTCATTGAATAAACTAATCATTTACTTCTTTTTTGTAATTACAAGAAACATAACCAAATTATTCAATAGAACGATTATCGATATTATAGAGATCTTATAATATCGGAATTCATTTCTAAGTTGTAAGGTAAGACAGGACACTATCACGTGGCTGCATGATGTCAAATTTAATTCGTTACAATTTTTAAATAATAAAGATTAGCTATTATATAAGTTATCATAGAACTTTCACTTTCTAATGCTTTATAATATTTGCAAGCAAAATTTGAAGAAATTCTACGGAGTACTTTGGATTTCTTAAGCGCACAAGTTATTTAAACATTTCACTTTTATTTATACTTGCTGCCTATCTCAACCAATTGTTCACCCATTATGAGTAACATTTAGTCATTTCAACCAATTTTGGTGAACTGCATCTTATCACATCAAAAAAAGAAGCTTTCTTTTAAATTATAAATAAACATTGACTATTTTAATTAATTAACAATGTTTGCAAAGCGATGAAATTAATTGGCTAATTAGGTCTAGTTTGTGGAAACTGAGGGACTTGTTCAGAGCTTTATTTTTAAATATTGGTTGAAGCTAGCGTAGCGATTATTAATAACGCATCTCTAGATCGTAAATTTTTATATCTAATTAAAAATTAACTAAATCGAACCTATGATTGGGACTGTTTCTTTGGTTTCCTAATTAAATATATAGATAGATTAATTAGAATCTATTTAACTGATCAATTAAAAGAATAGAGCATCAATTAAACCTGCAGTTCATTTAGAATTCTGTAAACAGCTTAACTTGTTCCAAAACTAGATCATTATGTAGCCATGCTTTAAAAATTTAAATATCTAGTTTGTGTATGAGGAAGTCTTTTTCCGGAAAAAGTGACTCCATTTCAGTTTTTTGTGATAAATGCATTGTACAAAATATAGTTGATCTTGGGAAAATATTTGAAATATATTGCTTGAACCATATTAAAATTAAAGATACTAGAATTAAGTATATTAAAGATACTAGAATTAAAGAAAGATATTAGAATTAAAGAAAGATATTAGAATTAAGAAATATTATATCTGAAGTTATGATAGTTGCAAATTTAAAAAGTTTTTTACTTCCAAAGAAATGTATGATAGCAATTACCATTTGAAATTACAAATAATAATTTCAAGTATCTTTGAAGAGTAAAAAAAGAAATCAAATATTTACTTTTATTTACTTGAAACACATTAAATGTGCTTCACCAAATGAATTTTGGAATGCATCGTTCATTTTTTCAAATGAACATGTATAATACAACAAACGTTTAAATATCAGATGACATATTTTGCTTCATCGTAAATATATTGGTCTTAAAGTTTTTGACGGCCCATTAATAATTTTAAAAATCCATGGCAATGTTGAGTTTCTGATGAAGACTTGATCATATAAATCATCGAGCCTAAATCTATTTCTGTATAATATCTTATCTATGAATCACATCATAACTTCATCAAACAGTCTATTTTTGAATGTATGACGTCAACATCCAGAACCTTGTTAAAAAGAATATATATATTAGTAACTAATAAAAAAAGTGTTTAGAAAAACGTTTTCATTTTTATTTTTATTATAACAATTTTTATAATTTTTTTGATACCTCTTAAAACAAAATTCACCTTTGATACAGATACGACGAAGCGCTGAATGTTGACTTCAGTATTGCACATTTACTCCAAATCCGGCCAAAGCAATAAGCGGAAGTCTTAGATGATTACCTATTTATATCTGAGAACAAAGAAATCGTCGCCTCTGTGCGCTGACAGTTTGGCGAAACTAATTGCTTTGGCGACGGTCAATTACCTTTTTCCTGGTGAAAGATTCTACGATCCTTTCCCAGACTGATACATGTAAATCGCTAGGGGATATGTGCATATCAGAATATGACTTATTGAATTTGTGGTCTGTCATATATCATGTAATTAGTTGAGTTTTATGTCCATATTTTGGTGAATCGTTACATTATCTTAATGTAGTTGTAGCGCGTTTGTCCATTAATCAAACTATGCTTTACCATTCTTTTCGCCTGTTTGGAGATTTGAGTGATAGCCTTAACCGGGGAATTATGCAAATTTAAAATTGTCGTCGATTACGCAGTATACGTGCAGCTAATCTTCTATCAAGTTTAGAAGGTCGAAATTAAGCCATGAATATCAAAACAAATTATTTTTTATCTTGTTGTTCATAAAATTCATATATATGTGTTTCTCAGGTTTTATTGAATTTGTCTTATCACTTTATTTTATACTAAAATTCAAATAAAAACATTTTGAAAGGATAGAGTCTAATAGAGGTATAGAGAAACTTAATACAAGCAATTTTCGAAAACATACATTTATACTATATTAAAATGCTTATTTTTCTTCAGCACTTAGTTTATAATCCAGTATTATGAGTATTATTGAGGAAGCGCCAATCAAAATTTAACTAAGCTGTTGATTAACTGATAATTATATTTTCAAAATATTCGAAATAAATACACAAAGTGCACAAAATTTTAAAAAAAATTCTAGCACACTAAGAAGTGGTGAAAGATTAATAGCAAAATATCTTTATAAACATGAAACAAATGAAACTAGATAAAATATTTAAAAAGCAAGTTAACAGAAAGTATTTTTGCAAATCAGACAAAATAGAAGAAAATAAAATATTAAAAGACGTACCCATGCTTTTTTTAAACATTTGTATGTACATTCAAGTCAATTTAGCACATTTTATAAAAATTAATATTTATTTAATTTAATTTTTAATAACTAATATTCATTTGATATTTTTATTTTCTAATAAGTAGTAGTTATTACATGTTTTAACTTTATAATAATTAAAATATTTTAATAATTTGACTGTATAATAAGTAATATTTACTTTGTTTAATAGTAGTTAATTTGTATAAATATATCTCATAAGCATCTTACGAAAAAGGCATGATTTATTCATTAGATTTGGCAATAATTACAGGCATGATTGATCACATGATACCACTTCCCAAACGTTAACAGACGAGTGAAATTTAATGCATGCTTTCTTTGCAAGCAGTTAAACATGAATATCATTACGCTGTTGAACATTGTCGAAACGATGGGAAATAACAAATTTAATATGAATCATTTGAAAATATTTGAAAGTTTTGAAAGAAATTATCTCAAAGAGAAATACTTTGTATAAAAATTGATCGGTATACTTGAATACTTATTGTTATAATGAGGTACTGCATAATTATGTATTGAGAACATGATTATAACTTTAATGAGAAATCTCATACGTGTTTACTTTTCGACTTGTGATTATATTAATTTTTATTGTTAATTTTCAAATTCTGTATTTATCGCTTTTCTTGCATATTTATAACTTTATAAGTTTATTTCATTTATCTACTGAATTTATCTTTATAATTGATACCTTCAAAATCTAAAAAGTAGCTCTTTTCAGAACTAACAGATTATATTATGTAATGCAGAAAATGAAAGTATAAAAAGAATCAATTCAAGATCTTCATTAATCCATAAAGATGGGTTTTTTTTATTATAATTCCGCTAAGACGACCACAATGCTAAGTCTAAGTAATTTAAGCTTTCTCTTTATGTATCTTGAACTGCAAATTTATCTTCTGTTTTTACACTCACTTAATTTTATTCTATTGTTGAATTTGACTTTTAACTGCTTGCAAAATGAATTGAAAGATTATTTTCAAGACTAGCAAATTTTATTCTTTGTTAATTTATGTTAAATCATCAGAAGCAAATAAATTAAAATAGCCATAATTATTTGCGTTAGGATGTTTCTACTTAGGAAACCTTGGCCGACAATTAAATGAACCTCTCAGGGGTCGGCAGGGGTTAGAGAACAGGGGATAAAGCCCTTTCTATTATTAATTCATTATTTACAAATTATAGCAAATATTTCCGGAAAAATAAGAGATCGAATTATACCCCTAAATATATATTTCTATTTTCTTTTCATTCTATGGATATTTATGAAATTCTAAATCAGCTCTTAGTTGACCATGGATATATAGTTCACTAATATACAGGATAAATTTGAGGAATCATAAATAAATATTATGTAGGTCAAAGAAACATCAATAAAGCGTTTTTTTTTCAATAGTTAATGAGAAGAGAAATCCAAGGCTGATTATTACAGAAGCCTCTTTGTCAATAAATGAAAGAATACCAAAAATTGTATAAAAACAATTAATGGGATAAACAATTAATAACAAATTCATGATTTCATAACATAGTTATAGTTATAACTATAACTATAACATAATTATAGTTATAGTTATAACTATGTTATGAAAACATAGTTAACAGTTATAACTATGTTATGAAAACATAGTTAACAGTTATAACATAGTTATTAACCATCATAAATCCCATGCAACATGAAAAATTCTAGGGCTAGAGCTTCTGGGGTATTTAAAATAAGTGCTAAACCTTAAATCATACATTCTTTGAAATTGCTATCCCCGCAACTATGCTGCTGAATTGTTGTGAATTTGTAAAACGTTAAACTTAAGCTATATATTTTTATCTGGGTATTTTTTTTTCTTTGCTTAATTCACTAGCATAAAACTGTTTGTTAATATCTTTCTTTGTGTTTCTAAACCCATGTTCTGATTTTTTTAAAAATGACACGTTTTTGTATGCTTGTCCTATCCTTAAACTTTGCCTAAGGAATATTCCTGTTTATAAAATTAATATACAGATCAAATCAAATTAGAGCACAAAAAAGTTTTTAAAAAAAAAAGCAAATGGAAAATTGCGAGTACTTATTCTACAAGCTGACCAAACTAAAAGTTCCTTCTCTCTTGAGACTGCAAACAGTATATAAATATGTTTGAAAGACTGAATTTTTTTTTTAAATAACCGTATACAATACTTGAATATTTTTAAGATGCAACATTTGGAAAGTATATGATCCACTCTTTGAAAACGTTTAGGATAAGTGGGGAGTGGGTGGTATGGGTTTCTCTGCGAAAACAATCATCACTGGATCTTCTGTAATTGTCAGTTATCGATACCTCTCCTCTCATAGATCCTGAATTAATTTATATGATTTAAATACATTTTCATATACGCAGCTCAGAAACAAAAGTGTGAAATTTGTAATGCGTTGCCAAAACACCAATCAAAAGATACATGTAAAGAAACTCGTCCTATGTAATAATTTGCATATCGAGTTTGAACAATGCGATCAACTTTTAAATATCGATAATTCCTATAGATTACAATAAATATTCTTAGCTTGTATGACTTTGATCAATATCTTCATTCAATAATTGATTAAATCATTCAATCTGTTTGAATAAACATTTAGGGTAAATGAAGGATTTATTTGCTAATACGGAATACCTGCTTAATTGCTTTGTCCCTTCCTCGTAATGAGTTGACACTAGAACTTTTAAATTGCATTATAGAGAGACAATTACTTAGTCTTTTCATTTTATTTATAGGTATAAAAATTATAATAATTAAATAAAATTTTATTATCAGTTTTTTAATATTCATACAAATACAAATTGAGATTTCTATTAGTATGCATATAGGATGCACATAGTATAAACTCTGCCAATTGACAATTTGGCAGAGCTTAATAAAATCTCAATCGTCATCTTGAAAATTCGAAGAGTCAGCGTTCACATGCTGCTACGTTCAGTAGTGGCGAGGTGGTCGATGGTACACAAGAAGAATAAGTCAGCGTTTACAACTTTTGATCGTCTTGAATATAACTTATATATAGTTCGATTCCTTAAAGCCAATCAGTCTGACTGTAATTAATATTATTTTTAGCATCGAAATTAATCTCATTATCGCTTATTTGCCGACAGGTCCACCTGACCAGTAGTTTCATCATGAACGGTGTGTGCGTTAGGTGGCGGGGCACCCTGGACCTTGAAAGGCTGGATGGTGTCGGATGCCTGGAGTTTGACGAGGAACTAGCTCGGGTAAGTCTGTCACATCAAGAGAATAACCTCTTTAAAACTATACCCACTTCTTCAAGGGAATAAAGTACTTGTTGACTTTTATTTGCACATTATATAATATTCCTATCTTTGGTGACCAATTGATTTGTCGGGTTTATAGATTGTGTTTAATTTTAATTAAATATCTGATAAATTAGGATATTGATTTCATATTCATGATTCTTTGTTTATTTTGAATGTTAAATATTAAAAATTAATTATCATCTTATATTTAAAATACTTTTAATTACCGTATTACAATAGGTATTTGAAGGGTGTTGTTTTAGTGATCTTACCAATTATATTTATTGTGTACATGAACTTTTCTAATAGAATCAAGTCACTTGCTGACTCTTTATCTAATATCTAATTGCCCATTGTCTTACCTGACACTATGATTTACTTATCCCTCGTATAAAAATACATGGTTAATTCTGTCATACCGTATATTCATACCGCAAAATGATACCTCACATTCTGCTTAACTTTATATTATCACGTCTAAAAATATTTCGGTTGTAATTAAAAATGTATACAAACTTAAGCAAGAGCATTCTTTTTTATACCTTAAATTTATTTCTTGATATCTAAGAGGGTTCTGTTAATAAATTAATTAAATAAAATAAGAACGTAAGAAATTTGCTAAAGGGCATTGCCAAAGAAAATGATAAAATATGCTGAATAAAATATTTTTAGAACAGACGACTAAATATTATTAAAAATAGAGAAAAATTATTTTGATAATATTTGTGGCGAAACTTCAGATATTTATCTGTATTATGTGATGCAGCGTCTTTCAAATATCAATTTTAGAATGTTTGATAATCAGTCATAAATAAGTCTCGGCAATTGT
This sequence comes from Argiope bruennichi, assembly GCF_947563725.1. Lineage (NCBI taxonomy): Eukaryota > Metazoa > Arthropoda > Arachnida > Araneae > Araneidae > Argiope > Argiope bruennichi. Next base: position 37,119,631 of record NC_079152.1, on the reverse strand, counting down.
AAATATCGTCCAAACTGGAAATGCGCGCAATGATTATTTTTGTGTGGGCGAAAAGTTGTAACTGCACTGAAATTTCCCTATAGGTGCATGAAATCTATAGTGGAAATAGAATGTCACGTGAAGTTATCGCAAAAGGGTATTGCATTTGTGAGAATGGATGTACAGATATTGACGACGCTAAGCAGGAATGAAAACTACAACCAAGATTGACGTTGGGCAGAATTTCCTTACAAAAAGCATTGAAAAATTTGTGCCACACCTTAATAAATATTTAATTAACAGTTGTAATTAGGTCGAAAAACCCATCGTACATGGAACTTTAGAATACAAATAAAGTTATTATAAAATTCCTATCGTGTTTTTATTTCCTTGAGCAGTGGAACTAACTTTTGACTCAACCCTGTACAAAAAAAAAAAAAAAAAAAAAAAAAAATCATATAATATATGGCGTTTTCATAAAAATCTAAGAATGATTTTTCTCTACCGTTTCTCGTTTTCCTTCATGTCTCTTTTCTTAATTTTAAAAATTACTAACATCGATTAAAATTGTTTGATTGTCCAATTTATTTCTCTTTACTAGGTAGAAGACGCTCGTCTTCAACAACAAATTGAAGCTTATAACAAAAGAGTTCAAGATTTAGAGGTTAAACAGAGGACATTCATGCCACCTCGAATGAAAAGACCTCGAAACGAAGTAAATATTTTTCTTTGTGATTATTTTCAAAATTTATTTTTTTCCTAGTTTATTTTCAAACAATTAAAATTAATAAGATCGGATTCAGAAATCTCCGATCTCAAAACTATGATCTTACCAAAAGAGCATCTGTCATTAGACATATAGTAGAGTCCCAATTATTTGAAATAAGGATTTCACGAATAAGGTCATTCAGAGCAATTTGAATATTCTGAAATTCAGATAAATCGATAATGCTAAAAAATTAAATTGAAAAAAAGAGATCAAACATTGGAAACTTTAATTCAAGAAACTAAATTTAACAATCATAAGCTAAAGAAAAATGTAAACATTGTAAATTTACGTTAAAAAAAAGAAATCAGAACTTGAATTATGTATAAAGATTTTATTAAACTAATAACTTCTAAAATTACTTTAAAAAATTAACGTATCATCTACCCTATTTCAATTCTTGAAAATAACATCTTTCAATTAAGAGAAGACACTTCAAGCTCATAAATTGTACTCTCATTACTATTTTTCCAATTTTTACTTTTTACTTTTATTTCTCCTAAACTGATTTGGATATGTGAATTTTAGTATTATTATTATATTCGCATAAATGGAATTACACTACATAAATATAATGGCATGTTCACCTCGGCTTATTCCGTCTCCTAGAAAGGGGTAGGAAAGAGTATACCGATTCTCTCCCTCCCATAGAAAATAAGTCTAAAAACATTGCCTTCTTTATATAATATTCTTTTCTATGATATGAAGCTTTGTTCATACCTCATTCAAGTAAGCTCTAATACAAATTACCAAAATTGAAGAAAATTAAGAAAAATTTGCTTCAAGAAAGATCAAATAATCTTATTCAAATTGAGCAAATGATTAACTTCAACAAATTATTGATAATTTAAAACGTGAAATTCGTTGAAGGAATATGATGAGAAATTAAACAGGAAAAAACAGCTTTATGGAATAAATCGAATCTTCCAGGAATGCATGCTCAAACTGAAAGTCATATAAACTTAAATATTCACAGAAAATGTAATGTTTTAAAAGAACGCGGTAATTAGGCCTTATTATTTTTTCATTTTTATAACCATTTAATATTAAAAGGGCTTTTTTTTTACCTGAAGACCTTTCAGAATATACAAAAAACTTTTTTTAATTAATATTATTTTCTCAATATATAAGCGTAACATCTTAATCAAAGAAGAAAAGCTAAATGACAGGGCAACAATTAAAATTTAATGTACCCTAGCATTTTAATATTTTAACATAACTTTTTACAAAGCTATAATTCGGATTTAATAAAGATGAATTTCCGTTTGAAAATTAAAATTTAATGACTACTGTTCATTTCCGTATCCCGAAACAACTACTTTTCGACGTTTCTACTAAGGGTTGAAACACGGTAGGATGAGCAGATTTTCAGAATTCTTCTTTATTCTTCCTTCTTGATTTCCATCCCATTAGATACTTCTTCGCTCAATTTTTTTCCACTTATATGTGAATATTGTATAGTTGCTGACCATATTACATACTATTTGCTGTAACTCGAAATTGCGTATTGATTGCTCATGTGGCTAGCTCAGGAGTCAACAAAACTATGAGGAGTGGCACGTTGAATATTTTATAATAGCATTAAATGTAACCAACATTATATACAACTGCTAATCTCAAAATGTTGTCGAAAAATTCAATAACAAAAAAGAAATCTTTTAACATTAACAATTATTATCTATACTTATAATAAAGCTCAATATGTGTGTGTGTGTGTGTGTGTGTGTGTGTGTGTGTGTGTGTGTGTGTGTGTGTGTGTGTGTGTGTGTGTGTGTGTGTGTGTGTGTGTGTGTGTGTGTGTGTTGGCGCTCTACAGGCCAGGTCATTTGACATACAGCTATCAAATTTGGTACATGTATACCTTAGAGGTCGGGAATGTGCACCTGGGTCCCTTTTTTTGAAATTTTAATTAGAATTTTAATTATTAATTAAAAACTAACTTTCCCGCCAAAAAAATCTTCTATTTTCCCCACCGCCAACTTTTCCGCCAAAAAAAATCTTCCATTTTCCCCACCGCCAAATGAGGAAGGCTTTATTTTTTTTTTTTTCTCCCAACAGTAATGAGGCTAGGGTTACCATTTTTCGGCGGATTATTTCAAACGATTCTGTTTATTTTCTTAATGTTTTATGCATTTAAAATGAAACATTGTTAATTAATCCCTGTTTCAGATTCATTCTGAAGTACTTTTGAATTAAAATAACACAGAATAAAGGAAATTAAAAATGTCTAATCTGCATAGCGTTACCCCAACTGGCGTAGAAAAATTCACGCATTTGCGTTACGTAAGTGGCGAAGAAAATTCACGCATGCGCATTGCATTCTGATTGTTGCCATGACAACCATTATCAACGGATGATTTAAATTATTTTTAGGTTAGTTGCATGCTTTTGTAAATAAATTGTATTTATGTTAGTTATATATTTTTTGTATATGCTTATAGTTTTAAGTACATCGTTTTTGAAGTAGTTTTTTTTAACCTGTTTTCAATTATTCAAATTATTTTTAGGTTAGTTGCATGCTTTTGTAATTAAATTGTATTTATGTTAGTTATATATTTTTTTGTATATGCTTATAGTTTTAAGTACATTGTTTTTTAAGTAGTTTTTTTAAACCTGTTTTCGACCGATTATTTTAAACGATTCATTTTATTTTTTTAGTGTTTGATGCATTTAAAATGAAACATTGTTAATTAATAGATCTGTTCATGATGAATCTGAGAAATTTTTGTTGACAAATTCTTGAGATATTACATAAATTAAGAAAGATATTCTTTAGTGCCCATAAAGTTTAAACGCTCAGTGACTCTATCAGTAATCATATTATTAAAAAAAATGCTTTGTTTCAGTAAAAAATATTATTATATTAATTGCAGATTAATCATTTACACTTTAATTTAAAGCATAAATTCTACGAGGGGTAACAGAAAATTAGAGAGATACATATCACGTTATGACTGAAGGCCTTTATAATATTATGAGTGAATTATATGACTATCAAAATTTGAAGTTTTAAAATATTTTGCTGAAGAATCAATTAAAGTTGGAATTGCGTAAAATATTTAATGGTACGACCGGAGTTTAACCCCCTGATTGGCCAAATTTTTAAAAATCGCCAACAACGGCCTTGCGAAATGTTCAAAAGCAAAGGAGCAGATGTTCAATCATAGTGCATAATAAAGATTGCTAGCTTTGGCGCGTTATCGCCAACTTGGCGAAGAAGGGGGTTAAACTCCTGTTCAAGCTATTTAATTATTAAAATTTAAACGAACATTAAGATTGGCGAACCGGCTGGTCGCCAAAGGCGGCTAGTTATTTCATAAAATAGGGAATTACCAAATTCTGAAAATGTAAATATTCGATTTATTCATCATAGAAAGGCCTTATTTTGGCGCCTTAATATAAGTTGTCCTAAAATATTTTACTGTGAATTAGTACTTTCTTTCTCGACAATATTGCAAGTTATCCGCAATTTTTATGACTCCTAAATTCGAGTTCACTTTGTTGTTCTCTTCCTCTTTCATCTTTCCCTCACCTGTATTTTTACTAAATAAATGTATCCAAACGCATGCGCAAAAGCATTAGGAGAGGGGGGGGGATCAAATCCGTTTCAATCCGGTATCATCAAATTTGTTTTGAAAAAAAAAATCTAAAGCAAACGGTGTGTTTTGTGCATGTGTAGGTGAGTATATTTTCCTTTTTTTCCCCAGTCTGTGTATAGAAAGAATGCCAACGATGTGCTTCGTGCACGGTGTTGGGGTGGAATGCCGTACCAAATGTGTATAGAAAGATATGTTCTGAAATCTTATTTATTATATACTTATTTTAAGTCCACAATAATTATTAAAAAAGCATACACACATACCTCCTAGACAACATAGCTAATATCTTTCGTTCTTTCTTTGCATTGGGGTATTTAAATTTTCTTACTTCATAGCATGAAATGTATAATTGTTTCTTTTTATGTTTCTTAAATTTCAAAACACTGAATGTGAGACTAAGCAGAATAATTAAATCGCTTAAGAGCCATTTTATTTCTACCTATTACATTGATTAAAAATACCTTTATATAACATATATTCGAGAAGACGTCGTTTAAAACTAAGCATGTGAACAATGGACATTCAATTCACAGAGATTTAATTAAATTCCAAAGCAAGACGTCACAATAATAGAAAAAAAATAAGATTTTTTCAAAAAAATCAAAGTTAAAATTTCAGCAAAGCAATAATAAACTTCCCCAAAAGATTAGATTATTACAATAAAATTAATATTTTAATTTATATCCATTATAGTGATTCGATTTTAAATATCACAATATATACAATAACGAGAGTTTCTATTTTGTTATTAATGAATTTGTAATGAAAATGAAAAAAATGAGGGAAAAAACATGCTGTATGATTATCCAGAAGGACACATTTGTCTTGGCTGGTCCGTGAGTGCTTTGAATAAATAGGCAAATAGAAAACTTAACAACAAATTTATTGCAGATTCGTTCAAGTTACTCTTCTCAGTAACTCCTTCTCCTCCAACTGCCAACATTCGAATGACATCACTCTTTTAATTACACTCGCGCTAGTTGTCTAGCGCCATCTATGAACGTTTATTTCCTAACGCTTCAAAATCCAATCACTACAACATTATAAATGCTATAAATGTCATAAGATTTTACTAACTTATTTAAAATTTGGAATTTCTAATTTTTTTAAAAACATTGCTTAGTATTACAGATGTAATATTATGCTAAAATGATCATTAAATTTTATCATAAAGCATATCTGTACCAAAATATTATACAACCGAATAAAATAGTTTTATGCATTTTGAATTCAATATTTGATATTACGTCATTCTAGTTAGCATATTATTTAAAAATAGTCTCTTAAACGACGTATTAAAGAAGTTTTACTTTACTTCCTTTCCACAGGATAAATTAATAATCGAATTTCCAATCTCTCGTCGAATCACATTATACAAGAAAATCATTTCGGACCTTCTTCGAAATACTACAAAAAAAAACTTTCCTGTAAAATGAGATATCTCTCTTGAACATACCCTCTCTTAAAAGGCAGTGACAAAAATAAAATATAAAAAAATCGGGAAGAATGAAACGGAAAGGATGGCTCAGTTTTCAAACGATAATTTTTTGTCCCATCGACCATCTGCTTCGGAGCTACCACAATCGCAGCAGTCCCGAAGAAGGCATTGGAACAAAACCCTCCGCAGTGTCATACAGGGGAGTAAAATAAAATGAAAAAAGAATCCGCGTACATATTTTTTGCATTGTTATTTCACACTTCCCTTTTTAAAAGGGTCGCGATGATCATAAAAGGTGGTTAAGGTGCAAATGATAGGTAATGAGTCGATGGACGCGTGGCGTTGGAAGACACGGACAGCTGCGATTCGCACCCTTGATTCAAAAAAATGAATAAAATGGAACAGGATTTTGTGATTTGTCTGCGCTTTAAATTCTCCCTCTTATAAAAAATGTAATTAGCTACAATTTCTCACTCGCTTTGTAGTTTCTGTCAGGAATTATATTCATGGTAATACTTCAAACTAGGCCTTTGCTTTTGTTGTTAGTTTGCTTATAATTTCTCTCAGTTAATGCTAATTCCACATAATAGCAACGGCATAGCTAGGGTACCAGCTTCTTCCCGCGGTTTTAATTTTTTTGTACCCAGCCGACATCAGAAGTTTAGTAAAAGCCGTTGATTTTTATCGTGACTATTTTAAGCCAAGTTTTTTACACTGTAGCTTCTGATGGTAAAACCCCTGAGAACCCGAGGGCAGAAGTCTGACTTCTAGCTCATATGAAGATAGCACACACACACTCGCTTGCACAACTCCTTTTCACAGAGAGTCTCATTCACGCACCTCACAGATAGAACACAGGGTAAAGAACAACCATGAGCGAACCAGGATTCGAACCCGGGACGCCTAGATCAAGGGAAAGACGCGCTACCACCATGCCAGGACGCCGGCAGAAGCCGTTGATGCCCAGGACATTATATTATTTTTTTCTCTATCTTCATGATATTTTATTTTTTTAAAAAAAATGAAATAAACGCTCGAATATTCTGCCCAACAACGATCTTAAAACTCATCCATAACCCCCCACACACCTCCTCGATTACTGCGCTACTGTGTTATAGAAGAATTCCAATTATCTATCAAATCAAAAGTCCAGCACTCCATTTTCTTTATTTACTTGATAAGACATTTCATGCTCAATTCTTTGTATTTTTAGTTTTATCCGTTTATTTAAATCTTGGTTTCATTTTAGAGCTGCTTCTCGCATTACTTTCTATGAATATTTTACAATGATTTTTTTGGCGCAACATAGACAACATCATGGCTCTTGCGCCAGAAAAACCCAAACAAACAAAACAGTTATCAGAAGATAAATTATCCCACTCGATATTGGAATTTATATTTAAAAAAAAGTTAAAACTGTCAAAACTGGATGAATAATATTCTGAGAATTGTAAATGATTTTGATGAGTTTCTCCTCAGCGGAAAAAGTATATTCTTATTCGCAAGTGGTGTGTCATTGCATTGATCTACTAATAAATTTTCATTATTTTACACATGTTTGTACGTAATACGCTTAACTAATTTGTGATTTCTTTTCAATGTATTCTTAAAATATTGACAGTTTTCTGTACTTCTGTATTGACACGAAGCTACAATTATAGTCATAAATCATTACATTTATGAATTATTGGGTTTACATGCATGCGAAGGTTCAGACTGACTGATGGTCAACAGTTTGATGGATTTGGTTTAAAATTTGATAAGTATCTTTATTTTCGATGCTAAACCTGTGTACCAAACTTTATTTATTTAGCTTTTTACTTTCAGTAGTTAGTGATATCACTTGTATTCGATGAGCTAGACATTCAGATTTCTTTTCAATGGATTTCGTTCAAAATTTGATGAAAAACTATAAATCTGATAGTAATTCCATATACTAAATTTCAGACAATACTATATCTCAAAGCATTTTTGATATATAGTATTCATAGATAACTCAAAACTGACTGACAGACATAATGTCTAGAAATGTGTATTTCGGGCTCAGGGAATTCTGAAAAGTGGAGATTCATCCGTAGTCAACGATTTCGTCATCCATAGTCAAAGATAAAAACGCAGAGAATTCCTAAACTACAAAAGATTAATCTGATACATCATTATATTTCTTTGGGTTGACAGTATAAGTTTAATATAAATATGTTTCTATTTTGGTGTGCCATATGAAACTAAAAAAAAGTAAAAGGGTTTCATGAGTAATATCTTTATTTATATACTTCACCATCGGCTTTAAGAATTTCTCCCTCCAAAATGGGTATTCCCCTCCCCATTTGTGGATGTTTTATCTGTGTTTTCGATCGCTTCACAGGGTGAGGGGTTTGTTATTCTAGATCTCTATCACAAGATATATGTGTTGATGGGTTCTTTGTCAATGCTGCTCGAAGGCAAATTTATCCTGACAGGCGAAAAAAAATTATCATCTTTTTATCGATGTAGCTAGATAGCTCCAGTTCAAAAAAAGTAGTTATGGAAAGTTTTGTGTCATTTTTAATAGTAAAAATATATATATATATTGGTCTTATTCTATAATTTTATATCTGGGAACTTTTTTTTTACATAAATGGATTTATATCATTAATGAAGGCTTTAATAGAATATCAATTAAAAATAAAATTTGCTTTTTCAAAGTTTCTAGTTGAGATACGCTAGGATTATGATTTTGAACCAAATGCAGTGTGCCAGCTCGATTACGTTTAAAGTACATCGTATATAAAATTGCAATCAAAATTATCAACTTTAAGCATATCTCTTTAATTTCTTCACTTGTTTCATATTAAAACATTTTAAACATAATTAAATTTCATATTGCTCAGTTTTAAAATGGTTTTTCGACTTTAAATATTTAATATTCTGAATATTTCTGAAGTATTTAGTACAATCAATCAGATCTTTGAATATAGCATCCGAAGAAAAAGAATGCTCCATGACTTTGCAAAATTCAAATATCTGTATACCTATTTCGTTAAATTCAAAAAATTATCTTTTTGCCTGCTTATAGCGATATTTTTAATTCAATTTTCATAATACTTTCTTAAAAATAAATTCGATTTAAATATTTTCCTACTACGATTCGTAATACACTTAATTCGTAATACACTATACTTCGTAATACACTTATCCTCTCATGTGCGAAAGGTTTAAGTTTAAAACTACTTTTTCCTCTTGGGCGTATGCCACAGGCATAGCTGTGCGGGTATTGCGAGTATATATATATATAATTTATGATTTTTAAATAAGTAAAATGCATGGATATTTGCATTCAGCGTAAGTGGCAACGCCTGCTGAAGCAGTAATTGTAACTGCGGTCTTATTATTATTGAAATGGATAAATTGCGATTTTTAGCAGCAAAGTCTGTCATGCCAGTCCTCTAATGCCAGAGAGTTACAGTAAATAAATATCGAAAAGCCTCAGTAAATGAAAAAAAAAATTGAAAATAGCGCTTATGAAATACAGTTTGTTTTAATCAAAACTTTAAGAGAAGAAATTTCTTAGTGATTGAAAGTCAACTTGCTTCAAAGGTTTAGTCTAAGAATTGAAAACTCAAACAGTGCTTGAGAATATGTTCAGTGTCATTTTCTGGGTTACAGGAGAGATAGTCAGGATTGTTATAAATCCAAAAGGTTTTTATAAATTGTGCTGCGGTATTTATTTTATTTAATTTCATAGCATAATGATGAAATTCGTATATGTGGAAAACTGCCTCACATATATGAATATTTTTAAAAAATTACCTCTTCCTATTGACAAATTTTGACCAAAATATGATAAAAATCGTCAAATTTAGTTGACTACACGCCAAATTTTATTCATTTAGATGATTTTTGAATTAATGTGTTCACATATAAAAAGACGGATGGACTCACAGGCTAAAAGTGTGTTTTTCATAATTCAAGGACATTTAAAACGTGAAGATTCAACCAAATCTCGTATATTTTGATGATTACAGTACTTTGCTGATGCTTACATAATATAACTGGAAAGTAAAAATTTGATCATTTGAATTGCAAAAAACTTTTTAAACTCACTTTTTTAGTGTACTAAATAACAGATTGTTCTAATTTTAATTATTTTCTACTTTTTAATTTTAAGATTTTTGTAAAATCTCAATAGTAGCTGACACCATTGGTCATCTATTATTAAATTAAAATTTAATTTAATTAATAAATAAAATTACGTTCCCAAAATTTTGAATAGAATATTGTTATAGATAATACATAATTTCAATACTTTATTCCATTAAGACTAGAAAGAAAAATGCGATTGGAAAATTCAATCCTTAAAAATATGAAAGAAAGCAAATTAAGTAAATATTTTTTTTAATACGTAAGTTTAGTTAAAACACTAATTTTTAACCATTTAAGTGCGTTCGACGGATTTACAAGTTAATCCAAATCTTCATTTTGGAACGATCGATGTATAATAAAAATGAAATCTTAATCGCTTTATTAAGATTTTTTTTGCAAAATTTACTATGCAACCATTTGTATTGCGTTCAACGAGTACATGCATCATTGCTTGACTTTAAAAAATAAATTCCACAGTTAAAGGGTTAAACAGCTTTTATTTTATTTCTTCTTCTTTTTCCTTCGCTTTTTGTAGTATGCTCTTTTTACTTATGATGCGTTAACATACCCAAATAGGGGTTTTACATCAATAAATTTCATCAATCAACCAATCAAGTTTCCCGCTATCAAATTAGATATAGTATTATTTTTGTATTAAAAAATAAAACTTGACTAGTATTTATTCGAACAATAATATCATCATTTAAAAACTACTAAGCCTTCAATTCATTGTTTAAAAAACTAGGGAAGAATGGATAATAATATTTTTTTAATTTTCCTTTGAATTATCTTTTAAACTGAATTATCTTTCATACCATTGCCATTGCTGTTTCTCTTCATTACATTAGAGCTGGTATTTTTATTCCAAAGGTTCTGTATATACTTCATTATGATTCAGTAGTTTTATATACTCTTAAAATAATTACTTTGTAAATTATTAACTTATTAATATGGAATGTTTTTCTAATTAGGTTACTGCTATTGAAGAGACAAGTCCAAGCAGTTCGGGATCCATAAGCAACTAACAGAGTTGATATTTCTTTGTACTTGCCTTCAGACGTGTAAATATGTGACAATTTCAAAATTCTGACTTCGAAATCTTCTACCTGATTCTCAGAAAGAACTGTAAATAAAACTGAATGTTAAGTTTTAGATATCTTATATGTATTCTTTAATTTAAAATAAAAGCTCCTAATAAATTTATGTTTAATTTATCACTTGAAATTAATTTATTGCTATCTCATTTATTACTTGTTATTCTGTATTCAGGGAGCAATAAGTTCATTTGATTTTAATTATTTTTAATATTTTGAATTGTGTTACCTATATTAATTAAAAGTAATTTTAATTTCATAAAGTAAAATATTTTTTTAATTATTATCACTGAAATTAAACTGAGTATCTCGTTCAAATTATGAATATGAGCTTTCTCGTTATTAGAGAAATACACATCAAATAAGCAGATGAATTTACTAATTATGACTTTAGGTGTCTTGAAATGATGCTTGGTTATGTTCACTGTCTGCTGTGTTGGTTGGTAATGTACTGGTATATCAATAAAAGTCAGGACATACTTCAGCTAAAGCGAGAAGAGAACTATTTAGTGGCACCTTGCTTTTTTACTCTTGCCAACAATGGCGATATATGAGCAGATGGTTAAAAAAACTCAATAACAGTTTTTGGAATAACTTTAAGACAAAACCTCAGAAAATTAACAAAATGTTTAAAACTTTATTTGGAGATAACAAACTGAAAAAAAAAGCACTTCTTTTCAAATAAATTAAATGTATCGGCAAGACACAGGAAGATTAGCAGTACGATGCAAGACAAAGTGAAAGCTGATCTTATGTGGTAATCAAAACAGAAAGTTATAGTCATTTCTGATTGCTAGTTCACTGTTCGAGTAACTTCGAGTCCTTAAAATTTTCTGATAGCACATTTGACTTTTAAAAAATACAGTGCATTCTCACTGAGCATTGTAGTGAAAATGTAGTCTCAATAACATTCTCAGAGTTCTTCATATTCAACAATGACTGTAGGCAAATTTCTAGATAAAATTCGATTATTTTCCTTCTTTTCACCAAAATTTAATCCTTATGATTTTATTCTTTTTTAAGTTTTGAAATCCAAAATAGTCATACAGTAGTAACATAAAGACAATGTAGATATGATGAAATGTGAAATGCAAAGGCAGTTGAAGAGCCTTCTATTTTGGGATTACGAGAAATATTTTTTGGAAAAGTTAAATTTAATTCAAATAGCCGAATTGTAGTTTAATATTTTCAGTCTTTATTCGTCTGGTTGTATTCTGTGTATAACGATTTTTACGTCACACAAATTATAAAAATAATTCCAAGTAAAAAAAAAAAATATTGTCATATTAATAAAAACAAAAGTGTTTTTTTTTCTTTATGTCCAAACAAAGTAATTTATTTATTTATTTATTCTCTTTATCATAATTTCAATATTAGCAAAAGCATGGTAAGATTTAATGATATAATAAAATTGGTTTGAATTTCACTATAAAAATATTGCTATAAATTATAATTAAAATTGATTTCTTTATGTTTATTAAGATTAAAGGAAGAATTAAGTGCAAATGAAATTGTAATCACTGAACTTTTTTAATTTTGAAATGGTATGAAAATATCTTTTTGAATTTTAATATATTTCAAACTTAATGTGAGAAAACTTTACAATTTCGATTAATTCTTATTTAATTATAAATCTAATTGAAATTTTGAAAAACACTTCATCAAATTAGCATTTATTTGCCAAGAAGTAACTTATACTAGACTGGGTAAACTCTAATCCAACAAGTGCATTTTTTGTATTAAGATGTTTATGCCACGCAGCTCGTAGAAAATATGCCAACCGAAAAAAATTTCATTCCAAAATCAAAACGGGGTTGTGGGACAATCATACTTTTCTGAACGGGGAACATTTGAAGAGAAAATGACTGAATTCCCCTAAATTATGTAAAATAAGTATTTTTCTTTAAATCATTTCACGTATTTATCAGAGAGCAGACAATGTAAAGCGTAATCTAAGAAAATGTAGGTCATAAATATTTTGATAGAAATGCCCATTTCTAAATACTATTCAATAAACAGGTGCAAAATCCTTTAAAAAAACGAAGTGAGAAAGTTTCTTCTCAAATTCAGATAGAAAGGAAATAACTCCTACTGCAGTGAATAAACGTCCTCTCAACGGTGGCCCTAAAATCGGAAGTGACAAGAAAGGCGGTCCATATTCTCAAATAAATGCTCACCTATTAAAAAACAGACTCAAATAGCTTTTCAGTTTAATCGGAAACCTTTATTATTAGCCTTGTAAATGGCTTTGGGCGGACAGCTCCCACTTGCACTACAAAAGAACTACGGGGAAGATGACAATGCGCGAAGCGAAATCTTCTGGGAGATGATGGACGTTTTGACAGCACCCGGGGTTGCTCAGAAAAGGACCTGCGATTCAATTTCGAAGAGATCTCGACAAAGGCCGTTCTCGTGGGGTGGCGTGATATATTGTAATTCGAAATCGGCAATTCAATTTATTTCGTGAACTTAGTCAATAGCAATCGTAAGAATTTTTGCAAAGAAGTGGAAGAAAAAGTTCTTAGATTTAGAAAGGTAATAATACCTTTTCTTAGCTAAAAAAAATTTTTTTTAATTCAAGAACTGAATTTTTCAGAAATGCAAATGAATATCTCCATTGAAGGAGAAACAATGGAAAATCATATTTGTAATTAAGAAATTGAGAAACCGTAAGGGTAACAAAAACATGCACTTACGAATTCATGTCATATTAATATTTTGAATAATTTACAATTATGGCAGATTTTTATTTTGAGAACAGTATCAAATAACCTCTGCATTCTACAAGCATTTCCCAATCCATTAAAGTATATATATATATAACGAGATGTTTAGTTGTTATTGTTGTTGTCAAATGCTTACTGTTCCCATAAATTTTTAACGAAATTTATTTAAGCATTTGATCCTAGTTGGATAATATTTTTTTTTAATTCAGAACAGTTACTTTTATTCTAAGTATTTTCATTTTTGTGTTTATATTTTGTCTTGTAATTCCATTTAAGAATCATTATTCCGCAGCATCAAATAAAACAATTTTTAAAAAGTAAATTTATATCATTTCTATTTAAATGCAACTAAAATAAAAACAAGCATATTTTTATGGGAAAAAAAGTGGTCAGAACAGCAGTCCTGGATGCAGATTAAAAATTGCAAGAAATGTCACATCTTTATAACTTTCTTTTAAGCTATTATATAAATGAACTATTAGAAGCATATAATGTAAGAATCAAATGATCAATAAAAGTACTTATTTACATAAACTTTACAAAGAAAGGATAGTTCAATCGAATTGTCTCGAAAAATAGCAAAACGCAAGGGTGTGTGTGCAAAACAGCAATTTTATTGGCTTAAGTTGCTGAACTGGCTGTCAAAAGTAGATCTCTCCATGAGCGTCAGCGTATATTACAGGAAAGGGGGGGGGATGGGTGGAAGTTTCAGCACTAGTTTTTCGCGTTTGAATAAAAAGCTATTAAACTCGGAGGAAAAATCTAAAACAAAACATCGTAATAGTAGAAAAGTGACAGCTTAAAAATATCAAGGTATACATTGTAAAAATTCCTAATTTGGAAGAAAAAAAATGTTTTCTTTTCAGCTGAAGAATTTTGTTAGAATTCAGCTGAAGGACGTGATATATCGAGAGGAATAACTGGCAGATGAACATCTGCATTATTATTTTTTAAAAACTGAAAGAAAAAGAAAAAAAAAAGAAAAAGAAAAAGAAACAAGGTCGTCGAAAAATAGGAATGAAATTTTGAAAATTTTTACAATTTAATTGAAGAGTGTTATATATCGAGTAGCATAATTGGCAGATGAAAACCTGCATTATTATTTTAAAAAATTAGAGGAAAACAAGGTCGTCGAAAAATAGGAAGGAAATTTTGAAAATTTTTAGAATTTTACTGAAGAGTGTTATATATCGAGAGGAATAATTGGCAGATGAACATATGATTTATTATTTTAGAAAATTAGAGAACAAGGCCGTCGAAAAATGCTTATAAGCACTTTTTCATCAGTCAGAATTCAAGATTTGAAAAAAAAAAAAAAAATAGTATACTGAATATTTTGCATTATGTTTTCAAATAGTATCATAAAAATCGATATAAAAAAAATTGGGAGAGTCAAATTTGCAAAGAAAAAATTATTTATTTTGAGGTGAATGATTCTTGGGAAAGATGTTAAAAAGTAGACTCACTAACATAAAGGTTTTGGGAAAATGAGTTCAGATTTTATAATTGATATAAAATATTAAATAAAATTCAATTTTTATTTATTTATTTATTTGAAATCAGTCAGTATAACACCATCTGAAATTGTTCGGCAAAATTTTTAGTATATAAATTCTTTTTCAGTCCACGAATTCTGACTGATTAAAATCACTTAAAGGCATTTTTCGACAACTTTATATTTTGAACAAATTCAAATTTTTCTAAAAAAATAATGAAAATATACATCTGGAATTGTATCTAATTATTCCTTTGTTTATATCATATCCTTCAGTGCTATTCTAAAAATTTCGCTCAGATGATAAATGATTATTTTTAAAATTAGTACTTCTTAAAATTTTTTCTCATGATTTATTACGCTTTAAAGTTCACTGTATAGAACTTTTTTTAATGCCTACAACGTTTTAAGTTTTTTTCCTCTGAGTTTAAAAGCTTTTTATTTAAACGATAAAAACCGGTGGTAAAATTTCAATTCTCCATCTAGTAATATAACTGGATGCAATTTTAAAGGCTTGTTTTGGACAGCCAACTCAACTACTTAAACCAATAAAATTGCTGCTGTGTATATTTTTCAAAAACAGAGTGCAAATCGACTAGATTATGGAAAATATTGTTACATATTGTTTTAAAAATATTTAAAATCGGACAATTTACTATCGAAAGACTTTCTATTCATTTATTTATTTTATTGCGTGTCTCATGAATATATTCTCAAATAACATTAATTATTCATCATTGACAGAATGAAATGGGGATTTAAAAGCCATCTTCTCAAAAATTAATTTGTCTTTCTGAAATCTTAAAAAGAAATTAATTATCTGCACTTTATTGAAAAACAGAAGTAAATTAATAAGTAATAAAAAGTTCAAACATCAATTATTATTTTAAGAAAATAATGCTGTAATGCTGTAAAAAAATGGAAAAGTGTTTTGAAAAAAAAAATTATTTTAAGAATAGCTATTATTACCGCAAAGACTTGAAAATCAAGCTAGAAATTCATTGGAAAAATTCTTCTATCTGCATTTTGGTGGTACACTAAATCTCCAAGTAAAACTTCGACACCGAAGGGCGTGACTGAAGATCGTGACGTCGAGGGGGCGTGTTACGGCTAGCCAAGTGTGTTATTAAGAAGAAGATTGATGTTTAAAAAAAAAAATAGAGCTACTTTTTTTAAGAGGTAAAGAAGGTTATAAAAAATAAGAAACTGTACATATAATTGTAGGCTTGTTATTATCAATTTATGGGTTTTTTTTCGAAACTTTGTATTTTATGCTATGAAACTGATACAGTTTACAGTTAAAAAATCAGCAGCATTAAAACATTTAACACTAGTAAAAGAAATTGCACCCATGAAGATTTGAAATCAGTAATGTCTCTATTTCAGTAACCCGTTTTATTTCACTTACTATGACAAAAATAGAATTAAACTGTTCAGAATTAAAAATGATCATCATCATATATTATATAGCTCAGAGTTCCAGAAAACGCTTTGCATTGGAAAAAATGCAGCATTTCATCGAAATTTTCTTAAAAATTCAGTTAAACAGCAACAAAGAAAAACAATTCTTGGATATATTTGCATCTCTTTTATTTCTAAAGACAATGGTACCGTAGGTTTTATTTGCACATATATAGGGCTATAAAAAAATGTTTATATGCATAAATGTTTATTGATGTTTTCTCCAAACCTTAAAGGGTTCGCGAGTCCAAAAATTTTATAAAAACGATTATCTATATTTATATATAACGCTAACATGCGTGGCACAGAAATCGCTGTTATTACTTACTGTCGAATGGCAACAGTCAAATGTAAATATAACAACATAATTGCTTCACTGAGCTTTTTTTACAGTTGCATTGAATTCAATGCTTCGCGTAACTGATTAATGAACAGCAAAATATCATCAAAAATGTTCTGGAAATGGATCGACATAACGCCATAAAGTACATTCAGTTAAAGGAAAAAAAAAAAAAAAACATTTAAAAAAAATCAAGAAATAAACTTCAAACAGAAAATTTAATCAAATACAAAAATAGACTTATCTGTTTCCAGATGACTTGCCTGAGGAAATTGATGTTCATATCTTCCAAAATAATTGTAATACAAAAAAGTCTATTGCGTCATCTTAAAAAATTAAGATAATGTCAAATATTACCTTTTTAATGATATCATTTTCATTTCAATAATTTTCCCTTAATTTTAATATCTTTAATTCAATTTCATATCATGTATATAACAACGTTTTTAAATCTATGATAGAATTTAAACTCGTCAATCAAAACTAATATCAATCCTGTTTTTACTAATATTAATCCTGTCTAGGGAATTTCACTCCTGCTTTTAATTCATAATACGTACACTTTTTTATTTAGTGTAAACTGATTCATATAAACTCATGTTTTTCAGTCGTATTATATATATATATATATATACAAGTTGGTCGTGAAAGGCGGCTAGTATGGATTAAAATAATACCATCAGAAATTTCCATATTATATTCGACGCAATTTTATGACCTGACTTTGTTTTTACGCCAGTTTGATAATAACAAAGAAGAGAATTTGTATAATTGGGGGCGATTTTATAATACCCACTTTTAAGACAGCTTTGTTAATTCTTACCTTTTCTTCTTAACATTAATTATAAAGAAATGCCAAACCTCAAAAATTGGTCCGACAGAAAGACTTTCCAATGACGAATTTCATCCAAAATTTAAAAGAAATCTGCTATTTTAAAATAAAGACAACCTATTGAGTTTCATTTTTTTAGCTAGTTCCGTTTTTGAGTAATAATGTTCCTGGATAAATAGACAGAATTCCAAAAAGTTTTTTCTCGGACGTAGGGAAGTTTAAAACCGGGAAACTCATCAATAGATCGTTGACGTATTTTTTGGCACATATAATGCTTTCTTTTTATGTGACTTTAAATAAATGAAAAAAAAAAAGTGGTGTATTTCTTCAAAACTGTACCTTTCTGTCATCAATTCACACCCACATTGCAGTAATATAATAAAAGTAAGAAATAACCACGAATAATATATTTACTTTCTCATACGTCAAGTACTTAAAGAGAAAGTACTGTTATAATAATAATAATAATAAAATTCATTTTCCAGAGTTGGAGAATCTCTACGTGTCAGATTTCTGAAAAATATAATTTTGGATTATATGTCTATGGATAAGATAATTCAAAGACGGAGCTAAACAAATGAAATTTGACATGTGATTTCTACACAAAATTTGTATATTTCTGTGAAATATGAAAGAAATTCTCCCAGGAAATTTGTTTGTTGGTTTGTCCAAATCGACGTGAACACCATAATAACGCAAAGTAAAAAATTAGATGCCAAAAATTATACCAAATTTCATCCGCCTAGCTGAGGATATGTTTGAACTATCGTGTTCAGAGACTGACTGACAAACAGAGAGGTATATTACCAAAAATTTTGAACTCAGGGTGATTTGAAATGTGGCGATTCGTCAAAATCTGAAATTCACATTTTTTTTTTTTTTTTTACCATTGCTATATTTTCTTTATATTTCGTAAGAAGAGAAGAGGTAACATTTATATAAGAAGGTAACATTTTAGAAGACAGAATTGGGTATTTTGTTTAAAAGACAGCACTCGGCATTTAAGTATCGAGATTTAAAAGAAAAAATCCAACATTTATCCACTACAGAACTCTGCGAATGGATTTTTTTTCACCCATTGCTATGAACATATTAATCAGTGGACTGCTGATATGTCCTACAGAATGATTTATAAAGCTGCTTAAAAAGTCAAACGATCGGTGAGGCGTAACAAAATGACTACAAGGAGAAGTTAATTCAGCGAACATAGTTTCCCGCTCCGAGTGTCTTGAACAAACATTTCAGACCCTGGCGATCATGTTATGAAAAGGGGGACGATTTTGGTAGCCACTCGAGGATTGGACGGAACCCGATCGTGATCAATAGTGTGGGCACGACTCTGTCATTAACTCACCTAATTACCATCTTTAGCTCATTCTAGAATGTCATGATTAGCATGCTTCGGTTTCTTAAACAGGGGTGGAAAACGTGAAAGAAATCACAAAAATTCACCGTGGAAATATCGTGGAGATCTTGAACCGTCTCTGGTCAGTGCTTCCGCGCAACGTGTAATTATTAAGAAGATTAATTAACCTGTACGCTTTTTTTGGCAGTGTCTCAAATTTTACTCGGTTGGCTCGGAAGTAGCTATTAATTTTATAGCTATTTGTTTAAAGAACCGTGAGATGGCATCTAAAATACATGAAGTAATCAATGCCGTGTAGTGGTTAAAATAGCTAGACATCAAGTTCGGCTTATTTCTTTAAAATATCAGCTTTTGGAATTTTATGTAATTGCTGAAAATATAACCTTTATATTCTCCTTCTTTTTTCTTTTTTTTTTTTTTTTGCTGTAGTGTTTTAAAAGAAAAAATGTGAGTGTTATTTTCAGAGTAAAGTGTCAGGATTTATAATGGTTTTTATTTTTTAAATACATATTACTCAATTTAAGGTTTTAATACTTTCTTGGGCATTATTATAAAAGCGCCATAACAAAGTACTTTCGCCATAATCGAACAAAATATACATATTTGTTGAAAAATAATCATGGATGATTAGAGATTATTTTCTCCATTTCCACAACTTCCGTTTTTTTTAATGAAAATTTAATGAATTTTTAATACTTTCGGCATTATATTTCTTTCCTGCTTGAAGTAAGTTTTCTTCTTGTCTGTATTCGATGTCGATCAATATCCAGTCATTATTAATAATTAACTTACTTTCATGTGTGAGAAGTGTTATATTTATAGATAATATGCTAGATCCTTTAAAAATATCAGTTCTTAATTTGATATAAAATAATGAAACATCACTGGCTATATAAAGCAAATAAAAACGAATCATAGAAACTGCATTTGATCAAAATAGATCTTTTATCCTTATTAATTATATAACAAGGGGGAGTCCACATCATGACATCGAACTTGATACATCGCTCGAAAAATCATATTTTTATTCATCGAAAAATTCAGTCAACTATTATTTTATTATTCAGCGAAAGAGCAATTAGTATTTTTAGATGGCTGTTAACTGTTCGGTATCGCTATAAGGTAAACTAATTTAGAAAATCCAAAAATAAATATATTTTTTTATTAAAAAAAATCTACCAAGTGTAGGAAGAAAGTAGGAGTAATAAAAACTGTGTGATGACGGAATATAATGTGGATATAATAATGAATTATTAATTCCACATCATATTTCAAAAAAATCGTCACATATAAATAATTTTAACGATTTTTTTAAGTTGAAATGAGCTTATTTTATAAGTTCCAATTACAGAATAATGTCAAAAGAAACCTCGTCATTTTTTTTTTTTTTAATTCTACCATGAAAACATCAGATCTGCTTTTGTAACCGAATTCTTCGCAGAGAATATAATTCTATTTTAGGAATTATTTCAATTTCAAAAGATTTTATAATCAAAAAATACGATTTATTTAGTTTATAAAATTTATGATATTTAATTACAGTACAATATTGAACAACAAATAATTAATAATAATCTATTTTAGTACAGGAAAAGAAACAAAAGCTTATAAATAGCAAAAATTGTAAAACATTTTGATGCACTGAAGTTTTAATGTCAGTTTTTTTAGATTTCTTTTAAGAAAAATAATCGTTTTAATCTAACATCAAAAAATTGCTTAATTTTTTTAAAATAATCTAAGAGCTCATTTATTATTAAAGACAAATATTTTCATTAGTATTCGTTTGCATTTTTCAGGTGGCCTGGTGGTAAAGTCTCAGCTTCGAAACCGGATGGTTTCTGGTTCGTGACCCGATCCCACCCAAGCACCGCTGTATAAGCGGGTCTGGTGCACGCTACATCAATCGGCGCCAAACTTCCTCCCACTGGTGTGTTATGGAAGCTTGGAGAGGGGGATGCCAGCCGCGGTGTCGTCCTCGTCATCTGACCGCGGTTCAAAATTACGAAGTCCGACTCCAAATAGCCCTAGCGTAGCTTTAAAAAACTGGACGTTAATATAAATAAACTATTCTTATCTTTGAATGACGGTAATATCAATTACTTTCGCAGATTTAATTTAATGAAAAAGAAAAAGATGCCGGATTCTTAAAATATATTTTGTTTAATTACAAAGCATCTCAGTTCCTGTGAAATTTTTACCTCCGTTAATATCCTCAATCCAATTTTAAAGTTCAAAATAAATAAAAATTTTAACTTTCATATTACCAACGAATGACTAATGAAAAAATTAATACTGATTATTTGAAAAATACGTTCTTCAAATGTTTTTTTTTTTTTTTTTCATTCTTTAATTTCGCATTGTTCCACTTTTAAAATTAAAATTAAATTAATTATCACTTTATTTAAATTTCAATTACTGGATTTGAACTGACTCATTTCTATTTGTAAAATTACTTTTAAATAATGTGCTATGATATTCGAAATTTGTAAAGTATGCACCTTGGGCTTTCATATGTAAATCCCACATTAAACAATGTTTAATAATTATAATTTTGATCATTTTATATTAACCATTAAAAATATTTAGAGAATTACAAAACAAAGCTTCTATGAATACGTTCTTTTATTTAAATAAAATGCATGATATTGTAAGCAAATATAAAATATTACACATGTGTGGAAATTTATAATAATAATAGTTGTAATGCATAAGCATATTCATTTAAAATTGCTGAACTCAATGAATCTTTAATTATGAAAACAGATTAATTTAAGTAAGTATAAAAAATAAATGGTGCATCAAATATAAAACCCAACTATCTCTATCTCTAGTGATATATGTGTGAGAGAAAGAGAGGAGTGGTGTTATACAGACTAAATTGTTTGACCTAGAATTACTAAATTTGGCTCATATGTACTCCAGAAGGTGAGAATGCACACCTTCGAAAATATTACAATACAAAACTGAAAAAAAAAAATATCCTTCAAAAATCTGTTTTTTTTAATAATACTACTTTAATATTTTTGAATTATTTTCTTAATTTTTGGCAATTTTTTAAAATTTCTTTTTGTCTAATTTCTTACAATGGATTACATCGTTTCTCTGAAATACAAACCATTTCCACTGTTTTATCAAATATTTAATCGCTTGATTTTCTCTTGTTGCTGGCAGCTTAGGAGAAAAGGATATCTTTAATATCCATGTAGAAAAATGAAAAATAAGTGAACCCATTAATTACGTTTTTAAGAGATATAATGTGATGATTCTATTAGGTTGTTTCACATACACAGTGAAAAAAATGGGTATTAGTTTATTATAAGTACTAGTTAGTATTCTGAAATAGGACTTTCATTTGCTTGATGCTCAATACGTTTTTAAAATATATTAAGCTTTAAATTTATGTTTTTCTTGAGGAAATTGTTAATATTAAGTTTTGCATAAGTTGAAAACAAGAATAACTAAAATTCCCAGCGTATCAGTTGGTCGCCAAAGGCGGATAGTTATTTATAAAAGTATAATTGAAATACATAAATATTCGAAATTACTTTTTTAAATGTAATGTCTGACAAGAAAAATTTACATGAATATAATGCGCAGTGATTTATTAAGGTTCCTCAGAATATCAGCGCCTAGGACATCATAACGCTTAATGTCCGAAACGCCCCCCCCCCCTCCCCCAAATCGCAATATTATGAGCATATTACAACTTATATTTCAGAATTATATACAACATTATTTTTAATGCAAACGATTAACTATTATTTGTTATATATAGAAGATTGCAATAATATTTTATTCATTTATTTAGTTGTGCATTTCATAAAATAATATTTTGCTAAATTTTAGAGTAAGAAATTATTCAGTGATTAATTTTTTATTCAGCAATGTCTTATAATTTGCTTAAATATTTATTTTATAATTTGCTAAATAATATGCACTAATTATAATTTGAAATTCATATTTTATTAAAATGATAAACAATTTTAATTAAATATCAGCACTTTTAGAGAAATATTTAGATTTTCCAATGATTTTTGATAATTAAACATTACTTTTAAAATTAATTTCGTCTTTTTCAATATATGCGTAACATTTTTTTTTCTGAAATTATTATCAATATACTTAATAGCTTAATAGTATGGTCACAAAACTAACAAAGCCAACACTTCCAGTGAAAAAAGGGGTGTTTTATTAAACAGAAATACATCACATTTATACATGAATTAATAATATAATTAGATTTGGTATAACTATATAGCTTAACACCAATTATTTACGCATTTGAAATAAAAAGTTTTTGTTTTAGAGTAGATGATTCCGTTGAAATTCGTTTTTTTTTTTTTTTTTTTTTTTTTTAAGGAAAAATATGAATGTTTTTATTTAATATTCTTAATGTTTCAACAGTTCGAATTTTGTTTTCAATTTCATTTTTGAGGAAGTTACATCGATTTTTATATTTCCATTTATATATGTTGTAATGCTATTTTACATCTTTAAACGCTATTTCCTTGTTTTTAATCTTTGGAAGAATTGCCTCATGAAAATTGACATGATTGAATTATATGAATGCATTAGATTTCATAAATTGAAATCTAATGCATATTTTTTGTAGAAATTTAGTATAATAATTTCTAAATAGCTCCTGAAGTAGCAAATTTATCATCCATTCACTTAGAAACATTTTATAGTTGTTTTAATGCTTCATAATGCAGAAAAAAAAGAAAAGAAAATTTCTTGTTATTTATCTGTCAAAACCCAATATTAAAAGATTGAGCACAAATACAATCTTAATTAATAATAATTTAGCTTAATTTTTTGTTCAGGAATTAGTTAATGCATTTCATAAGCAATCGGAAAAATTTTAAGAAAATCATTTAATAAATATCTAAATAAAAGAATTTTTGCTTTAGCCTCTTTTAAGACCAAAAAAAAAAAAAAAAAGCCCCCCCCCCCATTTTTAAAAGATTTCTGTCAATGCGATTTCCAAAAGATTTTTTCTGTCAAAAGATCTATTTCAAAAGATTTTTTCTGTCAAAAGATTTTTTTAATGCAAAAATTAAATGATATAATATTTTTGAAATGTATTTCAAAAAATTTAACCCGAGCGCAATCACATACCTTAACTTAGATAAAACCCGATCCGTCTTAAAAGTAATCTTCATCGCTAATATAATTGTGTTTTTAACTGCTTTAAAATAAAACATGTTGTTATTATTATTGAGTAAAAATGGCAACAGGAACCAAATGATATTTCAAAATATAATAGCACGCTTTTTCGTAATAATGCGTAAATAAACAATTAAAAATCATATCAATCCGTATTATACAGTAGATATCTTAGTGATAGAATAATAATAATAGCCTGAAAATTATCGTTTGTGAAAAAAAAAAAAAAAAATCCCCGGAGCTTTAAATTATTCCTCTTAGTCAAAAATCTTCGTAAAAAGTTTATCTGTTTCATTGAAGGCTTAAGCCTTATTTTAAATTTAAATGAGTTCCAATTCGACTGATTATCCCGACCTTGAACTTCCTCCTTTTACTTTCTGGACAGCAAAAGAAGTAGCATCGTGGATAGAAGACTTAGGATTCCCACATTATAAAGTAATGTCATTGAATAAGGCGATGTTTAAATTTCTGACGACACTAAATTTTTCCGATTTCGAATCTCGATTTTATTATTTTAAACAATATTACTTTATAAAAATAATTTAAGTGCATGCATAACCTGTTTAAAGAGAACCAAGGGTCGTGCATCGAATACCAGGAACGAGGTTTGGCGCGACATCCTATATCCTATCCATTCGCCAAAGTTAAATTTTTGAGGGATGATCTTTCGCCAAAAGAAGACCTTCTTGTAAACATACAATATGACATCTTTGGAATTATATTTTAACGTGCTTGGCGGGAAACTAGACACTAATCTTAGGTTTTAGACAAAATAAACGTTTTCTCGCCTTCTTTTGGTGCCAAATATAGTAATATGTTCTAGTTGATAAACAAAACCAACATTTAAAAAATTTTCCTTTTTGAAAGGGCTCAACACATTGGGCGTTTTATAATTGGTAGGGTGGCAGCCTTTGTTACTAAAAAACTTAATCAGCACATTTCATTAAATTAATTAGCACATTGAAGAACACATATTACTTTTCTTGAAATTTAATCACTCAGTTTATTGGTGGATTTTTATTTAAAAATAATTTGATGTTAAACTAGCCAAAAAAAAAAAAAAAAAAAAAAATAGTGAAAGTTCACGAAAAAGTGAAATCTTAAATTCACGTTTAACTACGTCAGTCATTGTTTCAACAGTTTTGAAAAATGAAAGATGATAAAAACTTATTATCTCTCATTCTAGCTTAATTAATCAGTGATATTTAAAACAGTAAACATATACTTCTCTTCAAATTAATATAAACTATATGGATTTGATAAACCAAAAATAATTCTGTAAATATAAGAAATTTCAAAAATTTTGTTGCTGGTTGTTATTGTTTTTATATAACGTAGAGGCATTCTACTTTGTTTTAAAAAAAATGACAGCTTAACAGAAAGAACTGACTGTCCGCGTTAAATATAGTTTCATTTCATAAGTTTTCATTGAGATAAACACATTCTTGTATTTCCGTCAACTCTGAATTTAGTATTAAACTCTATATAAAATAATATCTAAATATGCATTTAATATGAAATTATGTTCTGTAAATAAGAAAAATAAATTATAAAAAAATCAAAATATCCGCAATTTTAATTATTTTTAACTTCCTTTTATTTATCTATTCAAAAAGTCGCTATGGTCCTATCAACGACAAATAGAAAAATAATTACTATAAAAATCAAATTATACTGTATCATCATACGCTACACTGTATATAACATCAGCAAATAATAACTAAAATCATATTAATTTTTCATTTCTTTAATCTTTAGATCTCGTTTGGATCGTATAAAAAAATCCAATTAACTGGATTCAATCTAATTTAATAAGTTTTAAAAATGATATAATATTAATGAGAAAAGAATAATTTCTCGTCATTATTTCATTTTCAAAAGTATAGAATTTTTAACAATAGCATTACTTTAATTTCTTTCGTGAATATTTATATGAAACTTTTGATATTTTGTTCGATACTTTTGTTTATTGTAGGATTGCTTTGAAACCAACTTCATAACAGGCCGCAGATTAGTTTTGCTAGAAGCCAAACATTTTCCGAGAATGGGTATAACAAATTTTGAAGATATTAAAGTATGTATAAAAAATGATAAATTTATTTCTTATTTATGATTATTTACTCATGATGTAAATTTCGAGGGAAAGAATTCTCCCTTCACAAAAAACGCTAGATTTACAAAGACTCGTTCAAACTGTGAATTTGAAAATATTCTTATTCATATACTTTGATAATTCTTTCAGCTCTCTATATATGAAAATTCTTGAATTTAAACTATGGCGTTTAGAATACTACACATGCTGTTTTGGTTTGTTGCACTTTTGAGTTATCTTATTCGTAGAGAACTCAAAAGTTGAATTAATCCTTGCAGTTTTTTATTGCAACCCCAAAAGCCGTTTGTTGGCGAGTTTCTGAAAGTATGGTGAAATTTTGTTGCAAATTGTGGGCAACAGGCACTAATCTTAAATTTTACACAAATTCTCTAAAGATATTTTATATAATAGGAAGGAGAAACAACAACAACAACAAAAAAATCCAACAGATTGTATCATATTAAAAAAACAATAAATTTCTCTGAAAACGTATCAACAGCAAATTTCCCACCACCGTCTATAATGACTGTCGATGCAAAATCTACTTTCTTACACCGCCTCAGACAGGAAAACCTTTTTATGTGTGTATATGAGCAAATAAAACGAAGCGCAACTAACAATTACTTATAGAATTTATTTAAATTTTAAATTCTGGATTGTTGTAAAGATTAATGAGCTGAGGTCTGCAATTTTAAATATATTGTCACTTAAAAGGATAGATGGAAATTATTTATTTCTTTTCTTCTATTCAGCTTTTTTTTTTTTTTTCATTTGTCAATGTATCTTTTTGTGAGTAGATAATCATTTCTTTCAATCCGATTTTAATTTGAGTATTCGTGAACGCTATGTATAGAGAAAATCCCGCTGCGAAGAAACAGAGGTTAGTGCGTGAGAGAATTGTATAATCGTGGCCGACAAAAAGCAAAGAAAAAACATCCTTATGAATCATTAACCTCATTTTTTTAGTGTAAATAAAATATGATTTTAGTAAGATAAATAGCCTGAGGGCTGCTAATTCATAATATCCTCACTTCGCTTAGTGTTACTATTTTCTTTCAGCATCATTTTTTTTTTCTTCTGTAACTGGATCACTATTTGTTTCACACTGATTTTAGTAAGTAGTTTTGATTTGAGTGTTTACGAACATTATAGACAGAAAAGATCCTTTTGAAAAATTCTTGATGTTACTATATATACGTAAACTGCAAATAATAATCATTTTTCATTTCTCAAGCCGCCCAGTGGCGTCATATAAATTCAAATAAATTTACTATCTTCCATATATTTGAAATCCTCCAAGAACCAAGATTCTATAATTTATTCGACCTTTCACTTTTCTAAGCCAATGAACAGCAACTTTTCAATCTAGTTAGTATACTTGTATGTACAACGGATATAAACAAAAAAATACGCACTTTGAGATCATTTCTTAAATTTTGATTATCTCTAATTTTTAAAGTAGTAAGTGAAAAATATACTTAAATCTTGGTTAAAGCATGGATTTCTTTTTTTTTTTTTAACCCTGAATTTCTATGTAAACATATCTAATATCATGTGCAAACGAACATAACAGAAATTCCAAGTACAATATGAAAATTTCAAGAAATTATGATACTTGAATTTTTAAAACATCTGTGTGTTAGATTCGGAAACATTTATGATAAAAGTTTAGAGACGTACGATATTAATATCATATTTGAAGGTATTTATGGATATAAATAGTTAATTACACTTGTAGCAAGAGATTCATTCATACTATTGTTAAATAAAATGAAATAAATGAACCTTTAAAAAAAAGACATTCTGTAAAGAATATTTCGGTGATCTGAGCAAACCTATACTAGAGCTTACACAGTGGATACTTTCAAATCGTATATTTATAAAAATCTAATTCTACTATTTTGTTGATTTTTATTCTTTACTTTTACAATGTTATTTACATTTTCTGAACAAGTATAAAAGAAAAAAAAATTATGGAAAAGCATAGGATGCAAATTTGTTTTTGCATAGAAATAAATTTCGTTTAAGATCATTAAATAAATATACGCATAAACTGAAACTAATTAGTCAAAAAAGATTAACAACTAAAAACGCTTTTGAAGATTAAATTTATGATTCCATGGCAGTTACTTAAAAAAAAAAAAAAAAAAAAACGATTATCCAAGAAAAATTTCGAATATATCGAAAATATATTTTATTAAATATAATGCTCTCAAAGTTTCTTTCATAACAATTACTTTAAAAATTCTTTTTATAAACTATTATGGACTGATTAATTTGAAGAATTAAATGCAAATCTTGCAAGACTGGATCGAAAATATATTTTATTCAATATAATGCTCTCAAAGTTTCTTTCATAACAATTACTTTAAAAATTATTTTTATAAACTATTATGGACCGATTAATTTGAAGAATTAAATGCAAATCTTGCAAGACTGGATCGAAAATATATTTTATTAAATATAAGGCTCTCAAAGTTTCTTTCATAACAATTACTTTAAAATTCTTTTTATAAACTATTATGGACCGATTAATTTGAAGAATTAAATGCAAATCTTGCAAGACTGGATCGAAAATATATTTTATTAAATATAATGCTCTCAAAGTTTCTTTCATAACAATTACTTTAAAATTCTTTTTATAAACTATTATGGACCGATTAATTTGAAGAATTAAATGCAAATCTTGCAAGACTGGGTCTAAAATATACAATAAAGATAATTTTAGTGCAACTTCAAAAATTTTACATTTTTGTCAACAGTATCTAACAGCAGCAATACGGAAACTCTTGCATACAAAGCTTATAGGATATTTCAGAAATAAATCATTGACTCCTCGAGAACCTTGGGCAATGTTTTTGGAAGCACACAGCAAAACCGGTGAAGGGATACAAAAATTAACTTATCCAAACTTTTTAAAGATGCATGGATGGAAACATGGAGATCCATGAAAGACTATTCAACTATAAGCAGTAAATTACCACCATGTTATCTCACTAACAGAAAATGTCATTAAAGTTTTATAAATTGATTCATTAATTAAATTGCACACCAAAATGTTTTTATATACAAAATAAAAATATATCCCAAAAGTTTTCGAAACAATGAATTGTCGTTATACATTTAAACATATAATGGTTTCATTTTTGCTTTTTAGAAATTTTTTTAAAAGAAGTGTTAAATTATTTACTTATCTGTTGGAAAATAAGTGCCCACATTATATTACTTAACAGCAAATAACCAATAAATAGCAAATAACAATTTTAAAAAAACGGTTCAAACTATTTTTTTTTTATTAAAAACGTATCTGTAATATTAAACTGGAAATACATGTTTCTCTCTCAGAGCTTTTTGAAACAATGAACAATAGAGACATGAAAATTACACATAACCATTTTCAGTCAATTGTTCTCATTTCCTTTTTATAATTTTCAAAAATAACTATGCCTTTTCGTTAAATAAGGAGAAAAAAATCTGTCATTTTTACTTAGATTTTCAACAATAAATTTTTAAACATAATATGAACAGAAAGGAAAAATCTCAAACGGGGGGAGGGGGGAATCCATTTCCAATAATGTTAATTTAAACATATATAATTAAATTAAACATTATTAAACATTAATTTAAACATATGATTGTCTCTTAATTGTTACAAATATTTATAATCATGATCTGCATTTAAGTCATTCAAGGTTACAGTGTATGCATTCTGTCAAACTTAATCACAAACAGATTATCCAAGATATTCATGGTAATCACTCGTTCCATTCTTTTGCTTTCTCTGTCAAAAGTAGCTATTCATTTGACTCAGAAATCACAATTTGAAAATATTTTGTTTAAATGCGTTTATACGAAAATTTAAAAGCATTTACACCATCTCTCAAACTGAAATGGGTGCTTTACTGCAGTTTAAATTTTGGTATAATTCAATTTCTTTCCTTGAATGGGAAAATTAGCTATTCTTTTGAATGCACTCCTTGGAAATGAATCTTCAAAGCTAACAGGTAGTTAAAGATTCCACACAAAATTATTTGATTCATTAGCATCAGCAATTACAGATATATTTCAAAACTTAAGGCACAAAATGAATACAAACTAAGTATTATCCATGTGGTCAAGGGTAGTCATAAAGAACACCTAACAAAGAAGTATTAATAGTTTTTCCTACAACTGCATTAAAATTTTAATTTAAGATAAATGTTCGTTAAATAGATATGCTTGTAATCGGAGTAAGCATTTAGAATTACTTTATAAGGGTATTCTACTAAGCTTGCAAATTTAGCTTTTAACAAAAATCAACCTAATAATAAAGAAACAACACAAAAAATTCATAAACTTTATTTCAAACAACCAATAAACATCTATATAACTCCATAAATTAGTTAATTATTACATTTTGCTAACGCCAATAGAAAAAAAAAAAGGTTTCATTTCTAAACAATATATATATTTTTTATTCTCATATAGTTCAAATATACCCATTTCTTACAAAAATAAATATATTAGAGCATTATAGTCTATGAATTTTTTAATACTCAGCCAAAATTAAAATAGCTTGCCATAACATATTTATAGAGGATGTTGAAAAATTGAGAAATATGTCGATTTTAAAATCAAGTTTTGTAAAATGCTATAAAAAATAATATTGCACACTAATTTCATACAAATTGTCTTAGCAAAATCTATAACAATTGTAATGTCTTAAATCAGGTTACAAACTGTGACTTGGATAGAAACATTATTTTCATTATTAAAACATAAACTAAAAGTAAACACTAATGAAAGATGCATAATCATAATAATAATGAGAAACATAATTTTTTTTATCAGTATTTAATAAATGTTATCACAAACAAGTTAGTTTTTAAATGAATGCCGCCCTCAGATAATTTTGAAATCAATATTTCTTTTAATTCATACAAGTAATATTCCAAAATAATATAACTGATATGTCATTAATTATATAATAAATATACACACAGATTTTACACAAATTTTACAAGCATTAATGATATTGTAAAAAAAAACAAACATAATAATGTGATTGAAAAGAATTAATTAGACGTTTCTCAAAAATTCCTGAATTAAAAAACAAATATATATATATATATATATATATTGCTCATGAAAATTGGTATATATCAGATCAACTAAATTTTAAGCTCAAATATGGAATTAAGCCATAAAATTATTTCAATAATTGCAACAAAAGCTGTCTGAAAACTTTGTGTATTAAATGCATAAACAATTATCATGGACAAGATTTATCTACAATTTCTTCTGCTGCTGCTCTCATATATTTTAAGCAATATTTTCAAGTAAGTAGAATAAGATATCACAAACATAATTTAGAAATTACTTCCTTCAAGCAGTCAAAAAATAAATCTAAATTAATTATAACTGTCTAAATGATCTTACCATTATGAAATTTCACACAAACAAAACTTAGAAACAAATTTAAAGATTCTTTAAGTTATCAATTAAAATTAAGTCATTCACAGGCATTATAATTCAAGAAAAAATTACCTATAATCTATAAAGATCATAGTTACAACAGAGTATATTACAGCCAAGGTTTTCCCAATGCAATTTTATTCATGATTACCTTATCCTGAGCTTATGTATACCACCTGAAGGCACATAATCAAAATTCAAAAATATTTATTATTTTTATTTTGTACTTTATTAGTTTTTGTTAATATCCTGAGCCGAAGGCACATAATCAAAATACAGAAGCAATTATTTTTTATTTTGTACTTTACTAGTTTTTATTAATATTTAATCAAAGATATGAGTGAAGACTATTTTTATAACTTAAATTAATGGAATCAGCAAAAAGCATATCTTTGATAGTTTTCAAATTATTTAACAATTAAAATTTGCATAAGTCATTAGAAAACCTATATGGCACTCACAACCTTATAGAATACATAAGTATAAAAAGCTGAGCATAGTTTTGAGCAATGCAAAAACCAATTACAAAATAAAACTATCAGTAATAAAGGTTTTGCATCTCATTAACAAAATTCTGAAAATTATTTGTAACAACTTTATTATTCATCTATCAATAAATTTTTTCATCATAAATTATTCTCAACAATTAAATTATAAAATAAAGTATGTTCAGAGCAGGTTTTGTACTAAAAATAAAAATTTTATATGCTCTATATAATTGACAAAACAACAATTTGACAAATTGATTATCAGAATCTTAAAAAATATAAATTTGAAGATTTATTTTAATAATGTATATGTTAAAATCAATTTTAATTTAATAAAATATACTAAGCTTTTAAAAATTCATAAAATCCAATAAAATAAAATATGTAAAACACGAGTACAAATTAGGATACGGATGTTACAAATCAATCAAATTTGAGTTCACAATTCAATTTTGTAATTAAGGCGTTTGTGTATATATTTCATTTTTAAACATTCACATGCAATATAAAAGAATAAAATCAATGTTTTTTATATTAAATATAGAATGAAATCAATGTTAAATATAGAATTCAATGATTTGAGAACAGCGCTGTTATAACAGATGATAGCCAAAGAGAAAAAAATGATAGAAAGTAACAAATTCTCAATCATAGAAAGGTATTTTCCATCTAAATATTTAAAATCTGTTTACACTATATTTAGGATATATATAAAAAAATTATTTATTATATAATAATAATTTTCTCTAATCTCATAGAAGATTTGGCAAATCTTCATTGGTATTTGAAAGATATAAGTACTAATGCACCTCCCAGAGATATAAAGCAAAATGATATTTTATATTGCTGCTTGGCATTCAGCATGAATGCAAAATCATAATTTTTGTTTAATAAAATTTTGGAATTCTACATTTCATCTAATATTAGAGCAAACTGTATTGCTCTACATTGAAGTATTTAGAACATCACTCAATTAAATCAAATAAAAAAGGCTTGAAAAAATAAACAATTACTAACACACAAAATTCAGTAAGGTTATTGGCAAAAATTATTCCATGGTTACATTTCTCAAAATTATGATATATAAATTAGTTTATCAGAAAATATTTCAGCTTTTGATCTACACAAGGGCAATACCTCACACAGTAATTCAGTCTTTCATACCATACCCACATAAATTAAAATGTTAATAACAAATAAATATACAATAAATAAATAAATTATGAATATAATACATATTTTAAAATGTTGTGGAATTAAAATATATGAGATATAAATTAAGAATGTATACTAAATTTTGAAATAATGCTAAGATTAATAAACCACAAATAATACTGATAAAGAAATATTCTTGTATAAGCAACTGATTTTGTAAAGAAAAGTTTCAAGGTACCAAAATAAGTATGACATTGCTTCATTTTCTCATTATATAGAGCTTTGATACAGCATTTGGACATAGCAATAAATGAACCCGCAGCTCCTTTGACACCTAAAGCAAAATATTTAATTAAATAAGGAAAATATATTTTTAGCACAAGACAATTAAATATGAAACTATTATCTTTTAAAACTTACCAAGAGAACCTTCAATGCCTCTCAAAAGATCATTGGTTTTAAAGATAAGTAGCATTTCTCGTGGAACTTTACTTAAAACAACAGTAATTTCAGTAAGGTAGTTGGCAGCATTACTTCTAATTTCTTGCTTCTATTTAAAAAGAAAATCTAATATTACATCATTTCTAGGCAATAGAATTTTTTTTTTTAATGTGGTACTTAAAAAATATATCTAATGTATCTAAACATCTATTTGGCATTTTAAAAACACATATTCAGTTGAATTTTTCAAAAATTTGGAACAAAATCAATAAAAACATATGTAATTTTGTTGCAAGTTTTACCAATAATTGCATTAGATTACATTTAATTTAGACAAGGTAAATATTATAAGCACAAATTCATCAAATCTGATTTTTTGAATTACAAGTATTATGTGAAACATTTTAAGGAAATGGTTGTTATTAATTGAATTATAATATAACAAAGTAATTTTATTTTAAATAAAATTTTTAAAAATTTCTGTTTTAAGTATTTAAAATTTTAAAATAAACTGTTAAAATACCAATTAATTTAATTTTCCATTTCCATTCAAAACATCCATTATTATATTTAAATTCAAAATACCTTTTATTTTGCGAATTAAAAGATCAGTCAAGTATTTCTCATAATATAAACTTTCTTGATCTATTCATTGCTGTCTTTCTTACATTTATTTATTAATCACATCACCTATTTGTAATACTTTATACAAATGTACTTTTACAACAATCTTCTTAAAGCGTAATTCACTAATTTGTTGAAACTATAAATGAATTTTATTAAAAACATGTAATGCAAATGGAACAAACACTGTTTTTAATAAATTTTATTTCAAAAACTCATTCCTTTTATTTTCTAACAATTATTCTCCTAATTAGTAACTGCCTGAACAATAGAAAAGCATTGGCAGAAATAAATAATTTTAAACTAGCATAAATGATTGTAATTAGATACAATAAAAAATGTATCAATATAAGAAAGCCAATGACTCGCTATTAATTACTCATTTGCACTTTTTACACTGACTGGGAAGAATAGTAAAACACTTATAGAGGAAAGAATTTTCATATCATTAGCCTAATTCTAATTAATCTAGAGAATAACTGAATTGCAAATTCAGTTCAGGGGGCAGTTTCCAAAATTTTAATTAGAAGTTTAAAGAATAAAAATTGAATTTTTTACTCTTTGACATAGTAACTTCCATAATTATTACAGCACATAAATTATTAACACCTCATTTTAAAAATTCAAAAAATTATCTCTATAATTATGTAAATCATGCAGAAATATAATTTTTCTTTAATTTACATATTCTATATAAAATCTTAGGCATATTTCTTGACAATACTTTTGAATGCTATAACGGAACTCTAATAACTTTCATATTGTTGCGACATATGATTTATCCTGGTTTTTATTCCATTGTTGATAACCAAAGTATGCAGATTTGAAAGATGTTTTTAATATACTGAACAGGATATTTTTTTTTAAAGTATATCTAAAATTTTTAGATAATTAAAATTTAATTTCAGATGAAACAACAATGAAATTTTTTTTTTAACAGTTTGTTCTTTCACATTTTTGCTCTTGGATTATAAAAATAGATAATTCTGCTTATAAATATAATCAGATGTATAAAAAAAAGAATCAATATTTTAGTTCAAAGGTTTTCTTTCTTTCAATACTGCACTGAAATTTTATTGAAATAGTAAGGAAGAATTCTATAACATATTAATAAATTATGAAACAATAAAAAATGCAAATAATTTAAAAATAAATTATAATTTACATAACTTCAAAGCAAAATAACTTTATTTTCTATTCTTATATTTTCATAAATATAAGTCAGTGCAGTATCCAAGTTATTGAGTAAGTTGAAATTTAATTATTTATCATTTCAAATTAAAGTTCAAATATTAGATAGGATATCAAAGAATAAAGGGAAAAACGAACCAAATACTTCTAAAATAGTCTAAGTAACATATCAAAATTTGAAATTAAAAATATTCTATAAATACAACTATTAATACCTTGTATATAAATGATTTAATTTAAATTATTTGCAATCCATAATTCTAGCAAACCAGCTGATCAACAAAATAAACTAGTTATAAATAAATAATAAAGTTTTTTAAACCAATTTATAATCTTTTTATCCAATTCCATGAAATAATTACAATAATTAGCGATTGCAACTTACATAACAGTTAATTCTATTAAAATTCACAGACATAACAATCACAAATTTATAAAATGCATCCTTTATACTAATGCTATTTCAATATACAATAAGACTACATGTGGAAATGCTATTTCAATAAACAATAAGATTACATGTGGAAATACTATTTTACCATTCAAATTAATTTGAATAATAGCACATTTTTCGGTGTTAGCATTTTTTTCAGTAGTCAGTAGCAAGACTTCTGAAATATGGAATTCCTTAATACATATGACTGGACAATCAAAAAGAGCAGTGAACTACAATTGCAGCAAAAGAAACAAATGTAGAATAGCATACATACTTCTTCAGATGAAACACCATGCTTTTCAATGCCCTCAGTAACAGCCCTCCAGGAACGAGCAGTTATCATACATGCCAAAAGACCATACAGATCTCCAACTCCAAGTTTACGTCCCCAGTATTCTACACCTTTTACATCTGCCTTCATAAGAGCCAGCCACATATTGCTATAGTTCACTCGGAACTGATCTGTTAGATCCTGTTTAAGAGGGTATTAAACTTGAAGTTATATATACCCGAAGAGTCAAATCTTTTAAAATATTACTAAATGATTTTATTGTATTTTTTTATTTAAAAAATTTATAAAAATCCAATCAAACAAATCAGTTATAGGAAAATTCTAATAGTTATCTTTTGTAAACAGTGAATTTGATAACTTAATCAACTAATTATAATTTAAATAGGGTAGAAATATAGCTTTCAATTTGGAATTACAATTTCAAAAATATATATATTTCATGAACACACACAATAGATAGTAAATGAACACTCAAACATGTATTTTATCATTCTGAAAGTTAAAATAATTCAATTGATGGGCAAAAGAGAATTTCAAGTTTAAATCTTTCCATTTTGCTTTTTTTCTATAAATAATTCAAAATGATAATTACAGATTTAAGCACTGAGTTTAAGAGCAGACTAAACTAAATTCCACTCACTGATACAAGACATGTTTACATTTCAATGTGAATAAAAGCACAGTACCTGTCCAGCCTCAAAACTTAATTACTGCAAACATTTCTGATAAATTTTGTTCTTCTCACCAATTAATACAGATCTATTAATTTTAATATGAAATGAAAATTTTAATAAATCATAACATATCTCTATGTCATATATAATTACAATCATAAAATGCAAGAGAAAAATTTTAGAATTCATATTTTTAATATACTATTATCTACATTTTTAATGTTATCTATTTAATATGTATTTTTATCCTTTGTTAGTTATTATTATCTGTTTTCAAAGTTACTTTAATTAGCTGCATAGTTTAACTTCTTTCCTCATCTTTTCACAGCTGCATTCATTAATTGTTTTTTAAATAAATTTGTAAAAGCATTCATTAAAAGCACTGACAATTTTTTGTGTTTGTATCTGCAATCACAGCCCCTCCTCCCCCAATCAAGATTCATTAGTAAATTATAAAATTGACACAAATTTTATTTAAAGATTAATTTTAACAGTTCAATATATGATAGACGATTATCAATGTGATTTTGAAAGGGACAATGTACAATGGAATAAATATCCAACATGGAACAGACTCTGAAGAACATAAAGTTAATATAAATCACCTGTTTATCAATTTGGGCTGTCTATTTTAATTTCAATAGAAATGCAATAATTAGCCCAATGAAAGAATTTTGCACTACTGGAAAGCTGATAATATTTGTAAATTTTACAATGTGGATTATACAGATTTGGATATAGAGATATCACAGAGAATTTATGAAATTAAAAAGGTTGTAAGACATAGAGGAGCTTTGTCTTTTTATTATTAAATATGGCTCTATATAATATCATCAAGAATACAGTATGAACATTAGGTTATTATTATTATTAAAATATTGAACAACTTAGGTTTCGCAGATGACAAAGACATAATTGTCAGAAGTTTCAATGAGCTTAGAGAATCATTCTGGTATTAGAATAAGAAGTCATTCGTTTAAAATTAATTTGGAAAACAAACTATATACCATGTTAAAAGCAGAACTATTCTAATTCTTTTATTGTTATGGGATGTAGATACCAACTTTTAATTTAAATCTCAAATAGGTCAAGAATAATATAAGCAGTTAATCTTGTATTTATTTTATTATTTAAAGTACCAAGTAATTGGTATAGAGACAGCTTATGTGAAAAAAATTCTAAGAAGTTTTTATGGAGGAATGGTTTTGGATGAGATGTTTCAAAAATATAATCACAACTAAATAAGCACTTAACATATTTATAATATCATAAAATACAATTTGCAATAGAGTTGTTGACCTCTATTACAAACTGTCCACTTTATAAATTATATATATCTATTTGAAGATGTATGGCCGAAAAGAAGAAACTTTTGTAACTAATTTAAATTCATTTTACATGGAGTCATCATTTGTACATGAGACAGTCAACAACAAAAACATCATCTTTTTACATTGCCATATAAGAGAAAAGTAACAAACAAATTTTCCCTTCAGTGATTTTACTAAAGGATTTCTTTGATGTATAAACTTACAAAAAGAAATCTTAGATGGAAAAAAGAAATTAAAGAATTAAAATAAAAAGAAGAATAAGGAGAATGAGTCATAAAAAATATGTATTTAAGCAGAAACTAAGTTCACCAATCCCATTGCCTCAAACAATAGTAGTACTCAAATGAAACTAAAGTTGGAACTATCAGCATTTCATGAAAATTTTAGTCCTGATGAAAATAGTACAATATATATCAATTATGCTTGAACATTTGTCAGTAATCATGCCAAAAATGTAATAAAAAGGATATAAAGAGAACAGGAGAATAACAAGATAATAAGAGTGCTTCGAGAAATGAAAACAGTCATTATGTTAAGCAAGATAGCAAAAATTCAGATGTCTGTAATTCATATTTAACGAAGGTAACAATTGTGAAGTGATGTTTTAATTGATACAAAAATTCATTTCCTTTCATATTTTTAACTCACTCATTCAGAATCATAGCCTTTTCTACACAACTTTTACATGATTAAAATTTTAAATCTCATGCAAAAGTGGTTCTTTCTTTAATAATCCATGTAAAAGTAAGATTTATTTATCCAATAATAATTACCTAAACTCTGATCTCCAGGTTGTATATGCCCATTAGACACAAATGGATTAAACAGAAATCTAAGCATGAGCTCAATAATATATAATTAGAAGTCAAAGATCTATATAGATAAAATTGAGCTGCTGTGATCTTCATAGGTTAATTAAACTGAAATTGAAAATGATGATGAAATTGTTCATAACATAAAAAGTCAAGGCATAATTATTTAGGTTATTATGTAATTATGCATAATGCGCAGCCAGTTGGTCATAACCAAGGATCAACGCATCGGTAAGGCTAAAGTGATCAGGTTTAAATGCTGAAACTAACAGAAAATTTCCCAAGTTTCCTTTCAAATGAAGCAATTTTCAGAAAAAAGTTCTTCTAACTTGAACAAAAATAAGATTTATTCCAACATTGAAATGGATAGAAGTAAGAGCTGATTTAACAGTAAAATAATATTTTAGAATTAGGATGCAACTACTTACAAAAATGGATATTCAACAAATTGAAAAACCAAAGCCCATAAGTATGAACATCCATATCAAATGAATGCTCCAAAAGCTTTTATTATTTTAAGAAAGTAAGTTACAAGATGTGTGCTAAAGAAGAATGTTACAAATATGTTTTATTATTCAATAAATGTTTATTTTGTCTCCTAAAAATGCCTTGTAACCTATTGTAAAGAAGTTAACACAGATAATATGGAATAAACTCATTGAGAAAGCCATTAGCCATTCTCAGATCTTGAATTCTCAATGATGATAACGAATGCAATGCTATTTTCAAAACCAAGTTAATCAGACTGCAGATTCATTTTAAATAAGAATGATTGAAATCTACTTTAATGTACCCTTTCACATTGCCAAGGAAGTCAACCATGACAAGTCAACAAATTAAAAAAAATTAAGATAACTGAACAAGATAAACAATACTGTGAATAGGTTTGCTAGAAAAACAATTTTGATAGCTTGTTTGGATTATCATATTGAGGATAAACTCAAAGACACATTACTTTCACACATAGATTTCAAATTTAAATCTTGACAATGTAGCAATTTTACATGAAAATCAATGTTTGATTCTCATAGACTGTATTTTAGAAACTTTTGTTTATGGCAAATAAAAAATAATTTTTCAAATGCATTTTACATAAAATCATATAAGTTGTTTTTATTTTCAAATATTAAGTTCACTGTTTTGAAGTACTAGTAATTTTAAGAATTGCTTTATAATAATTTAAAAAAAAAAAAAAAAAAAAAAAAAGGAAATTGAAAATGTTCAAATAGAAATATTATACCACATAAAGTCCATGATCCAACAGGACAATTTGGATTTCTTTAGATTTTTCATCTTTATGAACAAGTATGTTGCCTGGGTGAGGATCACAATGCACATATCCATTTACAAATATCATTTGGCTATAAAGTTCCCCTAATTTTCTAGATACTTCAGAGGCAGAAATATTATGTTCCTTTATGTATTGATGATCATCCACTTGGCCACCTTCACAGTACTCCATTGTCAAGACCCTCTTAGTTGACAAATCCCAGTAAATTTTTGGGATCTGCAAAAGATTGGAATAATTAATTGAAAATAAAAACAGCAATGAGAAATTTCAAAACATTATTCAGTCTATCAATATGCTTTCCCTAAAATCAATCTGAATATGAAGGCAAACTACTTAAAATATTACAGATTTAACAAGTAGCTTATTCAGATAATACCTGACTTTGATTATTGGAAAAAAGAAACAGGGTAAAAAACAAGGAAGAAACATTTTCAAAACCATCTTTCTTGAAGACTTTTCAACCAAATTAACTTCAAAGTGAGATTTATTATTGTTACACAGCACATATCACAAAGTAAGATCTGTGAGATTTCCCTTCTTTAAGTCAAAATACATTGTTTGATTTTTGTCATAAAACACACATTCCAATTAAACTTTGCAAATTAAATTAGCTGTTCATTTGACTTGATAAAGTAATGATACACATTAAATTAATGATGTCAGAAAAAGATGTTCTAAAGCTCCACCAATAAATATGATTCATTTCCAACATTAATATTGCTTTGATACTCACACAATGAATTTTACACAAGACATTTTACAGTGCTTTTACCCTTTTAAGGTAATGGTCATTCACCAACCTTCAAGATACTATTTATTTAACAAAACTGTAAAACAATTCTATTAACTTTGATGAACAAACTTAAATCAGGATTGTAGGGTACATTTCCACACAGAAAACAATTTAGTAAATTCACCAAATGGCTTTAGCTAATCTAGGCATTTAGTACACGTCTTTAAACTATAAGGTTATATAGAGATGAATGTTCTTCATTAGATGACTACTATTGGAATAAGGGAGGAAAAAATCATCCTATCGAATGCTGATAAGTAGCATTGTTTATTGCTTTCAAGTTATGTTTCTAATCACAAGTCCCTTTCTATCCTTTTTGTGTTATTTTCCTTTGAATATTTGAACTAATAATTTTGAAAAATCTTACAATGCACATTACTTATTCTGATATAAGATTTTATATTAAAAAAAAAGTGATGAAATTATTCTAAACAATAATGCTCTTTTCTATAGCAATAATAAATCTAAGAGAACTCTACTTTCAACCAGGGAAGAGAAGAAAACATTCTGTGCACTCGTTCAGCATTTTGACCTTCATGGATGAAATCTAATTCAAGAGGTAGATTTCGTTTTGTCTCTTCAGCTAGCCACATGAAAGAGAATTCTGGAAACAGCCATGCGACTATATTAACCAACAACTGAAAAAAAATCAATAAAATTTCAAAAAGTAATACTTATCATATTGTTATAATAATAACTTTAAAAAACTATGATGCTACAAATCTTTGACAAGGCAGCAAGCAAACTTTTAAAAATGAAACATATTACTTTTAAACAAAAAAACATTGTTATGATAAATAATGAAATTTAGATAAAAATACTAAAATCAATTCTAAAGTAAAAAAAATATAGATTGAATGGAATTTTCGTGAAAATAATTATTATATTTTTAGAATTTACATAAATGGAATTTGGGACACTAAATGAATCCTAAGTATGAATGCTTCTGGTTTTAGAGATAAAATATGATGTTGATCACAGAATTTGACATTTATATTTTTACTTTAAACAATGTATAAAAATATTATACATATGGTAGATATATTTTACCTCCATTGTTGCCATGTCCACTCTAGCATGTGCTTGAACATTTCTGTGCTGCACCTTGACCGCAACTGGAGTGTCATCTTCTAAGGTAGCCAAATGCACTTGTGCTAAAGAGGCAGCACCAATTGGTTCTGATTCAAAACTTTTAAATATTTGATTAGCCTATGAATTAAAAAAATATTTGAAGTAGCTTTCATGATTGAAATGTAAAAATCTTAAAAACTTTTTAAAAAGTTTAACTTTTTTTGTTTGTTTTTTTAAATCCTGCATGGATTTTTTTAAAGCAAATACATAAAAAAGTCCTTAATCCAAATGAATAATGAATAAAATAGGGCATTTTAATATAATTATTTAAAAATGCAAAAAAAAAATTATTATTATAAGTTCATTAATATTTCTGAACCCTAAAACTTTCACCAAGAACAAGTGTTGTACACACATATTACATTTAATCCCCTGAACTTCAAATTTTTTTGAACATCCAATTACATGTCACATTTTTTCTTCTTCAATAATTATTATTATTTCCATCCATGAAAGTGCATAAAAAACATATGAAATAGCATAAGCATATTCATATGATTTGTTTGTCTTTAAAAATAATTGCTACTTTAACTTAAACACAGATTTAAATTTCAAAAATTCAATTATTCCATGCAGGAATCTGACTCAACACTTCATTACAGGGAGTTAACTTTCAATATAGGGTACAATACAACTCAGCAACATGTGCATTTAGACAATAATAAATCATGGTTGCAACAAATTATTTTGGCTTTATTTCAGATCTTTATCACATAACACATTGATTTTTATTATTCTAGAGCTTAAAAGTAAAAAATATATAAATATTTTTATATTAAATGCAGATGACATCTTAACTTTACAGTTTATTGATTAAAGAATATTCATAGTAATTTACAAATAAAGTTTTTTTTTATTTATTTATTTCTATACCTAATTAAGAAAAGCAGGGGAAAAAATAAAAAGGACAAAATTGATTTTTTTTCACTGGTTTAAAACCAAGTTCAAAATAAAATTAACAAAATTACTGTACTTTAGCGATTTTTTAAAAAAATATTAAAGCATTTTTTTTTCCCCCCACAAACAGAGATTACACCAGTTTGCACGTATGCATGCATGCACACACACACACTCACACATTAAAAAAAAAAAAAAAAAACACTTGTTAAGATACATTCTTGGGATTATTTATAGATCCTAAAATTTTATTTATGATCATTACACACACTGAATAACTCACATCATTTCCTAAGTCTTCTTTAACAACATGTAAAACATCTTCTATTGAAGCCTTTGGAGCTTTATTATGTAAAACTTTTAATGTTGAAACATACTCGTAAGGTAATAAATAATTTAAAGCTCCTATGTGCTGCCCAACTTTGATGAATGCTCCACCATTCTTACAGCATAAATCTAGCAATTTTCTTGCTGATCGAAAGTGAACCTACAAGTAAAATTCTATACCAGTTTTACAAAACAATGATAAAAAAAAGAACAATAAAAACATATTTAAAAATGAAAATTATTAATTTATTATATTCTAACATAAAAATGTAAGAAAGATGAAAAATATAAAACTTGATAATTAACAAAATTAATGGAACTACATATAAAAATATTGTGTATGCAACTAACTTATAGGCAATACTGACATATAGAAAAATTTAGTTTCTACAAAAGTATATTCCCGTGCAAAATATAAATCAAGTAATGTCTTAATGGTTTTCAGACAATATATTAGTAACTGAAAATTAGTCTGGCTTTGTATTAAATAAGTTAATAAAAAATACAATCGTACTACATATAGATTAGAATACAAATATCTACATTAAGAAAAACTAACAAATAAAATATCAGCAAAATAATATATGATGTGTAAAAAGTATAAATAAAAAATATTCATGATGTTCAATTAATATGATCAGAATACTTTGTACAGGATATAGAATTGCTTGATGTACTACTTTTGGATGATATAGCATGATTAAATTCTTTTAGAATAAATAATTGTAGTCATGTCAAATTCATATGGAGAATCCATTAGGAAGAGCACCATGAATAATTCCAAAATAATCTTATTTAAAATTAGCTATTCAATGAGAATGGTTAGATGTAATATTTAAATTTTAAGTAGAAATGAAAATTACTTATTCTTTTCCTGAAATGAAATATATAAACTGTATATTAAATGTTAAAAACTCAAAAAATAATTTTACATAATTTTTATATATTAAAATTTTTAATGTGGTTACAGACATTGACATGAATGTGAAATACAAAGAAATAATAATAAAAAGATTACTGAGATTTTAGATACTAACATCACATTTTA
This sequence comes from Argiope bruennichi, assembly GCF_947563725.1. Taxonomy (NCBI): domain Eukaryota; kingdom Metazoa; phylum Arthropoda; class Arachnida; order Araneae; family Araneidae; genus Argiope; species Argiope bruennichi. The sequence goes on along the minus strand of NC_079152.1, from coordinate 37,074,770 downwards.
AAGCAACACCAGAGCTATTTTCGAATGGACCTCAATTTTGAACTGCAGTTAAATTATGAGGATGACACCTGAGCTGACACCCCCATCTCCGAACAAGGACATTTGGTGCAGACAAATTTAATACACACTAAGTTCTTCACTAGAATCGAGTCTCAAGTCTGAAACCCCTAGTTCCAAAGCCAAGACTTTACCACTAGGCCACCACAGCCCCCATGTTAGTGTGAAAATCTACATCAAAATTAAATGCGATAAAAGAGAAATTTAAATACTATTACTAAAATCCATTTGTTTAACAATATAATTTTAGAAAACTGATAAAATGCACTGCAACCCTTCAAAATTTATGTCACTTGAGTTGATAAACTAATTCAAACGGCACACAGAGTTGCAAAATAAAAGAAAATTTTGCTTTTAAACTATTAACTGTAAATAAAAATATTCCTTTACTTTGGTCTTAGCAAAATTTTTGATTAAAAACTAACATTGATGCAATTTGCCAAAACAGAAGAAACTTCTGTTCACAATTCACGAAAATACCAAAATATTTTTTAGAATAACTATATAAAAATTCATAAGGCGCTTTAGTATTAGTTGAGAAAAGAAATTTGAAATTTTTTAACAGGATAAAAAAGTTTTATTTAATTAATTATTAACATTTTAATTTGTTTGAATTCTATTAGCAACAGAACCCATGCAACTTTCAAAACGTCATTCAAAATGTTGTCAATTTAATTCTTAAGAGCAAAATATGGATCTTCTCTTTATATATAATGGCTTATGTTTTAATAATGACAAAATGCAATTAATAAATCTTCACAGAATGAAAGTCAAAAACTTTAATAGTTATTGCATTCATAAATTCATATTCACCACTATCTTTTCAATGCAATAAACCTTTTGATTTAAATCTTTAAAAATTAACCTTTACTACTCTGAATCAGTCAGACATTTCTGAAAAAAAAAAAAAAAAAAGGAGTATTTGGATTTCTGGCACAGAATTTATGTCAGAAATAATAATAGCAAATATGTGCATCTGTTAATAGTCTATATGAGAAACCATTAAATCAAGAGAATTACTAAAATGAGCACAAAAATACAGACTCTTATGGATAATATATGTATTTAAGAATATTTTCTTTTAAAATTTCAGAGAGTATTTTAATTAAAAACTAAGACATTTTGACACTTTTGGGCATTAATTTAAGGAACTATTATCATACAAAAATAGTTTCGGAATTGTCTTAAATTCAGAAATTGATTTTTTCAACTATACAAATTTGGTTTATTATACTGCAAACGTGTAACATATTTGGATGATTATCATATAAATTTCTTCTTACAATCTATAAAATAGTTAAAAAAAAGTATTCTTTTAAATGATATTTAAAACAATACTTTTTAGAATCATAAGGCAATTTAAACAGTTTCCATTCCAAGTTGAGATAAATTTAGCTCTGTTTCCCCACAACCACAATATTAGGGGGTGGGACCTACACCTCATGAATCTGCTCAAGGTTTTAAATATCTTATTCAAAAAACTTAAAATACATTAGCAAAATGGAGGTTTTAATCTATATGAAACATGACCAGTATCTCTACTGAATAATGGAATAACTGGTTGCAAAAGGTAGGATGTTAGAAATAAGTAGATAAAATAAATGATTTAAAAAGATTGAAAGATCTATAATTTATACTTAAACATCAAAAATATAGTAGCAAATAAAAGAATATTTAGTTCAAAACTTACCTCAGATTTTGCATCTGCATATTCTTCACTGTTTATGTCTAGTCCTTTTAAACTTATTTTATAGTCAGCAGCAATTTTTCCAACCTAAAATACAGCAGAAATACAGTATATCACATCTGATATTCAAAAATAATGTATTCAGTTCAGAATTATTACCTTTACTGAAAGGCATAGAGAAATTTCAAGGAAATATAAGCTTAATAACCTAAAAATATGCATCTATTAATTAGACATCACAATCTATACTATCATGCCAATCAGGGTTGGATGAAGCCTTCTACATGACACTTCTTGCTCTCTAAACTTTCAAAACCAAATATTTTTTTATCAATTTAAATTTAATTTACATATAAGTAATTTTAATCAACTGAAATAAGCATATTACTTAGTTAAAAATAATTTTCCAAAAAAAAAAAAAAGTTGGTTTTTGTATATTTGTACGCAAAACAAAAATATGCACAACTGAAATTTAAAACTAATTTTAAACAAAATACAGTTAAAGATGGCTTAATGAGTACCTCTCATAATGAGGGGAAAAAGTTACAAAAAAAGACTTGCTTAGTAAGTGATATCTCACAGAATGAGTAATGAAGGGATGAGTAATGCTGGATGCTGGGGATGTCCTGCATGATTGGACTGTATCAGAAAGTGTTGAGCACTTATTTGAAGAGAACACATATTTCTACATGCAACGAATTTTGGAGAGAAAGCATTGTTGATTGCAACTCTATGGGGATTCTGCATGTTTCTGTGGAACTTTAATCAATGAGACTGTGTTTTTAACTAAGATTGTGGTGCTAGAGGCAAATAACAATATCAATGAACTGGTGGAAGAATGTAGCCAGAACTACTAATGAGCTTAGAAACTGCATTTTGTAACAGAAGTTGTGGAAAATATTTGGTCAAGAAAGAGAAAATGATAGATTCAACAAAATGACAATCTTCCAGTGAAATAAGGGAAATTCTAAAAGCATGGGAAATCACTGTATCAGAATGCTGAGAAGCATCATCCTAATAGGACAATAGCCCTATACGTAACAAATTTTTAACAATAATGCTGTGTCTGTTTTTTACCAAATTTTGAAGTATAACCAAAGACAAATATTCTCAGACAATTTTCAATTAAAAAAGAGCATGTATTATAAATAATAAATTACATTATTTTAAATATGTTATAAATATTTTTTTTTTTTTCAGAATGGAATGCATTATCCTATTTCATATAAATTCCTATTTCACTTAATGAGTGTTTTGTATTACAAATAAGATTTGGGGATGAATTATGCTCATGACACAAAGTTTCGCTGCAATAAAAAAATGACAAAACCTTTCTTAACACAGTCTAAGTAATCTTTAATAATATGATTAGATATTTTTTTTTTAATTATAAGGAACACAATTTTTTAGAATTATAAAGTAATATAAAACTTCCATGCAATGCTTGAAAGTTTGATTACTTTTATATATTATTATTCCAGTAACGTTAAATAAGAATATTACTAGAATAATGCTCAAAAATTTAAACCATGATTTTTATTTGAATAAGTTCGATTTCATGGTCTTTATAACGGATAATACAGTTTGAATATTATAATAAGAATAAGAACGGTACAATTTTATCAATAATGCAAAATTGATTAAAACAAAACATATTGCAATATTTGTAGTAATAGTTTTGTTTAAAAACATTACCATTCTATTATGCAATTGCATGAAGGCTGTTTTTGAATAGACTTCTTTATTTTGAATGACAAAGATGAAACCTGAATACCAATCCTAATTTCTATATGACACAAAAAGAAAGATGCTTGTCCTTATCAAGTTCACACAAACTGCAAACCTCCTTCTACAATCATTATAAAATCTTGACACTTAGTAATGTAAAAAATAATTTGCAGTAAAGTTTCTTTTTTTCACATAAAACTTAAGAAATCTTTACTTTTTTATTTGCACAGACACCCAATGTTCATATTATATATATATATATAATTATAGTAATCGCATATTTAAAGAAAATATAAAAAAGGCAGAATAAGTATGTGAAATTTCCAAATTTTAATATTGCTAATTTTTTTATCCTTCATACAGCTTAGAATATACTATAAAATACACTATCCTGAAATATTTCAGTTTTTAAAAAGGAATTGCTATCAAGAAATTTACATATTTTAAAATAAATTGCTTCTTAACTATATGAAGATGGTTTTTAATGACAAAAAAAAGAAGAAAATTACAGTATTCAACAGCTTCAATAAATTGTTTTATTAGTTTTACATAAATTTATCATTCATTTTTTTGAATTCCATAAAATAAATAATAAAATAACACTCCAATTATGTAAAATTTTTAAAAATGCACAATGTGACTGTAATATTGTATAATAATTATTTTCTTACATTTATAGTTAATTAAAAGAATGCATAGATGAGCTATTACTTTCAGCATAATTATCTATTTACCACATGTATATTAGAATAAGGAAATATTTATGCTTATATAAAATTCAACATGCATACAAGTTAAAATTAATTTTAACAAATCAGAAAAGATTTAATATTTTCATTTAAAGCTATTGAAAAAACTTCACAAAACATAATAATGATAAATATATATATATATATATATATATTTACCGTCACAGCAGCACGGCCAAATCTCAGAAATCCTATAGTAGAAACTTCCCATCGATTGTCATGTAATGAAGCAAGAGTCAAACCAGCCAGACCTGTAGCTACACCCCATTTAACTACTCGACGAAACATTTCTCCTAAACAAGTAACAAAATATTCATATCCAAAAAACACTTGTACAACTTTGTTAAAAAAAATAGTATAAACTCTTAAAAATGCACAGACATGAATATTGGTTGAGCCGTAAAAAATTAAAATAGTCTTATGTCAATATATCATGAAAATCCGCCAACTACCAAGTATAATAAGGAGGAAAAAAATTATTAAAATTGATTGATAACCTTCCACTCTTGCACAGAACTTAAACTTTTGCTGCATAGGTTATTAAAATCTTTGAAATATAATTTCAAAAATGCCATGAATGGGATTAGAGATGGTCTAAGAATAAATTTTACTGTTTTAATTTTTTTTTTAACTTCTTCCTGCAGGAGGTTTTCAGTTAGGGATACTACTCATAAAGAGCCATCAATTCATAAGAACATTTTCAGAGATGATTATGAAATTTCTTATAACAGTAACAATAGTTATAAATGACTTGGTTTCATAAAGATTCTTATTTATATTCCAAGAAATTTAAATTTTAAAATATTAAAAAATACACAATTTTAATATTTTTTACAAAAATTAATTGAAATTAAAACTAATAAATGTAAATTAAACAAATAATAATCATTCTAATTTAATAGAAATAACCAAAAATTAAAATAATATTCAAAAAACAATTATATTTAAGTTATTTAAATATCATATAAAATATAAAAAATTGAAAATCCCTCATTACTTCAAATGAAACAGTTTGTAATCAATAGTAGTGCCTATTTGCCTCACATATAAAGGGATCTTGCATATTTTATATATTGAGCATACATTCTACAGGATACTATACTTTTTATGCAAAGAAATGAGAGATATATTAATATGTAAACAATGTCCCACATATGAGTACACCATAAGGAAGTCCATTTTCATATGTTCAGAAATGAATTTGAATATAATATAAAATTATAAATCAATATTTTAAGGATATTGGTGAAAAATCATTGAATGATTTTGTTAGATTTATTTCTACAAACTTTTTATCAAGTATGTCTGTGTTCAAGTATTATTTTCCACATATTTGTGAAAAATTAGTTATTTTTTAAAGAAATTTGTCTCAATGAGAGAAGGTCCTAATTTTAGCATGTAACCCCCAAAGAATTGCTGTTTTTGCCTTATCTTTTGATCCAGGAATCAATCTTATCCAACAATTTTGGATACAGTTGGCACCTTTATTGACCTTTATTTTTATTTTTTAGAATATCTTTCTTGGGTAAAAGGATAGAGGTACTAGGCTATTCAATAAGCAACATACCACTATTTAATTTAGCTTTTTTTTCAACAAACTGGGATTTGTTGAAGAGGCTTTTTCATCTGAACTGGAAATTATTACATGAACTCTTCTGCAATTTCTAGTGGATTATAGGCCTTTTTTCATCATTTAAAACTTCAGCACATACTCCCATATAATTACTGATTAAGTATACATAATCATTCTCCATGTCATCATCTTCTACACTGACTTCATTATGGTTTCTACAGTCCACACTATTGCCAAAATCATCCAATTTTAACATATTAATTTCTTGTTTCATCTTCTTTTGGAAACACAGATATTATAAATTTATCTTCATGGAAATAATATAAAATAATAAAAACACTTCTAATATAAATTATTTTCACAGTTTATATTTGTCTTACTAGAAACAAAAATTATAATTATGGTAGTTAATAGCATATTAAATTTTCACACAGTAATTTTCAAAAACTTACACTTATGGATCATGGGTAAAATATCACCCCAGTTCAACTTTCTTTGTTGTGCAGTTAAGAAAGTACATGATGAATGTGAACCTTTTTAAGATAACAGTTAGCCTATTGATGCCATAAATGGAAAAATCAATGTTACTAGCAATTCAGTTTTTTAATAATACTATAAAAACAATTAACATGGAGTGATTTTTCATCCACAATAACTTTTAAGGATTAAATAAAACAACAATTAAATCATCCTTATTTTAAATTTTGTGCAAAGTGCTTTACTCTTTCTTATACTTGAAATTTTGATTTATAAGAGAACTCAAGCAATACAGATCTAATCACTATGTTAAACGTATACAAAAAGAATCCATTTAATAGGGATCAGAACTATATTTTCAATATTTCAATAAGCATAAAAATCAGTGAAATGCATTGTAGAATTGACTATACATGATCTAAAAATTTTCACATATCAGATGGTTAATTTTAACTAACAAAATACTAAAAAAAAATATTTTAGAATTGTCTATCCCACAATTATAAAATATTAGAATCAGGAAATATATCTAGAATTCTGAAGTACATGTTTAAGACATTGAAAGAATTTGTTACTTATCTGAAAACTTAATTAAAATTACTAATATTGTTATTAAAGTGCATTTTTTTTATCCAAGATGAAAATATGATATTAATTATCACAGTAGATGGATTTTTAGAACAATAAGCCAATTACAAAAATGGTGGGATAAAAAACAGAAGTTCAAAGACATAATCATTTGAATTATGTCATTTGTGATTAAAATTGAACCCATTCATTTTTATCTTTATCAAGAATTTTTGTTGACATAAAGCAAGTTTTATACATAGTTGATTCTAACTAGAAGTTTGATTCTAATATTAATATCTCATTTTTTTCTACGTTATAGAGAAATTGTAATCACAAAACTACAAGAAAAATTATTTAGGGAGGGAGAATTCTATCAAACATTTGATCTGAGACCTCATATTCAGAAGAACATCATTGATCAGTAGCACAATGAATATTTTGTGGAAATAAGTCCAAAAATGTCACGATTGCTCAAAATGCCCAAGTTATTATCATTCAGTCAGAAAAATAAGTAAAATGACATGCAAAAATAAATTAAGACAAAAGATGATTTTTAATATCCAAATTATTTTCTTACAGCACTCTCAATTTTTATTAATTTTTCTATTTTCGCCATTTATACTTTGATAGCAAATAATATTTTAGTTTTGAAGCTTAATTTTGCAATTTCCTTAATATTTGATATTTTTTAAACCTAAACATTCTTCTATATATTTACTTTAAACCATTGGAAATGAATGACAAGATAATGCATGAAGATTATATTGATGATCAGGAACCAAAAACTACAAAATGAAGTTCCTCCAAAGTAAACTTTGGAACTACTTTGGAAGAAATGAACAACTGGAAGTTAAGAATAGATTTTAATAAAGTAAATTTGATATCTTTAATAAGTTAAATACTTAATAGCTGATACTATAATCAGCAGACAAAGAATTAAAAATATTAATGACAAACAATCAGCTCAGACACTTTTTATGCCCTATGCTGGTACAAAAGCTAATCAATTATATTAACATTTTCTTGTTCTATTTCTCAACATTTGGCAGCTTTTTTTAAATGTATAATGGAAATAAAAAAAAAAAAAAAAAAAAAAAATTAAGCCCACTTAAGAATATATATATAAATTTGAATTATAGAAAATATGAGCAAATGCCAAAACTGAAGCAGAAATTTTAAGTCTTACATATTTAAAAATTTGTTTCTTATTTAACACTCTTTCTTCATCAGCATATATTAATTCATCCTAAGATATTAACATCCCACTTCCAAAGTATACAAGTTATTTGAGATAAATATCATAATTTTCAACTATAATTAGATATATGGATAACATCTGGATTAGCATCCCACTCACCAAATTAATGTGAAGATTTTTAATAAAATTTAGTATAGAAAGGAGATTTTCATAGCTATTAGATCTCAATTTAGCAGGAGATAAAACTAAGTCGACAAGCCCCAATTCTAAATATAAAAGTAAATTGATATTTACCACTACAGACATTGAGGGAAGACAAAATTCTTCTTAGTTTTTATTCTAAGAAATAGAACTTTAATTGCAAATAAATATATAATTAAGAACTACAATTCAGACATCAATTACATACTGCAATTACAACTAAAAACTTTTGATAACAGTATACAAGGACATAACAAAGCATTTTAAAAATGACTTTCAACAGTGAATGCAAGAAATAATAACTGACAAAAATTCAACTTGAAACTATCATTAAATAAAAAGACTAAATTACAATAATAAAAAAATTAAACTAAAATAATGCATTTGAACTAGATGTTAAATATTTATTGTAAATTCAAAATAAATTTAGAAAATTTCCTTTTCAGCATGAAACAAATTCCTTTGACATTCCCAGAGAATTAAATATTTTACAAGACTTCATAAATTTTCACAATTCTGACTAACAATACTTCACTTCAATACTTCATTGATGTAATCAAATTTTTGTTTTGATTATTTCAATGAGACACATGTAACATAAAATATATAAAGAGGCTACATTTTTTTAAAAGTCAGATTCTGATTATATCACAATAATGAAAGCAAATGTTAAAAAGTAATCTTTTCATGAAATGAAACCTCATTATCAACTAACAGAAATTTATATTAGATTTTGGGTTGATTATCATATAACGTACTTTGAAACTCTATTACAATAGTGAATCATCTAAAAATTTTCAATTTCAGCTATTCAATTTGTAAGGCAATTTATATCCGAGTTTGATCCCATTTTCAAAACTCTGAAATAAGTGGCAAAATCTGCTGCTTTCAAAAATAAAAAGACAATTTTTCTGATCATATAAGTGCAGATGATTTAAAAGCAAAGATATTATTAATCCAATTTTATAACTCTTAGAAATTTTAAAATTTTTATGGGATTATAAAATGATTTAATTAATTCAAAAAGGGAATGGATAATTATAAATCCTTTATATCAAGTGAAAATAAGAACTTAAAGAAAAGTCATTATGAATTTAATTCGAAATGGATTCACTTCATAAAAATAAGAATATTACATACCATATCAATTAATATACTAAATAAACCATTATTTTGTGAATAATCAAAATCGAACAGAATTTATTAAAATTCGTAGTATAAGGAAATATAGTTTTGATAATAATTATCGCGGTTTTTTGTATTAGTATTTTCTATTATATCTTTAATACAGAAATATTTAGATTAAAAAAATAAATACTGTCATTCAAGAAAAAAATTTTTTAATGTAAATTACAAAATATAACGGGTTCGAATAAATGAATTCTATATTTATATAAAAGCTTGAAATTAATACTAATTTTTTAAATTTAGAGTAAAAATTCTATTTTTTCCAAGAAAAAAATAGCAGGAAAGAATTACTATTATGTAATATGTTTACTTTTGAAAGTCGTCCGCCAGTTTCAGCACTACTCAGTTGTTACATAATAGAAAAATCACCATTTTTCGAAAGCAGTGGCATTTTTTATTAATATTCTATACAAATCAAAATCATTAAATCTAGGCAGGATATTTTAAAATGTCATGCCTCCGGTAAATTTCAAAATACCAGCTTTCCTCCACGACGACGGTAAGTGGTACTTGTTTAGTTGCCAGATGAAGATATACTATTTTATTCATTCATAAGAAAAGTTTTAATTTTTTTTTTTTTATGGATTGTTTTTTAAATTTTTTTTTCTCACGGATTGCTTCTTTCTACTGGATTACGTCATATGCTGAAATAAATTTAATTGATGTTTTTTTCTAGTAGTTGAATAACAATTTCCCTTTACTTTTTCACATTGCACAAGCCCTAATATTTAGCAGTTTGTTGAACAATTGTTGGGTTAAGTGAAATTTAAAGGATATAAATGCCTTTTTCTTTTGTTTTACCTCAATTATTAAGTCTAGAAAAGAGGAAATACTTAAAAAGCAAGGAAAAAATCAATTAAAAGCTTTTCAAGGTTATATGAGATTCCAACTGCTTTCAAAGTGAGATGATCTTGCGATAAGTCCGAAAAGATGCTTTTTGTAATCAATGTGGCCAAACTGTATTTATAAACAAGTATTAAACGCATCAGGCTTTTCTCTCAGTTTATTTTACTCTCAGTCTCAATTATTTTACAGTTTCTCGTAAAAATAAATGAAACTTTTCAAATTTTTCTTAACTTTTCAAGCATATTAATACTTTGATAACATTCAAATCTAGATTTTAAATACGATAGTTTTTTCTTTAATATAGTAATTTTTGATAACAAGATTCTTTTCCTTTTTATTTGTGATTCAAAGGCAAAAACTGAACAGCAATAAATTGATTTCAAATTAATATTGTTGTATACATTGAAGGAAAGACCTGTTGAGCCCTTTTGCTGACGAACTGTGCACGAAATATTTTATACAATTGTTGGTTTCTTTTCGAGTTGTCATGTTAGCTTCACTGACGATATTACAAACATCTGGAGCGAAACGATTCAATGCACAGACACCAATCTTCAGTGTTATTCATGCGTAACGAATGTTTGCAAATGTGGTAGTAGGCTATTATGACATCGGCAGCTGTTTCTTAATAATCGTGACCGTTACTCGTTATCTTATTTTTACGTGTGTTTGCTATCATCTGTCCTAAAAATTCCGAAATTTTTGTTTGACATCCTCTGTTTACATCCTAATGTCATCATCTTATGTAAAAAATACAAAGTCTTATGTGTTTGTCAACGAATCTTTATTTTATAAACAAGAGTAATGAAAATATTAAATAATGGCTTGTGCTCCAAATACAAACATTTCTCGACGAAATCCACAGGATGATTATGAGTTAGTGCAAAGAGTTGGTAGTGGAACTTACGGCGATGTTTATAAGGTACGTAATACTCCCAGAATAAAAAAACACTGATAAATCTATGTGTAACTGGATCATAAACAATCTCCTTGATGATTTAAGTAATACATCCTAATATCATTACACTTTGTCATCTTTATCATTGTGATTATTTTCCACTGCTATTTATTTTTTCATTTGGTGTTTTAAATGTATATGTATACAATAAAGTAAATCGTTATTCTTCTTTATGATTTTGAAGAATTACTAAATTCATCAATAATGATACAATTGTTATTGATAATTTTATTTTCTATATTAGTATTTTCCTGAACTTCATTTCAAATTTTACTTCTTTAATAACCTTCTCTTGATGTATTTTACCAAATGATTCAAATTTAAAAAAATAATGTGAAATTAATTTTCAACAAAATTTAAACAACTATATTATTTGATTAAGTTTTCTGAATAATTTTTTTAATTCCTTTTATAAAGTTCATTTCCATTACTTCACTATTTTCTTGCTCAGTTTCCTAGTAGTCTTCTTTATATTTGAGCTTTATCAATATTTCCAAAAGGTTATTAAATATTTATTTATTGCTGTGTGTGTATACATTTATTTATAAAGAATAATAAACCTCTTAATAACTGCATAATTATAGTCCAACATACTAGATGGTAATTCTGTCGTATGCTACCTATCTGTTTTACAGTTTTAACTTTTCTCGTTATTTTCTAAATAACATTCATTTTTATTTTATTACTTATTATATGAATTATTGATAATCTTTTTTGAGTAGATAAAATGTGATAAGTTCTTACATTAAATTTTTATTTTTCTATTGAAACAAATTTTTTCGGTTAATTTCTTTGCTATCCTTTATTACTTTGAATTCATTTATTTTAAAATTTGCCTTATTAAAAATTCATCAAGTATAGTAATTAAAATTATAATTACTATTAGTGTACTTGTATAATCTTTTGAAAATAATGGAAAATATGTTTCCTTTAGCCATCACGTTGCTAGGTTTTTCCAATAATTTTTAGATATTATGTCTAGAATACCCATTTGTCTATGTATGTTCTCATTATCTTCTAATATCAATATCCCATTTTATTTATCATCACAGAAATAAAATTAGATATTGATAGAAATTTAAATCAATAACTTCTAACAATATATATTATTATAAGTGTTTGATGTAGCCATTTAACTATAGGTCTGTAATTCAACCGATTATGCACTTCATTTGTTGTAAGATTAGTATTACACATTTTTGAGAAATAGTTAATAATTAATACAAAATTATTGAAATTTGAAAAATGAATATTTAATAAAAATGAAGGAATTTAAAAGATTCTTTGAAAGGAAATAATAAAAAGTTTTGCTGTCAAGGAATCTGAACTAACCATTTATTTATCTTTTCATCTTCAGTATTTGTTGGTTTTAATGGTGACCGAAAAGTGCCAAGAAAAAATTTCACCAATTTGGCAATTTCAGTCATTAAACCATGTAGCATGTGATTTGCACATTCAAAATTTTTCATATTAAATATAACGTACACTTGAATATATTTTTATAATTTCGCAACAATTTTTCTTGCCGCTTTTGGGGCCTTTAAAACCGAATCGTACCTCATCTTCCCTTCCTTTGCTTTTTACCATCTCTACTTAGTTTATTAAATTATGATTTAAATTCTTTATAAGCTCAGAGGACAATAAATCTGTAGATTATTATTATTATTTTTTTAAATATGATTTTTATACTTTTGCTACAATGTTTCTAGAAAATTCACCTGAAAAAGTTTGAAAGTAATAAAAAAATATTATCTTTTATTAAAATGATAATAAATAGCCACTCGGTGATCTTTTTAAAAATAAATTTTGTTTAAAAATTAATTAAATTTATGAAAATTTATGCTAATAATAAATGAGAAAGTCTTGATTGATTTCAGTACTGGAGATACCTTTAAATATATAGCTACTAAATTTAACACAAATATATTTTAAAGCACCTTATTTGTGCATCTTGAAGTGTTTTTTAAAATTTAATTAATTTAAAAATTAAGCAAAATGTTGGTGTTTTTCTGAGATATTCCTGAAAATATTGTTCTACAAAATAATTTTTACTCTATTTTAATATCTGAAATAATTTTCTTTTATTGGTGCTAGTTAAATAATTATGTAAATTTTAAAAAAAATATTTATTGCTTTTATTTTCAACAATAGTTTTAATTTTATCAGTTAAAATAATTTATTTAGTTGTTTTCTGAAAGAAGAAATTAGTATAGGAGGTTGCAGGTTGAACTCCTGGTATTCTTGGAACATTCCATCCTTGTCATCGTCAACAGTAGTTTATAATGTTGCTCTAAATTTTAAATTGTTTTAAATGTGGCATTAAATATTTAATCATGTGAAAGGAAGGATAAGCCTAGGAAGGAGGATTCTATTTAATACACATGTAGTTTATATGATGAATAAAAAAGTGAAGGTACAGTAGCACATTAAATGATCTAGACAATTACATTTGTAATAGCGTTTTGATGTCATGGAGCAGATTTCAGTTGCCATGTGGACAATAAACAGAATATATGCAAGACTATTATAGTAATTTGGCTTTAATGTCTATGACAGTTTGATGATTAAAAATTTAAAGTAATTTGTGGGTTGAATAATAGGTATGTAGTTATGTCTAAGCGATTTAATTAAATTTAAACATAATTAATATCCAAGACAAATCAGCTGATTGCTAATGGTGGCTATCTATTATGCAGCAACAATTGGAATGTTATTTAAAAGCTAATTAAGTTTTTTTTTCCAAGATTTTTTTTTTCTCACTTCTATTAAAATATTTTTTTTTTTTTAATATTAGTATTAAAGAACTTTTTTGTTGATTCTCTAAGCATTTATTATTGTAAATGCTAAAAATGGAACAATTTTTTATTATTATTTTGCCAACCATTAAATTTTAAACTAAGCGATTTAGTTCCTCTTGCATCGTGTATAACTTTTTTAATGGGATTAGAGTTAATTAATCGATCTATGATATTACATCTATTTTATTCTTTTACTATTTAAAAAAAGATCCTCTTTTTTTATTTTATTTTTTTAAGTTCTAATAATATAAAAATTAAGAAAATCAGCTGTTGAAATGAATGGAAAACTTGTAAAAATATAACGTTTTTTTTTTTTTTACTTTTACATATATAGCTATTTCTATATGTTTGAACTTTCAGTAAGTGCTAGAGATTTTAGTATTGCTTTCTTAAAATATTTCTCTATGATATTGATTATTTATCATTGCATTTTAAGTTTGATGACTGAAATTTTTAATATAACATATATTTTAATTTCACAGTTATATTGAGAAAATTAACTTGTAAGAAAATTAACTTGGCTTTAATGTTCATTATAGCATAAATGATAGCAAGGTGTTTGTGACCAAATTTACTGCATTTACTGAAATGAGACAATATAACAGAATGAAATGGGAAAATTGATAGTGACATAAATAGTAAAATCCAGTTTATCATCTTCTAACTTTGGTGCATTCTCTGGTACAATTAAGTTTTAATGGCAACCAAAAAGCACCTAGAAAAATTTTCACCAAATTATAAAAATATACTCAAGTGCATTGCAATTTATTATGAAAAATTTTGAATGCATGATTTGTATGCTATATAGTTCGATGATTGAAATCACCAAAATTTTTTCTTGCTGCTTTTTGGTCACTGTTACAACTGACAAGTACCCTCACATTGCCAAATCTTTTGATATTTTTCCTTCACTTGTCTAAGAATTCCTGCTCTCTCTATATCAAGATAAAATTCTCATCACCTCAGGCGAAACACATGTTTTTTTAATTGCATATACATTCATATTCATTTGTTACTGTAAACAAATATTTCCATTTATTTGTCAGAGCTCATTTTCTTATATATATCATTAAATTAAAAAATGGCATTAAGTTTATTAATGTACAGCATATTTTAATATATATTTTACTACAAAATGCTGTCTGTAGAAAATAAGGGTATATAAAAAATTTGAATGCTTAAATATAATTCTGCTATTATATTTCATAATTGTGCACTGAAAAATATATATAAGTTTTTGCTGATTTTTATCTTAACTAGTATACTTTATATTTGTTCATTCTATGCATTAAAATCTTACCATCTTGTACTTCTTTAGAGCAGTATAATATTTAATACATTTCATAAATGAATTTGTCTGTATTGTTTTCCTTCCTTAATTCCCCCCCCCCTTTGGCCTTGCTTTTTCTTGACATATTTCTTATTATCATGATTTCCATTTATATACAGCATATAGTTAAATATTAGTTGAATTCATGTAACTTTTACTAATATAGTTAAAAGCAAAATTTGAACTAGCATATCTTCTATTTTAATATCGTCAAATACACATATTCATATATTTCAGGTTTTAAAGTTTCATTGAGAGTTCTTAGTTGTTATTTTTTTTTAATTGCAAATTTTGCATGTATGCTCCATTTTTATTCCCAACAAATTTGTTTGAATATCAAAAGCTGTATTTTTCCAAAGCTAAATTTAAAAAAAAAAAAATCTCTTTTTCCCATCTAATTCTTTTTTTAAATATGAATGATTGAAATTGAATTAGGTAAAAAGGAAGCATCAAATAATTAGTTTATGCTCAGGAAGATTTTATTTATATGTTTGTTATAATTATCAATGTTTGTTTTGAGAATTTAAAGTAAATTGTTTGTAGATTTTATATGTGTTCAGTTTAATTTTTGTCTATGTCTATTGTTCAGTTTCTTTATCAATGTCAAATCTTTCCTTTCTGTCATAATAAAAATCTGTGCCTTTGAAAACCACTACATATTTCCTTAAATTTCCCTCGATTAATGCCTTTCTCACTTATATGGGGAAAAAAGTATGATAACTTCATAATCAAAAGTCTAAGTTAGTAATTCATTCTTTGATTATAAACAAATTTAGAAGTATAGATCACCTCATATATATGCTTTCATTTAATATTGACTTGATTATGTTTTTTGTGACAACCAAATGTTTTTTTTTTTTTTTTTTGTTCCAAAAGAAGAGAAATTTATCAGTGTTATTAAATACTTCGTTCTTTGCAATTAATGTTTTGTATTATGATTTTTTTAAAGTGAAAGTTGCATTTGATTAATTATGAATATTTTTGTAGGCAATACGGGTCAAAGATGGAACTTTTTCAGCTGTCAAGATTATTAAACTGGAGCCAGGTAAGCTTTTTATAAATATCTTCCATCTCAAGCTAAGAATTGCAACAAGCGATAAAATGACATTAATATATTTTTTCTGGTGTCTTTCTTTTTATACCATAAGTATTATTTTGTTTTTCATTGTCATGTCAAAGTTCATCTATCAGTTTCATTTTCATAATTTTTTTGGGTCCCTGTAGTTTTCATTGATATCAAAACACAGTGTTTGCTGTTTTCTATATATTTAATCTTGATGTTATTTTAAGTTACTTAATCAATATTATTAATTTGTTGAATATATTATGATATCACATAAGATTTTTCTGTAAAAGCAAAATAAAATTAGATTTCGGCACAATAAACAATAGAAACTGGCACAACAAACATAATCTGTTCCCAAATGTTATTTGTTATGTGAAACTCTAAATAAGCAAAATATTTTTTTTTCTGTAAGATTCCATGCAATGTGCTCCATTCTGAAAAAAACATACTATCAACTTTATAGTGTGGTTTATTAAGTGTAATGTATTTTTTAAACAGGAAAGTAATCTAAATAGATTTATTCTTGGCTATACTTCTAAATTCGATAAAACTGAAAAGAAATTGGTAAATGAATTTGTAGTGTGTGTAGCTTTTACCTCATGAGGTGATGCTTTTCAATGAACAATGCAATTATTTCTCACACTTTCAGTTACTACCTTATTTTACTGGAAGATTATTGCTCTTCTGAGGCCATTATTTCCTTCTCTCTTCATCAAATCTTATTCACACTTCTTTGTTGTGATACAGAATACATCTCCATAAACTCGTCGATAGTTCTGGCTGTGTTCTTCCACCAGCTCATAGATATTATCACTATCTGCCTCTAGCCCCATAATCTGGCCAGAGATACAATCTCATCAATTAAGGCTTCACGGGTACTTGGCAAAACCTCTCAGAGTTGTGTTCAAGGATGCTATTTGGTTAAAGCTTCTTCCATCTAGAAACAAGGAATATCTTTTAACAAGCACTTAACACAGGCTGATATCCGAAATACAGGCTAATCTTGCATGTGACATTACGATGGTTTCTTTTTATACAGTCTGTGAAACATCTCTCATTAAGAGAGTAATTTTGTTTTTGCTCATTATGGAAGGTTCTTATCTAGTGTGATATAACTGTTATATTGTAGTTTATTTCTTTGTAACATTGTGTTTCTTTTATGTTGATGTTTTATTAAATTTTATGGTTATTTTATCTATTTTTTATGTTGGAATTTATTATTTGATTTTTTTAAGACTATTATTTTGTATTTTTCTGATGTAACAAATTATTTTCTTGTATTTGTGGAGTAAACAAAATATTAATATTTCTTTCATTTGTTATAGGGGATGATTTTTCTATCATCCAGCAAGAAATTTTAATGATGAAATCTTGCAGACATCCCAATATTGTTGCTTATTTTGGAAGCTATTTAAGGTAAAATGCATTTATAATCTTACTAGACTAGCTAAAAGTAAAACAAATTTTGTTAATATTGAGATTTTTTTTTGTTTGTTATTTTTCATTTTGTCATATTTTAATTCAACTTACTATGCTAAGAAAAGTAAATATCACAGGATTTCTTCTTAAAGTATATCACAGGAACCAATTTAAGATTAGCCCTAAAAGATACTAATGCTGGAACTTTTGTATATATTTATTATTGTTTAAAAAGCAATTAATACAAGATGACTCTAATTTTAAGGTGAATTTTAAATGCATGAATACAATTTTTATCTTGAATTCAGGATAAAAAAAAGTATTTCTGTATTTAAATTAAAAACAGAAATACTTTTTAACTCTGTATTGAAAGGACAAGTCAAACACATGGATAAATTTTCTGAATTTCAATGTTTAAATATGTATTTAGATTAAAGCAGCAATATTTTAAAAGAAAAATATCTCTTGAGTAAGCTTTAATATCCTAGATATTTTTTGTAATCTTTTATAGAAGTGAATAACAATAAATGCTGAAAATGAATTGTGGCTTCTAATTAGAGGTTAAAAGGATTTACAGTTTAAGGGATTGAGTAGAGAAGATGTAGAATGTAGGTAATCAATCCATTATTCAGTACAATGAATGTAAACAATGGTTTTGCACTATTTATTATTTTTTATTATTATTCATCAAAGTTTAACAGTTTTTAAATCTTTATTTGCAGTATCATTTAAAAATTAGATTTTCTGCCACTTTTAATTTAAAATATTTGATATTCTTTTTAAAAATAGCATTTTATGAAAAGGTTAGTTTTTTTTACAAATTTTGATTATTTTAATTTTTTGTTAAATTTTTGTTTCTATTTGTCTCTTTTTTATTTATTTAGACGTGACAAACTTTGGATATGCATGGAGTATTGTGGTGGTGGATCACTGCAGGATATTTATCACAGTATGCTATACCTTTAAAATCTCTTTACTTTACAATATAAAATAAATATGTTGCTTAGATAGATTTCAGATCTAATGCTTTATTTCTATTTCTAAAAAGGAATAAAAATGAACTTTTTTTCTTTTATTAAATATTTCATTTTCTCATGTTGCATAAAAATTGTATTTAGATCTGAGTTTTATGTGAATCTTTGCTTTGTAAAAGAAGTGGATAGATTGTGCAGCTATCCTACCATTTACTTCCTTTTTACTTTAGTACATCATTATTGAACTAAAGCTTATGTAGGTTTATTTATTTATTTTTTTACTGAAATATAAGAGCTCCTATTTCAACTTTGAGCATTTATCTGTGCCTAATTATGATTCAACAAGATTCTTTTAAGAATGAAATCATTAGAACCATCTTTAATTGAATGAAATATTACTGATTTCATTTTATTTTTCATCCCTCTGATTTATTAATATTCTTCTTAGTTACTGGGCCTTTATCAGAACTTCAGATTGCATATGCTTGCAAAGAAACTTTGAAAGGTCTTGAATATCTTCATTCACTTGGCATGATGCACAGAGATATTAAAGGTGCCAATATTTTACTGACTGATGAAGGAGATGTGAAATTGGGTATGATTTATGTTTTAAAATTTTGCAACTCTGTTTAGTTACTGAATTATGTATTTTAATTATAAAAAAATAATGTAAAATAATCTTTATTCATATTTAATTGTATTTCTTATGTTGCTTTTTAATTCTGTGTGATACATAGATTTCACTGATTTGAATTAGTTGCATTCATTTTGTTTTATTTTAGCTGATTTTGGAGTATCTGCACAAATCACTGCTACTATAAGCAAACGCAAATCCTTTATTGGCACTCCTTACTGGTAATACAGTAGTTTTTTTTTTTTTTTTAATTCATTGTATTTATTTATTTTTAGAGTAATCTATTGCAAAATGTTCCATAATAATTATTTAGAAATGAATTCTCGTGTCTTTGTCAAAAATTGTTAAAGTTATTAAAAAGACATCGATAATATTGTTAATCAAATAAAACATAACATTCATTTCGTTAATCATTTTTTGTTAGTTTATCAATATTTTAATATAATTTGTAGTATTGGTAATATCCATTAAATCTAAGTGTTTGAACTTGCTTAAGCATTTGTATTTTGTGTCTTAAACATTAATTTATATTTTGTGTCAAACTTTAAATTAAAAACATGCTTAAAAATTATTTTTATAATTTGCATAAATTTGAAAGATAAATAATTAGTTGTTTTTCTTTAACTCCAGGGGAAATAATGAGAATTTCTCTCTCTTTCTCTCTCTCTCTCTCTCTCTCTCTCTATATATATATATATATATATATATATATATATTATCTTGGTTGCTTTTAGGATGGCTCCTGAAGTTGCTGCTGTTGAAAGAAAGGGAGGTTACAACCAACAATGTGATATTTGGGCTGTCGGTATTACTGCCATTGAGCTTGCTGAGCTTCAACCTCCCATGTTTGATCTCCATCCAATGCGAGCTCTTTTCCTTATGTCTAAGTCTGGTTTTAAGCCTCCTACCCTCTCCGATAAAGTTAAATGGTAACAAGGCAATTCTTATAATGAATTTGTTACTTGAATACAATTTGGATTCATTTTGATATTTTTTTTATTGCATTGATAGGTCTCCAGTTTTTCATCATTTTGTAAAAGTTGCTTTGACCAAAAATCCAAAGAAAAGGCCCACTGCTGAAAGACTTCTTCAGGTAAAGTTTGTAGTTTTGGTCTTAACTTATTCATAAGAATGTTTTAACTGAGAAATATATCTTCAGAAGACAGGTAAAAATAGAAATTTTGTATTTGAAAAAAAAGTTAGGAGTCTTAAAAAGATTGCAGTTTGTTTCTTAGTCACTTGCTATATATTCTGAATTATGAACAATACTTTAATATGATTTTTTTTAATAATGTAGATTAATTTCAAGATAGAGATAACGAATTTGTTAAATTAAAGTTATGAAATGGTGTTTACTTCATTTCACCATATATCTCCCCCCCCCCCTTCTTGATGTACCCAATTGTTTTGAATAATGAACATAAAATGATCTATTAATAAAGATATTCCCTTCTGAAAATATTGGCCATAGTTGCATTTCTCTTTCCTCTTCCATTTAAGCAGAAGAAAATTGATGAATCATTGAGCAGTAGGTACTTGAAATGCTGAATTTCCATTATGATCTTCAAAGTTTCTGAAATTGTGAACAATCCACCGTATGTTCTCTCAAAGCTACTTAAATTTTAATTTATTAGCCTGGGAAGTGGTTTAGAAATTTGCTGTTTCATCTGTTGACCAAATTACAATTTAATTTCTGATCTAATAATTTGAAAAATAAAGACTTTTAAAAACCACATTCTAAGATATATTATTATAAGCGATTCAAAATGAATGTTTTTTGAGTTTCAGCCTATAAGATCATTTATTGCAATAATGTTAGTCATGTCTTCTATATTTTAAACCTTTTTCAGTGCTTATGAGAAACTTGCAGTTGGAAATTTTAGATGAAAATTTAAATATTTTTATTTTTATTGATTATAATGTATATGGTGTTCAGAAAAGGATTTTTTTTTTTTTTTTTGCAATGAAATAATAAGTAAACTATTGTATTTATTTAAGTTCTTTTTAAAAAAAACTTAATTTTGGGGGGGAGAGGGGACACTCTGCATATGTACTTTCTAACTTCATGCAGTTTTTTTTTTTTTTTTCAAATAATCTGCATTTACTTAAACTAATACATTCTTAATTTTCACAGCATCCATTCTTGCAAGGAGATTTAACTAAGCAGCTGGCAAAAGAACTGCTGGACCGAGTGAACAATCCCCACCTTTCTTATCCTGAAGATGATGATGATGGAGTAAATAAATTTTAGCTGTCTTGTTTTCTTATAGTTCATATATTACTTTTTTAATATCAATTAATATTGTCTAGACCAGGTATAATGAGCCTTTATCATGTTGAAAAAATTTATTGTGTCTTCTTAAAAATGCTACTTAATAATAGAATCTTTTAAAACATTTTTCTTGAAGTTTGAGATGCAAAGCTTGTATATCACCTATACATGCTGAATCTTCCTATTTTCTTTGTCTTTATATTTATGAATGCATTTTGTCACATAACTGATTGTGACAAAATAACGCCTCTTAATTTTAAAAATTTGCTTGAAATCTATTATTTTTATACAGAATAATTGCAAAATAACAATCAGGTTAATCATAATGAGCTAATTATATTCCAAAAAGTAATGCAGCTATGGAAATAAGCTTTTCCAAATACTTACAAATGTTCTGGGTTTCATTGTGCAGCACTCTCCATTTAATAATCTTTTTTCATCTAATTCAGTAGAGCATATTATTTTGTATGTTTATAAATACAATGATAATATAGTTATAAAGTTCATTGAAAATAGAAATAGCAACACTAATTCTGTTCTTTATTATCATTTCAAAAGTAGAAATTGCAAATTATAATATCTAGAAACTATGATGAGAAGTGTCACCCCCCCCCCCCAAAAAAGCTAAATCACTATCATATATTAACCATCTCGGAATCTTTTGATAAAATAACTGTTAATTTTTAACTTGAGAATGCATTTGCATTTCATATTCTGGTTTATGTAAAAAAGTATGGATATGAAATTTTTTATTTCATCTTTCTCTGACTAATATTGAAAAATTTATTTAACAGTTTAAAAATTATATTATTTCAATTTATAATTACCTTGCATTTTTTATAGATATTGCCTGATGTACCTCAACGTATTGCTTCAAAGAAACCAGCCAGAGACAAGCAAAGGACAAGGTCTGAGCTTCATAGTAAGTAATTAGTTAAAATTAAGGTATTGTCTGAATTAAAATGTATTTTTAGTTCTTTTATTAAAAGTATTTGTACCTTTGCAGTGGAAAGTGTAAATTTTGAACCCCCGCTTCTCACAGCTCTTTCAACTTCAGCTGATCAGGTAAAATATATCTATCATTTGCATTATTTCATCGGATTAAATATGCAATTTTGTAATCAGCAATTAATGTTATAAATTTAAATTTAACTTAAATGTTTGATAATTTTCATTGAAATTTATTCCCGTGTAGAATTCGGAAGAATCTGCAGTTTCTGAAGCTTGGGGAATATCTGAGGTAATTGTAGATGTGTATATCTAGGCATAAGTAGTTTTTCAGATTTAGTTTTGGTGGTGGGTCATAATTAAAATCTATCTATATGCTAATTTTGTAACTTGATTTGTAAAGTTGAATGGAATTGAGCCTAGAAGTATTAAAGAAAGTACTTCATATTGATGTTTAAGCTTTAAAGGATTCTATTTTTCCATCATCTCTTTCTATAGTTTTTCTTTCTTTGATTCTGCAAGATGTTTGAATTGCATAATTTACAGTATCATGGGCATTTTTTTCTTTGACCGCAAAAAATTGTTATTACATTTCAATTTATCTTATTATTTCTGTTGAATTTACATGGTTTTTAAATTTGTTTATTTTTATCATTTTGTGACATTTTTGTATTTTTTACCTGCAGTGTGTGGTAAAAATTTTCCTTCTCTGCATGTTTTGACTTAACATCCTTTACAGTTTCCATAGTTTTTATTGGGTTATTTATGATTTGAAAAATTATTCAACCAATTACCTTGATCTGACCAACGTTGTTACTATTTGTTTATAAGTAATACATTAAAATTATTTATTTATTTTAAACCATGCAAATCATTTGTTAATAAGATTCACCACAATCTCTTAAAAGCATGGGCTTTTTACATTTGGATCAAAATTAAGTAACGTGAGAGAATCTGTACTTATAAACACATTATATAAACTTCTGTAAACATTTGCATTCACAGATTGGTAGATTATTTATATATTTAATTGTAGTAAAGAAACTTTTGTTTAAATTATATTTTCCCGTTGCATTTTACATCTCATAAAGATTGGCGTAATTGAAGTTTCTGCATATCAAGGTTAAATAAATATAAAGTTCCAAAATTGATGCATGCAAAATAATTCACTGACTTTTCAGTTCTCTTGTATTGCACTGCTTGCCTTCTAAAAATATACTGCATATACAAGGCAGTCAAACTGGAAAATTGTAGAGACACTTTGATATTTTTTATAAAGATTTGTTCAAATCGACATCCTTTGCTTTAAGTACTTATTTGTATTACATTTGTCGATAGAATGATAAAAATAAAAGGTATTTAGCATGAAATGAAACAATTTATAAACAAATCGGGGAAGAAAACAATTTTTTGAAGCGATTTCAATAGATATTTCAAAATTATGGCTAATTCTATAATCTAATGTCATTGATGTTTATTATTAAATTTCAAAACATTGAATAAATTTCAAAAACCGAAATTTAGAATCCATTAATAACTCCAGATAACTCTAGCAGAATGGGAATGTTTACAATTGTCTCTTGACTGAATTTTGTGTTTTATTTTTGGATGTATACACAGCACACTAATAGCTTTTTTCTCTATTTAAATTGATATTTTGGCATCTTTGTCAGCTAGAATTTATTCTCCATATCAAGCAAATATCTGTAAAACGTCTGCAAAAGCTGCTTCATTCTATTTTTTGAATAGATTTTTCTTATAAGCATGTGTGTGTTAGTTCTTTTTCTTTTTTTAATTATGGTGATTTTTGATTAAGATTCCATTTTGTTTTCTAACATCTTTAATTTTGTCAAACTTGTTGTCTTGCTTGAAAAGAAGTTTCTTATGCAAATAAAATTGAAGTTTCCATATTTTGAAATAAAAATGATGGCAAGTTGTCACTGCAAAGATCAATTTATATTCTGGATACATTTTTCACTACCTTTGTTTGAAAATTCTTATTATACTTAATGCATATATTAAATTACTTTTTCATTCTTTTTTTTTTTTTTTTTTTTTTTTTTTTTTTCCCCTGTCTTCTCCTTCTAGTTTCATACAGTGTTTTACATTTATGAGTCTTTTCACAATTTTTTTTTTTATTATCATCATTTTAATTCTTAATTTAATATATTTCTGCAATTTTGTTTTGTTTTTATGAATCATGTATTTTTTAACTTGAGTCCCATTTAATTTATGAATAGTTATAAATTCTACCTTTTTGTGATGTTTTACTCGTGAACTTTTTACCCTCATTAATAATGATAAATATTTTTAATAATAACCAATGTAGATTTCTTCTTTTAAAAAAAACAATCAATTTTCATTTATTTCAAATGTTTCAATGGGTTTTGATTTCTTAGGAATCCTCACATAATGATGTATATGACTTACCTACTGCTTGGATGGAGCAAGATAATGATTTAGAAGTTATACACAGGTAAAATTAGCTTTTGCATGAAATATCAGATTTTTCTTTATTATGAATTATATTATTTAATATTGATATGAAATGTACCTCTGTGTTCTATGCAATCTAAACTGCAATTTTTATTTTTTCTAAATTTTTCTTTTTCTTGGAATAGCTTCATTGAAAATTAATTATTTGAAGAAAAGCAATTAATGAATTAATGCTGGCACTTATTCAATAAATAAAGCATTTTTTTTTTTACTTAATTTAACTAAAAGAATTTTTAAAGAGATATATATATTTGTCCTCTATATGTCACAATATTTATAATGCTATTTAATAAACATTTATTTTAATTTGGGATTCTCTCCTCATATTTCTTAATATCTGCTCTGTGATTTTGGAAAGTTATCTCTTACCTGTACTATTTACCATATCTCAATTATAAATTATCTTGTTAATTATTTGTGTCTTGAATTTTGTGTGTTTTAGAGAGAGAATGTCTGGTTCTCCTGAAGTAGGAAAAGACCTTAAATTTACTCAGCAGTGAGTAATATTTTTCTTTTATTCAAAGTTTTTTTTTTTTTTTTTAATTTTATATAGTTCTGTGGTGTTATTTTTACTGTGCCTTTGTTTCTCATTGCATTTGTGAATCTGTTAATGCAGGGCAACTTTACCATTAAGCAGTAGGGATGAATATGCTTCTGTAAATGTAAGTAATTCAATATTAGCCAAAATCTCTCTCCTATATCATTTACTTTGCTTATATACTATATCTTACTCATATTAATTTTATCTTGTTAAATTCAATATATTTTCAACAGAACAATGTTCCTGAAAGTAGTGCATCAGATGTTCAAAATAATTTCAATGAAAATAACCAAATGGATACTTTATCCAACCAAAATGTCACTCAGTTGGATGATTTAGGTGAGTTTTAAAAGTTTTGCTGATCTGTTTATTTTAAGAATGTATACAATGAAATACTTTAACTTGCAAGGAAACGGATGTAAAAAAATTTAGCTTCTAAATACTCTTAACACTTATGATATAATGATACTTGAGAATATCCAGGTAACATAATGGAAGGTGAAATAGTTTATTGATAAATTAGGGAAGCTTGTATTTGAATAAAGGTTGTATAATTTTCTTAATTATTTAAGTATAATTCCTTGGAATTATCAAACATAATAAGTAATAAGGTATTGGATTTAAAGTTCATAATAATAAGACTTTTATTTAAAATAAATCCATACCATACTAAAGAGCAGAAAAATATCATTAATAAAATAAAATGAAACTAAAAGTTATGCAAGAAAAGCAGGTGAGATTGAAAAGAAAATTTTAATGCTAAAAAAAGATTTGTAAAAATGCAGTTAATTCCTATATATGGAAAACCTTTCTTGGGGAGACAAATTAGTGTGTGTATGTTTGGCATTCTGCAAAGCAGAACATTTTACTAAGAGTTATTAACTTGGCATATGTGTACTTTGGAAGTTAGAGTGGGCATCTTGGCAGGATTTAAAAAAAAATTTTAATTAAGATTTTTAAGTAATTAAAAATTAAGCTGGATTTCTGAGTACTGGACCCCATAATTACTTCATAAAATATTGCATAAAAGTGGTTTTTATATCATTTAAAATTTTAAAAAATAAATATCTTTTTAATTATTTTTTTTTCTGTATTTTTCTTCTTTTTTGAGCTAATAACCTTTTACAACCACCTAGTTCACTTGGAATATTGTTTATCGTTAATTTTAGTTAAATAATCTAGAAATTGACAGGCATAAAAAAATGTTTTACTTTAATTGTCTTTTATATGCTTCGCTCACTGTGTACATGAAATTTTCCCATGAGATTATGGTTATATTAAAAATGGTGGTAGTTCATGTATTTTATTAGGGGTATTGTATCTTCACTAGTTAATTATACAAATAATAATAAAAAAATCCTTATTCTTTAACTTTCAATAATAAGAGATAATGACTATTTTCACATTTTTAAAGAATGCTGCTCTTTTTGGTGATAAAAATCAGTGTGCAAGAAATAAGACTTTTAAAACAATATGAATTATATGTCCACCGAACTCTGAATTTAGAAGCATTTTGCTGAGGAAGCCATTAAGACCAGATTTCACAAGATTTGTGATTAATATTTTTATCAACCGATAATCCTGCAAACCAACTGATTGCCAAAGACGGCTAATTATATATATATATATATATATATATATATATATAACCAATCTAAAGTAAGAAAAAGTTTGAAAACGAAACTAAAATGAAAACGAAACAAAACAGTTTCGAAATCGCAACTAAAATTTATTACCTATTTAAACTAAAACCAAAAAAGAACTTCATAGTATTTAGAGTGCGCCATTGCAGCTACTTCTAAAACACAGATGAATTGATACAAAAGTATTAGAATCAAGTTAATAGGAAAAACAAAAAATCAAATAAAAATTAAACCAAAAAAAATTATTAAAAAAATATTAAAAAAAGAATCCGGCCTGAAGACTTTTTCAAGGGTCACCCTCAGGCAGGGATTCAAAGAAAGGGATTTTTTCTGTGAGGACATACAGACATTGTCTAATAATGATTCCTCGTGACCCGAAAATCCCCTGAAATTATGCCCAAGAGATATACCATTTTAACAGAAAGGAAATACAAAATAACAAATTAGAAGAAAAAAACCACAACAAAGTAAAAATACAATAACAAAAATAACAATAAAAACAAAAACTAGCGCTAAAATTAAAATTAAAAACGAAAAGTCCAGAACATACCATCCAACAGTCAAGGAAACTTTAAACTATCGATTGTGATTCCCTGTTTTTAAAAAAATTAACGGTAAATTATGTAAACAGAGGTAGGCTCCCAGCGCCATCTATTGAGTGATCCAATATGCAAGGAAAGTTCTATTTTTATTTAAGCCAAAGGATTAATCCCAAACCATACCTTGTTTAATTAAAAAATTGACATTACAGTAATTTCTAGGAAATTCATTTTTAATTAAATTTTTAAGGAGGATGTTTGATGCTTCAATATAAGAATTTTTATTATTGCAAACCCTTTTGATCCTGTTAACTTGTGAGAAAATTAGATTTTTGAAAATTTTAGAGTTTAGATTGGAATGGTAGTTACATAGTTTTGTTATTTTAAAGTTGAAATCATCCCTTTTATCGTATATACCAACTATTGTTTTATCATTAGCAATTTCGATTTTTAAATCCAGAAAGGTAGCCTCAAGTTGATTTTTATTTGTATCTTTTAGAATTAAATCTTTTGGATAGCAATTAGTAATAATATTAGTATTGTCGAAGTTAATCAAAAGTAGGTCATCAATATATCTCCACCCGTTTATTAAATTATATTTAATTATTTTTTTCTCATAGTAATGCAGGAAAATATTAGCTAACTATGTAACTACCATTCCAATCTAAACTCTAAAATTTTCAAAAATCTAATTTTCTCACAAGTTAACAGGATCAAAAGGGTTTGCAATAATAAAAATTCTTATATTGAAGCATCAAACATCCTCCTTAAAAATTTAATTAAAAATGAATTTCCTAGATATTACTGTAATGTCAATTTTTTAATTAAACAAGGTATGGTTTGGGATTAATCCTTTGGCTTAAATAAAAATAGAACTTTCCTTGCATATTGGATCACTCAATAGATGGCGCTGGGAGCCTACCTCTGTTTACATAATTTACCGTTAATTTTTTTAAAAACAGGGAATCACAATCGATAGTTTAAAGTTTCCTTGACTGTTGGATGGTATGTCCTGGACTTTTCGTTTTTAATTTTAATTTTA
The DNA here is from genome assembly GCF_947563725.1 of Argiope bruennichi. Classification (NCBI taxonomy): domain Eukaryota; kingdom Metazoa; phylum Arthropoda; class Arachnida; order Araneae; family Araneidae; genus Argiope; species Argiope bruennichi. Next base: position 37,045,836 of record NC_079152.1, on the reverse strand, counting down.
GCGCTAGTTTTTGTTTTTATTGTTATTTTTGTTATTGTATTTTTACTTTGTTGTGGTTTTTTTCTTCTAATTTGTTATTTTGTATTTCCTTTCTGTTAAAATGGTATATCTCTTGAGCATAATTTCAGGGGATTTTCGGGTCACGAGGAATCATTATTAGACAATGTCTGTATGTCCTCACAGAAAAAATCTCTTTCTTTGAATTCCTGCCTGAGGGTGACCCTTGAAAAAGTCTTCAGGCCGGATTCTTTTTTTAATATTTTTTTTAATAATTTTTTTTGGTTTAATTTTTATTTGATTTTTTTGTTTTTCCTATTAACTTGATTCTAATACTTTTGTATATATATATATATAAATCAAGTTAAAAGGAAAATCAAATTAAACCAAATAAAAAAAGAATCCATAGTTTGAATAAGAAATAATTTTTAGTTGCGATTCCGAAACTATTTCGTTTCGTTTTCAAAATACTTTTTACTTTAAATTGGTTATATATATATATATATATGTATATATAGCTAGAAATTTGTTCATTGGCACATGTTTGTGTTATGGATCTGGAATTAGGTCTTCTATCTATCAGTAACTTTTAAAATATTTTTTTTTTATTTTTACAATGTTAGCTTGAGTTCTGAATTTAAACAAATTGTCATGTTGCACATATAAAGTGACCAACATTTAAATTTTCGAGCTTAATTTATTTAAAAAATAATCTAAACATATATTCATATAGTTTTTTTTTTTTTTTTTTCCCCTTTGTCAGTAAACTGATTACTAAGTATATAACTAGATTCTAAATGTTAATTAAATTTTATATAAAAAATATGACAAATTTTTATCTAAGGAAGGAAAAAAATATTTTACTAACTACTAATGTAGCTAATGTTTTTTTATGAGAAAATTGATTGTCATCAGATGTTACAGTATATAAATTTTTATTTATAAAAAGACATTATTTTTTTCAAATATATCTGAATTGTGTGGTATTTCTTATTGTCATATTTCATATTATGCCGATATTTGTTTTTAAAAAGATTGCAAGATTTGCTTACTTCATTATTTTAATATTTGGTTTATCTGATAATTGGTGAGTAAGACTAAGACTCTTATGTTTAGATGAATTCAGTATGTCCAAGATTAATAAATGTTTGAAATTAGCAATTTCTATTTGAATAAAATAATATTTAGTATCAGTCAAATGTTTCATATATAATATATTCTTAACTAATTGGAATGAAAAGGTGCCCATAAAAACAGAAATCCATTTAAATGTGCTTTATAATGTTAAAAATGCTATATGCATACCATATTAGTGACAAAAGCATTCTTATAATGGTTTATTAGAAAAATAGAAGTGAAGTTGAGTTTATTTCTTTTATCTTGAATGCTGTTTCTTAATAATCAAAGTTCTAAATTGCCTGAAATATTCTTAGTGTATCGCCTTTTCTGAATCAGAAGATCTGTCTACATGCTAGGTTAGAACTGTAATCTTTACTGCATGTCTTAAAACTTTAATAATTTTTTGCCTCAATAGTTTCTGAATTGCATTTCCTTTATTAGTAATTTCTACTTTGTTATTTAAATTATTTTACATGTAACCAAATACAGCCATCCATTTAATATCTGGTCAATTGAGGGTGTATTTTAACTCTAAAAATATGATTCTGTTACAAATTTTGTATTAACATAATTACAAGAAAGGTATTCTTGTCATAAGTATTAGAAAACATTGAAATTATTGTAATTAATAAAATCAAAGACATTGATGCTTTCTAGAAGAAGAGAAATTAAATTCTTAAATGTCATTGAAACAAGTTCCATTTAAAAAAAAATCTGATAGTTCTAAGTAATTATATTTATGAAAATTTCGGCAGTATAGAAAACTTAAGTTATCACAATTTGTATAATTTCATTTCATATGTATATTATGTTTGTTTTTAGCATGTTCTAGTCAATAATGAAAAACAAATTTCTTATCTTAAAAAAAATGTATCATTTTAGAGAGATACAGAATTGAAACTGAAAATCGAAGTGAGTCTGTATCGCAAGAAAGTACATCTGAACCACCCACATTAGAAATAGAAATTTCACCACCTGAAGTTCCACCACGTCCAAAAGACAAGAAAAAGACTCCCCCTGTATGTGTAATAACTTAAGTAACATTTATTTTGATTTACATAATGTGATATTTGAATAATATTTAACAGATGAATAGAGAGAGAAAATTCATGAATGTGACTGAAAATTCTGCTTTATTTTCAGAGACCTGTATCTAATGGTCTTCCTCCAACACCTAAAGTCCATGTAAGTATTAGTTTTTAACATGTGCAACAGATCCTATTTATGAATAGCTTATTTGTAAAATAATTTTTGTAGTTGATTAAGCACTAAAATTTTTTTTAATTTTTTATTTCATTGAATTTAAAGTTTTTATTACTTTTGCTCTGTTTAACTAATTTAAATACATATCCTCGCAATTATTTAATTATCATTGTACTTGTTTTCCATTATTTAAAATAGTGCACAAATACCAGAATTTGAATTGGGTATTTACTTCAATATTTCCTTCAAAGCAGTTGATCTTAATGCTGTTTTAAGTTATAGCATAAAGTAAAAAATGACTAATTTGCCTAGAAATTTACTCTAGTAATAAATAAAATCAAATTCCTTTCAAAAAGTAGACCTCTAATTGTACTTTTTGATTCGGCCTGTAATCAGATACTATTTTGTCAAGAATATGATGAAACTATAATTTTACAAAGTCATTAAGATTAAGTAGTTGTAAAAATGTAGAGAGATGAAAGAATATTGATAATTAGTTGAGAGAAGAAATTTTAAAGGTTCCTATTTTTCTTAGTTTTTTATTTATTAAATTTTTAAATTACACAATTTAAGGATTTTTAATGTTATAAGCTGTTGAAGAATTTCAAATTAAACTGAAAAAAAGGTCATGAAATTCCCATTTATTTAATCATACGTTTTTTCTGCTTTATACTTAGAGATTTATAAGTTACATAATTATTTATAATATTTGCTTCAAGAAGTGGTAGAAATTAAATTTGAGCTGATTTGTAGATAAATTGCAAATATTGTATATTTATCCTTTTAATATGAAATAAAGTGTTCTTATGTTATTTATTTTTACGTAGATGGGTGCATGTTTTTCCAAAGTATTTAATGGCTGCCCTTTGCAGATTCACTGCACTGCCAGCTGGATTCATCCAGAAACTAGAGGTATAGGACAAATGTTTATTATGATATATATGAAGAAAGAGGGGAAAAAAGTGTTTAGATTGTCTTTTCTAGGAAATGAATTAGTTATCATTGATCTATGTGTTAAATGACTTTCAGAAAAATTTAGGTTTTGGTACCTTATTACTTTAAAATTTTCATATTTCCTTACTTTTCAAAAATTTTTGAAGTTTTTATAAAATTTTCTCTTGTTTATTTAATTGCTACCTTTCAAGTTTAAAAATTATTAATTTTTGTATGAAATCATATAGAAGTAAATGAAAATGTTTCTGGTTTATTAAAAAATAATAATTGAAGTAGTTAAAAATATTTTTATTTGAATAATTTTTCTTAACTTTGTGTGCTTCATGCTTTATAAAAGTGGAATTTTGTTATCCATTTTGCACTTTCTTTTTCAGTTCAGATTTTTTTTTTATGGTAATAGAATATTTATATAATTTTAAAGATCTAAATTATCAATTGTTATATTAATTTAACTAAAAATAGATTCACAAAATTAGTCCCACCTAAATCTGACTTGGAAAAATATTAATTTTTAGATTTCTTTATGTAACTATAAATTGGAAAATATATTAAAAATTAAGAAAGATTTAAAACCTGTTTAGAAAGTAGGAAATAATATTTTTCTCTTAAAAACTATGACATGATTTCACTTATAAAAAAAATTAAGTGAAATTGTGTCATAGAAAAAAAATTGACAAATGAGCTGATCAGTTTAAATTGACAACAACTTACTAGCATATAAATTATGTCAAAAGTTGAAAGGCTATTTTCTCAGATAGAGCTGGCTGATACGCTTCAATGTTTTAAGAATGATCATCCTAAAGACATGCTACCATTATATTAAATTCCATTTCAAAGTCTCTTGCCTATGTTCACCCTTTGTAAGCTTTTTATTCATATTTCATATTATTAATGGTAAATCCTTGCTTTATTTATTTATTTATATATATATTTTAGATCAGCACATTCTATTTGGCTGTGAAGAAGGAATCTACACATTAAATTTAAATGAATTGCATGATGCTACTGTTGATCAGGTACAAATTAATATATATATTTCTATTCATATTACTTTGTTTGCTAACATCTACAATATCTCTACTAATAATAATATGTGTATACATGTTTATCTCTGCAGGTCATACTTTAGAGCTGTCATAAACATAAATATCCTGACTTAGAGCTACTAAATTTGGCATATATATGTGCTTCAGAGGCTGGAAATCTAAAACATTGAAATTTTTTATGATGTTTTAATTAATTAAAAGTTACCTCTAATTTTAGTTTTTCAATGACTTCCGAAGGTATAATTGCAAAAAACTGATTTTTACATCATTTAAGTATTTTTTTAATTGGATTTGCAGTGATACTAACTTACTTGTCGTGTGATTAATTCATTGATTAATTCATGTACACAATTAACGGAATAGTTACAAGGCACTTTACGATATTATGACTTTAATATTTATTATAAATTGATGCTAAAAAATATTTTGTTGAGGCTACCATGAATATCAAAGTAGGAGATTGGATAGTAACGGCAGCTAATATTCTTGTAATAACCAAGTGGTTACTAAAGGTAGATACTATGAAATAATTCGTAAATTTTATTTCTTAATAAATTAACAAAAAAAACCTCATGTTTTGTAATATGCAGTTATTGAAATACATTTTTTAAATAGCTAACAATCCATCCTCAGTAATATTGTTATGGATGACTTGTTATTTATATAATTCCAAATTTTGAATAGATGGAATATATTATACAATGACCTTTGAAACTTTTAATTTATTTATGGATACTAAGAAAAATATTACATAAATTTCTTGAATGAAAATTAAAAAAATTAGAAATTCATATACTGAAAGCAACACATAAATGTTGCTTGAAAAGCATTTCTGTGGAATAGTTCTAATACTATACATAACATGTAATATTATACACTATTGTATCTTTTTATATTCTGGGATTCCCACAATCCTTGATTACTCCATAAATTTTATTTTTATGTTCAGGAATTGTTTGATTTTTCTCATTCCTTTGTAAATTCTGTGGAAAAATAGGCGAAATGCACATTCATTATATTTAGGAATAGAGGAGGAAACTAATTTTGACTACTACTGTGGTGACCTATGAGAAAACAGCTGTTGATATGGAAATGTTGTCAATCAGCAAGTTTGGTGAAAAGCAGAGAAGAGAGCAAGTAGGGTTATTACCACACTGAAATCTTATCCAGTATCTGGAGATATTATCATTATACTAATCGCTTTTGGCAACCAGTTGTTTTGTTATAGATATTGATTATATTTCTTTTCATTTAAAGGTTTTAAATAAAATTCATGTTTGTGATTCCATCAAATTGTCAGGTATTAAAGCTACATTATTTTAATAGTCTTAGATGTGTTCTGTTCATTTGTTCATTGTACATAACTGCATTGTTCTTCTGAAGGAGACCAGTTACATAACGTCATAGCCTGTTATGTCTCGTTTATCCCTAATTTTAACAGCATTGTAACTTCACTTTTTTATTCATCCTGCAAATTATATTGGTATTAAGTAGGATCCTTCTTTAGCTATCAACAATGAGAAAAAATCTTGCAATCAAATATTGATGAAATAACAAAAAAGATTTCTGTTTCATTCACAGCAATGAAAATATTGTTGTGAATTATGTTTAAAAGTTAATTAAATCTAGACTAAAGAATTGCACTGGAACTAAATTGATATCTTTGGAAAAATAATTTCTTGAACTTTCAATTTGTATAAAAATCATCTTTTGCAACAGTATTTTCGAAATTATTGTAGAAAAACGCTAGAATTCAGCTTAATTTTTAATTAATTAAAATGTTCAAAAAGTACTCTAAGCTGCTCATTTCCACCCGCCAAAGTATGTCGAGGCCAAATCTGATAGTTCTAGGTCAAACAGCCTGGCCTGTAGAGCTCCAACTCACATACACACATTCATCTTTACTACAAGGAGATAATATTCTTTGTATCTTTTATAAGATTTAAAAATGAAATGATCTTCAGAGTGAGTTATTATTTGCATTCTTACAAGGAGGTATTATTTTTTTTTTTAAGAATGTTATTGCTAGGCAGCAATGCAGCTGAAAAATTCTTTTACGAACCTGCAAATTATTTTAATTTCACTTGGCACTATTCCATATATTGAACAAGTTTTGTTCAAATGTTTATCTAATTTTATTGTGTATAATCTAATGTATAATGCAAGCATGCAAAAATCATTGTAAGTGAAACATATAGACTTACACAATCTATTTTAGAAAGTGAGAAAAGCAAAAAAAAAAAAAAAAATTGTAAGCAGATATGCCATTTCAACTTTCACTGGCCATTATATAATCGAAGATATTTTGTTAGACATTCATAATTTTACTGAAAAATTGGATTTGAGGAAAGTTTTTTCTATCTTGAAGGATGATCTATATGTAAATTGGAAATTGTATAAACTGGAAATTTGAATGTGTGAATGTAAAAGGAGTTTTTAAGATTATTAATAAAGTTGTGTGATTAATTCACTTAAATGTTTCAAAATAACAACCACATTAGATATTAAATTTTTTTTAATTTAATGTGTATTATTCATTCAAAGATTTACAAATATGGAGGAAGGACTATGTAAAAATTTTCACATTATTGGAAATAAAAGAAAAGTTTTTGCAGAATTAAGTATTTATTGCTGGAAAAATAATCAAAATCTTAGATGATTTTTGTTATTTGTTGAGAATGTGGGTTCAAATCTAACACATATAAACTTGTTATGAAATGTAACAAAGATGCTACTTTACTTATCAGATTGATATTTTTTTTTATCAAAATTATCTTACCATTTTTAAGGTTCTGGATAAAAACTGTCTATTATTCTAAATGATATAAAAAAAATTTGGTTACTGATTGCTTTTAAATTATCAGTGTCATGAAAAAATAATATTCTTGAAAGCCTAACAACTGTAATTATAATTTTTTTTCATATAAAAATTTTTAAGTTATTACAAGATTTAATGTAGATAAAATGCTGAAAAGGCTTACTAAGCAGAAAAAAAGCTCGAAGAAACAATTAAGAGATTTGAAGCTTGAATGTTAGGATATACCTTCATTATTTCTTATCCAAAATTTTATGAATGAAAGTATTATATAAATTTTATGTAAAAGTAAATTTTATGAAAGAAAATATATAAGTCCCCTCTGAAGTATATACTTGCTACAAATGTGAGTTTTTTTTATTTTTTAAATCTAATGTTAAAAAAGAAATTCTGTGATAGCAAAATAAAAGTCATATTTTCTGTTCTTGAGAATTGCAAGAAACCGAATGTGATTCTGTTTTGTTAAAACTTAACAGCATTTTGAATAATGGGGATTGTAATTCGATAGAATTTGCAGTTTTCAAGAACTGAATTGATACATTATTTTTTATTATCATAATATTTAGAAATCTGAAGTCTTCTTTGATATTGTTGGTAATAATAAAGATTTTAATAATGCTCCCTTGTAACCAAATCTTAGTTTAAAAAAAAAAAAAAAAAAAAACTTTTTTTTTAGATAAAAATTTTGATATTGAAAATTAAAAAAACAAAACAAAAACAAATATTGCAAAATGTTAAGTTTTAGATGAATTCTTTGATGAGTAGAGAATTTCCAAATCACAAATAATTTATATGCAAAAATTCTGTCTGGATATGTCAAAAACATGAACATGCAATAACTGTAATCTAAAAAAAAAATAAGAAAATGGGGCACATAGTACATTGATTAAATCATTTAAATTGAAAAGGATAGAGATTTAAAAGAGTCTGCAAAAATCTATGATTAAACTTTGTAATTTGAGGTTTTAATATATTAACTTGTAATGTAAATTAAAGTATTTCCATGGTTGACTTTTACCAATTTATTTGTATAATTATAAATAAATGTTTGCTGATTTGTATTTGTTCTCTTAAAATCCTTTCCTTTTGCAAGTATTGTATAAAATAATGTTAGATTTTTTATTGGATTTATATTTTTAAGAAATTTCATTTCAACTTAAGAAAGAATGTTTTTGTAAAATGAGTATTGAATCATAATTTATGTGAAATTAGTTCTAGTAGTAATTGTGTTGTTGTTAAGGTTATTGTGCTTGCATTATGATTTCAAAACACATTCTGAACTATAAATTTTGACTTATTATCTACAAGTTGATCATAATAGATGTCCTTAATGAACTTTATTTTATTATCACATGTGATTTTTACAGTAAAAATATTTTATTTAAATTTATGTCTAAAATATAATTTTAAGGTTCTTGTATTCTTTTTTCCACTTAAATAAAATTGGAGATCTTATAATCAGATTATCAGGTATAATGTAAAAAAATTTCATTCTGTAGATAAAAATCAAAAGTGACGTAATAAAAACACCTTATTATATAGACTAACAAAAAATTATAAAAATATAGTTTGTGAAAAATGATAAAATGTTGAAATATTAACCTTCCAAACTCTTTAAATATCTCAAAATGTCTCTTAATATTAATTTGTTGTTGATATTTTATATATATTATTTAGTTTTATAATTACCAAAGTATACTAATAAAAGAAAAAAATTATATACATATTTCACTATGGAATGCACTATTCTATGCTTTGTATATTCCTTTAGTAGTCTCAAAAATTAAAGTAATTTTCATTAAAGAAAGATTGGTATATCATTTAAAAATTCGGAATCGTTTTGAAATGTTTTTTTTATGACTTTCTCTTTCGTTATAATTTGTTATTATTTAGCAAGAAAATTAATGTTCTTTCTGAAGTAAAACATGCCTTGTTTTCCACTGTATTTAATTTTAATAATTTTTATTATTAAAGTATTCATATTATTTACTACTGATCCAAACTTCTTTTTAATTACAGCATTATTGTGTTTTACTATGCAAGTTCTTAAAAATATTTATAAATTTTTATGATACTTTTTCACTGAGCTTAGTAATCATTAGAAATTTAAATAAAAATTAACTGTATATCAATTTATAAAGGAATGAAATATTCGATATAATAATCTCCAAATTTTCAATCTTTTTAATTGTTTCCTCCCTTTTCTAGTTATATCCAAGGCGTACTGTCTGGTTGTTTGTAATTCAAAATATGCTGATGTCTCTTTCAGGTAATTATCTTAAAAATATTCATGAAAAAAAAATGTTGCTTAGGTTTTTCAGGTTTTACAAATGATTATAAATTAATATTTCTGAAGGAATAATATACAGTCTTTTCTTTTAAATGCTTAACAGAATATACTCTAAAAGTTGTTTGTAATATGTAATATATATATATATATATATACAAAAGTATTAGAATCAAGTTAATAGGAAAATCAAAAAATCAAATAAAAATTAAACCAAAAAAATTATAAAAAAGAATCCGGCCTGAAGACTTTTTCAAGGGTCATCCTCAGGCAGGGATTCAAAGAAAGGGATTTTTTCTGTGAGGAAATGCAGAGATATGTCTAATAATGATTCCTCGTGACCCGAAAATCCCCTGAAATTATGCCCAAGAGATATACCATTTTAACAGAAAGGAAATACAAAACAACAAATTAGAAGAAAATAACCACTACCACTCTGTGTTTTAGAAGTAGCTGCAATTGTGCTCTCTAAATACTATGAAGTTCTTTTTTGGTTTTAGTTTAAATAGGCTATAAATTTTAGTTGTGATTTCGAAACTGTTTTGTTTCATTTTCAAACTATTTCTTACTTTAGATTGGTTACTTATATATATATATAGATAAACAAAAGCAAATTACTATGATGATGACTACTGTATGATTTTCATTAATTTTTATATTATTATAGTTATCTAAAATTAAAACTTAAATTATTATTAAGCAAATTATTATTAAGAATATATATAAATTTTGTTGAGATTGAATTGATATAATATTGATTTTCTAAAGTAATTAGAATGTTTTGAAATGAAACATTCTTTTGCAAAATGACATTCAAATTGTCATTAAATATGACATTTATGCATTTTCATGTTCATCTTGGGTTGATGAAAAATAAATATATGAAAACAATCATTCCTTTAAAAAATGAAACTCCTTCCATGAAATGCAATTGTTTTCAATGCTTTTCTTTCTGATATTTTTCATAAACTGAAATGTATCTAGTCTATGCCTGAAGTGATATAAATTTTAAATTAAATTAAATAAGAATTAATTTCAATTACTAATGTATATTTATTAAGCATTTTATATTAGTAGATATATAAATTTTCAAATTTTACAATGCTAATTACTTTTACAAAAAAGTTTGTTGGTTTTTGAACTTTAAATACTTTTTTAATTGAGAGAAAAATGTAAAATATTTCTTTTGCTTAATGTTGACTTATTCTTTCAGGAAAATCACCTCAACTCTACCAACATGATTTAATTCAGCTTTATGCCAAACAATCAAACAAGTTTTCTCTTCCAATGAATAAAATACCTGAAAAGTTTGTTCCAAGGTAAGCTTGATATTTTATATCATTGACAACTGATAGTTAAAATAAGGATATTTATTCAACTGATACAATATTTTAATTGAATCATGATATATTTGTTCCTTCCATTTAGGAAATTTTCTGCCACTTCCAAAGTGCCTGATACCAAAGGATGTAAACGTTGCTGTGTTGGAAGAAATCCATATAATGGATACAAATATCTATGTGGGGCTTTGCGCAATGGACTTTTTTTGATGCAGTGGTACAATCCACTAAAAAAATTCATGCTTTTAAAAGTAACATTCCTGTAGTTATTTTTTTATATTTTATTCAGTATTCTTTGATTTTATTTTATTTAAAAGTTCAATTTGGGTTATTTTATTTTATTATTGCAGCAAGTTGAATGTTATATCCCTGCAAAACTTGAAGTATTTGAAATGATCATCACTCCCGATTTGGAATATCCTATGATATGTACAGGAGTTAAAAAGGGGTAAGGACTTTATATAATTTGTAAGATTGTGGAAGCTCATTAAATTTGCTGAAGAAAATTATTTCCTCAAATTTTCTTTTAATGTTTTTCCAAAAAAAATTTGCATAGTATCAAAGAATATTCTTTAATCTTTTAAAAACCAAAATACTATATCAAAGCATTGTTCTATTAATATCATTAATGCATAACATTCTTGTGGCATAAATGATAAAAAAAATTTTTAACATTCGCTTGTAAAACCTTCAAATTTTTGATTGCACCCTTTAACCATTGAATCCTTTAACACACGATAGTTTCACAGTGAAACCCTACTTTCTAAAAATTATTTCTAAATGCATGGTAGCTTCTTATCGAAACGAAAGAATTATTAAAGTTAGAATAATATTCTAACTTTAATAATTGCCTGTAGATATCAGCACACTAGTTAATATCCTCCTTACATACAAAAAATACATAATTTTTAATGCCTTTTCTCAATACTTTCATCATTTTTTTTTTCAACAAGCAAAAAATAAACTCAAAATACATTCAGAAATGTGTTGTATGTAAGCTGTCTGCAACATACACATTTTTTTTTTCTAATTAAATAACAAAAGAAAAGTTCTTCATACTTGATATTTTTTAGATGGTTTCGGAGACATAAACCACGCACCTACATCATGAATTTCTCTATCACTTGAAGCACGTTTGTGAAACAGATCTGCTTTTCTTCCCCTGATTCTCTTAGTCAAGTGCTGATAATTTATGGGGGTTTTGCCATTTGTTTTGTGAGTGAGGAATTTATTTACATTTGAGTAAGGTTTATATGAATAGGATGGCTGAAATTTTCAGTTGTATTCTCCTTGCATTAGCAAGCATTATAGGGATGTTAAATATATTTTCTAATATAGTATAATTTTCTTAATTTTTAAATAGGTAATTTAAATATTATGTTTCTTCATAACCTGAATATAGTGTTGATTGTATTTAAAGTCTAAATTCCGCGTAAAGAACTTGCCATTGTTAGCTTTATTTGAGGATTACCTATTATTAAAATTGTTTTCATTGATAATATTGTATTTTTTTAAGTATTTCCATTAATAAATAATGAATAATTATGTTATAAAACGAATTAAAAAAGTATTGATTATTCATAAGGAGAATATGTCATAGGTGCACAATGGTACTCCAGAGACCCTTCCCCCCCCCCCTCGTAGTGCAGTCCAATATAAATTTTTTAAAGCTATTTTCTCTTCTCTTAGACCCTTAACATGTGAATTAATTATATAATTTTTAAAAATTTAGAAAATTTATTTTTGTACATATACTTTTAATAACAAGCTAACCTGTGAATACGTTGCATGTTTTTTCAACTTACAGTGTTACTCATTTCATCATTTATTACTTTTGAGGAAATATTTATGAAATGAAATTGTACTTCGTTATATAGCAAGATTCTTTTAAAGGAATTTTGATAAATCCATATAATATTTTATGGGGAAATGTAATTGAATGTATACCAAATAATTGCTATTTGTAAATAAGTATGCAAATCACTTTTCTGCCAGAAAAGTCCTTGTACTCATTTGTGCTGTCATTCCTGCAAAAAATAATAATAATTTATCAAAATAAAAATTTTGTCAGATGTAAAATTTTCCAAAATAAGAAAATATTTAATATAATTAATTTACTGTGAAAGCAAAATTTAATAGCTCTATGTGCAGTGCTTTGTCCCTAAAGCATCTTATTGAAATGATGAATTATCCTCTTTAAAATTTTACCTTTTTGTGTATAGTTTCTTCATATAGAATGAATCCCATAATCAAGATAATACTTAATGACTTCCCATTTTGTTTGTCATTTTATATACATAAATATTTTTCCATATTTATTCTATAATAGATATGACAGGGGTCATCTAGATTTAGAAATGATTAATTTGAATTCTTCTGAAAATTGGTTGAATGATGACTGGGAAGGGACTGATACCATAGTTCCTCGTCATGAAACAATGAAGATTATTAATGTTACTCAATTGGAAAAAGATGCAATCTTAGTATGCTATGATAGTAAGTTTCATGATTATTAATCACTCTATTTTTAAAACATTATTCTTATTTTTGTTGTGTTTGATAAAGACTTTTAATCTTCCCTTTTTTCCCCTCAGATCTAGTCAGAGTTGTTAATCTTCAGGGTAAACTGAAATCAAGTCGAAGACAGCCTGCTGAATTGGTGTTTGATTATAAAATTGAATCCATAGGTATATAAGAAAATGTCTCATTCATAAAATTTCCAACTGTATAATTTTCAATTTTAATTTTATTTATATATTTCATACATCAGAATCATTCTATCGTTAAAAAAATTTAATTTTGTTTGTAAATTTTTAGAATTTTAAATAAAAACTGCAGTTGCATGTTAAATATTTATAGAACACTACAATTTGATTTCTGAAAATCTTACATTCATAATGTATTATTGAATAAAAGAAATGTACTTTTCTGTATTTAGATTGATCTCAATATAATTTTAAAAAATAAGACACACTTTAAATTAGAATAATCAAATTATTGATCATGTGCAAAATTTTAGCTGAAATTTGTAATCCCTTCTCATAAATAACATTAACTAATTGAACGTAGAGAAGCTTGATTGTTTTTCACTGTTGTTGTTTTAACTATTTATTAGATTTTTAAGCCATACCACTATAATTTAAATGATTTGAAATTCATATTTTGATAATTTTGTCCCTCGTGTCTTCAAAAAAAAATCTTTGTTGCAATATGTTTGTATTAGCATCCATCTGATCATTTAGTTGAAATTTTGCTGCTAAATGTGTTCATGCTCATTTGTATTGCTAAAGGCAATTATTTATGATTTAAAAATTTTATTTATTTTTAAAAAAATTATATTTATGATTTTTGTTGCAGTTTGTTTGACTGACAGCGTATTAGCTTTTCATAAGCATGGTATGCAAGGGAGAAGCTTCAAAAACAATGAAATGGTTCAAGAAATAACTGATCATTCAAGGATATTTAGAATGCTTGGTTCTGACAGGTGAATTTCCCTCTTTTGTTCAATTTTGATGAACTTATATTTGCAAATATCTTTTATCTAATTTTTTCTTGAGTATTAAAAAACAATATTTTTTATTTCCGGTTAGAAAAATTTGCCTTTAATTATAAAAAGGCTGTATTATTATGTATTTTAATGAAATCACCTTTTATAAAATATGTTAGAGCTATCTTATTTATCAGAGCTTAATTTAATTAACTCATTTTTTTGAAAATATTCAAATTATTTCCAACTTTTAGAAAACTTTGCAAATGTAAATAAGGTAATACATGTGTTTATAAATCATTTTTCACATTTTAAAATGATGAACCATGGTTAACATAAAGCAATTAATACATAAAATTTTCTTTGAAAAAACTTTAAAATCCATTTATTGATATACGTCATCTGTTTATAGTTATAAAAATCAAGGGTATTTCTCTATTGTACAGTTATCAATAATTTTAAAAAAAATAGATATTATTTACATCATTTTGTATTAAATTCAGTTTTTAAAGAGTATAGCATTAAACATGAGGATGGTTTTTAATTAAAATGTTTTGATTTTTATATGGAAACATTTTTGAATAATTTTTTATAACAGTCCCTACTTAATAAAATTGTTTGTCAGATGTGAAATTAAATTACTTTGTACAGAATTTTGAATTATCCTTTTTCTTGTAAATAGTTTGCTAGTTATTCAACTTAATTTAGCATATAACAGTTACTATATTAAAATTTTAAACATATATAATATTTTAAAACCTGTACTTGTCCATTAATTTCTATCAATAACATTAATTTTCTTTATTGTTTTGACATTTTTCCTGTTACCTTTGGCTTTTTAAGTTGCATTATGCAAAAGATTAAATATCATTTTTGAATTACACTTGCTAATTTCTACACACACACACACACACACATATATATATATATATATATATATATATATATATATATATATATATATATATTTCTGCAACTAATGGGGGGGGGTATATTGTTTTTAAATATGTTTATTTTTACATCAAGCTGTGTTATTAAAGCATCCTACCATAATCAGAAATTTATTACTGTAAAAATTTGCTTCTCCAAAAAAATATGTAACATTTTTTTTTTAATTGTTTGTTTAAATTAATTTTTTCAAAAGTATAAAGTATGAAAAAAAAAACTGAATTGTTGAAATTTTCTAATTGTGTAATTAATATGTTATAATTTTAATCTTTATTATTATTTTTTTTCTGTTTTTAACAAATACGTAATACACTAGTTTTGAAAGCAAATTTTGGATTTAAATAAAATTAAACTTTGATTGGATTTATAATTATTTGTCTATCATCAAATTATAACCAGTTATGGATTATGGAATTTTTTAAATTTTAGTTATAGAATATTACTACTGGAAGCATTTTCAAATACAACTTAAGTTTTAAAGTTGTTTGAATTTATTTTATAAATATGTTTGCTGAGTTTTGTATTTTTTTAGGATTGTTGTTTTAGAAAGCAGGCCAACCAATGAACCAAAAAGTCCTTCAAACTTGTACATATTAGCTGGTCATGAAAACAGCTATTAATGCTGATGGCAATCATGTGTTCAGTATTGTAAGACTGTGTCAAATTCATCCATTTCAAAAGCATGATGCTGTTCTAAGCATTGCAAATCTTGATGTTATAAAACTACATGAGTTTAAACACATTGCACATCATACAGTCATGTACACAGTGTAGAAAATACTTTGTAGAAATGAATGTACAGTATTTTTATTGTGGAATAGGAAAGAATGTGTATAGTGTGAATCTTGTAAATTATTTTTATGATCCTTGTATACATGTGTTCCTGTAATTTTATTTATAGATTTTATTGTTGATTGTTAGAAAGATGTTCTTATAAAAAGAGTGTTTGATGGTTGAAATCTTTTTGAATTAGTTTGGTTGCATATTTACATTTCTTTCATTTTTTTTTTTTATACTGTGTTTCTTAAAAGATGCGAGTAAAACATTTCTTTTGCTTATCTTTCTATAATCGCCAACTTATAAACAACCAAATATAGTTAGAGTATATTTCTTTCCTTTCAGCATTAATTTCAAAACATTTGGTGTTGCTCATTATTTATTGCCAAACGAATCCAAGTAAAAAGAAAAAAAAAAATCATGAAAATAATTTCTGCATATTTTCATAATTAATTTTGGTATCTCAACAGAATAATCAACAAAATAAAATTATTGAGATTTCATCTTTCACTTCGATTTTATCTTTTAAAAAGGATAAAAAGCATTTTTTTTTAAATAATGATAAAATAACATGTTTTTTAAACATTTTGCAAGATAATCATATTTCATACTTAGGTGTTAATGTAATTTATTTCAATATTATAAAGAAAAAGAAAATGATTAGAAATTGATTTGCATAATGTCGTTAACTTTCTTTTATAGAGCTTCTTAGTTATGCAGTTCAGTTTCATGAGCAACATATTAAAATGGCATCTAAGTAGTGATTTAAATAGTCCGTCATTGATGACTTAATAACTGATGTTAAGTTTAAAAAAAATCATATTTTCTTGGTGCAATTTTATTATTTTATAATTGCAGTTTATTTTTTGTTATTAGTAGGAGTGTTTCTGTGTGATATATTGACTGATAAAGTATTTATAATCTCTTTCACCCTTTTGACAAAAATAGTTCTATTTCCATGAAAAAAAATTCAATGTAATATTGCTTTAAAACAACAAAATTGTTATCCCACAAATATTATCCCCTAAAATGTCCTTGTACATTTTTTTTTTCTTTTTTTTAATATTTAGATTTTTTACCATTCAGATTTCTTTGCAAAAGAAACTTAATATATTTCTATCTTCAAAGTATAAATTTTAAAAAAAAGTTATTTGTTTAAAAAATTTTTTTAATTAATAATATATTTTTATATTTCTAAAAAGAAAAACTATTTTGAAAAAATTGAAGAAAGACATAAAAAAAATGAAGCTGCAATCTTGAATGAAGGTTAAAATTATAAAATGTTCATTTTTTAATAATATATGTATGTATTTTAAGTCTCGTAATGATTTAATGAATTGAAAATTTTCAATATTTGTTTTAAAAGGCTTTCTTTCTATTATTTCCAATTATTTTTCTTGAATTATTGTTGATTGTCTTTCATCAGTTATTGCATACAAAGTATTTTTATCATTGATAAATATTTTATTTCCCCTAAGTCTATATATTCCAAATCTCATATTCATAAAATTTTGATTATGCAGAGAGTTTTTTGGAAAAAATTTATATCAACCAAAAATTCTCTATGAATGGCTTTATGGGGGGGGGGGGGTTCACCAGTAATTTTTATTAAATCCTATAACTATTTTAATATTTAATAAAAATAACACTTGTATGTAATATATATACACAAATGTAATTGTTTTAAATTTTATTTTAAAATACTTACAATATTGCAGGTTTTTTTGGGGTGTTTTTTTAAGACACTGTTAAATTATTGTGGTTTAAAATTTATTTTTATTTATGACACAATACTTTCCATCTTTTGATACTTAAAAGTTGGGGTGAATTTATTGTTTAAAAGTTATAATAACAATACATTTTAGAAGTTATATTTGGGTTTGTTGTTGTTGTTTTTTTCACTTTAATAAAAAAAAAATATTTTTGATTAGTTTTGTTATTAATAATTTATTAGAAATTTAATTTTTTGAATTACAAAGAATATTGCTCTTTATTTTATTGGAAATTTTATTTATTAATTTCTGATTAAGGTTTTCTATATTAATTGTTTATTGTGTATATTTCCATTTAAAAAATAAAAGTAATATGCCTTTCTTTATTTGGAAAATTTTTTCTTTTTCTTTTAAGTTGGGATGAAGTTGGATTTGCTTTTAAGTTAGGTGGTTGGATGTTATAGATTTTCATTACCTTTTACAAATTTTGTAGAATTTGCAGAATATTTTATCTAATATGCAGTGCCTGAACATAGAGCCAAACTTGTAAATCTGTGTGTTCCATTTTCCCAAAAATAAAATATTCTTACAGTTAGTAATTTTTCTCTATTCTGTCGATTATAATATATAGACAAATAGTTTTTATATGTATTTTTTCTAAGGTAATCACTTATTATTGAATATAAATGTAAATTTTCTTTAAAAAACCATTTTAGAAAGTTTGGACAAAATTATAGTGTTGCCTAATGTACATTATTGTAATGTAACTTACTGAATGATTTTGTATGGTATGTGGATCTATCTCTCATGACTTTTACATTTCATGTAAATTTTAATTGCAGATAATTTATATGTTTTTAGAGTCACAATAAAATTTTAAATGATAATTATCACTAGAAGAACATTTAAGACTGTCTAACAACTTCAGCTGTGCATTAATATGTAAAGCAACTAAGTCAGAACTATATTGATTGAAGCCATCCTACTCCACTATTTTTTTACTGATGAAAGTTTCCTAGCGTTTCTAATAAAAGGTTGCGCATTTAAAATTTGCTTTTAGAACATGAAAAGCAATAAAGTATTGAAAAAGTTGTAGTATTTGCTGCTTCATTTGTGAATAAGCATGAAACAGTTTGCAACAGTTAAGCCAAAAAAATTTGCCATCAAATATATGCATGGTAAATGGTTAGGTAAATCTACAGAATTTTGAAATTAGTTGGTAAAACTGTGTTCATAAAAATCGATAAAAATAGTCAACAGTATTTTCTTTCTTTGTTTTCCTTTTTTGTTAACATCAATTTAGTATTATAGTACAACAGGTAAGTTGTACATTATCTTTCAAAAAAGTTTCTAAGTATTTATTTTCATTTTTGACAACTATTTTACAAAATGCTTTTGTTTTGTGCCAACATTTTTATTGTAATTTTTATAAATCTTCCCTTGTGGTATATTTCTTTAGTAAGTACTCTCATCTGTACCATGAATATCCACAAATGAATATTTTAAGAAAATAAAGACTATTTATCATTTATAATGTGAGCATTTGACTCTCCTTTATTTAAATCTTCTATTTTTCATGCACTATAAGTTATTAACAGTTCGATTTTTTTTTTAATTTCTAACATTTTAAATTGATGAATGATTTTAATTGCTAGTTACTCTTATAGTAAAGAGTAATGGTATCATTATAAGATTGCTTTGTAAATAAATATTATCGCCAACTTACTATAAAAAATAGCAAGACTGAAAAGTATGGCATTTAAGGAACATTTTTAATAAATTAAGTTTCAACTTATAGCTTTTATCATCATTCTCTAAAATACTGAATTCTTGCAAAAGAAAAGTGTAATACAATTCAAAATGAAATGAGAATATTGTGCACACTATTAATTTTATTACTCAAAAACATTTTTAAAAATTTATCATCTAAATTTGACTATTATTTTTAATACAAGATTTGAATGCTACATCTTAAAAATATGCTGGTTAGTTGCGAATAAATAAAATAAATGGACGTTTTTAAAAAAATTGGAAATATAACATAATAAAGTAAATTGTACTAGCATTATATTAATTCCTTCAAGACTTGATAGTAAGCCAAGTAGGCTGACTTTGGGTTTATCTAATATATTCATTGTTTTACATAAATATGATATTGAATGTATAAAATATATTTCGAATGTATTAAATACCTGGCTAAAGGTATCTGAAGATAATTGCTTATACTAAGAGAAAATATATATCTTCCTTTTTTTTAGATCACATTTTTTGTTTGAAATTTTATCTCGTTGTCGATGGATTTCCTTTCAGTTTTTATATGAATATATCACTGAGTTGAATTATGGTTGTTAGTTAAGCCACTCCCTTAAAATTCTCTATTTTAAGTTTACTTATCCTTGCAATATGTCTTAATGGTGCAAAAATATACAGGTTTCATCATTGCCTCATTTTTCTGTTTTCTTTTATTCAAGAGAAAGTACTGTAATCTTCAAAAATAAATCGACCTTCAAACTTTAACGAATCACCGTGTTTAATATATCTCTATATCAGGAAACACATTTTGAATTAATGAAGATTAGGGCTGTGTAAATGGACTAAAGGAGCTAGATGAGCAAGATTTGGTTATGCTCTTTATCATTCAGTATATATCGAAAATATGATTAAAGATCGAAAGATAAAGATTAAAGAGATAAAAGATTAAAGATATGAGAAAAGAGATTAAAATATGATTTTTAATAAAACTGTTTGTCTCTCCGTGTATTTGTGAACTCGAAATTGAATCGCCATGAATAAAATTTTCGTTTTAAAATTGTAAATTAATATCAGATTGGTCAATGGCAAGTAGTTCTGTTCATATTGCTAATTTGTCTTAACTTTGAGGTGAGAAGGAAAAAGTAAAATATACCATATTATGAAAGTATGCAAAAAAAGTTAACGGGAGAATGTGCGCCCCCCATGCACTTTTTTTTTTTTTTTCCTTTATCTTTTCTTGACTCTCTCTCTCTCACCATATATATATATATAATTGATAACTCCTGAATATGCAGACGTTTGTCTCCTTTGTAAATCATCCCTATTTATTTTAACAAATGCTGCTTTGAAGGCTGGTGATGTGCCCTGCAGTCTTCTTGCTGGGGTTTCTTTTCCTAAACCTTCGGGTGGGTGAGTTTTTTTTGTTTTTTTTTTGTTTTTTTGGTATTGATTTAAATGTTTATTTCTACTCACTTAGAAAATTCCATGATGATCGGATTCTTCTCATAGTTTGTTAACACTCTTTCTTCATCTAAGATTTCATAATCCATTAGGCAAATGTTGTTACTTTTTGAGATGAAAAATGAAGTGCATAGTTAAATTTATTTGAAATTAATTATTTTCTTACTTGAAATGGGTTGAGGAAAGGCTTTAATTTTTAATATACGTTGTAAAAGTTCCAACGTTGTCTAAATAGGTAAGCAGAAAATGTGAAAAGAAGACTTGTGAAAGTATTTTAAACTTATATTTTAGAAAGGAATTTAATGAAACAGCGTCTTGGATTCGACTGCTGTTAGAACACCTGCATCAAATTTTATTGAAAATTTCCGTAAATAACGGATAAAATTGAAATATCTAAGAAAATGAATTTTTTTAGACGTTAGATTTTGATGATGTTTGATATTATTTCTCACAAATTCGTTTCAGTAATTAAGCATAAATAAGGAAGCATGTATTCGAATAATTAAGGAATAATCATTTTTAGAACGCGAATGAATTTATTACATAAAAAGTTTTCCGTATTCAGTGACAGTTTCCAAAATTCTTAATTTAATGTATTATTTCTTCAGTAGAGCTTTCAACATGTAGAATGCACTTTTGAATATTCAATAACTAAAAGTTAAAAACATGACTATAGTTGAAAACATCCGCATTACATAAGGATTCATTTTCAAAAAAAGAAGAAAAGATAAACTAAACAAAATGGAGCATATGGAAAACATATGCTAGAAATTGATTGAACATCGCTCGGTCATCGATAGCCACATTGTCCTGTACCTGCTGAAAAGCTCTCACATTGGCGTAAGGTTGTCATGGTGATAGGCAAAACACTCGGCGACGGGATTAGTATGATGTGATTGGCTTTGCTCAGAGAATCGTTTGCGTTGATAAACAAAAGAAGTTCCAATTTGAGTTCTGTGGAAGGTTAATCTTCTGATGTTTTGAACAGTTTTGAAATCGAATAAGATGATGTAGATGGAGAATGTTTACATCGTGTAGAATGAAAGAGTCGATATTTGACTAATTGTACTTATGCAGCGCAAAGACTTTTTCGGAATTCGTTCAAGTAAGGATCTTTATATTTTAAATTTTATTCAAAACTTCAAATAAATAAGCATAATATTATTTTTATTGCCAGTTAATTTTTAATATTATAATTTTTATTTTGTTTTGTTAAGAAATAGTTTTTACGGAACAATAATGAAAATAATCTTTTTTGCGTTTGAAAACATCTGGCATTATAATGTCTTTAATGAATAATATTGAAGTTATAGGATTTTTTTTATATTATTGATGCAAGTTTAACTGACTACGAATTTAATAATTACTTTCACTTTACTGTGTAAAAAGCTGAAGCTTTAATAAACTTAAATATTAAATTTATATTCATAATTTTGAAAATAGGAATTAATTAATGTTTGCTACATGTATGTTGAATTAATATTTTCTTTTCTTCTGTGATCTGCAATAACTAATTTTACATCAATATAATTATTAAAATTTATCAGTAAAATTTGTAAATCATTTTTGCTCATTTAAAGTCACACTTGAATATTCAAAAATGACTGAAGTTTGAAGAGCCCAATCACGATTCTGTTTCTATTAAATATCTTATGCAATGACATGTCCAGTAACAAAAACTGCTATTAGAGAGCACATTGTCATCTTTTATTCTTAGTACACTAATAATTAATTAAAATAACAATATTTAAATAGGGCAAATGAGAATTGTATATAATTATTCAAAAAACTGATTTTGAATCATATATTGGTACTTATTTCATTAGCTGTGTGGCCGGGATAGCCTGGTTGGTAGGGCATTGGATTCGCATCTCTTGGGTTGCGAGTTCGAACCCCGCCGGCCGAAGATTCCCCGCGTGCTTGGTGGCTGACGCGCGTTAAATCTGTCGTGGTCACAAAGTCCTCCATGTCGAGAGTAATACCACTGGGGGTACTGGATCAGGGGTGATCGTTCTCTGATTCAGGTCTAAATTACGATCTGTGGTTGAGTGAATGAAGTCCGCCCGTAAAATAGGGTTGTGACGCGTGTGTAGCTAAGTTGTTCTCTCTTGGCCCTTGTGCCATTAGAAACAACAGCAATTGACTGTGTCGGATTGGCGATAATTCGTTGTCGTCAATGATTGAATGATGATGATTGCGCGACTCCATTTGGCCCTTTTTTGGATCTTTTAACGTTTATAATGAACAATGCATTTCAGAGGAGAATTTCTTAAAAATCCATACCTTTGTATCCTTAATAGTTGGAAAAAAAACACATGCCGTTGTTTGATACAACTTATTTATCATCATTATACGCGTATATACAAAAATCATCCTCTCATTATCGATAGTTTCTCTTATATTATCTAAATTACAGATTAGTTATTTCTCGTTATTATACTTATATTATATAGAACCTATGATACTTTCAAGATTTACATATGTGTAAGCAATGCATGAAATCCTGATAAGACCAGTTCCGAAACCAAGAAGAAAAATTCCAATGTCATCGCCTTGAAGGTCATATTGCATAGACATTGTAACATACCGTCTTGAATAATGTAAAGTCTTCATTGTAATGCCCAAAGGAATTGACAGGAAACTAAAGAATATGGTAACTACAAAAAGTATCAATATTTTATCATTATCCTCTTCATAGAATACTGGCATATAGCGGTACACCAGCTAATATTTACCTTCAGTAAAACTTCACTACAGGTATAAGTCGCATTTTTCACAAAATCTTTTGCGATGTTCAACAGTTATTTCACAACTTTGAAGGAGATGGTAATTTAATCATATTTGATAAAATTCTTATCACGATGTTGAGATTTTGTTTTGTTTGTTTGAATGAGGGGCATTAAGGGATTTTTAGCTACAAAGGCTGTCATCCCAGCGTTCAACAATATCTCCAATTAATAAATGTCAAAAAATTTCAAATGTTGAAGGAAAATATGGAGAGGCAGTTTATCTGCAAATACTTTGCACATGAGTTGTTTAAAATTACAGGTTGAAAGAGAGTTGAGGCCCACCTTCGACCAGAGGCAACGTCTGATGCTTGAGTATTTTCGGCAGTGAAGTAAGATATGATCCAAATTATTCAAAGAGTGGCATGTTTCGCAATTTGGTTGATTCGACAGGTTAAAACGATGTTGAGATTATTAACATAGACATTTGTTTCAAATGAGAAATTAAAATTTATCGATGTGATTGCAAATCATCTGCTTTTACCACATCTGTTATTTTCCTGAAGTAATATATTACATCACCGGCGAATTAGAAATGATTAAATTATTTCGTACTGTTACTTATAAACTATTTTGAAAGTGAATAATGTCTAATTTTTATGAAAATAAAGGATTGCACGTTTAACTAGTTTTTGTTTGAAAGATATAACGGTCTTTTGTTTATAAAAAATTGAAGCTGCGTTTAAAAATACTTTACGGTAGTTTTTTTTTTTTTTTTTTTGCATCTTATTCTTAAGTTTGGACAAGGTTTTATTTTTTGTTTGTCCTCTTATTTCTACTCTGCTTAGTTCAATTTGTCCGAGGTAAGATTGTTCCTTTATATTTTGTGGATTTTTTCTTCAATCCGTCAACTTTAGTGATGAGTCCTTTCAACCGAATTCTGAATCTTTCGCCTTCAACACGATGCCTTAAATTACTGACATTTATTTTTTGCATGAAAAACCTGCCAAGGACCTTGTGCTAAGATTTAGATTTAGAAAATTTCAATCTTGCTCTTATTGAACAGGACAAAATTTTTTTGGATAAATTTTTTTCTGATCTAAACATTAATTGGAATCGCATTATTTCTGATCAACATTTTTTGCAACTTCCAAGAGAAAATTTCAGTATTATTATTTCAAAATACCCTTTTTCAAAACAAATCTCTCCCACACTCAGCTATTAATGGCAGTTTTCAGGAAACGCTACAAAAGGACTTCAAACAATGTTTCATAATCGCAACTGATGCATCGAAATCGCAAAACTTAACTTCAATCGCCGGCATTTCGGATCTGTCTCAATTTGCTTTCCGAACCCACAACATCAATTCAATTTTTACAGCTGAAGCTCTTGCAATTTACCAGGCTCTGGACTATCTTTCCGTTCCTGAGAAACATTTACTTCTTCTTACAGATAATCTTTCAGTTCTTACAGCACTTCAAAAATTTTCATGTAAATCCCCATCTATTATTCATAAAATTGTGGAAAAATCTCAGATTAACCAACATATTACTTTTCCATGGATCTCAGGGCATTCAACAATATTATGGAATGAAAAAGCGGATTTGATCGCAAAATCAGTAACAGAAATCAGCCCATGCAATGAATGGATCGCATCGGAAGACATCACCTCACGCATCAAACAAATCTCAAAAAGAAAAACAACAGACAGCTATAGACAGAGCAAATATTATGAAATTCTTGGAGAAATTCCAGACATAAAAAATATTGCTAAATGGACAAATAGAAGAGAAGACATCATTTGCGCTAGAATTTCTACCAAAACACTCATTGCACCTGGCCTTCTACATCGTTTTAACCTGTCGAATCAACCAAATTGCGAAACATGCCAATCTTTGAATAATTTGGATCATATCTTACTGCACTGCCGAAAATACTCAAGCATCAGACGTTGCCTCTGGTCGAAGTTGGGCCTCAACTCTCTTTCAACCTGTAATTTCAAACAACTCACGAACAAAGCATTTGCAGATAAACTGTCTCTCCATATTTTCCTTCAACACTTGAAATTTTTCGACATTTATAAATTGGAGATATTGTTGAACGCTGGGATGACAGCCTTTGTAGCTAAAAATCCCCAAATCCCCCTTATTCAAACAAACAAAAAAACAAAAACTAAGGCGAAGAAAAGGCTATATTAAATATTCAATTAAATACGTTTAATTAGGATATTTATGAATGTCTTTTGATATTTTCAATGCATTAAATGTTATTATATATAAAGTAATTAAAATATTCGCAAATGTAATCGTGAAAAAAAATAATAGGAAAGCTATTTGCTTTGCTTAAAAGTATTTGGCCTTATAGTGTGAAAGAAAAAAATTCATTTTGAAGAATATGTAGCAATGCATTTTTAACTGAAAATTTTTTAAGGAATTATTTATTTATTCCTTAAAAATTTAACTTATTTAGAAATAAGAAACATATAAACTTATAAATAAGAACTTAAAAAATTAGAAACGTATTATAAGTTTCGACGATCAGCTGTTAGCTGTTAATGGGAAAACCAAAGAACTATTTCTGCAGCCAAAAGTACTTGAAATATTTTGCTGATCATTATTTTATATGACATTTGTTTACACCTAGAAACGTCATCAGTGGTCTCCAGCTCTTTACCATTATATTTTCTAAAAAAATCTCAAGAACCCTATTTCATTGCACTTTCTCTCTAGTGGAAATCCTTGACAGAATTTCCCAGTCACAATCCCTAAATAATTTGTTTGATATACCGGTTTCGTCAATTTTTATTTCATATGAAAGCCTCATGATTCCTAGATACCGCATTAAGTGCCATATGCCCCTTTCGCTAAAATTTTCGAAAGATATTGCTAATGAAACTTAGAGTCCCGAACCTCATCGTCTCTGCCGATTTCGTCAATTTTAGTAGCCATTTAATTTCACCATTTTGAAAGAATAGCTAATAAATCAGAATTGTCTATCATTATAATGCAATTATAATTTAAAATCATATTTTTTTCATTTTAGTAAGATATTTTATTCAAAATCGGTCGACATCATTAGAGGATGACAGCCTTTGCTGCTTAAAATCTCAACTTATCTACTTCAATAATAATAATTGATTGACATTACTGTATTAATATTACTGATATAATTGCCGAAGCTAGTTACTATTAATAATATCAATTTTGTCTAGTCAACCAACTTTGATGAACTACATTTTATCATCACAACTTATCGCATGCCTTATCCCGTAATAAAAATAGAATTACAATAACATAAGTAAAAGTAACAAAAGAATTGTTTTGAATTTGCCAAGTTTGGCGCCCATTTAGTTTGCTGGGATTTATGATTGTAAAAATGTCTATCAAATAATTTTTGTGACATGGTTTTAATGGCCTACTCAGAAAAATATATTTATATTGCAAATTGAAATAAGTATATGATTCGTATTTTAAACATGAATTATATACCTATCATATTTATTATAATATGCATTTTCCTAATTTTCTCTCCATATCTATTCATCCAGTTATATTACAGTAAAGAGCAGCAGTGTTTCATAGTGGGAGTAGTTTACAAAATTTCAGCCATTATTTTATTCTAAAATAAAACCTTAATTTAAATAATATAAAATTTAAACGATTTTACTAAAATATTGCTTTAAAATGAAATGTGCTCAATTTTTTTTAAGCCAAATCTTCATTTTTTGATCATATCATCAATAATGGAAATCTGGAAGTAGTCTTTCTTGTACACTTTCTAATAAAGGTGTTAATTTTGAAAAAAGAAAAAAAAAAAAAAAAAGAAAGAAAACATTAGCTATTTGAGTAATTTTATGTATGCCATTGGCGAACAATGGTTATGAAAGAATCTGTAATAATGTACAGTATTTGGCTATTTCTTTTTGCAATTAATCGCTGGGATATGACTAAGTCATAAATGCCAGGAAATCAAATATATATTTTTAACATTTTTGTCCTGTTCGACTGAAACCAAAATGTGGCACAGAGCTACAATTATAGTCACAAGCACACATCCAAATTTTGTTTGTTTAAGTAATTGCTTTTCTGAGTTATCTCATTTACATACATGGAAAAGTACAGACCAAGAGACAATCAAACTCTTGACGGATTTGGTTCCAAATTTAATAACAGATGTACACTTAAGATGTTAAATCTGTATGTGAAATTTTATCCATTTAGCATTTGTCGTTTGGCAGTTACCGTGTTACCTTGTATTCGAATATCTGGATAAACAGACTCCATCGGAATGGATTTCATCAAAAAATTAATAGAAATCTAAAAAGTTGATGTAAAGCAGATATATCAAATTTCATCCCTTTAGTTCTAAGTATTAGTGAGTTGTTGTGTCTGCAGACAAACAGAGGCCTGGTTGGTAGAGCGTTGGATTCGCGTCCCTTAGGTTGCGAGTTCAAATCCCGCCGGCCGAAGACTGACTCTCCATGTGTGTGGTGGCTGACGCACGTATAAATCTGTCGTCGTCACAAAGTTCTCCATGTATGTCGAGAGTAGTACCACTGGGTGTATATAATCAGGGGTGATCGTTCTCTGATTCAGGTCTAAATTACGATCTGTGGATGAGTGAATGAAATGCATGAATGAAGTCCGCCCCGTTAAAAGGGTTGTGAGATGTGTGTAGCTAAGTCGTTCTCTTGGCCCTAGGTGGCGCTACTATAAAAACAAGAGACGCTCCCCCGCCGGCTTAAAATCACTGTCTTCGTAACATCGGGCTCGTCCATGGCAAGTGCCATAAGAAACCACACGGACAGACAAAATCCAACAAATTTGTTTTTCTAACTCGGAATGATCTGAAACGCAGAAATTCATCAAAATGTCGAGTTCGAAACTTTTGACAATAACATTTCCTCTTGGTGTACGAAAAAGTAAAAGAACTAGAAGGAAATGTTAGTAAGAATATCAAAAAAAGATTTGAATTTCATTTCAACGAGAAAATAAATTGTTGTAAAATACTCTTAAAATATTTTTTAAAATTAAAATTTTACAAATTTGTTATCATTGACATTTTATTTAATTTTAAGATTATATCAGCAATATTTGTCGAAATGAACAGGAAGGATGTAGGCGACCATTAATAACGTATCTTGAGAACGGGAATATTCAAATGAAGAAAACATTTTGAAATAACTATATTGGTGGAGGATGGGGATTTGTCCCGAGTTTTTCACACCAAAAATGTACTGCAAAATCAATCTTTTATTAATTTTTTTCCTCCAAAATAGAATGTGATAGTATGCAGATAATAATGTACCTAGAGGTCATAGCTTTCATATGAAATAAAATTTTCAAATATAGGGGTAATGACTGTGGCTAGGGAACTCTGCCGCGGTTTTCTATAGAAAATATACCATAAAGTAGTGTTTTTATTTATGTATTTATTTATTTATTTCGAAAATGGAAGGTTGCTATTGATAAAATACTTAGTTGTAAGAACATATATGAAACAAAAGTCGACGAAATTAGTTGGTGCTGGGTGACTGATTCTTTAGTGTTTCTTATTATTTTAAATTATTTCATTTTTCGAAAAAGATAAATTATGACGATGTTTCAATCATTTA
This sequence comes from Argiope bruennichi, assembly GCF_947563725.1. Classification (NCBI taxonomy): domain Eukaryota; kingdom Metazoa; phylum Arthropoda; class Arachnida; order Araneae; family Araneidae; genus Argiope; species Argiope bruennichi. The sequence continues at coordinate 37,016,598 of NC_079152.1, read as the reverse complement.
GTTCACTAAAATCCATATATTATTAATTTATCGCTTATGGCCTCCACCTAATTCATTCAGATTATTAGTTGCAAAATATTTCAAAGATATCTTTTATCCATAGGCTGGTCTTAATTTCTGTCTGAGTTAAATATTTTTAAACTTGAATTTTGACAGATATTTAACTCGAATTATTTTAGGAACATTACATTATTCTATTTATTGTGCTATGGGCTTTTTTAATTTTTAATTATGTCACCAAATATTTGAATTTTAATTTTCAAATGAGAATAGATTAAATTTCAATTACTTATAACACTTTGTAATGTCAGAAATTACTTTCGGTATTTAATTTTTCGTCTTATACTTAGTACCTAGGAGAGAAAGCTTCACCGTATTTTTTTTATTTTTTTTTCCAAACCGTGTTAATTCTGAGAAAATATTTAGATACTAATCGTATACTGATTACATATTTTTAAATCTTACCTACATATAAACTGGTCAAGTAAATAAAAAAAAAATCATGAATGCACTTAGTTTTACATATTCGAAACAATCTGCTGTATTATGGTATTCATTTTACAGTTATCTATCATTATTTATATTTTTGACTTTTTCAGTTTTACCATGGTAAAATAGGTCCGAAACGGCGCTATTTAACATTGTCGGCATGGGAGCAGATAGAAAAAGGCGCTAATAGTTAGTTATAAAAAATTGCTTTTTCTTGTGAAATCACGTTTTTTCAGGAAAGGCACCTACATAGATAAATTTAAACAGCAAAATCTTATCTAAATATAAAATTTTATCCAAATCCTTAGAGCCGTTTCCGAGATACACGAAATAAATTTATTTTTATACAAGAATTGCATGTTTAAAGTTATAAGATATGATATCCGATAGAATGCAGTTTAGATATAAACGACCGTTATTGAAGATAAATAAATTAGTGTTCTTACCGACTATAAGAGATAAACGGATACTGTAAGGAATGAGGATGAAGTGGTAGAACTCAAAAATTTGATAGGTTTTAATCTTAATGTGGGAGAACGCATATAACTTTTAAAATCATTGAACCTTTTTGATTTTAAGACAATCCAGTGAAGGTTACAAATATGATTCGATAGATAACAGAAGAAACAAGATCGTTAACATCTTCCCATCAAACTTAATATGTTTCTAATGCATGAGTTCATGCATCTAATGCAGAAATATATAATCTCTACTTATCTCTATTGATAATAACCAGCAGGAGTAGTCTCCTCCAAAATTTTCTCGCATACTCTCTGATAAATTTGCCATACCACTGAAAGAACGCCTTGCATGGTATTGGCATACAATAATTAAAATAAAAATTAACTTATGGTGTAAATGTAGCATTTTTCAGAATCTATCGTGTCATCCTTGACGAATTATTTGGCGATTAATTCCAGGCATGATGTTAATAGTATGCAAAAATCGAATTTGTTCTTAGACACGTTTTTCTCAACTGACTGAAACAAAAATTGGACACAAGATTGCACTTATAACCACAAAATCCCATGCCAAATTTGATATATTCAAGTTATTGTATTAGTGAATTATCATGCTCAGATGTTTCTGAAAGTACAGGTCGACAGGCAGTCAACCTACTGTTCGATTTTACTGAAAACTTGACAGGTATCTACACTATAGATGTTAAATTTGTGCATCTAATCTTATCTATCTAACTCTCTTCATTTTGTAATTATCGTGTTATATTTGAACAGCCGGACTTCCACTGAATAGATTTTATTCAAAATTTGACAGAAATCTGCAAATTTGGTGACGTCGAAAATCAACACCTAGGCCTTATGTATTTAGATGGTTTTGACGGTACTCTGAAACTAAAAATCTGAGCACTGATGACGTTAACAACTTTGATCAATGGCGATTTGAGTTATCTTTGTCACAGACAGAGAGACAGAATGACTGACATTTTCCAAAAATGGGTTTTTCGAACTCAGTGAGGTCTGAAACGTTGAGATTCGTCAGTTGGACGCCGTGCCGTCGTTGGAAGTATAGTAACCGTCATTTTTTGACGGTTACTATACTTCCTATATACTATGTATACAAGAAAGTAAAAGGAAACTGAAACTTTTGTTTAATGCTTTAGCATCGAAAGTGTAAATCCTAAGAAATTTTGAGTCAAATCTGTCAACGTATTGACATTTACTCAGTCGTTCTTTTGCAAACATATAAAGAGAATAATTGAAGAATATAATGGTTTCAATAAATTAAATTTGGTGTGTAATCTTATGGCTCTAATTGTAGTTCTGTTTCAAATTTTTTATTTTAATCGGTTGAAAAAGATGTGCAAAATACATATTCGGATATTTTAGTACTTGTGTATTAACAACTTGCCAGAAATTTATCATCATTAAAAAATCCCAAAGGTCACTCTCCAATAGACGTTTTCGTAACTATCATTCGACAGTGTAATGGAGTTAATGCACAAGTACGTGTTTTCTTTACTAGGAAACACAGACGGCCATTGCGCTGATTTTCGAATGCATTAATAGTTGGATTTTCTTGCGGTGACAGATGTCGATGCGTTGTCTGGAAACAGCCGATATTTAAACAGGGAAAACCAATCACGCGCCAAGAAATTCGAAATATTAGTGACGTCGAATATCAACACCTAGGTCTTATGTATTTAGATGGTTTTGAAAGTACTTTGAAACTACAAATCTGAGTACTCATGGCGTTAACAACTTTGATCAATTACCAAAACTATATGCGAGGGGAAAGGGTTTATTCTTTTATTAGAAAGAATATAAGTTTCGGAGAGGCCATACCTGTTGGTCTAGATGATTTTTTTTTAATATCTAAACTATTTGTAAGCAATCCATTATTCTACTTATTTCTACATGACAACACAGAGATATATTAAATTAATTGATAAATGTCATGAATTTGTACAATTTTGAACGTAAATTTTGATTCATAAAAGGACTTCTCAGATATAAGAAATCACTGATTACAATCTATATTGGCAAAAGTATTGTAATATATTCCAGCACACAATAAATTCATTTAAATTTTCTTTGACTTTATCTATAATTGTTCAAAAAGTGACAAAAAATTGTTATGAGTCCCAAGTATGAAAGTTTGAGGTTCTTCAAAGTTAAATGTGATCGACAAAAAATAAGCAAGAAAAAAAAAATTCAATCAACAGTGATTCAGAAATGCCAACTGCCTTTTCTAACAGCAGTATATCTTTTTACCTCCAAAATCAATAAAAGTGAATGAAGAAATCCTAGAAAAGAGAGTAATCAAATAAAATTCTACCAACGTACTAGCATGCTTAATAATTCATTCATGATCAAACTACAAAGGACGAAAAAAAAGCCGACAATTCATTTCGGAGTGTTTAATAATTAAAGAAGGTCTCTACGGTTTGACAGATATCCATATATTCAATTGCAAATAAAAATTGTCCCATTGTGATACATTCTGCAAGCAAAAAAAAAAAAAAAAAAAAAAAGAAAGAAAGAAAGAAAAATGGAGGATATCCAAAATTTACTTTCAAAATGGAAATAGCTTTAAATATTTATCGTTCTTTTAGAAATAGAAACTTTATTTTTATCGACTTGTCTTTCTGTTATTCTCGATATTTCTAATAACTCAGTTGTAATTAATCTCGTCTTATTTTTAGAGATTGCTCTGGCAACAGAATCAACGGGATTCATCTCCTAGAAACTTTCTCACATATTCTCTAATAAAGGAGTTATTTTCCCATTCTCACCTTTAGACGCTTTATTTGTATTTGTAACAAAATTTGACACAGAACTGCAAATTCAGTGACAAAATCATGTACCAAATTTCTTTCTCTTTTTTTTAAAGTCATTGCATTTTTTGAGTTATTACGCTTACGTGGATGAGAATGCACAAACCAACAAACTGTCAAGTCTTTGACTAATTTTATGCAAAATTCGAGAAAAATTTATAATTTATATGCTAAAATTATACATTGAACTTCATTTATCTATATCGTTTATAATAAATGAGTTATTGCATGTGCATGCATACGAAAGCAGAGACGGCCAATCCTTTGATGGATTTGGTTCAAAAGTTGATACATATCTACACATCAGATGCTATGTACCAAACTATACATCAAGATTTTTAAGTTTTGTAGGTATCGAGTTTACTTAGAAAGACAGACGGACAGGTTCCTTTGAATGAATTTTGTTCATAATTTGATAGAAATATACAAATTTCGTGCAAATAAAACAGCAAATTTCATTCGTCTGGCTCAAAGCTTTTTCGAATTATCGTGTTCATAGACAACCATAATTATAAAAAAAAAAAAAAAAAAAAAAATGTATTTTTCAGATCTAAGAAGGCTTGAAGCGTGGTAATTTGTCGAAATTTCGATACCGAATTCGTTGATGATTTTTTTCGATTTTGAATCCCATATGTGTAACGGATGCTTATGATTACCTTAAAAGAAGACTTTTAAGCACCGATAGACACTATATCCGTGTTATTATAATAGCTTTACACCTGCTATGTTTATTGTGTACATGAACTTGCCTAATGGAGTCGAGTCCCACGACATCACAGGGCCATTGAAAACTTAAGCATCTAACTAGACGTTGTTTTTTGTGGTAAAGTTGCTTCACTCTCTGATTCTTCATGTAAACTATGTAGATAATTAGAAGAATCTCCTTTTCTCTACTTTCAACATTGGAAGGAAAACACACAAAATTATATATATATGTAAAATACTTTGATTGAAGTAGAATGCAGGCTCGAAGCAGTGAAGAGACAGTATTTTTAATTTCGTTTTATTCTATTTCGAGTGGCAGGTATGATTATATACAAGAAAACGCAGCGTCGCACAAAGCACAAGTAAGAAGAGCAAAAAAAGGGACGAACAGATGATGACTTGCCTTATATAACAAAGGATTTCCGGCCACGCGCCGAGGGAATGACCTTTGACACCTGTTCAAGGGTACCGAAGTATCTCTCTCATTTGAAACGTAGTTCTTGATGGTGCATTATTTTTACAAAGGGATTAATTAAACCGAAAGTGGAATTGGATCACGAAATAAAAGAATATTTTAGAATGAAGTTAGGAAGGGCTAAATTAAGGTAAAGTTTTGGAAATGAATTTGGATTAAATAAAGAGTTTAAAATTTCATTACATATATATATATATATATATATATATATATATATATATATATATATATATATATATATATATATATATATATATATATATATATATATATATATATATTTGTGTGTGTGTATGGTTATGCAGTTTTTTTCTGAAGTTTGATAAATTTTTAAAAATATTTTTGAATAATTCATGACAATAGATTTTATTGCTGCAATGAAATGCTGATATTATTCATTCTTAATTATATTATTCCAAAATGTTTTTAAAAATTTAGCAAACTTCAGAAAAAAACTGCATAACCAATAAACTTCCCTCATTAAGAAGACTTTTTTTTAAATTTTAGAATAGCGTAAAAAATTAAGTTTTTGTACCACTATTTTAAAAAATTATCGCGGAAAAAAACAAAAATTTCGCTTGATTTTTAATGGTTTAAAATTTTATTTAATATTTTTAAAAAATTCACTCAGAAGTGCTCATTTTGAGATGCACATTTCCATCTTCTAAAGTATATCTCCGAGCGTTATTTGGTAGTTTTAGGTCAAACGAGCTATCCCATCGAACGTCAACATATTCATATTCTCTTTTATTGTCTAAAAATACGAATTCGAAATTTTGACGAATCTCTTTGTCTTAGATCACCCTGAGCTCTAAAAATATATTTTTGGAAAAGGTCTCTCTATCTATGCATGACAAATACAACTCAAAACCGCTTTGAGCTAGACAAATGATTTTTGGCATATGGTCTTAATATCAAATTTGTAGATTTCTATCAAAATTTGAGCAATTCTCGTATAGGGGAAGTCCGTCTGTCCGAATATACGTTAATATGACAACTAAACTAAGAGAAATTGACAGATAGGATTCGGTACACAAATTTAACATCTGTCGAGTTGATACCTGTCAAATTTTGAATCAAATTCAAAAATAAAGAATTGATTGTCTGTCGGTCTGTACTTTCAAAAACATTTAAATGCGATAATTCGAAAACGCAATGACTTTAATATAGTAAATTTGGTATGAGATTTTGAGACTACAATTGCGGCTTTGTGTCAAATTTTGGTTGCAATCATTTAGTAAAAATGCGTTTAAAATATAAATTCGATTTTTGAATGCTATTAACTGAATGTCAGGGATTAATTGCCCCCAAAAAGAAACTCTCCAAGGATGGCATGGCAGATTCAGGGAAAATGTTAAATGCACATCAAAAGTTAATATTTCGTAACTATTATATGTCAATGCCATGCAGGCCTTCTCTGGCATGACAGGTTTATTAGAGTATTTAAGAAAATATTGGGGAAACTTTTCTCGCTGGTTATTAATAGCGATAGCCGCGTTTTGGTGACCTGCTGATGAGAATAATGTCTGAGGTTTCAGTTGAACTGCTGTGCATAATTTGATATTCATGATGTCCTTATTTTTAAATTTCGAACTGTCACAGATATTTAAGATGTGTTACTACAGTAGCCTTGCACTTTTTCTATTTATTGTGCGCATGTACGTCATAATTGCGTTAAATCACATGATGTAATATCCCCATCATCTAGATCCAAATATACATTATCAGAGCTAACTTAACTTTTTTTTTATCCCTTAAGCAAGACATGCATGATGGATAATGCATATTTTGTAAATAAAATGGTGCCGTATATTTTACATCTAATAATAAGAGTGCAAGAGGGATTTCTTCTAAGCATTCGATCTGAGTTTAAATTATCTGCGAAGTTATACCGCAAAGCTGCTCATATCTCACTTCGTGGTCACAATGCCATCGCAAGCAATTCAAACAATCAATGCTAATAAACAGCTGAGTCAATAGAGTTGCCGCAGCGGCCGGCCACTGTGCAAGTATGAACATGGAACTCAGCCCGCAGTAATAAGTAACCTCAAGAAATTCATTGTTGCGTCATCTTGCATAGCTTTTCTATTAGCCTCTCTAATATATTTTGATTTAATTTTATGATTTTTTTCAAATTTAGAAATTATATTAGAAATATCAACAAAATAGCATTATGAAACTCAAATGGTAAAATAAATAATGATTTTTTTACCTAATAATATTTTAAGCTGTGATAGCTTTTACCTAATATTTTTTTTTTAAGTGTGCTGATTATAAGCTGAATGAAACAATTTATACAATCAAGATAAACGAAGACAAGACAGATGAATCGAAACTAAATCATTATCATGTTACTATTATCTGAACTCAAATTGAGGCTTGAATTTCGTGTTTTAAATAAAAACTGACTTTCTTAGTATTGCTCAGAATTATTGAAGAATCTTAGAGAAGCAAGTGAAGCCATTTTTTTATTCAATATTTTCCACGTCTACTGATTTAAGTTCACCCTCCATAGTTCTAAAAATTGCATTCATATGTGATTTGCATAGATATCTTTTAAATATTGTGTCAGTTTCTGGTACCCATTTTTTTCGTGACAAAACTTTTCGCAGGAGAGGATGAGATTTATTACATAACAAATTTCAAAACGTTTGAAATTTATTTTTCCTGACCATGGAATTTCCATAAAGCCTGGAGTCCCTTGAAACCACAATAGTTATGGGGCTAAACTTTTTAAATATGCATGTGTATATGTTGTGTCCATTTATTGCGAAGGTATGTGCGTCCGTGAGATAGAATTTATCTTTTACTTTTGACCTTCAGTGATGTGCATGAGTTCGGAACGTTTCCTTTGGTCATGAAAGTCACGAATATTTTACCAAATTAATAGCACATGTATCATATTTGTCATTGCTAATATGATGGTTTTTAAGGATTATAATTCGTTAGCATTATATCACTTAAAAATGTACCTAATTCATTCAAGTAAATTGCATTATTTTGGCAAAAACATTTGTTGTTTTAAAGTGTGTTCCAGATTAGTAATCAAAAGTTTTACATTCGATTCTTAATATCCCCTGAAATTTATGTGGGATTTTTAAATTTTGGAAGTGAATCGTACTTTTCTTGGATAATGTGGTGATTAAGCACTTTCAGATATCGCCTAATTATGTTATTATAAGTCAAAACTTTCGGCAATAGACAGATAGTTGAATTCTTTAAAGTTAATCGTGAATAATGATGCAAAATATTTAATAAAACAAATTTTTGTCAGTGAACTAACAGAAAGAACTTTTATTTTAATCAATTCTTAGTTTTTAGTTCAAAATTAATTTTTATAAATATTATGAAATCTTGAAATCAGATTTTTTTCCCTCAAAATTAATAATCACATGACTTTACTAGGATGGAATTAATTCAATCGATTTGCTGACAGTTAAAGAAATTTCTATATTTTCATTGGAAACATACAAATTTGCAAAGTTTCAGAAATCTGGTATGTTATGAAGAGAATGAAAAATTGTTTTTAAAATTCTGACTTTCAAAATATGAAATAAACCAAGTTAAATCAAAGTGTTGATAAATCAAATAAAACCTTATTAGCTATATTTCTAAATTTTAGTTAGCTTATCGTTTCGTTTTTCTCATTAACATTCCCGTTTTATTTTAGACTAGCTGCCTTTGGCGACCACCAGGTTCGCCAGTATTTATGCTAGCTAAAATGTTCAATTAATATATCATGTCACTTGTTCTCATAATAGGTTTTTCAGCAAAATATTTTTCAGCTTCAAATTTTGATAGTCATATCATTCACTTATACTATTACTTAGACCTTAAGCCGTTCTGTTCATTGTACTATGCATTTCTCTCTAATTTTCAATTAGCATCCATAAAATTCGGTTTTAAATTAAAATAGAAATGATGAAACTGCAATTAATATAAAAAAATTTTTTAGTGAATCCACGCATGCCTTTTTGTTAAAACAAAATATGAGAACTGAAAGCAGAGTCGTTCCGTATTGAAATCTTATGTGCACTACAGAATAATTTTCTTAATTTATAATATCTCAAAGAATTATTCAATAAAACTTTCACGGATTTAATGAAAAATTCAGTTTTTAGTTTTATTTTTAAAAGGATATAAATGATGTCAATAATAAAAAAAAAATTTTCGGTTTATAAATATATTTAAAAAAATTATGGAGTTTAAATTTTAGACAGTATTTTGATCCTAAGAAATCATTCTGCAAAATATTCTAGACACTTGAACTTTTAAATAAATAAATAAACGTTTCTATTTTCTGCATTCAAATCTGACCTATTTATTAAGTTTTGAATATTACATTTTTAGAACAATCAACATTTTTATAATCTAGGACAATCACTCTTGAGAAACCCTGGGAAATTAGTGGCTTCTTTGAAGAAGCCCCTTGCGTAGCTGAAATAATCTGAAATCACCCGTTTCTATAGAATCATGATATTTAAATTTTCATAAATCGGTCAGCTTTAGTGATTGATTTAGTTCATTGGAGTGCAACTCTTTTTATTTAAAATATTAGTGTCTCAGGAATATTTGGTTAAATATGGTTCACAGAGCAGAGGATATATATAAAAATTTAAAATTCGTAATTCATCAGCATTAATTAACTCAATTTATGTAAAATATAATTATTTATTTTATTTAGATCATTTTTTAACAGATGTATTTCTATTACTAAAGGTTTACAAATTTGCTGTTGGACTCCGATTAGAACAGATCAACATATTAAACCATACTTCCTTAAATAAATCTGTTTAACTGAATTAGTAAAAGATCATAGAAAACGATTCCTTGCATTTACTTTTCAAAAAATATCATGTTTCATATTTATTTCATTTCGTACAGACACGTGGTGAAAATTAAATTTTTATATGTTTAATTTGGAACGATAGTTAACCTATTTTTTAATTTGAGCTTTTGTCAATATAATGAAATAAATTCTTGAAAAATATGATTAAATTATTTCATAAAAATTCATTAAAAATAGAAATTTAATTTGTTGAGAAGATTAAAAAGAAAAAGATTATTTTTTGAACTTCAATGTGATGTAAAAATCAATTTTGTGCTGTAATATTTTCGGAATTTATGGCGGAAAATCGCCAACATTTCGCAAAGTTTTTAATTAATTAAAATTTTAATAAAAATTCAAAAAAAGCGCTTCAACGTGCACATTTTAGGCCTCCAAAGTATACACGTGCCAAATTTGGTAGTTGTAGGTGGAACAGTCTGGCCTGTAGAGCGCCAACACACACACACACACACACACGCACGCACGCACACACACACACACATTGAGCTTTATTATAAGTACAAGTAATAACAAAAATTAAAAGAATAATTTGCTTTATCTTTTGGTGAGTGTAATAATGTATTAACATGTACTGTTAGACGATATTATTTACTGTATTATTATATGCATTGTTTGTTACGTTGTAAAATGTAGAATTTACTGTATTGTGATAATAGAGTAAACAATGCATTTTTAAAAAGAGATAATGGATTTAGCTATATCATTATTAAACTCGGCATTTTCAAGTTCAATCAGCTTGAGTGAGGTGTTGTATTCTATTTTGAGCGCTTCTAAATACTAATTTTTCTTGGAGGAAAAAACTTCCGTTGTTAAAAATGGATATACTGGAATTCGCCTCTTTATGCACTTTCCTTTGGACTTATTTTCGAGTCTTTTGGTTAAATGACTGGCTTTCGTGCATCTTTTTCTTACCATTTATTCTGATGATTAAAAACGCTATTATGGAGGAATTAAATAGAAATCAGGTTGGGTGCCAAGCATCAATGGATTGTGAACAACGTATTGAGAAAGCAGACGCAGCCACTTCTGTTGATGAAACTATAACTCAGCTTAACGAGCAAGCAACTGAATATGATTCTACTATCGACGAGGCTGCTAACCTGCTGCTACCAGAGCCGCCTGTCACTCCAGTTGCCATCAACCCTTTTACGAACCCGTTTTATGACTATATTACATTCGTAGACCCTCTGGCTGATCTTCAATCTGTTGAACCAAATGGGATTTCTGCATGTGCAGAGTGGGTTCTTAAGCATCAGGCATTTTTCAACTAAAAGCAACTATAAAAATACTAATGATATTTCTGCAATAGCAACTAATTAAGGAATCTAATATCATTTCAAATCCGTTGCCTATTCTGTTATAAAGACAATAGACATTTTTCAGCATTACTGTTGACAGCTTCAACCAAAAGATCATTGAACTATGAAAAGCGCAAAGAAAGAAAAAAGGTCAAGTGAATCTATCACCATTTGAAGTCCTCTATAGCTACAGACTGCAAACATTCTTCAATATTAACTGAATGCAACAACAAAAATGTCTCCGAATTATATGCAATAGCAACTTATCTATCTTATGGTTATTTGAAAGTTCCCAGCTTTTCCATAATCACCACTTTTACTTTGCAAGCCAATTCCTCCAGATTTAGAAATAGAAGAAATGGAAAGAAGATCGCTCAGACATCGAAAGAAATGAAGTCATGAATATGAAATTTGTGTATAGTGTATATAGATTTTTTTTGTATATATTTTGTGTTGTTTGTATTTATATGTTTTCACACTGCGGACTTCTTTTATTTCTTTGTAAATATTTGTGATTATTTTTTCCCGATGATGGATTTTTCTGTTCCCGGACTTGACTTAAATGACCGCATGCGGTTACCCGATTTGTGACTTATGCATTTCTGTAAGGAATGAAATAAACTTGAAAGAACTTTGAAGATATTGCCGAAGAATCAAATCTCTGAAATGCAGCGACTGCATCAAACATCTTTATTCGAACATCTTTGCAGGATTACATCTCTTTTCGGACTCTATCAATAGGCGCATTCAATAGCATTTAATGTTAATATCATTTTAATTCATCAACCCTCAAAATAAAATAGATTCAACACCAAAATTGTCTCTCTTAATGTCTTTATTTTCTTTTTGTAATTTATAGTTAAATAAGTAACGATTTAACAATACAATTATTATCTTTCTACAAGTAATGAACAAGCAAGGCGTTGATAAAACAGAATTTTTTCCCATTAACATGCAACATGCTCGTACAGCTTAAATATTATTTTTATTTTGTACGAAATAAATTGTTGAAAAATATAATTAAATTATTTTTTAAAAATTCATTAAAAATAGAAATTTAATTTGTTGATTAAAACATTAGTATCATTGAAAAGATAATTTTTTGAACTTCAATATAACGTAAAAACCAATTTGGGGTTACAATTTTTTCAAAAGTTACGACCGAAAAAAGTCGAAATTTCGCTTAATTTTTAATTAATTAAAATTCTAATTAAAAATTCAAAAAAATCGCTCCAAGGTGCACTTTTTCGACCTCGAAAGTATACATGTGGCAAATATGGTAGCTGCAGATCCGACGGTTTGGTCTGTATAGCGCCAACACACACATACACATTCAGCTTTATTATAAGTATAGATATAGAAGATGTTTTAAACAAACAACTATCGGTATTTTTTTGTCAATTATTTTATGCAAAAATAAATTTTAATTAAAGGATTACTAATAATCCCAGCAATTTGTTTTTTCCAGGAAAAACAATACATGACAACAACAGTAATTTAAGTTGCTGATTTGGCTGTCCATGGACCTCCAATTCTGTATCAGGATTAATTTCCATAGAGGGAATAGAAATTAATCAGTCGAATTTTTTTTGCAATTAAATAAAAAGTCCTTAAAATTTGAGTTGGAAAGTTTTAATTAAAAAAGGAGCGACAAAATAAAATGTTAATAATTAGGCCAGGAGTTAATTTTAAAAAAGTGCATATTCCGAGAAATAATTTTCATTTTTCCTAATACCAAAATTTTCGGAATTCCTTATTAATACACAGCAAAGAATAACTGAACACTTTAGATCAATATCTGTATTATTCTTTGAAAATTTCTACTATGCTTAGAAAAAATACAAGGTTATCTAAAAATGCTCAAAAGTACAAGGGGTGTTCAAATGAAACGACACTGTGGGTATAAATGAAGACTTTGTTCAAAGTATACACCATAAGCCTGAGCACAACGATCCCATTGATTAACGAGCAGAAGGATTCCTTGTTCCCAGAATTTCTGTGGCCGTGACGAGACCCAGTCTTTCACAGCATCCTTGAGTTCGCCGTCCGAGTTGAAGCGCTTCCCTTTCAGATGTTTTATCGGAACCATTAACTCCGATGTGTACTGTGAGACACTCCGAAGACTACGCAGGTTCATGAAGAAGGAAAAACCGGGGCTACTCACAGAGGGTGTGGTTCTGCTTCATGATAACGCACGTCCACACGTCTCCAGGGTCACACATGTGGAACTGGTCAAGTTTAAGTGGGAGCAGCTCGACCATCCACCCTAAAGCCCGGACATGTCTCCCTGCGATTTTCTTTTGTTTGGTCCTCTGAAAGTTAGAAGAAGAAGTTATTAATTAGATGCACAAGCCAATGGGAGTGGTCGCCCCAAAGTTTTCTCGCCTATTGTCAAATAAAAGTGTTATCATCCTATCTCTACCCCGCATAAAATTGTTGACGTTGTACAAGGACATCAAAGCCGCTAATGTTCAGATTTTTATTTTCAGAGTCCTGTATATGGCAGTTGAGAGACCCTATGAATATTACTTACATATTAATAACTGCGCGCCATTGGCAAATAATGATTTCGAAAGAGCCTATAAACTTGTGATCTTAGGAATTTTTTCTTTTTTGGAAGTAAAAATTGCTGACACGCGGTCAATACACAATTACTAAAAAACCAGTTTGGATTTCAAGCCAGTATATGTGAAACCGAAATTTGATACGGAACAACAAATGTAGTTACACTATTAAATATCAAATTTAATTTGCTTAAATCATTACATTTACGAATTATTGCGCAAGTTTAAAGCGACCGACTTTTATCCCTTTGAGAGATTCGATACAAAATTCGATAAGAATATACTTTAGATGCTAAAACTGCGAAACAGATAGCTTGTGACATGGAAATACCTCGAAAGTTAGTAATGGAGACTATTCTTTTTTTGTACATTTCATTCACGTCTTTGTCCTTTATATACATTGTAAGAGGTGGTTATATACACAGTTTGACCAATCAATTAAATCTAGATAATAGGCTGCTTCGAAATTGAGTTTAAGAAACCTAAAAAAATGCAAACATCCCGAGTTTTTCGTCTTCTTATCTCAAGAACGGAGAATGCGCTTAACTGTTAATTTCCGGATGTGCTTCCTGGAATCATGTAGCTTTGTTAATAATAGATGTTCGGAATGAGAAAAATATGAATTGTGTGAGTAAATAATATGCTCAACATTGTCTGTAAGCTGGCTGCAAGGGAAATCATTTTCCAGACAAGCTAGGCATCATATTTTCAATTCGATTTCCTTTTTATCTCAAACCACACTGGAGCATAAACTAACAGTGCATACTTCACGAGTATTATAAGATTCTGTGTTGTAATACTAATACATAACCGCAGCTAATGGTTTGCGTGGCCAGCCATCTTGCATGACTGAGTTTATCTGGACTATTAACAGTCACGCGAGAAGAATAATTACCATCTTTTATGGCAAGGAAAATGCAATGTAAATACTGTTGGCTAGTACTTAGCTCTTTAATGTCTTTCAGATCCAAAGCTTGAAGAGTACAATCAATTTGATCAATTTTAACTAATGGATTTTTTTTCACAGTGCTATAGAAGCAATCCAATAAATCCAGAATATGCATATGGCTCCTTTGTGCAACCGTCTATTTCCAGAATGAGATATCTTAGGGACAATTCATTCATTTTAATGGTCTTCCAATATGTGTCTCAAGCGAACTTACTACTCCGCCTTTCCCTCCCATATTTGTATTTGTTACAGCATATCATGTAAACTCATGCTATGCATTTTTGTAAACTGCATAATACCTTGGACTATTTCTTTTACACTTTCATTAGCAGTTAATGATATATGACTTATATGCTTGCCACCTGGTTCCTCTATTAAGGTTACATGAACTTCTGATATTCATTCTTGATGGTCAGATATTTGTTCAACGATTTTATCTTTACGCCACTCAAAATACAAACTCTTAATTGGAGCCACTTCAGCTACCTCTAATTCATTTTCTCTTAGTTCTATCCTTTTTTTTTTTTCTCTACCTCCTTTCTAACTTTGCTTTTATCAACTATATAATTGTGTTGCTCAGATGAATCTAAATCGAAATTAGCGATAATTACTGTACTAATTTGTCCACTGCTCTACTTGAGGCAAATCTGCAAGCAATGCTATATAGAAATTTGACTATATAGCAATGGCGTCAATTGTGTATCATTTCGTTTGCGTTTTCTTGCATCTGGAGGGAAACAAAAAGAAATGTTGTATAATATAGGGTTTATCTGCGTACAAATTTATTTTTAAATCAGGAGGAAATAAACATGGAGTAAATTTGATTGAATTTAGTGTAGGTTCTAACTAACACGTTGCGAAATATTTCTATTATACAGAGTACTAATTTCGAAATTACTTTCCAAATTATATTTATTTCCAGAATTTTTTTTCTTTCTTTTTTCAATTTTTCAGTATCAGAGAATTGCAACAAATATTAGGCCAAAATGATTAATTCGGTGACATTTCTGCTGATACTAAAACTAATTCCGAAATTAATTAGTAATATTTTTGGAAACAAATATATATATATATATATATATATATATATATATATATATATATATATATATATATATATATATATATATATATATATAAGTTCTTTTAATGCCAAAGAGGCATGGCTAATTATTAAATGAAATTAATGAGATTTTTAGAGGGTTTCAACAGAACCATCGTACAACTCTTCCACTTCACCAAAATTGATTTTAAAGAACTTCGGTCCCTCTTTATCACATATATCCATTTCTAAAGGTCCAGAAAAAAACTTTGACAGAGCTCTCAATTTCAACACTTGGACCGATTTTGCTAATTTCTGACATCCACTTGACAGTTCCTCCGTTTTGATGAGTAACTAACAATCAGAATACCCTAATATTATTTTGCAAGTATAATTTAAAATAATGCTTATATTTATTTTTGCTTTTATTATTGCAATTATACTTTTACCTATTTTTGTTGTGATAAGATGTAATTTATCGAAATTGATTGGCATGATTAAATTGGTCTTATTAATACGAACCATCTTCAGCTACAAGATTGATAGTATTATTATACTCAATGTCGACAATATTTGACTAAATAAATCTCATTAATGCGAGAAAAAAGTACTATTTTAAAGAGTGATTGCTTAATAATGATAGAGAATTCTGTGCTTGCAAAATTCCAAATAGGGGTCGAGAACTCTGTCCAAATTTTATTTTGCAATATCTCTCAACCACGGAGGAGGAGGGATCAGGCAATCCTTAATGATTTATCTAAAGGTTCATGAGCTTTCATGAGAAATTAAAAATGATGAACTTGATACATTAAATATTTTATTTACTATTTGTGACTCAATTTAGTTTGTTAAACCAGTAACTTGAATTATAGTATCTGAAAGATTAAATTCGAATATTCTTTGTTTTTATTTTGTAAGTGTATTCTAACATTTACTTTGAGTTCAATATTTATTAATGAAAAAAATTTATTTGATTTGATACCAAAGAAGGTTCAAAAATGGGGTTATCTTTATGTCTTTATGGCATTGTGCAGCAACATACCTTAAAACATTGAAAATGTTGAATGATACCTTAAAAAGTATTTTTTGATATTATTATACTAATAAGATCTGTTGTGGCTAAGAAAATCTGCCTTATAATAGTGATTAAGCTTCCGAATAAAGCTTTTTTAATAGTGATTAACTGAATAAAGCTTCTCAAAAAAAACGAAATAATCTATTTTACAGAAAATACTATATAATATATGATAAAAGTAAAAAATCATTTCCATGGTAAAAATTCATAACTTTTCTTATACATTATATCATAAGTTTAAAAAATTCCATAGAAACTTTAAAAAAAATGGAAACCACTGTCATGGGAAAATAATTAATGTACTGCATTGTGATAAGATAAAAGAACTATTTTAAATTCTAAAATATATTATTGTCGTTTTATTTAAAATTTTTAGGAACTGTATGGAACTAAAATGTGAACAGATTGCATATTCTTAAAAACAATAAAATTTAAGAAAGAAGAATTATAATTAATATTCCATATAAGCAACAATAGATTTTCAAAGTAAAAATTATCAAAAAAAAAGAGAGAGAGAGAGAGAGAGAGAGTTACATTAATTGAATGAATTATAAATTACTACAAATATCTAACATAGCATATAAAACTTATGCATAGACGCAGGCTTGCTGTTACCACATTGTTACATCACCAGATGGTCAGATTAATAGTTCAACAATATTGAGAAGAGATCCTCAGACATTTTGGTTTTTGAAATGCGGGAATTAAAGGTCCTTTTTTCCTTTTATAGACATAGTTTCCATCGTCTAACGAGCAAAATCATATCACGCTATTCTAGTTGATGACTCCTTATTAATTTATAAGTTCCTTAAAATAGATGGGATAGTACGTCCTCCCTCCCCTCTCACCGTCAGCCTAATCGATTGTATTTGGTGGCATTTTTAGGAAAATAATTGCTAGTCATTTATCACCTAAAAAAACAGTTCAACAATTGGAAAATGCTTCTTTATAGAAGTAGACGAGAGTACCCGATCCCTTCTTTATAGCACATTAATGCTGCACACATGTGCAGCTCAAAGTAATTGTTGTGCTGCACAATAATGTTGAACATGTGTACAGCATTACTTTTTAAAGAAACTATAACATTATTAAATCATATTTTCATTGGAAAAATTGATTTTTTAATGTACTTATATGATTCCTACGTAAAAAGTTTTTGTTGCTGTTGTTCGTTTAAACAAATTAAGTGAATGAAATTCAAGTATCTTTTGTTTTATGCATTATTTTATTTCCAGCATATCTTCCCTTCATGTCCGATCAAACCAAAATCAAAATATATCCTATCGGTTTTAAATAATAAGCTCTCTGTTTTTAATCATTAAAAATAATCGACCGTTCTTATGAGCAATATAGATATTTTATGATGAAAAATTTTTTAATTAAATAATTTCTTTTTACAGAACCAGAATTAGAAGAGGTCAGGATACATTGAAATTTTCTAAGTGGAGAATCTTATCATAAATCATTAGAATTCATGTCGCAACCAAACTATAAAATGATGGAATAGATTTGATATGTAAGTGTGAATATCAAATAAAATATTTCCCAGCATTCATCTCTGAATTTAAATAATTATATACGGGTATTTTTAACTTCCTAAGATTAGCAAGCGTTATTGATTAAACGATAGTAAACGCACGTTTTTTTTCCTCTTACGCACTTATTCTTTTCAACGTCATTTTGAAAGTGTTGAATACAAATGAAAAATTTTTTAATCACATCCAATAAAAACACAAAGGGAATTTTTTTGATTAAGATTCAGAATATAAGATTTAATATTAAAAAGAAGCACCGAAGTTTTCAGCAAAACTTCTTAAGTCACATTTTTCATTTCATAGGATGAATCATCTAATAACTGTAGGCTATGAACTTCAAAAACAGGGTAGAAAAATCACTGAAAAATTTAGAAAAATTACCATTGGTAGAATAAAAATATGGAGCTTCAAATAACAGTGCTCCAATAGTTATTACAGCTAATTATTTTATAAGCAATTATTAATTTAAACAGTATCAGTTTGCATTTAATTCGATCGATCATATAAAGAGCATATAAAAGAAGCAGGCTGATTATTTTATTTCAGAAGAAAAACGGGGATTTTGCTTAATGATTTTATAAATTATCTTTTTAATTCTTGAAAATTAGTATTTTTAACAACAATAGCAAAAGAGAATGTTATTAGCTGAAAGTGATTCTTCCAGTTTTTTGTTACAGTTGTCCTCAGCGTCCGAAACAGTCGATGGAGCGTTACGAGAAACTATCAAAAATAGGAGAGGGATCTTATGGCGTGGTGTTCAAATGCCGCAGCAGAGAAAACGGTCAAGTGGTGGCCATTAAAAAGTATGTCGAAACAGAGGACGATCCTTTGATAAAGAAGATTGCACTCAGGGAAATTCGTATGCTGAAGGTAAGCACAAGATGTAGTCGATTTGTATGCTTATGGTTATCAGATATGGCCGGTTATGTATGCAGGGTGATTCAAAATAACAGGTCAATAAGGTGAGGGGAAATCAGGCTTATGCAAATAATTAATTTTTACTTTGGATCGTAAGCGCAACCTGTATGGCTAAAGAAATTTTTGTGCCAGTTGAAATAGGGAAAAGTATAGAGCATCAGATGAAAAACGTCGTGCTAAGGCGGATATTTGTTTAAAAGTTATCCTAAGAACACTTCCTATAAGAATATCCTACACCATCTCCTGAATAGGCGTGTCGGTTGCAGTTATAAGCCGAGTAAATTATCTCCCATAATGTTGCTTATCCCTACATTGATCCTAAAATGTTGTATGTCATATTGCCTTGTTGTTTATAGGCGGCAGGTGTCAATTAAGCATAAAGTCTACATAATCTTTTGAAAATATGAATTCGACCGTAGAAAAACTCAAGCAAAGAAGTGAATCTGCGCGATGACTTATTATTTCTCAGTCAATTCAAGCAATAGTACTGAGTGTTTACATCTCCATTTTATATTCTTGTCCTCCATAAAGAATATTGAATATTTATTCTGAATCAGAATCTATTAATAATTGGCAGTCTCAAAATAGCCCATGCATATTAAAGATATATTTCCATTTATATTTATCTTCACTTAAAAAAGTGATATCATTGATTAGTTAGCATCTTTATAGCATTAGTTACATCGACAAATTAAACGTCTGAAAACCTAAACACTAAACTCTGCAAAATAAAGAATTACTGTTTTTCATGAATGTAATAAATAATTCAGCGATTAATTTATCGAGAAAAAAATTCTTATAATAATAGCTCTTAAAAGGCAGAATACATAAACAAAGTATAAGATTTTATAGTCATTTCTTCTTTTCTTCATTACATTTTTAGTCAACAAAATCAATTTCTTACCTTTTTTTTAATTTTTAAATTAAAACACAGATCAGTCATTTATTATTTCAAGTAAAAATAATATTGTGTGAAAAATTTTTTAACTTAAGTATTTTCTCAGTAAAAAGGCATAGAAAAAAATATTGATGCACATTTATCATTTTGCAAGAGACAGAATTGTGAAAGCAGGCGCATGAAATTCCGAATTTTTCAAGGCTATCTATTATATTCCATTTTCTATTTTTATAATGCCGCAGTCGAGACTGTTTTCCTCTTTAGCCGTTTGAATGTATTTTCAAAGAGAGAGAGAGAGAGAAAGAGAAGGAACAAAAAAAAAAAAAAGCTCGAAAACGGTGTTAAACTTTTTAGTTTCCAGAGATATAACATATAATTCTATTGATAAATAAGCATATAATTCTAGTTACAAATTGTCAAATGAGTCTAATGATCAATTGATTGCCATCATTTAAGATTGAGTTGGAGAGCGATAGCGACATTTAACACTCAAACTGTCAACTGAATGTTCAGCATGCACTTTTGCTACTTTTTACTCAACTGAACGATTATTATAACTACAATTTTATTTCTCTTGTTTTCAGTAGCCGTACTCTATAATTTCATGGACTGAGAACTGTTTTCTTTTTGTTTCCAATGCCTTCTTTTTTATCAAATTCTTTGCTTCTTTTCCTTACTACTGTTGGTTGACAAAGCAATTAATTCGACTGAAAAAGGGATAGAAAACCATAGAATAATTGCAATTGCTCATTACATTTCTAGTTTGACTCACTGCCTTTAATTTCCTGTTTATTCGTTCATTTATTCAATTTAGTTATGAAATATTATCATTCTTATATTGTTGCTGTGATGCGTCATATGATGAATGTTCAAAAACACTTGTAAATAATATTAAAAAAATGTTAATGTAAATCCGTATTCTTCGGAATTTCGTTATGTAGGACTGTTTCGAAAGTAGCTTGATGTCGTAAAAGTTAAAATCAATTTTAAAATTTGAGATTAATAATGAACCTGTCGTTGTTTCTAATGGCACTTGTCACAGACAAGCCCGCTTTAAGCCGAGCTAGCGTTTCTTGTTTTTCAGTAGCGCCATCTAGGGCCAAGAGTACGACTTAGCTACTCACATGTCACAACCCTTTTTACGAGTCGGACTTCATTCATACATTTCATTGACAGATCGTAATTTAGACCTAAATCAGAGAACAATCACCTTCTGATATAATACCCCCAGTGGTATTACTATCGACATAAAGGACTTTGTGGCCACGATAGATTTATACATGCGCCAACCACCACACACAAGGAGAGTCTTCGGCTGGCTGGGTTCGAACTCACAACTCAAGG
This sequence comes from Argiope bruennichi, assembly GCF_947563725.1. Taxonomy (NCBI): domain Eukaryota; kingdom Metazoa; phylum Arthropoda; class Arachnida; order Araneae; family Araneidae; genus Argiope; species Argiope bruennichi. Next base: position 36,995,162 of record NC_079152.1, on the reverse strand, counting down.
GATGCGAATACAAAGCCCTGCCAATCAGGTTATTCTACTATAACATGATTCATAAATCTTAGCTGCAAGGTCACAATATTAATATCCTAAAGCTCATTTATTATTCCATTATTATCTACTGTCTTATCTTGAGGGTTACGAATTTTGAAAATTTTTAATCCATACCGTATTGCAGAACTTCTTTTTCTGTGTCAAACTATTTTAGTCACGATCAAATCATAACAATACTCTTTCTTAAATGCTCTCGTTATCAGCCAAAATCTTTTTTATTCTAAATCTTTTTAAGCAAGATAAATCTAAACAAGGATAATAAGATCATGACATTGCATTTACTTTGTTTTATTTTGTTGTTAAAACGTTTAAAAAAATCTAGTTTTGCTTATTTTGATTTTTTTAAGTTAATGAGTTTAGTCAAATAAAATATTTTACTTCATTTTACAGCAATTAAAACACCCAAATCTCGTCAATCTCATCGAAGTTTTCAGAAGAAAACGTAAACTCCATCTAGTATTTGAATATTGTGAACATACTGTTCTAGACATTCTAGAAAAACATCCAAAAGGGTAAGTCGGAGTGATAAATTTCATTCATTTAAAAATTAAATATCATTATGTTTCAAAGTTATAAAAATATTTGATATCCTTTTAGTGTTCCTCAGCAACTGACTAAGAGAATTTTGTGGCAAACACTACAAGCGATTAATTTTTGTCATCAACACAATGTAAGTGCATAATAAGTTTCTTTATTTTATCTCATTGCTATAATTAGCTTTTCAATCATTTTGCAAAAAAAAAAAAAAAAAAAAAATTGGGGTGAAAGACGCAGTAACATCTTGTGAAATATATTTTAAGCAGATTCAAATCTTTTTTAAATAATTCCCACAAGTTATCAAAGTATTCAACAATATTTTTTTAATCTTTACGGTATGATGAATTTTATGGATCGCTGACAAGGGACGCTCTGATATACATCAGTAGAATTTATGTATCTAGAATAATATCAAACTCTCAGCATTCATCCGGGGCAACAGGACACAAATTTCTGTTGCCGTTATGCTTAATTAAAATAAATTTATTCATTCTTTATTTATTTAATTAAAAATATATTAATTATATGCGAGTAGAAAAAAAATTTGAATTTTTAGACAATTATCGAAAATCGGTCATGCTCTAAGCGTTGTTATATTTTGTAAATGTTTTTTTCTTTACAAAAAAAAAAAGTCGTACAAATTTTAGTATGAATCGCGTTTGGAAGAATCTGACCTAGCTTCTTTTCAAATATAAAATAAAAAAATTTGAAAAGGTATTTTTTTTATAAAAAAAATACTTTTATCCACTTCTCCTTTTTCTTTTCTTTATAATCCCAAAATTACAGGTGAGCTGATATAGTCAAGTTTCGTAAATGATTTATTTTTGTTTCAGAATTTAAAATTAAATTTAAAACATCATAGAGATTTTTTGAAAGAAATGCTGTTCTTTTTCGAGGAGAAATTTTAATTTGCCAAATATTATAAATTTCAGGTTAGTATCCGTTGAGTTGAAGTAAGAATTCATTAGCGTTTTTTTGCTGTTGGTTTCCCCAAATTTAAAAATGCATACAAAAATAAAACCAATAATGTGAAATACAATTCATTGTTCGTTAAAAAATAATGTTACTTTGGTTCTTTAAAATTCCATTGTGTGTGTGTGTGTGTGTGTGTGTGTGTGTGTGTGTGTGTGTGTGTGTGTGTGTGTGTGTATTTTCAAATCAATAAAATGGAATGTTAAGTACGCAAAACTGGGCGTTTTCTACATCATTTGGTTTTTTTCATTTAATCAGGGCATTGAAATTAAAGTACAGGCTTATGAGATTTGTGCTGTATAAATGTGGAAGGAGCAATGCCCCGAAATGTTGCCCACCATTGATTTTAATTCTTCAAAAAAAAAATGGTGGAAAGGTGGATGAAAAACAGTTTTTAAAAACTAGATTTGGAGCAATATTAAAAATTTGCAATTAATTTCAAAAGTGTTAAAAAATTATTACTCAATCCAATATATAAGATTGATTTGTGGAAAATATTTAATTATTTCCTTTATCGTTTTTTTTAAGTGCATTCATCGAGACGTGAAACCAGAAAACATTCTACTCACCAAAGAAGGAATAGTAAAACTGTGCGACTTTGGATTCGCAAGAAATCTCAGTAAGTTTACTTTGGAATAATGTTCATTTGAAACCCAATTACTGATGCATTAACCGCTATAATTCTAAATTCTTAAGTATCTTTTGTTAAAACAGTCTTGGTTTCAATGAAACAGTCTTATTACAGAAGCATGTAATATGGATAATAATGTAACAATCAAAAAGAAATCATTTGATATCAAATACATCTTTTCGGAATTCAAGCATTATAGTAATTATTTTTGATATAGTATATTTCTTTAAAATGTCAGCCAAATGAATTATAATCATTTTTTAAAACAAACTTTTTTTTCAAAATTGTGAGTAATAGTCCAAATTCATAGTATCCATTGTATATCAATTCATTCTTTTTTGAATTAATGGCACTTATAAGATTCAAATTGCACCATGTGCTATCTTTTACTTTAGAAAAAAATGAGGTGGAAATGATAATATGAGTTTTTTTAATTAAAATAACTTCAAATACTCAAATTTTGATGGAGAAATACACATATTTAAATATGTGATAAAGTGCACTTATGTAACTCAAAACTCAAATTCAATACAAGAAGCAGTTGTCACTTTTTATAGCATGGGGAAATAAAGGATTCAACTTTCTAGAAATTTCCCTGAATCTCGATAACCTAAGTTTTCCTCCAGAAATGCATTTTTCATTCAAGCATGTGGCGCTAAATCCATTCGCCAGATCACCAAATAAAATATAGTAAAGTGAAAGGCGCTACAGCAGTTCTATTTTTCAAAATTAATCATAATTTTTAACAAGTATTTTGAATACGTAATGAATTTTAAATTAACCCTATTATTGAAGATTATGACAGAAAAGAAATACTGGCATCAAAAATACTTTTTTATGATTCAGATATTTATAGGTATGATTCACTTTCATCCTTGAGAAAAATATACTGAGTTCAAAAGATAATTCAATATAGAAATACCTTCTCTAATTATAATTAAATAACGAAAAGAGAACTAACATTTTTATGATTAAGAAAAATTTTGTATAAATAAGTATCATCATCAACATCAATAACTCTCAACCTATGAATGAATTAAAAGGGAAAAAAATCATTCATAAAATTAAAATTAGTCTTCCAATATTCAGTATAGGTACTTTTCAGCAATCATCAATTTGTGATGGTAGTATTTCATGACTTATTAGCACAAAAACGTAGACAGTGCTAAGACGAGTTAAAGATAGCCTGACTGCTTATTTATTTATGTATTTTTATTTCTACCTTAATGTTTCTTTTACTTTTTGTGCTTCATCTAGGTCCTGGCGAAAACTATACAGATTATGTAGCGACCCGCTGGTACAGAGCACCTGAACTGTTGGTCGGGGATACACATTACGGGCCCGAAGTGGATGTGTGGGCCATAGGTTGCGTTGCCGCAGAACTCATTCGGGGAGAAGCGCTGTGGCCTGGGAAGTCCGATGTCGATCAACTCTACTTGATTAGAAGAACGTTAGGTCAGTGCCTGAATTCTATCTCAGATCATCTTGCCAAAATATTTTGGCATTGTGCAGTTCTGCAATTATAATCAATACTTTCGTATATGAAGTAAAAGAAAATATTGAATCACCAAAATAAACGCAATCTCGATATTTTGACGAATTACACGTTTTAGATATTTTTTTAATCTCAAATAAGTATTTCCGAAATTATATTATTCTGCTTAGTTTTCTTTTGCTATGAACACGAAAAATCAAAAAGCGGATCGAATTAAACAAATAAAATTTTTATATTTAAATTGCAGATTTTTTTTTTTTTTTTTTTTTTTCAAATTTTGGATGGAATCTGTTTCCGAGAAGTTTCATGTGTATATGTATATAACTAAAAAATGTAACCCGCTCGTTAGATAAAATTTAGAATACCGTTTTATCCTTAAAATTGCAAACCTACTTTAAATTTTATATCAAAAACATCAATAGAGTCTTGAAGCTTGACTGCGTCATTACTTGCTATGTTTTTCATTGTAGGAACACAATGAAAAACATAGCAAGCCAGATAGATGAAATTTGATGTACTGTCACCGATATTGCAGGTCTTAATGAAATTCTTACTCGTTTTTCCTCATGATGTATTATGAAGCTAAGAATAAAATGCACCATATTTCGTAAATAAAGAGAAGGGAAGAGTACTTCTGCTGTTAATTCCTGACAGCCTCATAAGAATTTTAAAAAAAATCTAGCTTATAAAATAATTACTATTACAAATTTACATATTCAAACTGTGTTCATTTACAGATCGGATTCTTTTTCTTTTCTCTTCTTCTTTTATTATTATAAAAAAAAAAAAATCTTTCTTTAGGACAGTTAACATTCGAATTGCTTCAATTAAAATTAGATTTTTATAAAAGTTTCGTTGCGAAAATGAACAACTAATCATTTTATGTATGTTTTTAAAATATTTTTTCTGAGGAAATGTCGATGCATGATTTGTAATTGTTGCAGCTAATTGAATAATTAAGGCCAATTACGATATCAATCATTCCAACATTTCTAACTAGCAGTTAACAAATTTTTTCAGTAGAAAAGGATGTTTACGAAACTTTCATTTTAATATTAAAGTTCCGAGTTACTAATAAAACATACAGAATTCTATTGAATTTCGCGATGGTATTTCGATCTTATCAAAAAATGTTGAGATATCTGCTCAAGTATATAAAGTATTATATCGATCATCTTGAGAAAATAATCCCGTCAAGAATTTCTCATAAATTCCAGAAAATAAGGATCCAGATATTGATAATAAGATCAAGATAGGCCTAAAAAGGGATTTTGCCTCTAAGGAAATTCCATTAAAAATCTACGATCTATGAAATATTGAAATATTTATTTGAAGTCGCTATGTTCATTGATTATCAATAACAAGTCTTTCTTTATATTTGAAAATTAACACCTTTTTCAAATATTATACAGCAAATATAAGAACAACAATATTATATGTAATGTAAAAAAATACATGCTTAAAAGTAAGAAGTTAATAATTATTTAAATATTACATTATACTAATTGATATAAGGTTAAAGCCGAATTTATTATGATAAATCTCAAAACATTGTTCAAAGAAGAGTCTATTATAAAGTTTTAGATAAATCTGATATTTGTTTCTTTTGTTTCAATAATATTTTTAATTATAAGACAAATAACAAAATAGTAATTGCGGTACTGCTTTCAGGAGCTTGGAATATATATGAAATGAAGTATTATCTCATTAAGCAGGAAGTGGAACTAAATTCCCAGGATTTATAATAATCCTACATTTACTTATATATATACTAGCAGTACCCCCACAGCTTTGCCCAAGGCATAGCATCCAAGAGGAAAAATTAGCTTTAAACTTAATGGTGGGTTTACACTCGGCCAGTTATAAAATGGCCAGTAGGTCCCGACGGGACAACATGCCGCTGTACTGCAATTTTTTCCCTCTTACTGTACATGCGTTTGCAGAATTTGGCGGTTTTTTTTTTTTTTTTTTTTTTTTTTTTTTTTTTTTTTTTTGGCTTGAAAAAAGTAATCACTAATTATAGATTAATTCCGACATTTTTTGCTCTTTGTTCTTTCTGGTGCGAGGGTTTTTTTTTTCATTTTATTTTTATCCATCTTTTTTTCTATAGTTTTCCAAATGGAGCTACGTTGACCTTTTTTTTCATTTTACCATGTTTCTTTTTGTAATTATCCATCATTTTAACAACCATTTTAATACGATACGCAGTGAAAAAGATAAATTCAGGGGCGCCAAAACTGCAATTTATAGCCAAGTATGGAATGCTTGAATCTATCTTATAAAATTGTGGCAAACATTTTTAGCCGATACCCGATATGACATGGGCATGTTGCGCAGCATCAAACAGACATAAAAAATATATTTAGAAATCATCAAAATATTTACAAAACAATTTTTATAGCACACATTCAGAAAATTTAGACTATTAAGAAAGTAAAAATAAGGGTACTTTGAAATTATCCCGTAGACTTGTCAACGCTCGCGAAACTGCGCCAATCCTTTCCCTACTTTTGGCGAAAATGGTCGATGGGATAATCCCAAAGTACCAAATTATGTTCATAGACAAAATAATTCACTAAAAATATACAATAGAAAAGCCCTTTTAAAATTTAAAAATATACAAATAAGTCATTGTACCCACTGTTCCACACTTGTTTATCAACTCTGTATAATCTGACATGAAAATAAAATTCAGCTCGCTTCATAATATTTCTTTGTAAACTATATTGGCTGTTTTCCCTCCGAGTGTGAAGGCAAAAAGATTTTGTTTGGATGTAACTCTAGAAAGTGCCACACAAAGTTGTCCAAGCTAAACTTTGATATGTAGTCATTTGGCGCCTTGTGAGTGTGACAATTTTTTGGTGGCGCTTTGTTTGAACCACCATTTTTTTACTACTGTTTGTTTACTGTATTTCGATCTTTCTTGTTCATTTCCCTTCATTTTTTCCTGCTAGACATACTCCTTCTGATTACTTTCATTATTTTCGATTAAACTTTTCTTGTGTGTATTCCATTTTACTTCATTTATTGATTTTTTTTTCTATATTTCCATTAATATGCTGCAGCGTTCATCGGAACTTTATGATTGGAACGCTATTTCAGCCATTCGTACCAATTTGACCATTTCGCTAGAATTTAGCGGTAAACTATTTTTTTTTTTTGGTGAAAATGATTGTATATAAAGTTTTTTATTTGGAGATTGCTTTTAACTGGCTCTGGTGCAGGAGAATCAGTTTTTATATCAAAGATTTCTCTCATTCCAACAGATTTACCGTTTTCCTTTAACCGTATCCAGTTCCCAGTTAGGCTGTGTTTCGCCATGAAAATAAATAAAACCCAAGGACAAACGTTTCACACTGCTGGAATTGACTTAAGCGAAGAATGCTTTTCTCATGGACAACGGAACAACTTTGATATACAATCCTTTTCGCCAAAAAAAGAAAAAATAGTTTATCGCCTAATTCTAGCGCCAAATTCAAATGTGGCGCGAACGGCAGCAATGGCGTTTCCAAACGTAAGGTTTCGATGAACCAAAAAAAAAAAAAAATGTTGGTTTCCAAAAGCAATGGTGGCAATGTAACACCAAATAATTCACCACCGAAAAATTGCCAGCCTCGCAAGGCGCCAAACGAATGTTGAAGGTCAGAGTTTTGAATTGCTGTTTAAAATCAGACGTAAACAAAGAAATGCATCGCATATGCCTACCACAGCTCTTGCTATTTGCGCATGTGCAATTTCAGGTTTTCGCACATGCGCGGATATATGATTTGCGCATGCGCGAATCGTAGTAGGAAAATGATTAAAATCGCAACTATAAAACTTTTTATTTTATTTTGATATGACTTCAATATACTAAAACCTTCCCCAATAAATGCCCTACAAAATAATACAAATGTCTCCAATATCAGTTAAGTATTTCTAAAGTTTTTTGACTTCAAACATACAGTCCTGAGGTCGCCAAATAAATCCAGAGGCCATGTTATCTTTCTTCCTGTATTGTTTAGCCTTCTTAAAAGTTTTTAAAATAACTGCCCAGGGCTTATATTCCTTTTCGCTCTCATATCACTGTATCATTTAAGATTAACAAATTTTGCTCCCCCTGTTTTGCGGAACGATGGTTGAAACGTAACTGTATGCTTTCTATCAATAATTTCTGTATATATGTGCTTCTGTTTTCCTACTTAAGTAAAGATCGATATGTTCTTTCCTGTAACCATTTAAAACTGGCTTATTTTATTTTCAATTTTAAACATACCGCTACGGATCAAAACAACCATTTTCTACCAGCAGTTTAAATAAAACAACGAAATGTTGATGCGAATAGCGCGAAATATCAACCTAAATGCGTCATTCTAATTCATTTGATTCATGGAATGGACAAGGCGGAAGTTCATCAAAACAAAATACATCACCGACAGACACAATTTCAGTTTTACTGTGAATAAGCTCGGTATCTATTAAGCAGCAACAACATTTACCCACGAGAATAACATTACAATTTGTGCAAGTTGCGTGATTTATGTTAATAAAATGGCCAACACGCAAAACGAAACCGAGCATTCACCCACCACCGAAGAAGCGGGTCAGGGGGAAAAAAAAAAAAAAGCACCGAAAATCGATGGTTTTTTTTTTGTAACTCGCCAGATCAATGAACTTTCTAGAATAGAAAAAGATTAAATTTACTGCGTTCTTAACATGTCTGTTTCTTCTTACTGCATATCTTAATGATCTACAGGAATAGAACAACGGAAGAGACACTTATGCGACAAAAAGGCAAGGTTGTTGACTCCAAAAATTAATGCAAGATATTTCTGTTTAAAAATAGGGTTGTAAAGATCATAGTCTATAGTTATCTTAATATTTTAACTATTAGCTGGCATTGTACCAAATTAAGGGCGTGTCTAGATTACTTTCTACCCGAAGAAGAAAATAAATGAACTTCCCTCCATATTATATCATAAAATGTTGAGATTTCTTTGGAGTTATATATAAAAACTATTAAAAAACAAACACAATTTAATCTGTATGATAGGTATAAGTAATTCATTTTGAAATATTTATGTATGGAAGAAAATTAATGTTAGATTTATTGAAAATTATTATATGTACTTAATATTTTCTATGCATGATAAAAATCTTTGGAAGCATGATTCTTGTATTTCTTAACAGAGCAAAGGAAAAGTGCATGACAGGTGAGGGGGGGGGGGGGTATTTTAAAAATGTTCATAAAAAAAACTTTTATTCCTTATTTACTGAATAAAAGGATCCATAAAAGTAGTGTCAGTTAGAGTAATTGAAAACGAATTTGAAAAAATTTTAACTTCTTTCGATTTAAAATAGTTTTCTTAAAAGGAAAATAAATCTATATTTTATGTGAGTAGATAATCATGATCTGCTTGTTCAATAAACAATGCCGTTTATTCTAAATAGTTTAATTAATTAATCACTTTTAGTTACAGTAATCCTAGAACCCCGTTCCCAATTACCCCAGAAAATATGGGTTATTGAAAACACGTGTTGGTTATATTAATGAACTGATTTGAAAATGCTGTAATGATAAGAAACTACTACTTATTACTTCAGAATTTATTTTACTGCTCGTTCCCAAATGCTCCAAAATATTGTTAGATTCTTTTACTGTTTTTTAATTTAAAAAAATAAATTAGATTTCATAGGATATCATGAATAAGTTTTCATAATTTATAATCTTTCTATCTCCAGATTTGTCGGAAAGAATCGAAAATGAATCTTTATAAAAACAGAAATGGTAGAGCATTATGAAACCCTAGAATGCAATATATAAGACTTATTAATGTATTTTAAAATGAATAAGAATACTAGTTCAATTTAGAAGCAGAAAATAATGCTCTTATTTCAAGTAGAGAGTTCAATTAATTCAATCTCCAATTCAATTAATTGTTTTATGACATCTATGCTGCTTGAAGAAAAAAATTCGGTGATTAAATCTAGTACAACACCTTTTATCTATCTACTGCAATTATAAACTATCAGTAATCAAAATCAAAATAATTTTGACTTTGTCAAATTGATATTCTTCAGAATAATCGTATTCATCTGCCCAATATCAATGTTGAACAAATTATAATCATTCGTTCTGGTGACTTCCACATAATCCACCAAAAAATATATGTTTGTTAAAAAAAAATACCATGGATGATTTGAAATGTTTCTTTTTCTATCACCACAATATCCGTTTCTTATTTTGAAAAAAAGGTAAAGTCCTCATTTTCAAATTCCCCTTTTAGCATCGTTTTTTTTTTTTTTTTTTTACCCTTTCTTCCTTGAGGTCAATTTCGCTTATTTGGCTCAAACCTTGTACATTTCATTAGTTTTATGGAAGATACGAGTGAATATCAACACGATCTAATTTTTATTAATATAATTGTTTTCTTTAAATATTACTAGTAATTATTAATAATAATAATAAATATGACTAATAATACTAGTAATGCAAGTAACTAATGTTGTTTATGCACAGAAGTATAAAAACTATATGAAAGTAATTACTAAACATATGCTGCAGCAATTAAATATTTCTTATTTCTCTATGATTTTCGTGCCTTTATTAGATAATTTATGCAGTCATTGAAACTTGGTGCTGAACCTTTGTTACTTTCCCATGAACTACATATGGAGAGATGATTACTTAATGCCCAAAACGTATAAATATGTAAGCTTTAACGAAATATGTGATTTCGTAACTATTTTTTTTAGTTATATCAAAATAATATTAAGAACAAACACATACAAAAAATATTTTTAATAAATTGTAATTTTTATATTTCCTGAATTCAGGTTTCAGGATTTGATCTTTTCTGCTGTATATGTGTTCCAGATTAATATTACATGTAAACCGTAAAAAATAGGGGGGGGGGATAAATTAACAAATTTTATTTATTTTTATAAAAATATATTTCGGTATGGCATCTTTTTGGCAAAACATTGCCAAGAAGATGCCAAGGCTTAAACCAATCAGAGCACGTCGGTATCCTTTGCCATAGACTTAGTCTGTACAATTTGCGAACTCGCTATCAAATCATTATTAATAATCGGCTTTGACGACACGTGAAAAATATTATTTGTATATAACATAATAGATTTTTTAAAATATCAGTTGTTTATTTGACTTAAAATGATGAAGGATTATTGGCGAGATAGGACACTACCGTATTTCTAAACCCAATATTATTTCCTATCATATTATAAATTATTCAAAATGCATAAAATATAAAGTTTTTATTTTATTAAAAGTTTTTTCTATATACGTCGAGATAAAAATTGTTAATTATTAAGGGTAGTTGAGAATCCTAACCTGCTTCTTAAGAGAAAATCGAAAATTAAGTTTGACATTAAACATTATATCCTACAGATCCAAGAACTGTATAACTTAGCAACTCATCTTGCAAATAACCGATGCATAAAATCACTGATGACACTTAGAAAAGTTTTGGTTTCACTGTTTTATGTACCGTTACAATTAAAGTAAATAAAAGTTATATAATTTCACTGAAAAGAAGAAGAAAAAAGTTTATCATCTTCCTCTTAAAGAAGGCACGTTTCTCAAATTCGCTGAAGCTTCATTGTTGCATACTGTATTTACTTTCCCAATTTCACGTTGTTGTCTGTTATCCTTATTAATACTATTTTTTTATTTTAGTTAGTTTTTTAATTATTTTCAACACGCTTTATTAACTTGCCTTCTTGTCTATCTGTTAGTTTGTCTGTTCGGTATAAATTTTGTAGTTAATTTTAAACTAACTTCCAGAGAGCTAGAAATTTAAAATTTTAAACACAGCTCAGACTTGAATGGCAATGCAATATTAACTCGCTTTCTTGCCTGTTTGTTCCATACAGAGTTTGCAATCGATTATAAGCTAATATAATAATATACAACTTCCCAATGAGTTAGAGATTTGAAACTTTAAACATAACTGAGATGAATAACAATGCAATATTAAATGGCTTTCTTCCGTACTGGGTGCAAATATTGTCACCTTGCATAGCTTATCGGGAAGTTAATTTAAAACGATTGCGAAATTTCATAGACACAAAAACTAAAAATAGAAAATAATTATTTAAATTTTTTAAAAAACGAATAAAAATATATGAAATAATTTTTTCTAGTTCCATAAAGATTAATAATTCCATAAGATTATCCTGAAAATTTTTTTATTTAAATAATAAATTATTAATTTTTATTATTTAATTTATTATTAATTTTTATAAACATTTATTTTGGTCATCTTGTGTTATTTTCAAAATACTAATAGCATTATGCTTATTTTTTAGGCGAGCTAACTCCAAGACATTTACAGATCTTTAAGAAAAATGATTTCTTTAGCGGAGTATCTATTCCTGAAGTTGATACAAGGGTAAGAATAGCATCTGTTTTACATTGAAACTCATTTAAAATTTGGAGTAATTTCTTCTCTTCACAACAGATAAAATACTGAAAATTATATATAGAAAAAAAACATATTATTAAATTTATCAAATGAATAAATTAAAATTAATAAATACGTTTAAACAAACTCAGCATATAAAAATTTTTAGTAAAGTTTTTAGTAATAATTTGTTTGTTTTTTCGATTTAAATTATATGTTATACTTCTAATGGATTTTCTGTTGTAAAATTTTGAGAAATTGAGCAAACATTAGATACAAAAAAAATTTTTGTTATGTTATCAGATCATAAAATAAAAATAAATATTTACAAAAAAAACCTCCTTTTTAGGAAATAACAATAGTTATATGAGACTAAATTAGATTATTAATTTTTAAAAATTTTTTAATCTTAGTTTATATAAGAAAAATTTTCAAAACTTCTTTGCTGTAGATTCAGCCATATAATCGAAAATCTTTTTTTTTTATCTATATAAAAGAATTATCTACCTTAATTATTCGCATAATGTCTGCATAAATCGGAAATTTCAGCTCATTTTAAAAGTGCAGACAGTTTGCATATTAGTGTCATGATATTAAAGCCATTCTGAAATAATTTTATTCAATCCAACAGTTATAAGATATATATATATATATATATATATATATATATATCCCTTTATTTCAAGAGTTTTCTAAAAAATTGTTTAATGAAATTCATCCCTCTAATTTTAAACAAGCATGACCTTTATGACCTTCATAAATAGCAATGTTTAAATCTAACTTCATTTCGTAACTATTAATATAAGTATATATTATGATTACTCTTTAAATTTTTAATTTCATTGTAAGCAAAGCTATTTAACATAATCCTTAATAATATTTCAGGGATGTCAAATTTCCAGTTGCTGAAATTTCTATGTAATCAACTTGTGCTATGTTGAAAATTTGATTTTATTCCTAATACGTCATTTCATTTGATAAATGTGCTTTGTCAAACAAATAATTTTCCCAAAAAAATGCAAAATAAAATCAAATTTTTGTGCTGTTAGGACTGGAAATTAAAAAAAAAAAAGTGATTAACTGATTTGTATTGAAAAGCAATACTCAATTTCAGGTATAATTAAAAATAATACATCTTATACCTATGAACAGGCATAAAATAAATGGGTTTTATATTAAATTGTATACCATTTAGGAATGCGTTTATTTTCTTTGATTCTATTAGTTATTTCAGATTTAGATTTATTTCAAACCTAAAAATTAATGAAATATAAAAAAGAAGTATACATTTCAAGAGTAAAAAAGTAGAACAACTGTTATAAAAAAGAATCATTCGTCTCATTATATTTATTATATCGCTGTCTTTTGTTATATTATTGTGAATTATTATTTTTCTAAACCTTATAAATAAGGTGAGACATACAATATATTTATAATTTCAATGTCTTTTATATTATCAATAATTAACATTTGCAATTATACACCATCTTTAAGAGAATAAACCTACTTACTGTAGCCTGCATTTTTTCTCTAACGTAAGAAGAGAGGAGCATGCGCAAATCTTTCTCCTGGGTTATTAAATCATACCAAAGCAGTCCTCGCCGTCGATATTGTATAAAAATTCATAATGTCTCGGGGTTTTTTTTTTTTATTTGCAGGAAACTCTAGAAAGTAGATTACCTGTGAATATATCTGAAGAGGAATTAGATTTCTTAAAGGTAACTATTTAATTGTTGTTGCTTATTTTACAAATCATTTCCCTTAAATTTATCACATTTGATGTTATATAACTACCTCATAATTTAAAAAAGATCAGCTGACATAGAGAATACTTGAAATGAGACATTCTTTCTTCAAGCCATCATTGCCATAAACAACTTAAGTGACATCTGGTCTATAATGTGATTTGCTTTCGCTTTCAGTCTTCATCAGGGGCTTGGAAAGTTTCATGTCGTCCGAGCCATGGAATTATCTTTTAGCCCTTTTCCGGAAAAGTGAGATAAAAGTGTGAGGTAACATTAAAAAAAAAAAAAAAAAGAAACGTACAAGCATTAATGTTTTGTCTTCATGACGTCCCTTAAGAGTGGAATCCATGCACCCCGACATTCGAAGCATCCACATTCCCATGCAACACAGTCATTGCAAGCCCTATGCATCTCTTTGAAATAAACTGGAGTCTGTTTGGTCTAGTAATGATAGTCCGTAGTCTGACTCAAACATTCGTCATGTACACTTGGTTTGCCAAGATAAATCTACAGGAGGCAAAAATTATTCCCATCATACAGAAGGGATGTTTGGAGAGATGGTGCCGGCTCAGTTGTTGCTTTTATTATCTGGCCACTATTCAAAATTTTCCAAAACAGCCCTTGTGTGACTCAAACCAACATTATTATCAAAAGTAAACTAAAATTTTATAAATAGGTAGATTAATTAACAGCTTCGATTCTTAGTCTGTCCAATATAGATAATGGCTTTCTGTGGCGGTTTACTGTACAGAAGTTATAGGCAATCACCAATCGATTAAGTACAAAAAATCTAAATAGACACTAAGCCGAATGAAAGCACTGCTACTTTATTACTTTATACTTAAAAAATATATATAAAAATTTTATTTAAAGCAAAACTAATAAAAAATAAAGGGCAGAAAAGATATAAAACATTTTTTGTCTCTTGTGTATCATAAAAAAAATGATATAGTATATAAAATTCGTCAATAAAAGTAACTTTTCAAAAACTATGGGGGAAAATAAAAGTTAAAAATCTAATAACTAAGAGTAATAGAATAGATTTCAAATTAATAATCAATATTAGACGTTAAATATTGACTTAAAAGAATAGTTATTTTTCGGTAACGTTTTAACATCTACAGAAATTTCTTATGAAATTTTTCAAAATAATTTTGTGCAGTTACCACTTTGGGTAAAGAGAGGGATCTCAAAATAATTTTCCGTCAATGACTTTACAGCGTCAAAATCGGGCTTTGATGAGTCTTTGACAAGTTATAAGCTGAAGTTACGAATCTACTACCGAAATCTGCAGACCAATCCAGTGACTAAAAATTATTTATGAGGTTGTGCTTGAAATTTGTGTTTTATCGATGAAATTTCATCATTTATATACGGCAAATGCTGAAATCATAAATAGCTAAAGACTCTGTAATTGTAAATTGAAGTTAGGATGATAAAATTACTTTGCCAGAATGTTAGAGATATAAGAAAAAGACCCTGCACTCTGTGTTGCTTATAAATATCGAGAAATCATTATAAAACTGCTATCATAAGCAGCATGAAGTCGTTTTGTATTTTGCAGATTTTATTCTAATTTCTGAAAAATATACACAACTAGACATATTCTAATTCTCTGCCATGGATAAGATATAATTATTCAACATATTTAAAGCTATTGATGCCGGATCATGTTAATGCAAATTCTGTTTCTGATATAATTCAATAGAAGTTCCTTGTTTATTTTGATTATTATTATACTGTTATGCAATATGAAAGCTAGACTGTTTAAACTGAATTGCTACTCAGCAGTTCATTCGAATTACTACCCAGCGGAAAAAATAAATCATATGAAAAATTTCATTATAAAATTTTGATTTAGCAATGAACCTACATATTTTATGAAAGATAGTTGATATGGTAATTTCTTTGACTGTAGTTTGATTTGTTCTTCTTCCTGCATAAATATCTTAAATATAAAAGGAAAAAATTGGTAGATAATCAAATATATTTTATATCCACATAATTTTAAACTTAGAAATGTATTGTATTCATGATTTATTTATA
The DNA here is from genome assembly GCF_947563725.1 of Argiope bruennichi. Classification (NCBI taxonomy): domain Eukaryota; kingdom Metazoa; phylum Arthropoda; class Arachnida; order Araneae; family Araneidae; genus Argiope; species Argiope bruennichi. Next base: position 36,979,280 of record NC_079152.1, on the reverse strand, counting down.
AATCATGAATACATAACAACTTTAAATTATACTTGAATTATTGATCTATTTATTTATTATTTTTACTTATACATGAAATTCTTGACTAAGGAAATTGTTTCATCTATCAAATTGCTTTTATATCTTATTCTTGTTTTCATGAAATAAGTTCTCAGAAGCCAGCTTTTTATGACTTTCAAACATTTGCATTTGTGATTATGTAAATAATAAAATAAAGATTGAAAGTAAGGTTCATAGGAAATCATAATTTTTATATGAATGTTAAACAGAAAGTCTCAAGTTAAATATTAATATACAGAGCTGATGGGAAGCACTTTTTACAAGTGGTTAAATTTATGTAATTAGTAATGAATTACCCGTTTGTGGCTTTCTTTTTCACTCTTTAAAATTGCAGTTATGATTTTCTACATAGGATCAAATGATTTCTAATCATTTGTGAACAAACTATACAGAAACAATCAATTTTATCAAAATGTAGTAAGAGAATTTTTCTTTCACTGATTTCCGAAGATAAGTCACAACTCAAAACGACATATTGGAATTGATTCATTGATGTATAAAGAAATGAATCGGAAGAAGAGTCTTCCTTCGCCTAACCAGTCGAATTTACCTTAAACTTCCACATTATGGTCTATTTCGTGCTTAGTTTCGTAATATATTGAAGAAAATTCAATAAGCATTTTAGAAAGTATGTCTCTAGAGGGAGACATACTTTCATACATACTTTAGAAAGTATGTCTCTAGAGGGAGACATACTTTCATACATACTTTAGAAAGTATGAATTTAAACCAATTTAGTTCCAGATTTGACTCTTGTCCATAAATTTAATGTAAAGATAATGTATTAAAATTCATGCTTGAATTATGATGTTACATATTCACAAATAGACATAGAGATAAACCAGTCAATCTGAGATGCATTCATTCCAAAATCTGATATACATCTACAGTTTTGATGATAAAATTAAATGCCGAATTTTTTGTCTATCTCATTGCATTAATGAGTGATCGTGTTCAATATTTATAGATGGGCAGATAGATCGATAGATTTGAGTTGATTAATAACAATTTTTATTAAAAAAACTAAGATTTTGAGTTAAATAGAAATGAAAACAAAGAGAAATAAAAATTAAGATTTGGGAGCACAAATCTTAAGATCAAATTATTGATGATTTCAATACTTTCTTCATTTGGTACAAGAGAAAGTGAAAATATTTAATTATATTGTGGTGGTAACTTCAAAAGCCAGATAACAACTTCCGGACTAAGATGATCACTTTTGTCTAGTGGTCTTTTTACTCGGCTACAATCCCCAACGTTGCGAGTTTGATCCAACCCAATGTCACTTCCTCAGTATTTTCGCAGGTTCCTGAATTTTAAGTGATTTGTGTTTGTTGAATGCTCATGGCTTATTTGATTTCCATCTGCTTTTTTTCTTTAACTTTTGATATTAAAAAAAATCGTTTTTTATATGCACAAAGAATGCTATGGATTTGTTTTTCGATATAATCAATTTAATTAATACTAATTCCCTGCATGCTATATTTTTTCTTGAATATTTATGATGAATATATGATGTATTATTTATTCCTCAGAAATGCCTGGACAAGGACCCAGAAAAAAGATACACCTGCGAGCAATTATTCCGCCATTCCTATTTTGATGGTTTCAATAAAACGGAAATTGAAAATGATCTATTGTCAGCAAGACGCAGGGATAAATTAAAGGCAAGATATTCATTTAATCATAAATTCAAAGTATTTATTATTTAATTAACAAAATTTCATTTTTTGATTTATTGTCTGTAGATTTTTTTGTCTTTATGCAATTTTATGTGCCACCTTTTCCTCGGAAAAAAAAGTTGGTCAAAACAATTCTCTTATAAATGTTTGAAGCTAAAAATTTGCTGAAATTTAATATTGGATAATTTGGTAAAAATCCGAGATACCAAAATTTCAGCGGTTAATTGAAAAAATAAAACGAGTAAAGTTGTTTTTAAGAAGAAAAGAAAATGTTCTAGACTTTTGGTAGGAAAAATAATTTATATTTTGCAGACAACGTGAGAAAGTAATTTGCGTGTCGCCTAACATTTGAATATCAGATTCATCGTCTAATCTTGCACCATTCTACTCATGATGAGTAGTTTAATAGCATAGACAGCATTAAATATCGCAATTAGATTAAATATTACGAAATTGCGGAATAAAGCTCATACTTATTTCAACAAAAAAAAAAAATGTCATTTACGATAATTAGTTTCTTATTTCACAGGAATAAGTTTTTTATTCATTATAAACATTTTTAATAAACAATTTCTTCAAGAAGCTCTTTGCTTCGAAATGGTTTATTAGCAAGGGATTTAAACCTGTTAAGTTTTCATTTTAATTTATAAATGTGCTTTGTAAGCATAATTCACACCTGGAAAAATGCCGACGGCTTTTCTCAAAAGCGCAACAGACGCTCGCTTCTTGACCCTGCAGGAAGCTTCAAAATCTATTTACCTTTATCACTATGCCAAATGTAAATGCCAAATAAATTTACCGAATGCAAATTTACTTAATTAAATACGGAGATAAATCTCAAAACAATTTGACTTATTATTAAATTCTGTCACTCTTTACCAACCATTCATTAGGTCGAGAAATTATACAGTGTAATGAAAAGATTTTCAGCAGGGGATATTATGAAGAAAAGAAAAGAGTCTTTAATATTTGTGGTAAAATCTGAAAAAGTTTTCCTCATTTTGTTTTCAATGTTCTTAATATTAATTTTATGTCCCTAAACAGACAACCCCTTTTTTACATTTTTTTTTTTCAAATATATCTTTGTTGATGTATTTAAGGATAATGTATCTTTGAATGATCTCAGTGGTCTGTTTTGTTATTTTTAGAGTGGACATTACTTGCTTCCTCAACTTTCAACCAATTCCCTCGGATCATCAACAGATATGAGGTCCAGTCATAGTCGTTGTATGAAGAAATACGATCCACTTCCAAACATATGAGGGGCGCATGTACAAAGCCAAGTGAAAAAAATGTCATACTTTATTCTGATTCTGTCACAATAAAAATTATTTCATTGTATACTTGTTTCGTGCATTCATACATTCTATTTAAATATAATATTTTGGTTTGATTATTATAAGGAACGCATTTCTCAATAGATCAAACTATGTACTGTTACACCAACGAACGTTTTAATGATCTTAAGAAATAGATATTATATATCCGATAGATAGAAAGATATTTATAGGCATTCTTCAACGACAATTGTTTTGTTTTTTTCTCGATAATGTAAAATTTTTCGAAAAATAAAGCTGATGTTGATCTGCAACTTTTACCAGATATTTCCTTCTATATTAACACCTACTTAAATTGTATTATAAAAATATCGATTGATTTTTTTTTAATTAAATAATTGGTAATAAAGTATTTTAATATTTTCCTAAACATATCATTTTTAAAAATTCACTCCTGATCCAATAAACCGATCTTAGTGTCAGCTGGTACAGATTATAGACCTGTGTGATATAATTTTTTTTATTTAAATTTTTCATTCTTCTAAAATTAATAGCTTTTCATACAAACACAAAATTCTAATATTTCAACTTCTTTCCTCCTCTTTCTTTATCTGGTCAGCTAAATGGAGCAAATACAAAGACCTGTTTTGGAAAGCCAATCCAACAACATAAAGCAAAAAAAAAAAAAAAAAAAAACATGCTATTATGTATTTTTTCTACATTTTGATAGTTACCATGACAATTTGACATGACTACTGTTGTTCTTGGAAACCCTTCACGCTTTTGGAATTAGGAAGAAGTTATTTATAAATAAGATTATTTCATTATTTTGAAAATAAGGGAAAAGTTAACCGAAAAATCGTCATAGAAAATTCAATCCTTTTTTTTTTTTTTTTTTTTTTTTTTTTTTTTTACCTGGAGAAGGATGTTATTTATGAATGAGATTATGATTATTTCATTACTTCTGAGACAAAAAATTGTGACTCTTGAGTAAGCTAGTCCTGATTTTAGGTTTAGATAGACCTTAAATTTGAAGCTACAATAAACAATACATTTTTTACCATGCAAAACAACATCATTCTTTAAAATATACATCTCTATAAGACAGAATTTTACTTGAACTTTCGCTGATAGTCAAGATTAATAATATTGATATTAATCAAAACATCAGAAATTAAAGTAATATGTTAAAATATTTTTAATTCATGAAAATATAATTTTTTTATGAAATAGACTGAATTCAATAATAAACGTACATGTTATTCCATCTTCAATTTTACACTCCGAAGCCTAATAAATATAAATTCTTTATAATAATATTTACATTAAAAACACAAAACAGTTAATTAAATGAACTGGACTAATTTTCAATCCATTTCATTACAGTTGCTATATTTTTTCTTTGCTTTTTTGTGCATAATTCTTTATTTGAATTTAGGTTTCTGACTTTTCTTCAAAAAACATTGCCAGGCTATGCCTTTATTGCTGTGCATTCTAACAAAACTTTGCCAAATAGTTTCCATGGACTCAAGATTTCTGATCTCAAATCATGCATTTTTTTATATATATATCACACCGTAGCCATGATCAATGCATTCACGATGTAAAGAAATTGTATGATAGTGAAGCATAAGGAAAACCTTACGTTTCAATGAACTCCAAAGAAATACTCCATAGTAAAACAATAACAATAACAGCAGCACTTTATATAGAATGTACTTTATATAGAATATACAGTGCTTTATATAGAATGTGCGTGACGTTTTTGCTTCTCCAAGGCAGAGACTGCGAGTTGGTAAGTATCCTTCACAAACTGCTCCACAGTCTTGTCCAGTTGTTTTTCATCTTCATCTGCCGGAGAGACATCATCTTTTATAATTGGTTTAATATTGTTTAACTTGCTCTCGTCATCGGCATCTTGAGAGCTGTGTGCAATCACGTCAAACCTAATCGTACTCGATTTTTTATCTTCCTCGGCACCTTTCGAAGCTTCTCGGAAACACTGAATGAGCATGTTGGCAATTGCAATGGAATCAGAAGTCTCATGCTGGGCTGTAGAGAGAAATTATCTAATTAAGTTAAATAATATCCTTTATAACGCAAATAGGAATATCAAAGAAAAGTTTTTAGAATTTGACAGAGTTCTGAATAATCAACTAATATTAAACTTCTGAACTGCTATAATAGAAGATGAAGTCTGTAAAATGCATGACTGAGAAATGAGTGTGCATTTTTCGATATCCATTAATAGCTATGTATTATTACCAGGCCTATAAGATATTAATAAACATGTGAGAATAGAATTATGAGACCAAATGCCGCATGATTGTAGCTCATGTTTTATTTCGTCTTGAAAGAGAAAAAAAAATCCTTTAATAATTAATAAGCAGATCTTACTTGTAATGTATTTTTCTTCGAAAATTCTTTTGAACTCTTCCTTCAACAAGGTGCAGAATTTTTGGAGATTGAAATTGATATTATCGTTCTGCTCAGTGTTGATGATTCTTTCAGATCTGCCTGGATCTTCAGTTACTGTCAGAACACTCACAATCATATTATCGGACCCTTTCCTTTGATTGACCACAGTCGCCGTTTCTGTTTGTCCGGTGATGAGTGGTTCTTTATGACTAGGACTCTGCCCAAAGAAAAATTCTCATTAATGTATTATGTAGTTAAACTAGTTGAAATACGATAAGTTTTATTTTTAATCTAAGTTGATATTAAAATTAGAAAATATAAAAGGGTTCAGAAAAAGAAATTTAATATGAGTAAAAATAGGCAAAATCATGTGCTATCAGTGGAATAACAATAGTGAGGGAGGGGGGCAAGTGCCTTGGCCGCAAAATTGACAAAGTTACATTTAAGAGAAAAGTACGCTTTTTTTTCAATTCCTACTATTAGTTCACTTTCTCTCTCTCTCTCTCTCTCTATATATATATATATATATATATATATAACTTGTTCAAATATTCAATTGTTAATAAAATACTTTTTATTCATCCACTCAAGTTCAAATACATTTTTTTAAACTTGTAGTGGATGACACTTGATGTTAATACAGTTTTTTTTTAAATATTAATTAATTAGTTAAATTTGTCCAGTAATTTCTATTTGGTTGCCAAAGTCGTCAAATCCGTCGCCATGTCACCAAGTTTGTCACAAATTTTGTAATTATTTAATAAAAAGTAACTAAAATTTAAAAAAAAAAACATTGTTGACCTAAGTAGGAATTGACTTTAAAAAAAAATTTATTTTATATATTATTGCCACTTACTCCGATTGTTGCATAGCCAGCGCAAGAACTTAAATCTTGATCTGGCAACAACATTTTTTCCGCCAGAGTACTTGCTTATACCACGCTAAAAAGACGTGTTTACTATTGCTCTATGTGTGTGTGTGCTTTCGTGATATCTGTGCACGTTATGTTAGAATTGTACCCCTGCTTTGGATGTCTTCATCAGTAGTTGCTTTACGTGTAAAAATTGAAAAAAGACAGATGAGGTCCCTTTTGTTTGATTACCCACGAACATCGACCGATTCTTAAAAATTAAAATGATTCTACCGCGTGAGGGATTACAGATCTTTTTAAAACTGGGAGCCAATTCAAGCTAGATTTCTCAAAATAATAATAATTCTTAAAAAACGCATAGAGATTGTTAGTATTGATCTGATGATAGAAAAATCATCTCTGAAAAGTTTAGATTCTTTTCAATGATTTAGGTTCAATAAGAAGAGAGAGTAGAATATACTCAGATGTCTTTAGAAAAAAGAAAGAAAAAAAGAATTCAGAATGAAATATTTGCAATGATGAAAACATACTGAATTTCATCTCAACATTGAAATATATTGTTAAAAAATAAGTTTAAGATATTTTTAAATTGGTATCATAAAAAAATGCTTAAATTTTAAGTGAAATTTATTTCTGTGCTGGTATATTTAGGGCAATTGGGAATTTATTTCAAAATTTCTTATATTTTCAGTTAATTAATATTTTATTAAAAAATTTAAAAAAATCGCTCTGAGGAAGCACATTCCTAAAGTGTTGTCTGTCAATAGCACCGATTAGCAGTTGTGTGAGACGGATGATTAATTAACATGTGTTTTGGTTGTGCATAGAATCAGACTTATAAATATGTTGTTCCTTTGAAGGCGCAACATATTTATAAATCTGATTCTCTCTTCTCTCTAAAATGAGAAATGGATTGTTTGACATTAACGGGACTTGTATGAACAGATGTATACCAGTTAAAATACTGCTGCATAAATTTCTATCTAAATTTGAATTTTAGGAACATTATACTGAAGAAATCATGGATATCAACTTATATATAAAGGTTTAAGGTTTTATCAAGCACAACCATTGTTCCAAATGAATAAGCTTGTCGCTGAAGGTGGCAAGTCATATAATAAGAATGCCTTCTTTTATAAGAAGTGGTAGCTCCAAAATTTTTTGATGCAGATCCAAGTTTCCGGCATAAGAATCTCATGTCAAGTTTAAGATTTCGTATTCACAAACAAACGAAAAGGTAGGCATTCACTCACACAAGCATAATTTCCTTTTTGTTGGGAGAAGACAACACGTCGTGTAACGATCCCCCCTTTCTCTTATGGTAAAAGCAGTGCCCAACTTTGCCCAATTGGGGCCCGAGTCAAAAAATTTTTGGGGGCCTCCTCTGTTTCACTACTTCAGTAATGAAGAACCGAATTTTATGGAGGTATTTAAACTTTTCACCTCATTATAGATATATAACAATAAAATTGAGTAGAACCTAAAGTACCTATAAAGTAACCCCCCCCCTCCAATGGTCAGACGAAATATCATTCTGTCCTTTTTATATTTGTTTCAAAATTGATATTTTGTTAAAAAAAGTTCCTTGAAGAAGGAAATGTAAAATAAACTTTCTATTCGATTTGGGGAATGCCCGGGCCTGATTTTTCCCCGGTCCTTCTCTCATGTGGGGCCCAAGGCAACTGTCCCGTATACCCCTGCCTTAGTCAGGCTCTGGGTTAAAGACATCTAGACCAGATGTAATATCTCCCGTTTCCCTACACATAGTTAAGTGCATGCAGACTTACAGATTCGGATCCTTTTCACTCGGAGAGTTATTGTGTCTGGTCAATTGTTACTATATCCAGTGTGGGAAACCAAATGTGTATCTCTTCGTTTCAAATAGATCCATCATGTCTTCAAGGGTCGAAATATCCAGATACTAATTTTTTTTTCCTTTATGAAGACATTCCTCAATTAATCAAGAAACAATCAATCACCAACAACCATTGTCATTTAGTGTCAACCCTAAAAGTGCACTTCCTCCGGTGTTAGCTGCGAATTGATTGTAATTGACATACGTTCAAGAGGTGGTCGACCACAAAGATTAGTCGGGTTTAAACCATTGAGGAAGCGTTGCTGAGCAGCTATTGGGCGATAGGGAACTCAAGTTCACCAATGGGAAACTGGAAGTGGGTATCTGATAAAAATGAAATGCGTTTTCTTTTTTAATCAGAAAAAGAGAAAAGGTCTTCGAAGGAGAGGTTGGAGAGAGACTTTGGAATGCGGAAAATTTGTTCCTGTTTTTTTTTTTTTTTTTTTCAGGAGCTCCGTGTGATTCGGGCTTCTGTGTTAAGGTTCACCCGATAAAGATCGGCGGATTTCTGGAACCGCCAGGAGTAGCCGTTAAGAGCTAACAGACTATTAGTGGTTTCTTTTGGTGATCTGGTTTACGATTTGATCAAGGAACTATTTCATGATTGAACAGTCATTTGATTTTTATAAATAATATTAACCTGAGCAATATTAACCTTAATAATATTAATGAGTACAAGTTGTTCTTTGTAAATACATAAGACTGTAAATAAAATAATCATTTTGTTACGCTACTCTCTTATTTGATCGATCTTTATCAAGATATTACAGTCGATATTTATCAAAAATATTATCGAATTTTACGAGAATGACAATACTTTGAGTATATCAATAGCGTAGTGAGGATAACTGTCCGCCAATCTTAGTATTAATCTTTTCGCCCTCACAATATTGATTTCTAGCATTAAAAATTTTGTTTGAAGAATTGCTTTCTTACGCTTCCAATGCGCCCTGCATTACGCTAATGGACCGTGCATTAGAAAAAGCAGAAGCCTTTCTGCACAATTTTTCATACCTTGAAGGGACGATCCTGTTTTTGATAAGTCATCGTAATTCCATGATCGGAAATATAGTTTTGTTTCGGACTCATATGGGTGCTTGACTTTTCATCTGTTTGGATGTCTATGGGTTTGCTGTCGAATTTGAAATATGATTTGCGAGTATTGGCATCAAAATGAGCATGACGACCTTGTAATTTGAGAGAATGATTTTGAGGATGAGAGTGTGAAGAGAACGGCATCTAGAAAAATAATTCATGAAGAAATGCATAAATGATGCAAATACAGACTTGATATAGAACTCACATAGAGATATAGATTTCATACATGTTTCAAAATGCTGGAATTTTAAGATGATAGCAGAATCTAATTACTGAATCTGAAAATGATTTATTTTAATTTCAATTCCAAACAATTTTTTTATTACATTATAGCACATATTATTCACTAAAATTTTCAAAACACAAGATAATGTAGAATTCGAGAATATTTTATTCATTGAATTGAGTAATCAATGGGAAAAGGATAATATATTTTTAAACGTCCATTATTCCGTTAATTTCTTGTAAATATAATATCGTTACGAACCTGTGATGCGGCTTCCCAGCATAGTGGTTCCATAGGAAGGTCCCACAGCTTGGCGATAGACTTGGCGACCATTTGGCGACGAATTTGGTGACTTTGGCACCAAAATAGATTATACCCGAAACATCGAGAATTTTCCCGATCCGTCCAGTAGGAACGGAGATACGCCTCGAACGTTCCTGATTGGTTGAAAGGCTTCTAGCCCCGCCTCCTGAGACCTATAAAAGGAAGCACCCGCAGCTGCCGAGCAGTGGTGAATTGAGGAGAAGTCGGAAGCGACAGAGCAGAGTAGTGGTGAGTCGAGTGGTGAACCATTGGTGAATTGAGTAGTCGGAAGCGACAGAGAAGAGTGGTCGTAGACCAGTGGAGTCGTCGTAGTTGTGAACCGACGGTGAATTGAGTCGTGGACCAGTGGAGTCGAAGAGTAGTCGGAAGCGACGGTGAAGAACTCGTCTTCCAGGGACTAGCGAAGCAGCGACGGAGTAGAGCTGCTGTGTATACTGTTGTATGCTGCACGTCTCGGCTGAAAATAATCGTCTTCTGTGCTGTATATAGTTGTCGTCTTTGTGCTGTCCTGTGTGTCTTCGTGTAAATAAAAGTCGTTGTTTTATTTTCTACTGCCACCTGGTGATTGAGCGTTCTTCACACCATATAACTCCCATTATCCAAACGAACCCCGAAAATTTTCGTAACAATATTTACAAGAAATATCATATTTTAAAACAAATATACCAAACTTTGATATAGCTTATCATCTACAAGTTTTAAAATATGCAAAATAATGTCACTCAAGTGCTGATCACATTAACGAACACACTTTGCGATGTTCTCGGAATTTTGCTACCACTCTTAACACTTCTTTCTTATTTCTTCTAATTCTCCCTGTGTATTTTTATCACATATACATGTTTCTTAATTCAATTTAAATCCCAATTAATATCCTAATTTTATCTTAAATTAGCCCATATTATTTTATTCTAAAATTTTCTCTAATTTCCAGATCCGAATAATCCTTTTATTTAATTATTTCTACTACCAGCTACCCATGCTACGAGTAAAGGGATAAAAATCCTTAACACATACGCATTCCTTTCAAAAATGTCTATAATTCCCTTTTCTAAACTGACACGTGTCAAAGAAGCTCTTAATAAAATCACTGAAGGAAAAAATTTCTATTTCTTTTATTCGTGTGTCATAATGTAAACCGACGCCTCTCTTCATCATCGATTTTCCTCATGTACAAAATATGTTTCCTGTGCAAAAATAAACTACTCTTTTGAAAGCACGTTTTAACTCAAAAATAATATTATATTAATTATTCAGAATTCGGGAAAACATTTAACTGATGAAAACAATATTCAACAAAAATCACTGGAAAGAAGTGAGATTAAGATTAATATGAAAAATGGAACTCAAAATATCTAAAAGCTAAGAACTGCTGAATTAGCATCATTCCATATGCTTTTGTAGAATCTATGTCAACGCACCTATCTTATTGTGACACTGCTAAAAAGGCTTAAATGAAATAGAATCCAAAATCGGCCTAAGTGAAGATTAGTGTGCACCAGCCGATTGTCGCCAATATTGCAACCCATCGGATCCCTCTTATAGCAACCGTACTGCTGTTTTGTTTACTACTTTTTACAATGGTTGAGTTGTACTTAAACTACAATTAAATTATGAAAAATGTTAAATTAAAAATATTAAAAAAATATCGATTAAAGATTTTACTTTTGTTCTTTATTATAAAGAAATTTAAGCTTATAATTAAAAGTTATTTTCTTCTTTCTTTTTTTAATGTGAATACGAACAGAAAATATTTATTCTTTTGCAATTTTTAATTGTCAGTATTCGCTTTAAAAAAATCGTCTGCATTCTCTCTTTCAAAGACAGCTGCAAATGGAATTCTTCGCAGTTCTCATAATTCTTTTGGTGTTATAACGGTTGGTTCCCTTCATAATTTGTTATGTCGGGATTATTTCGAACCTGTAGAATGGATGAAGAGCGAGTTAAATATGCATACATATATATTTTACGAGTTAATGAAATTAGGAAAGGATGCTTGTTTGAAATTTTGTATTGAGAATGGTTTGATATCGAACCGGCAGAATGGATGGAAGGTGAGTGGAATATATTCTTTTACAAGTTGATGAAGGTGGGGAAAGTAATTTTGTATGGAGAATGTTCCGATTGCTTATTTCTCCGTTTTTTCTTTTCTCTTGGTTATGTACTGTTTCTGTTTTCCACACAGTGTTTATGTTCAATGTGCTAGCGAAGCTACTAAGTTCCCGCTCCCGCTGCTAGCGAAGCCGTAGGATGTTTTTTAAAGTTAAAAAATCCTGCCCGGTGCCTTCTACAGATGCCTTCGGCATCTGTAGAAGGCACCGGGCAAGATTCCCTATGAAATCCGTTCGTACAACATCCTTCATTCTTTCTTTTCAATTGATTATGTACAGTTCATGTTATCCACACAGTCCTTATGTTCAATGTGCTAGCGAAGCTACTAGGTTCCCGCTCCCGCTGCTAGCGAAGCCGTAGGATGTTTTTTTTAAATTGAAAAATTCTGCCCGGTGCCTTTACAGATGCCGAAGGCATCTGTAGAAGGCACCGGGCAGTATGAAAAAAAAAATACTTATCAGTAAAAAGTTCTAATTAGATTGCGGGAAATAGTAACCGTAACTGTTCCGCGGAAGTATTTGTTTATTTTGTCCGCCATCTTTATTGGCGACTTGGCATTGTTGGCGCAGCTGGGTGCACACTAAAATTCACTTTTACCCCAAAATCTATTATAACAGACAACATATTAGTTGAAGCTAAAAAGACCCAGAAGAATCTATAATAAAGGATTTTTATATTTTGATTGCCAAAAAATTTATTACATATTTAACAGTTGTTTTTTTAATTTAAGCAGAAACTTTTGATTTTATCTGAAATATCAATTCTCTCTCCTAAAATTGTATTGTAGTCCACTCGAAATTAGGTTTATAGATTTAAATTTTTCTTGATTTAGAAAAAAGATAATTGTAAAATGCTTTACCTTTCACCTGCGCTTAAGCTATTATGGTTGACTAAATGAAGCTATTACAGACACAGAGAAACTAATTTTATAGTACCCGAAAGAGACAAATGTTCCAATCTCCATTTATGAAAATATCTGTAATAGTTTTAAACTCACTTCGTTCGCTGATTTTTCGTATTTTTCTTCAAACAAGTTCTCTCGCGAACTATACCTTCTTAACTCTCTGGCCACTTTCCATGAGCAGGTTTCACATAAGTCTGATATGCCTAGGGCCTTTTTTGAAAACTCCACCTGTTGCATTTCATCGAACTCAGGTAACCCTTTCGCTTGGAAATAATGAAACATCTTATCGGATAGAAGTATTAGTAATTCCATTGCTTCCACGGCACGTCTTTTAAGCTCTATCTTAGGCACATCTCCATCAGATGCGTTATTACTTTCGTCACAGCTCGTTTCCGAACTCCTCGGCGACGTTTCAAAATCATGAATGGCCTCGTGTCCGTAAGGAGTAATTTTATGGATTGAAACAGTCGCGTCGACTTCGTCAACTTTAGGAGGCAACTTGCTGAGAGCATCATCAGTAGAGACTTCAGCAAGGACTTTCGAAAATGTCTCAATTTCTTCCCCAACCGTCTGTAAGATATATAGTGCCAGTTGAAAGACATATTGAGCATAATAATAATCAAAATGTGGAGACTGCACATCCCTGCGATGATCGTCTTCAGCGGGAATATCGGCAGCAACTTGATCGATCACATTTGAAATTCTCCATAATAAATTTCTTATCATTAGAAAAGCATCCCTCAAAGGAGCATTTTTGGGTCTCGGATCTACTGGTTGAACAGGTCTCAGACCTTCGGCAGGTTTAGGAGCTTCAGGCATAGGAGAACCATCAGGTAGCTGATATTGGGATGGTGTTTTCTTTTGAACGTCTTCAACAAATCTTGTGAACTCTCTCAATTCTCTTCGGATTCTACGAAGTATTTCAGTTGTATTTTTGTGAATTATTTCCCTCATACTCGGAGGAAGTACCTTAGGAGTATATTCCTCATGGCTAGATTTTATATTCCCATGCTTCATTAAGAAACTCTCAGCCGACGGAACTTTCTGCAAAGTCAAAAGGTTATTTTCATGTTCATTTTTGTTAGACATAATTATCAGAAGTTGATTCACCGAAAATTATTCAGTAAATCACGAAAAGTAATTTTACTGACAATCATGAACAATTTAAAGATATCTGTGAGCTCTTTCTCAAAATAAATATTTTCTTCGTCATTAGATAAAAACAAAATGTTAATTCATATTCCATAGATTAAAGCACGTTAATCCGTTTTATTCAAAACAAAAATTCATCCAAGTCGCAGTTAATATAAAGTATCAGTTAATTTGCCGCATGGAGGTAATTGGGTCTCATACTTATTTCTACTTAGATCATATGCTTATACTGTTTCAAATAAATATTTCAAAAATGATTCTAGGAAGAATTACTTCAAGTGTATTTTTCGAAACAAAGATAGACAGCAAATATTTTCTCAAGAAATTTGTCGGATTGAAAACTGTATTATACAGTCGAACCAAATTGATGAAATTCGAATAAAACAATTAAAAATCTGATGAGAGTAATAATGTTTGTCAAAAATACAAGAAATTTTCACAATTCTCGCTGGTTAGGACAAATGTCGAACAGATGGCATTGAAGCAATCACCGAAATAGTTTGCGAGAGTAATGGGTTGAAAGTTTGTTACAAATTAGCATATAATATCATCTTTATTGTAAAGATAAAATTCAAAATTTGTCTCTGCTTTTTAACGTATCTATTATCTAAATGAAATACAAAAAATAATCTACCAAGATTCATGCACTAATTACAATATCAGAAAATATTCATATTCAGTATGGAATTAATCTGCCGTAACTGATAATTATTAATATTTTGACGGAATATTTCCGAAATCGATTAATTACTCTACTTGTAGATTGGTTTGGTTGTTGTTGGTATTCTATTTGGTTGGTGCAATAGGGCTCCTCATTCTGTATTTAGGGGGACGGAAAATGGAATTCACACTTTTCAATAGAAATGTCTCACAAATAGTTAAAACTTTATTCCCATTCTATTTTAAGTTCAATACCAGTTTCAAACTTGTTTTGGCATATTATACAATAGAAAAATCATCTAATTAACTTATTTATCACTATACTAGCAACTTTGACTACTAGACTACTTGAATATAACATGCAACTTTGGCGCCCAGCTGGTTTCGCCAAGAATATTGGTTATATTTAAATCTCTAATGCATAACTCTATATTTGTTTTGTTTGTCGTGTAAGTAAAAGACTTTGTGCTGGAACCAAATTCAGGATGTCATGCTGCCATTAAAATCTGACCGTTCAGGTATTTTTTCTGTCTTCGCAAAACTCTAATTTTAGGTTTTTTTTTTTTTTTTTTTTTTTTTTTCTGTAAGCAGCATTGATAATTAGCAGGATCTTTCTTTCTCGCTTAACTTTCAACAATCGAAGAAATGTAAGCAATTAAATATTTCCTGAATTAAGGAAAACAGTTCGAATGTCATTTCAACAATGAATGTATTGGTAAAAATTTCACAAAAGAATATATTTGTTTAAATTATAAAATTTCAAAAAAAAAAAAAAAAAACTTCACATCTACTGAATTGGTATCATTCAAAAAATTAATTTTTTTGAACTTTAAAATAGTGTAAAAGTTCAGTCATTAGTAGGTTATCGAGCAAAAGCGTCAAAAATCTAAGGAAAAAAATTAGACAAACATTTTCATCTCTAAAATGCCTTGATGTCAAATTTGATAGCTCTAAGATATATAGTTTGCCCCGTAGAACGTTAATATGCATATATTCTTCTTAAATCTTAGTAGAGATAGAAAGGAAAAATTAAAAACTCTTGCGTGTCTGTTGCACTCTGATCTAGAATACAAAGTAAAATTATAAGCAGGGAGTTTATAAAAAGAATTTCAAAGATATATGATATTTTAATGAGATATTTTTCGGGTGAACGAAATTCTGAATGCCCAGTATTAAATATGAAAAGAATGAATGAAAGAATGATATGAAAAAAGTAAATCAGCTCACACAGTTATAATTCATTGATAAAATTCTGAGGGTTTTTTTTTTCCTTTACATAACAGCATTTACTTTTTTTTTTCAAGGAAATGTGATTTTCACAATAAAAAAAACTTAAAATGCAGTTTAACTAATAACAGTGTTTTTAGTGCTAGAAATAGCCACGCTAGGACAAGAATAAAAAAGCGAAAACAATCGATAAAATTTAGCGAATTGTAGGATATGATACACCGAGTATGAGTGGAATTTTTCTGTCATTTGGAAAATGACCTAACATCTAACACTTTTACAAAAACTTGAACAGGAATGGAAATCTTCTAGGACAAGATAGACCATATATGCAACCGGATTCTTCAGATTTGGGTATTGAATACTATATAGTTTGCATTAAAAATGGGTCTCTCTTAAGGTGAAGCTTTAATAAATTGGACCACTTTCATTTGGCCCTGCTCCTGAGTTCAATCTACTTTTGGCTCAGCTACATGGTATATCTAGGATAGACAAACAGAATATGTGGTCTTGTTGAAACTGCACAACACTCCAAAAAGAATTTAGGAATTAATTCAGATTTTAAAATAAGTAGTTAAGAATTTAGAAAAAAATACCTTTTTTTCCTTCCTTTTTAGAAGAAAATAGCTCCAACTAATTCAGAAAGAGACTAAAATTAAGATTTTTTTTTTTTTTTTTTTTTACAGCATCATTTTGGATCCTGGCTAGATTAGTTTTCTAGGTAATACTTTTCAATTAAAATTTATTTTCACATCTTTACTCGAAAAAGTAAAATTCTGACTGACATATTATTCTAAAAATAAAACAATAAAGAAATTTGCCTTCAAAGTCGAAGGAATTTTTAGCTCTCGTTGTTGTTTTTTTAAGTTCGCTTTTCACTCGAACTTTGAAAATATGAAAAGAGGGAGGGGGGAGGTTACACTGGAAATTTTTTGGAACCAGAGCAACCAACTTTGTTTCTTTCAAATGAAGCTCCGGGCCCTTTAAGTCCGGCCTACGCCTGTCTACGATATACGATTAAGGCCTACCTACGGTACGAGCTTGCTTCTTGAGTTGTTTCCATTGTATATACTCAATTCCTCTATGGCAATTTGTAACAGTGCATGTAATAAAGCTTTATTATCATTTCACACCGCTGTTTCACTGTAAGAGATATGTTTACTCCAAATATTTCTTTAAAGACTGTTACAGGTGAAAAAGTAAAGGAACACAGAAAAACGGATGCACCAAAAGGAACACAGAATCTACTCTAGCTCTAGATAATGCATATCTTCACAATGTTGATAGGTATTTTGAATTCCATGCAATACCGTAAAGATATTGTAATTGCCGCGCATTATGATATGTAGTTAATATCACCGATCCTTGCATTCTTACTCTGGATTTTCTTCAAAATGTTAACTGTACTGTAGACCTGCTCCCACCAGGGGACATCTCATATAAGGATGAGAAGCTTCCGTCATGGTGGCTGGTTCTCCCCACCAAAGTGAGCATAGAAATTATAGGGGTCGGCTACCGCCTACCGGTGATGGGATGTGCTTCCCATGGGAAGGGTTGTACTGTGGCCGAGATGGCCCTTAGGACTCAATCCTAATTCTCGCCAATTTAATCCAAATGCCTTAAATTAGATGGGGCGGAGTAGTCTTGTGTGGTTACTATAAACCTGAGGACCAACTTAGTACAGATAGGAGAAGAAATTCTTTTGTTTTCAGATAATGTACAATACTGCAAAATTACTTATCACAGAAATGTATACGCTTTTCCCATAAGACCCTGTACTGAGAATTACAAACATTTCAAGATTTCTGAGAAAAATTTGGAGTAGAAACAAATTTTTTTTCGTGAAGTTTTAGAAACAACATACGAGGATCACTGATCTTAAATGAAACTTAAAAAGCGCAGTTGAAAGATTATGACATTAGGCCGTTTCTGGAGAACAAGCTAAATTTGTCAGAGTGGCTATATTAGCATGAAAATCGCCAATGAATCATGCAACAAAACGATACTGGACTCTTTGCTATTCCTTCTCCAAATTTAATTAAATGGTTTTAATTCATCTTTGTTTCAAAGAAATTGATTGAGAAAATATGCTCCCACTTTTTCTACCGGTCTATACGTGAGCAATCAGTAGAATAACTGAATGAAATCATCAAAATACTTCTTGGCGAAGATTGCGATTAGCCTGCGATAGGCAATTCTTGCCGAATAAATTAGAAGCATGTTTGGAAAGCATACTGCACCTACTGTTAACCTATCCAGTAAAAGAATGGAAATTCATTGAGACATTAGAGCAATCTACGTTTCAAGGAGAGAGATCGAGTCTGGATCTATAATCCGAAGCAACGAAGAGATATGAGTCCAAAATTGTAACAGAGCTGGAAAGGACTTCAAAGCATTAAAGAAAGCGAATGATGCGGTCTATAGAGTTCAGAGGGCTCCCAAAGCCAAGTCAAATATAATTCATGTTCTATCGGTTACTTCTATATTGAGTATATTGAGGTACTAATCATAGCCTCATGCAATGAGAGTACCGGGATATGCACTCTGAAGAGAAAAGCAGTGAAGCACATCTGCAATATTGTTTACTTGCGCAATTATCATCTTATAGAAAGGAAGAAAATTTTACAAATATTTTTATTGGATGCCAGGTCAATAAATCCTGACCATGGCGACAAAGTGATAACCATTGGTCGCAAAAATGAAGGTTTGAAAAACTAGAAAATTCTAGTTTCACTGATATCTCTATTAGGTGCCGAGATCATTTTGACAAATTCTATATTCTGTCACAAAAGTGCACGCACGCCAGTTTGGAAATTATTTCTTAGGACTGCTGATCATGGAACGAACTCTCTAGGTGTATTGTTGCTACTGTTTAATCAGTGGTTTATTATTTGTGTGTGTGATGTTATTTTCTAAAAGTTCTGTCTTGTGTATGTAGCGGATTGTTATGAGCGAGAATAGAACCTGTGACCTTGTGGTTCGCAGCCGAGTAACAAGACCACAAGACAAAAGTAATTACTCGTGTTTCTTATCTGGCTTATAAACTTTCGCCGCAGTACTCTCCCTCCAGTGAGTCGGAGGTGAGACGAACGATATGGCTGTTAAGTGGTGATGTATTAGCTGTTGAGTCTAATGCGTCTGTACCCATTTGAGTAGTACTAAGCGTTATGGCGAGCGTGTATGGGTGAGTGGTTGCTGTTGCGTCAAGTGAGTCTGATGACTGTGTTGCTGCGTCAAGTGAATCTGACAACTTTGGTTTGCTGTGGGCAGATGGCGCCACAACAGCTGTACGAAGGTTGAAGATTCATCGTCCGAGGTCACCAATGTAGCGGATTGTTATGAGGAGCGAGGACAGAACCTGGGACCTTGCGATTCGCAGCCGAGTAACAAGACAAAAGTAATTCCCTCTGCGTCATAGCTGTTAATTGGCTTATAAGCTTTCACATGTACATTTCGGCCCTATTTTACTTTTTTGTGCGGGGGGGGGGGAACAGTGTCGTTATTAACTCACTTCACTTCTCGTCGTATGATTTCCATCACGATATTCATCGTCTCATTATACCTTTTGATCAGATTTCCTGCTTTAAAAAATGTGAAGATGCTCTTATTTTTTAAATATTTAATCAAAGACAGATTTATACAATATGTTTTGTCCTATTTTGCAATACCTTACAGAACAACTATCCTTCCTCATTATAATACAGAAGAATCTTGGGTTAATTTTTAATTGAGATTCAATTATCTGGAAAGCTCAGCCAGAAACGAGCTTAATTTCATCCCAAACGTTATTCGTAATACGAAACACTCATTAAGAGAAGTCATTGTTTTTAATAGGACCAATGTAAATATATATATATATATATATATATATATATATATATATATATAACTATTTCAGTATATATGTATTGTTTATTATACACGCTTTTTTACCAGAAAGTTGCCGTCTAAAGACATTTGTTTTTGCCTACGTTTCAAAATGTATAGAAATGAGATCAGCATTATCGTTAAAACATTTGTAGAGCGCATAGCCACGAGGTCAACTATTGTGTGCAATAGAAGGTCACGCTTACTTCAGGAATAAGAAGTGACTGCAATGGGACAATGGCCTGTTGAGACAATACTTGGAAATGTCTCATCGGGACTACTATTTGCCATTGTCCCAGTGTTATCACGGGATGTTCCTGAAGTAGGCGTGACCTTTTATTTCGCGCAATAGTTGGCATCATGTGAACGCTGCTTTAAAATGAATTTTCTTAAGCAGTTTTCCATGCTTTCAGCATCGCTCTTATTTTACTGGGAGTTTGAAGTTACACAGGCAGTTTTCTCCTCTATGATTTCTTGCTATGACAGATTGAAGCAACTGGCTGTGCTTGTATTTATACTCTCATGTTATTAAAATAGTTTTCACTCATATCACAATGTGAAACCATGATGCTTACCAGTGTCTTACTTTTTTTTTTTTTTTTTTTTTTACCAAAGTACTCTACAGAGAAACAGGCAGAATTCTGCATGTGCCATTAAAATGTCTCCTTGTTGCTCCTTTTAGGAAACATGGCTCTTTAAGAGAGTTCCTTTTTTTTATATTTTGTTTTGTTCATTATGCAAGGAGCTCATCAAGGGAAATTTGACAGCATAGGTAAAAATTCATTTCTTTGATTTGACAAAAAACTTTCTTCGCAATTCCTTTACATATATAAATTTTCTTGCTATACTTTTTATCAATTATTCCTGTTATACATTTTTTAAAATCTTAAATATAAATTAGCAACCTTCGCCGTCTAGCTGCCCATTCATCATTTATTTATTTAAAAGAATAGGAAAAACCAAAGAAACAGTCTCCTAGCAACAACCATACTTCCTATTTCACACAGAAGTTAATAACATCTAGACTAAGGTTGCTTTGTTCATAAACACAATCAATTTTTGAATGAAATCCCAGAAAAATTATTTTATTAAGCATTCTTTGAGGAGTGGTGGAGATAAAACAAGAGAATTTTCCAGTTACAGAATTATCAAATAAAATACCTTATGTACTGATTTCGCAAATTTTTATTCATTGAAAACTTTTAACTCTTAGTCATCATCATTGTTCCTCATTTTCAATGGCTATTACAAAATAAGTATCCCCCAGCTAACTTCAACAAATGAACAGATTTCATTGAAAATTTCTGCATTTTGAAAGTATAGCTAACCAATCAGACTATTTTATCATCATTATGTAATCATAATTTAAAACAATGCCTTTTATTATTTTGATAATATGTATTATCATCAAATTTTTCAATATGAATATATTAATATCATCAATATGGTTGCTGAAGGCAGTTAGAAAGATTAAATTATTCATGGCACTTAATTTTAATAAACAATATCTAATTACAACCAAACTATAATAAAAATACAATTATAATAATATAAATGAAAAGTGTACAATAATGATAGAAGAATTTACTTGGTTAACTAAACCTCAAAGTGATTAAATTGACAAATCGTCAAAATTGGTTCATTTGTTAAAGTTGAGTAATCTGACAAAATTTTATTTGCAATATCTCTAAAAATGGAAAAGTAGAAGATAGGCAACCAATTTAAGGGTCATGAAACGAAAATTTTCGAACTGGGGAACTCTGCTACGTTGTTAAAGAATGTACAATGACATTTTATTTTTTCAGTTTCTCTTGAAAATGGGAGACGAAAAAGCATTAAGTCCTTGACCAAGATGTCATAAATTTTCACAATACAAAAATTGGTGAAATCGGACACATGATTGGAATTGAGTGGCTAGTTCATTGGTTTTCCCTTATTATTTTAAATTATATATATTTACTTATTTTTCAACATGTTAATTCCATGTATTGTAAATTTAAGTTACTTTATATCAACTTGGGTTTTACAAAATACAAGTTATTTGATTCTTTTTTAATGCAATTTGTTATTGATTTCTTAAAAATAATTTTAAAATTTCTCATAGCAATTTACAGCAGTTTCAAATTATTATAATATAAAAAATGCAAAATATCTTGCAACAGAATATACCATTTTTCGAAAATAAATAGAAGAAATCAGCAACACAAATTTCAGTATCATATGATAATCAGTATCTTCTCCCCTCTTCCTTTTTATAATAAATAGAAGATTGTATTTTTATAAAATTTATCCAACAATTCTTTACATTTTTTTAAAACTTATTTTGTTAAAATAATAAAAATAAAATAATTGCAATTGCAAAATAAATATAAATTCTTAATAAAAAAAGAATATTTATGTAGCATTTTATATACATAAGTTCCTCTCCAATCACTTTATTTACAATGAATACATTTGGAATGTTAATTTCCTACTCTGTCTCTGGGAATCAATCTTAATTCAGCACCATACTTCAGAAAGACATCACCTAAAAAAACAAATCCCTCATTAAAATGAAATGGAATCACCATATTAATTGAATAAATTCTAATTGATATTGTTAAACATTGCATTTGAATATATTTCACTGTGAACGTATGCATATAGTAGGCTCTCTACACAATTCTACGAAATACTTATTTTTACATGACCTGCATTCTAGGGATAGACTGCAAAATATATAAAAGTATGTTTCTCATATGCAATGTTTTAATAAAAATTCATGTTTTTAGAAAAGATTAGAAAATTTCAAGAGCAAAAGAAAATAATGGTTAAAATTTGATATGTAAAAGGAAGCATAGTTTAAATATGTTTTATTCTGAGGATAGCAATACTTTTATACTGCTTGAAACCTAATTCATAAATATTAGAACAGAACAGATTAGATTAACAGAAGATAAGAATTACTCTTAATTTTTTCCTTTATAAAGAAATTAAAATTATGCTAGAAATAAATCTATCTGCAGCCAAAGTCCATGGTTAAAAATTTCTCTCGTTTGTATTGTATGTCTATATTCAAGAGGAATGTAAATTTTTTTCTGCTGTTTTCAAATATGTCACAAATAATAGCATTTTATGTGATGGAATTATTACAAAAAAAATTAACTATGAAAAAAATTCTGAGCATATCCCCCTGTATTTAAAGAAAAATTAATTTTAAAAATAGATTACTTTATAAATTTAAAATTGAAACATGAAGCAAGATGTATTCAAAAACTGATGCATTTCACTAAATATTTTAATACATGGTATTTTTTATTACTAAGTAAATATAATAGCAATAACAATAATAATACTAAACTTAATAATTCTACAATTGGGAGCTAATTATGTATCTATGTAATTAACTTTTAAAACATTAATTCTAATTTGCAGAATAAAAGGGAATGCTATATTTTATTTCTTTTAAATATTTTGAAAGATATATTAGCAAATCATGATTGCATGATAAACAATTTTGAAGCTTTCATGTATCAAGATAATCTTTTATTTACATTAATTAAGGTTTCTAAAACGTCTGAAGACCTTTTTATTTTCAAAACAAAAACTGTAAATTGCAATTGTAATAAAACAATTGCCTACAAACACTTTAATTCTGAATATTTTCAGTAAATATGTAAGAAAATTAATAAAAATAAATTAATACAATATGACAAGATTGTAATTAAACTAAAACAAATGTGGGACGACTCTGAAGGGAGATGAATAAGTTTGAAATTGAAAGTTTGGGTTGGCTTCCGCAAAATAAAAATGTATAACATATGCTTGCATTTTCTACATAATGTCAGATCTAATATATAAAAAGATTATTTTACTTTCTTATGTAAGCCTTCTTTAAATTGTCAATTAAATAAAGAAAAACATGGTTTATTAATATTTTATAACCCATTCCCAATAATATAATATATACTCCTAATAATATCCATAAGATAATGTCAAATCATATAACTAATGTCAGAAACAATAAGAAGGAATTTCTTTGAAGTTTAAAAAGGAAAAACTAACAATAACAAAAATAAGTAATAACATACATATACACACACAAAATAAATAAATAAAAAGGAAGAATGCATACCTGCTGTTTGAGATGGATTGATTCCTACACCACTATCTGTAATAATTGCACTTACTTCAGGGCTCACTTTAAACTAGAAAACAAACACATTTTAAATTAAGAATTATAATTTATATCTCACCCAAATTCCAATTTTTGTGTATCATTGTAGGCAGGGGGGGGGGGCCTTAAATATTTAAGAAGAATCAAATATCAACATTCCTTATTTTTTGAAAGAAAATATGAATCCAACAAAAGGGAAAAAAGAGGAATGTAATAAAAATTACATTTTCATCAAGAAATTCCTTTGAAATATATAAAAACATTTAGTACAAAATTAAATAAACATTTCAAAAATTGAAATGATAATGGCAGAAATGTCAAGAATTTCTACTAATTATAAAGAAGAATTATTAAGGGCTTTTGGCACTTAATAGGGCAGACCATTGTAGCAACAAAATTTGGTATCTATAATTTAGTGAGCAGTAATGTGTATTTTGGAGAGATTTTTAAAAACTTTATTTAAAAGGACAACAAAATGTTACTATTTTTCTTTAATAATTTCTAAAATTATTTATCACACAAACATAATTTTTATATCATAGTTTCTTTTAATTTGTTGTTTTTCCTCCATTACTAAAATCAATGCAGAAACATACCTACAGAAAATGTAATTCAGGGCAAATACCAGAAATGTGCTCCCCCCTTTCTTTATAACTACAAATTTATATATTATCTCTGTTGAAATTTTATTCTAAGGTTAAGAGTTTAAGATTAAAATTTCAGTTAAATTAAAATAATAATGTACAAAACATTTCTGATTTATTAAGATTTACATGTTACAGATAAGATACTTTTGGCAACCTGATGATTCACTAATCAAATTAATTGCAAATATTTTCAAATGACAGTAAATTATTGAGCATTGTGATATTTCTAAATAAGACAATGAAAAATTTCAGATAATAATTAATACTGATTGCAAGCTAATATTGATTTCATAATTAATTTAAAATATTGTGCATGTGGAAGAGAGGGGGGGGGGGAAGGTAAATTCAAGAACTCCCATAATTGTTATATAAAAAGATCTCTGTAATTTACAGATTAAATACTTTATTTTTTAAAGTTTTTAAATACAGTATAACAAATTTAATTCTGAATACTTAAAAGCATTAACTGCTACAAATTTTAAAAATTAATTTTGAATGCATGAAAAAAAAAAACTTTTGTGATGAAATATTGATATATAAACAAGTGCTTTGTAGTTAATGCAGTTAATAATTTAACTGTTTAAAAATATTTTACAAATGATTGTCTAAATCATATGAAATATAATTACAATTACTTATCATTCTGATTATGCATAAATTGAAATTACAATAGTTGCATATTATTTAACTAATTATTCAGCAATATTTAAGTAAAACATATGTAATAATTGTTAACAATCAACAATGACACAGATGTTTTTATCTTGAAACTAAATAAAATTAACATCTCATGAAATGTAAAATAAAATATACTAGAAAAAAAATTATGCATAGAAACTTTAAATACTTCATCCTTCCTCTACATTTTACCAAATAAGTATTTCTTTCCATGCTTTACTCTGTTTGCTGAAGTAGGAATAACATAATTTGCATATTTTTCACAGATTTCAGAAGTCTGATGTCAATTTAGTATGTATATGGAGGGTATAATATTTGACCTCTATGCATACTGTAAAACAAGTGGGGAGTTAAGCATTACATTATCTTCCTATTTCTAAACAAAATCAGAATATGATCAAGTATGCTCTTTCGCCTTATTGAAATCCTTGAAAAGAATCTTAATGAATTTTTCTCTTTTTAAAAAAAATGTTTTAAACATCAGATCTCAGTAAATTTTTATTTTATTTTATTTATCTATTTTTAGAAATTGATTTTAGTTTGCTCCCAATTGTTAAAAGACTGCATCCTGTATGTTCCCCAAACTTCACTGGAATCATTTCGATTTTTAAGATTCTAGGGATCAACAGTTGCAATAATAAATAAATGCACATTTTTATAACTCTTTCAATTTCTCCATTTAACTATCTGGTAATGGCTAAAGGATGAATATTCTGTTTATATTTTATAAATAAATTGTTTAGTAATTTCATTGTATTTTATTTTATCATAAAAATTTTTGTGGAATCTATTAGCAAAATCTTTTAAAATATTAAGTATTATAGCCAATATGTTAATAAATTATACTGCCCATTTTTTTTTTAAATTTTTATGTTAACATGCTGCAATGCACCTAACATGCTATTAGAAACCCTCATATAATATAAGTAAAATGTGTATATTATTTTAATTTTGGAATGCAACTTTCATATGAGAAAGTAAAAGCTATTGAATCAGAAAAAAATTTAATTAATTAAGCATTAGATGGCATGGGCATTTACATGCAAATATAATATTAAGTAATTTGACTTTACAAAGTAGCTCATATATAAAATAATTAAATGGTAAATAATACAACTTAAACTTCAAATGTAATTAAAATACTCTGTTGAGAAAATATGAATACAAAATTATGTAGAACACATTTAAATTGAATTAAAAACACCAATATTCAAAATTCTAACAACTAGCTGATAATCAATAATAATAAAATTAAAAAAATAGAAACGTGAAGTTTTTCTAAAAAAATTGTAATGACACAATAAGTAAACCATAATAAATAGCTATTATTCCTAATGAAAGTAATGTCAATATCCAATTTAATTTCAGAATCAAGTATACTAAAAATAATAAAATGATGACAGAAATACACAATTTTATAATTCTAGAAAACTATGAGGAATATCCAGAAATTAAATTCCATTTCCAATTTTAGCTGCAGAATTGCCTTGTTCATGATTTCATACACACATACTATTTTTCTGATTCACTGATAAAGAATAAGAGTCATTTTTTTATTGCTGAATATAATATCAACTGAATGTTAAGCATTTATAATGTCAGAAAATTGAATATCCCTCTATATGCTATATTCTATTTTCTGCTTTCTTAATATTAGAAACACAAAACAAATTGAAATTTAGTGACAAATTTGTGAAGTTCACATACAAAATAGAAAAAAAGATTTGATGGTAACGCATTGAATGCAAAATTTCAATGAAAGGCATAAAAACATTCACAATGATGAAAGAAGTGGGGATCAGTTCCTGAATGATGATGATTTACTTACAAATATTGAAGAGAAAATTAAGAAAAAAAAAAAAAAATTCAACATTATGACAATGTCAATATATTTTCACAAATTTCCGATTCATTTCTTCATTGCAGCTTCTACAACAAGGTCATGTAAAAATTTGCACTCACAAAGATAAATGTTTCAACAACGGTGACAATTGCTGGGAAAAAGAAAAAAAAAATTAAGCATTGTATAACAGAACTTATTTTTTGGATACCCCATATATTACATAATTTCTAAAAACTTCTTTAAAGTTTTTTAATAATTAATGGCCCAGCAAACTGAATAAATAATAAAATAAAAAATTAATTTCTCTCTGATAAAACAAAGAAAAAAATAACCAACCTCTTCGGCAGCAAATTTTAGAACTGCAGTGAAAGGCGTATTCTCTGGTACACTGAGTCTAAAATTAAAAATGAATATTAAAACCATTAAAAGCAATTCTTATTTCTTAGCTAAATTTCAACAAAAATAAAAATATTTACTTGAAATTATATTACATCTCATGCTTAATACATAAAATAGATGTGCAAGAAATTTAGGATTAATATAAAAATAAATTTCTTTCATATTATTTGTATTATTAGACAAATAAGATAACAGAAATCTTACAGGGCATTTCAAAATTTTGATACCATAAAAGCAAAAAGTCAATTAGCTTATTTTTAATTAATAATTCATAAAATTCAAAACGAGACAAAGCAAAGATATCACTTTGATCTAAATATATTTAAGTTTGGACATCATTTAATAAAAGGTTCAAGTTATACTATTTATAATATGATTATGAATCAATCCCATAGCATTTAAAAGGAAGGAAAACCCAAGAAATTTTTTAACCCTCTACAAGCTGCTATATTATTAAAAAAAATAAATAAAATAAAAATCCTTTAAAATTACATAATTGAACTTTCATCTAATAATATTGTTATAGGTGTCCCTCCCCCTTAAATCAAAGTTCATTGTAATGTGTGTATGGGCTAATATCCAAAAGCTCAATAATGGATAAATGCCTTATTCTACAATGAAACATGAATTCAAACTAGTAGCAATGTATTCAAACAGCATGAAGTGTTTAGAGATAATTTACTCAACTATTCACTTGAACTCAACTTAATTCAGCTTTGTCTCACGGCATTTTATTATTTCAGTGACAGGGCAACGAAGATTTTAGGAAGATCACCATAACTCATGTCCTAATACATCTATCATCAAAATTCTTTCTGATCAATAATTTCGGAATCAATCAATAATTTCAATTACAATCAATAATTTCGTAAATTTAGGATAATTAACCTGGGGAAAACTCTGAATGCTGACCACAGATTTATCTTCCATTAGATGGTCAATGGAGTGGTCTAAAATCCCACAATTTTATAAAACATTAATATTCAAATTTTCATAATTTACTATTTTTTAGTTCCAATAAAGTGGATGCTCCTTTAAAATATAAGTGTCCTGAGAATATTTTACTAAATATGACTCATATGATCAAAGGTCTGCACAAAAGTACAAAATTTATAATTAATTAAAAAATTTGTTGACTTAAATTACAGTAAACAGCATTCTTTTATTGCACTTCAATTTTTTTTCCTACTAGATGTATATGCCTAATATTTATTTTTTAAATTACACAATCAGTCCTGATAAGAATGGACATTCTGTCAATTTTTTTTCCTACTAGATGTATATGCCTAATATTTATTTTTTAAATTACACAATCAGTCCTGATAAGAATGGACATTCTGTGTGTTTATATATATATATATATATATATATATATATATATATATCATATGAGCTTTTATCAATGTGATAAAAACATTGATAAAAGCCGATTTACAAAAAATTATTTTTGTACTGTATTATTTTCAGATGTGGCCATGGAAAAAATGCACAAATTTGTGTTGAATTTAATTAATTAAAATTTAAAAAAAGATGCACATTCCTACCCTTCCAAAGTATATATGTTCCAAATTTGATAGCTCTAAGTCAAAAAGTCTTGTTTTACCTCATCATGTATTGGCACTCTCATTTGTAGAATACTAATGCACACATATTTATCCTTATTATAAGTAAAAATTATTGAAAAAGCAATACAACTAACAGTTTAACTTTCAAAGTGAAAATCATTAGAATATCAATATCATTAATGTATTTACAACTGTAATTGCAAAAATTATAGTAAAGTTATATACTGTACTATTCCTGATATCAAAATTTACATATAACTTCTATGATCACATTCTTCAAATATTTTAAAATTTATGATTTCATAAAAATAGCAATAATAACATGAGGAATGAGAGCTAATAAATAATGAATAATAGATAGAAGTAAACAAATCTATATATAGTATTTTAAATTATGCAATAACTAAAAATTTATAGTACTAATCACATTGAAAAAGGGCTAGCAATTAACACACACACATCACACTAAAAAAGGTGATTTTTAAAATGTTTATTATCAGAGTGTCTGACGAAATTTGCAGTACTATTTCAATTACATCTCCTAAAGTAATGTGACAAAAAATTAAGTATTAGCAATAAGACTTAAGATTTACATAAAATCTACAGTAGAAAATAAAATTTATCAATTCATATAACATATTTATACTTACACCTTAAATGGCAACTTAGGATCTGAGGTCAGAGTTATTTTGAAAGTTACTTTAGACCTGAAATGAAAGTTAAGATTAAAAAGATGTGTCATTCGAAAATACATATATTTATGTGTATCAAAAACACTTAATAATTTTTCAGTACATTTCCATGACAGTCTAAAATCATCAAAATTGCTCATTTTCTTTCTCATTCAAAATTGCTCATTCCTTCAAGCAGCCAATCTGCTAAATCTCTGAACTTTCAACTCTGAATAATGAAGTTTAAATATTTATAAATTGTTCTTTTACGAGCATATTTCTTAACATGGTGTATATATATATAATGTCAGATGCTTTATAGTTGAACATAACTTTCTTCAGGAAAAGCTTTAAATTTTTGAAATAAGTATCCTTATTTTGGAAATAGAAATTTTCTAATAAAAATTTTTTTTTGACAGTTTAAATTATCAAACATTTGAAGAAAATACAAAAAGAATCAAATCTTTAAAGATTTAAAAATCTTTTTTGTCAATTCAATATTTAAATTGCAAAACTTCATATACAGATTTAAATTAGCATCAATAAAATCTTTAAGTTATAATTTATGCACTGTACAATTTTTTACTTTTAACTACAATGTTAAAGAAAGAAACTTAATTCAGATATAAATATTCAGTATAAACCTCAAAATCATAACTAGTCCCATTGTATACTTTTTATCAAAGTTATATGCAAGTGTATTTTTACAAAGGGAAAAAAATCAAGATAACATGCATTTTCTATTCTATTCATTATAGAGAAATATTAAACTATGGATTCATGAAACACACTAAAATATAAAATTAAAAGCAATTTGTAAAGCATTACTTACATAGTAATTTTAAACAATAAAAGACTTCAAAGAAATCTGAAAAATAAATATTTTTTTCAATTTGATAGCAAATAATTCACATATATACACAATAGAAATTTAATCAATTCTACTGAATGCATCCACATATTAAATTTCATGATAATAAATTCAATCAAATCAATATTCATTGAATAATTTATAATAATTAAATTTATGCATCATTCTGATGTTACACCTTTGAACAATCAAATCAAATATAAAGTAGCAAATTACTATTCATAGCACATTTTTAAAATTGGGCCAAGTAATTATATTCGTTGGCTCTGCAGGTTATTTGAAATATGTCCAATGAAAAATAAATAAACAAACTCAAGAAAAATGAAATCGAAGAGAGTCCAAAATTAAATTCATTATCTTTACGAATTATTCTATACTTTAGATTATATTTAACACAAACAAAAAAATAGTAGTAACATATTTTAAATTAAAATCAACCAAATTGTAATACATTCGCGATCAGCTGGTACTTCAAAATGTTCAGAAAAAATCAATATATAATAGGAACGAAGAAATTTATCCAGAAGTTTTAAAATGATGATTAATATTTACTTTTTACGACAGGTAAAGTTTATGCAGTTAGCACATATAATACCAACTTAACGATTTGCAGTATTGACTATAATCCACGCTGCACTTTCTGATTCCGAAACGAAAAGAGTGTTGCCATTAGCATTAATTGATTTTAATTTCTAAAATGCAGGTTGATTCAATATTCCTCAAATGAAATAATTCTTAATTAAACAGTTCTAATATTTTAAAATCATTTAAGAAATATTATAATCCACGATTTTTCCAGACTTCTTATTAAATGATGCTATAAAGAAAAATTTCAAAATAAATAAATAAATAAATATTCACTTTTTAGTAAGCCGCATAATATTCGAAATAGACTCATCTGCTCATGTTTGCTTTTAGTTTCTATTTCCACCTTTTCCGTCTTTAGAAGACGGGAGATTAGGTAAGTGTGCAAAAATGTGAAGAAAGAAGAAAAAAATTATTATATGCTTGTTGTTTTTTTCAGGTTGTAAGATTTTATTTCAGTTTGACTGATAAAAATTGTCAGAGTAATATAAGTAAAGAAGATTGTTACAGATCAACCAAATGCCGGGTCAAATGTTTTCTTTTAAAATCATAAATAGAAAAAAAAGAAGAAAAAAAATTCATTCTAAAAATATATTTTTCTGTTTAAATATTAATTTTTAAAAAATCAAATTGTTGATAAAACATAAATTTTTGTCAAACGGCATATCCTCGCCCGATTCAAACTATAAATTTTTTTGTCACGAATTATTGTGTAGTTTAATTATGGATTTGCGTTTATTGCGTTATAAATTCTGATGTGAAATTCTGTAAAAAATAACTTTGGATTTCCAGCAATTTACATATATTTAGTTAAATTTTCTAATATTTGGTACTTTTGATATAGTTCGTTTATTTGCTAAAGCAGTGTCATTTTTGAATTTGTAGTAATATACATTATTATACTACTTTCAATCTTCAAATTTTATTTTCCATTACTTTGTTATTAATATTCCTAATATTTGATACATAAATTGACTTGCTTTAGTAAATATTTTATTCCATAAAAATGCAAAGATATATATATATATGACATGTGAAAGACAATTTGTTATTTCAAAATATTTTATTTTGCTTTCTTTTTAGAAAATAATGAAGATTAATAATTTTAAAACTTATTTATTAATAACTGCTTTTAAAACTAAATACACACTTTTCTCTTCCCTTCGTAAGTGTCTAGCAGAATAGTGTTTATTGATCATGTTAATTTAATATTTAAAGAAATGATTAGATAATGTTAAAACTTTTTTTGAGTTACAAAGAAGAAATGAGGATCTAAGACTATTTTAAATAAAAGAACTTTTTTCTCAGAGTCAATCAGTTTTTATATCATGTAATGTGGCATGTATTTTATATAATTTATTCAATTAAGCTTTTATTGCATGTCTTTCAGCTCTCAGAACAACTTTTAAATGTTGTTACATAGAATAAAAGGCATTCCCATTGTTTAATGCATATTTTCACCCATTCTTCCTTTAAAACTATTTTTGTTTCCTTATTCTCATTGTCAGAGTTTTGATTTGATTTTTGCAATGCGGATGGTAAATTTTGTTCCAATGTCTTTTAATTTGTAATTGTATTTTGCAACTGTGTAACAACCATAAATTAAATATTTTAATTGCATGTTTTTCATCATTATCAGACTGAGATATAAACATTTTATCCCAAATTTTGTGTACTTGGCTTTAAATTGTTCTTCAATGTATCCATATATTTAATTTCTTCTAAGGTTTTACTTCTGAAAATTTCTTATACCTTTTTGTAACTACATCGGTTGTATAAGAAATTCATCAGTTCTATACTTGGTAGAAGAGAAAACAGAAGGATGAATAATTTTAAATTGATCTTCAATAATGAGAATGGAGAGGATTATGATACCAGAAGTCTTGAGATTTTGAATGTTGTTCTGAACAGAGATATAAAATCTTTTGAATTATTGTAGAAATTAGAGGGGGGTTTTTTATCTGGTGATTTGATTATTAAAATTCCTTGTTTGAGAGTGCTCTTCAAATTTTAGTACCAGAATACCTGTTCCTGCTTCAGTTCTAAACCTCAATTTAATATTCAAAAATATAACTACATCCTAAAGAATTATTATACAAGTTCATTTAAGAAAAAAAAAAATTAATTCATGTAATAATTTGCATTTTTAAGAGAAATGACAAGGAAAAATACAAATTCTGTTAGTTAAAAGTGTTCTTAATAAAAATTTTCTAACATGAATTTTTATATATTTTATCATTACAGTTGAACTTAAATTATGTTTTGTTTTTCTTTTAGAGCTTTAACAAGGAGAGAGAGTGACATTAATTCAATTTTGAGAGTTAAGGTATTTATCTTTGAAGTATATGCCTTAGAAATTTTATTTAAAAATTCTTTTGCAATAAAAAATAATAATAAATATAAGACCTAATTATATATCTTAAAGATATTAATTAGAAATTGTATTATTAGAATATATTTTAAACATTTCCCTCCCTGGTGCTTTCTAAATACAAAAATATTTCTAAAATGAAAGAAGATTTTTACTTTTTCATTATATCAGTATAATTTTATCTGATTGATATTCCTTTATCTTATTCATTCTAAAAATAATTTTTAATTTTTGCAGTGTGATGGTAAATCCTAATTTATTTCTTTATATCAATGAATAAATGCTGTATTTTATATTACATAATTTTCAACTTAAGAGGCATTTCTTAAATTTTGATAGCATTTTCAAAATTATTTAATTTATTATATTCATAATTTAAATTTTTTTTATTCACTGTATTAATTAAATATACTTTCTTTTTTTTCTAATTTTACTTTAGGTAACATAAAAACGGAAACAATGTCAAAAGTGGAAAATAATTTTCTAAAGAATTTGTTGGATTTAGATAAAAGGATCAGTTTGTCTCTCAGCCTATCTGCATCTAAAACTTCACCCTTGGGATATTTACGATCACATATGAAAGCTTTAGAATATTCATGCCATGGTGTGTTTTGGATTTGTGGAAGCATTATTGGTCTTTGGTTTTCAAACACTATTGAAAGGGAAGCTTTCTTTTTCAATATCCTTTTAGGTAAGATCTGAACATTAATATTTTTTACATTTATATAGGATTATTATATATTATGTAAAATAACTGCAAAATAATAACAGAAAATAACTCCTGTTTTGATTAATTTTCTTTCGAGATTTCTCCTTTGATTTGTAGATTCAAGATTATTTTAATCCCACTTCTTTTTTTGTAATTATTCTATATATCTTCAACAATCTAAAAATGCTGATTTTAAGCCTTGTTATATCTTAATAGATCTAAAATACCAGTTATGACAAATGATCTCATTGTATTAATCCAATAAATAAGATATCAGCTTCATGTGTTTGTTCTTAACTCATAAAAATTGTTGGTTGTATCAAAAGTGTATATAAGATCTATTAATCCAAAAGTGGTTTATCCAAATTTGCATTAATAATACAGTGAATTATTACTAAGCCCCACTCCTTTTACATATTAGGAATTTAGACTAAAATTTAAAGATATATTTACTTTGATAAAAGCAAATATGTGTAGTAATAATCAACAGATCAGATTATTTGGCATAATTATAAAATTTGATTTGTATATATAATTTAGAAGAATGTGCACTTCAAATCATTTCTTTGGAATTTTAATTAATTAAGAATAAAACAAACCTTTTGCAGTTTTCATTGTTAACTTTCAAAAATATTACTGCAAAAAAAAAAAAAAAAATATTTTTCCTCTTCTTTCAGATTTAAAAAGTATCTCATACTAATTTAGTTTAAAATATTTTTATGCATAATTTACAATACTTTTCATTGTTACTCTATAATTCAAACTGTTTTTATTATTCAAGCTGTTTCTCCTTAATTTTAAAGGCTAAGAATTAAAAATTTTGCTTAATTTTTTGTATTCTTTAGTAATATCTTTAAAAATTTAAAATTATATTTTGTTACTTGTAAATAAAATGCTCTAAGATATTAAGCATATTGGGAATAACACTTGATAACTTTATAAATTATGATTGTCACTCTGTGGTTCTGTTAGATGTAAAATGTGCTGCTTCATTTTAATACAGGGATCAAATAAATATTTTGTATGAATAATAACTAATGAAGTTAGAGTTGAAAATGTTTTATGCGATATTAGAAGATGTTGGAATTTATTTGACCTCATTCATATCAACAATAAACTGAATAAGTACAAGGCTAATAAAAATGCAGGTTTAAGTGTCTTTCAAAGTTTGAAGTTTTTTTTTTTTTAAGAATACATGTATATCATAAATAACAAATTATGCATAGAAAATTTAAATGAGTTTCATAACTGGATTCCCAACAAAGAAGCTGAGTGCCAAAGGTGGCTCATTAGAAAAATATAATGAAAACTAAATCTAAATTTGTTAACAAAATAAACAAAATGCTAATTGAGCTATTAAAATGATATTTCAACTGAGTCTAAAATTATAGTTAAATTAAGCTTAAAATAGTAGTCATGCTGAACTTTTTGATACTAGAAATGTCTTTTCTTTTATATTGAAGTTTGGATTGCATGATTTGATATAAATTTTTACAAAATGAAAATAAAAACAGGTGGACATTTTTTTAGGAAATAAATTAACTAATTTTTCATATATTTATCAAAAAAGTCTGATGAAAATATTCATATAATTATAGAACCAATAAACATGTTATGATTGAAGTATCATTTTTAAATAGTTATTAAATACATATTGAAAATACAATTGATATTATAAGAAATTTCCTGAATATTAGCTTGAGGCCAGTTGATATTAAAAATTCAACAATCTTTCAAAAAATGAAAAAATATATTTTAATATAAATTTTTAACATGAAATTTTATTTTCAAAGTTTTTAGTTTTTGATGAGTTTGTGTTCTAAAACACACACATGCATACACACACACATTATATATTTTTGCTGATTTTTATTACATATGAAAATTTGTCTCGAATTATATATTTCATCAGTAGTTATTTGCCCTTCATTATCCTACATTTTCAAGAAGAATCTCAAAAACGTTACCTGTCTTTATATTCTGTATAGGGAAGAACTTCATAGAGTTCCCCAGTATCAATGGATGTTTTGATTTTGCCACTTTACATGTATAATTAATTAATCAGAATGCTCTATGTTTATGGTATTGATATTATTTAAAAGAATACTTCTATTTGTTATAATATGATGCAATTCATTGAAGCTTATTGACATGATTAAATTAATACTATTAATATAGTGTGTAAACACCTAGCTACTGAAGATTATAATTCATTAAGGATCTAGTATTATTATAGAGTGTCTATGCAGTTTGTAACTAATATCTTAACTGATCTCCTTGCAGTGATTAAAAATTTTACAGAGATTTTCTTTAAAAACAAAATTTGTCAGACAAATGAAGGAGAGAGAGAGGATGTCAAGGATAATACTTTTTTTTAAGCTAGTAATTGTAATAAAAATTAATTTAAATGTTTAATGGATATTTTATCATACACATATTTGTAGATATTTCCTTGTGTAATTGTTTTTGGGGAGGAAATGCAGATTACCCAATTTTTTTTTTTTTTTTTTTTTGTAGAATAAATAATACTGCATTATTAATTTCCATACTGTTATCTTCTAAATGAATAATACTTAATACTTTTATTTAAAGTTATTTCATTCATGTTTTTTTATTTCATTTATAAAAATTTAGTATTTTCTTTGGTTTTATGCCATTTTTTAAAATTCCAATATAATGAGGGAATTAAAAATATAATTTCAAATCTTAAACATCCTTTATTTTTTTAAAAATAAGGGGTTGTGGTTTGAGATGAAATAATTGCTGTAAGCAAAGAGAGTAACATTTCCTAATTTTGCATTCATATTCGAATGGTACCAATTAATGCATTAAATTTTAAAATTACATTGAATAATCCATAAAAACATAATTGTTGTGTATGAGAGAATATGTCAAAATTTGTTATACTTACAGTCATCATTATGCTAACCAGATCTCAATAGAAGCAGTGAAATGGCATAAGTATTGATTAAAATGCTTCTTTCTATCATTATTCTATCTTGGAAAAATTGCAGTTGTTGCTAAATTACATTTTTTTATATAATTATATATATAAAAAAATGTTCTATTTTCCCAATTTATTATATTATGAACTCTGAAAAGATGCCTGAAAGTGCCAAATGATTAGGAATCTCTCTGCCACACAATGAGGAATGGATTCAATATGACTGTGTTTGCACACTTTTACAGAATATTATAAAGATATTCATTGGGAAATTGGAATTTCTTAGTTGATTCCAGTAGATAGTACTCAATGGGATGAACTTCGAAAATTGTTACTAATTACTATATCCAGTTAATAGAAAAGCATAAGGTGATTCAAATGATTTTCTAGTATATAGATGTTCTTAAATAGAGTGAGGTACTTTTTGCAAATGCTTGTTATATTAATTAATACCCATTTAATTGTTCTTATTTTAACTTACACATAATATTATCTAAATATATAAAATTGACTTATATTTACTTTATATTATAAATTAAAATGCATATTTTTGTATTAAATTAATTCAAAATTCTGATTTATTAATTAAATAAAATTAAAAAAAATTATGTTCATCATATGTTCTTTCATATATTTATATTAATTTAAGTATTAAATATATTTTTGTAATTAATAAAGGGAATAAATAGAAAAGTATGTTTTTAGAATGTAATTTTTAAAATTATTCCTTTAATTGCTGTGCTTTTTATGTAATCTAATTAGATAATATCTTCTATTTACTGCGGGAGTGTACTATTTTACCAATTTAACTAAGAATCCTCAGAATACTGGAAGTGATTGCAGATTATCTGTAATTTTTGTATCAAATTATAGTACCTTTGAGTGATATAATTTCAGTTTGAGAAGTGATAATTCCAATTGTGCTACTCTTATCGGCATGTTGATTAAGATGTTAATCATATATACAATCAAGGGGCATGAAAACATCTTGCAAAATCCTATTTGAAAACAGTGCTAATTTGCAAAGTTGTGTGGCATTAATCAGAGAATATTTTTCTACTGTTTAATTATTTACTTGATAGGTTATTTTATTATAACAATGGCATTCAAATTCCTATCTAGGTTTCTAATAGGATGCCAAATTATGCTAGACAATTCCACTCAAATTTTTTAAAACAGCCTTGTTAATAATAACTTTAAAAAATAACTATATTAAGAAACAAATCAGATTGTTATTTTTAGGTAAAAATTATAATTATGCAAATCACTCTCCTCAATTTTTAATTTCAGTTTATATAAAATTCTGTATTTTCAATTATAAAAAAATCAGATTGAAAAAGATTAAGAATATTTCTCACAATCTCTGTTTAATTATTTCCTTTTTAAATTTGAAGTTCTATTTATATGAAGTTTTTACTTGCAACATTTATTGATGATTTTTATAAAAACATGAATGTAGTGTCTTATTCAGCTTATAATTGTTTGATACAAATATTCTATTACTTGCTCTTTTATCATATATAGTAAAATATTTTTTTTTCAGCTTTATTTTTAGACATCATAAGTGTGGCAATCCTAAAAGCTACCCTTCGGAGGAAGAGGCCTTCTAATAATGAAGAACATGATATGTTCCTCACAGTTTCTATTGATAAGATGTCTTGCCCATCAGGGCATACTTCTAGAGCTGTCCTACTTACTTACTTACTAATAGCATCAACACCTGAATGGTATTTTTTTCATCTCATTCTAATGTTGTGGTGCATATGCACATGTGCCTCAAGAGTATTGCTTGGTAGGCATCATGTTGGTGATGTATTACTAGGAGCAGTTCTTGGTTATATTGAATACCTGATTATGGATTATGTCTGGGCTGGTCCTGAAACTGCTGAATGGTATTTGAGTATCTTTCGGGAATCACCAAGTATTCTTGATGAATTATAAGTATGAATAGATTGTGATATATAAAGCTAATATATGTGATTTGTTGTAAATTATTTGTATAAAATGCATCAAAAATGTTATAAATTAAAAATAAATTTTTTAATATCTTTTTGATATTTTTGAGAATTTGTTCTTTTTTTAAAATTTTATTTGATTTGGCATAAATAATGTTTAACTAAAAACTTATGGCATATAAAATTCATCTAAACTTGATAATGTTTTTATGCCACATATAAGGAAAACAATTGTAAATTTTCATAATAAATCTTTTCATTTTTAGGTAAAATTATGTTATTGTGTTCTGAATGACTTTTTTAAAGTTTGCTCTAAGCATTAAAATTTTATTCAGATATATTAACCCTCTTCTCTGTACTATCTTTTTCTCTTTGTCAATATTATTGTTTTACCAAATTTGTGTTGTTAGCATTTAAAAACTTTGCTGACAAGGCCATATCTTGAACTGTAACTCTGCAGGCTATAAAATTTTTATATTCAATACTTTTTTCTGTTCAAGCATTCCGACATA
The DNA here is from genome assembly GCF_947563725.1 of Argiope bruennichi. Lineage (NCBI taxonomy): Eukaryota > Metazoa > Arthropoda > Arachnida > Araneae > Araneidae > Argiope > Argiope bruennichi. Next base: position 36,939,641 of record NC_079152.1, on the reverse strand, counting down.
GAGTTTTTGTTCAATCTATACATTTTTAATTTAGATTATACTAATTCTAATTATAATTTTGTAACTGAAATCATATTTTATGCCCTAAAATCAGGCCACAAAAACTAAGTAATGATTCATTTAATAATTTTTCCCATTCCATTTTCTATTTTGATATTTCTCCTATTTCAGACTAAATTAGTTCACATTTGTTAAATAAATAATGTATTGAAATTAGTTATTGAAACATGACACAAAAATTTATAATTGATCTGCTTGAGTGTTAGGATTTATAAATTAATTATCTTGAATTTCAGGATTATAATAGAATTTTTTGTAATTTCACCATTTATGAAAATTGTCAGTAATTGTCAAAAAAATTATGCAAAATATTGAGAAATTATTTTTTTCTCCAGGTTAATCAAAGATCCAATTGACACTGTCAAAATGTCTCTTAAGTTGTTAAGAAGATTAATAGTGTGGCAAAAAGCAACTTACAATTATGTTTTTTAATTTCTACTATGGAACTATTGTTTTCAGTAAAAACAGCAGCTAAAAAGTTAAATGCATAATTATTCTTCATGGCAAAAATGCATCTTAAATAAGAAGCAACATTTAGGTGTTTTCTTAATTTTGTTAACAACAGAGAAGTTGTTGACGAAATGTAGTTAACTTTGAACTAGTTTTCTTATCTTTTATTAATAGAAAAACAATTAACACCATGAAATAATCATGTCTTATTAGAGAAACATTTTAAATTTGCATCGTATGCCAATTATCTCCCAGTACATCAAATGATTATGTTAGAAAAAGAAAAATTGTAGTTTCTGCACTTTCTTGTATATTTTTCCCTTTGTCTTTTTTTTTTTTTTTTTTTTTTTTTTTTTTTAATTCTTTCTATTAAATGGAAAAAAACTAAATTCCTTAATTTGCCAAATTTACTAGACTCATAATAATAATAATTAAGAATAATAAAATGAGATAGGTTTATTTCAACTAAAGTTGAAATAAACCTAAAGTTCAGGAGGAAAGGAGTTCAAAGTTTATTGCAACTAGATTGTTACATTTTGGCATAGATATTCCTTAAGTAGAGTCAAAATGAACGTTGAAGCTGTTATTTTGGAAGTCCCATTTAAATAGAATTTTAATTAAATTTTGTTCACAACTTGGCAAAAGATCTGATTGTATGAAAATAATGCTGATGTGAATGTCATAATTTAAACAATTGGGAGTATAAATCCAAATGATTTCATCATTTTTTTTTCTAATTATTATTATTTGTAATTAATCGCCTTTGACAACCTGCTAGTTTGTTCGATTGGAATATTGGTTTAATCTGATTCTAGTTAAATAGTTTAGATACATTTTCATGTCTATGATTTTCTCCAAATTGTCAAACATAAAGTCGTATTTTTAATTGTCCCATATATCAGGATGGCCAGCTGGCAGGGAATCGTCAGGGAATTCCGAGAGATCGGGGAAAATCGGAAAAGTCAGAGAAATTTATTGTAAAACTGGAAATTTTTTTAATTGATAATTCTCATTGAAAATGACAATTTTGTGGCTTTTTTTTTTTTTCTCTTAAGAAGAATGAAACATCATTGGCAACTAGCGAAAATCAATCATTTATTGATAGTCAAAAACTGGGGCCATCCATGTTTTCGTGCAAGCACTAGGTTGAGGAAGATTTATATTTAAATGTCTAAGAGATTGAAATTTTTGGTATATTATATCATCAGTGCTTTTTGAGAAGTCCTACAAGTCTGAAAAACGATTCTCCTGCAGTTATAATGGATTCTAATTCAAATTGTGCTGGCTGTTTTATGTTTGTTAATCAGCTTATTGTCTTATTTTTATATTTTATACATTTATCTTAAAAAGTACCTTTTTCTTGCATTATTTAATTGAAATGATAATTTGATGGTATTATAATACGTTAATTCACTTTTTCTTTTTTTTTTAAAGATACAGTTGCAATTGAAGCTAGGTTTAGCATTAGTTAAAACAGTTTAGGTACAGTAAAATTGGTTTGGAGTTGCAATGGAAAAGAAAGATTAATCACCATATATAATTTATTGCATGCATATATAGAAATATATAAAATCCCCCCACCCCAAGATTTTGTTTACTTCTTTTTCGGAGAATCAAGTTATTAATACAATTCATGAAAATATCAAAATGTCCTTGCTTTTGCTTTCTATGAGAAAAAGGAACTTAACTCCTATTATTATTATAATTTTAAATTTTAAGGGGTCTCTTATTTAAAAGGATATATAATATGTATGTAGAAATATTTTTTCCCCTCCTTTTCTTTTAAAATCAAGTTAATTGTATCACATGTTACAAATGCATGAATTTTGAGTATTAATATTCAAAATTATTTTAACTGGTTTTAAAGTGTCCATTATAATTTTGAAACAAATTATTGTAATCAAATAAGTATTTTACAATAATTAATTTTTTCATACTTCTCAGAGATCTTTTTATTGAATTATGAAGTACTGAACATTATTGCTAACATATTATTACTAAGCATTGAGAATACAGATACTTAATTCTTCATATGGACAGATATTATAGATGTTCTTTTGGCATTTTTGAAATTTTGTGTTTGTTTAAAATACATCATACATTGAACAAAATGCTGTATAATTTTAAAATAATATTAACCACAAGAAATTAATGTTTGATGCATTATAGATACACATTTCTTTTGTAATTTTCAGAAAAAAGTTTTTAAAGGGAAAGGCATCATTTTTCTTATTCATTTTGACGTATATAAAATGGATTGACACACAAATTTACAAAATTCATTCATGCTTTTTTTTAAATTTATACTCTAAAACATTTTTCTTTTGATGCTATGAAAAAAATGTGATAAGTGCCAATTTCTTTTTTTCCTGCATGTTACTAACTAAGTTCTCAGTGACATATGCAGGTGATTTTTTATTATAGTTGGCATGCTAAAAGTTATTGCAGTTTTGATATAATTGAATAATTTTTCTTATTTTGATGCAGTGATTTCATTTTGTATAAATGAATTTTTCTTCTGTTAGTTGAATTATTGCCCAGTTCTGATTTGTGTATCGGTAAGCAATATGAATAGGACAGAACTCATTGGAAAGAAAAAAAAATTCATTCTTAAGCACTTTGCCACTGTGAACTGTTTTTATATTGCTCTTTCATGAGTAATCTCATAAACAGTTCTGAGAAATGACTGGTTACCTAAATTCATTCTAGATGGTCATGCACCTTCTATTGGTGGTTATTTGCGAAGAAAGAGAAGTGTTTCACCTAATGGAAGCTTATCAGAAATTCAATAAGATAAAAAGTTTTGTTTTATTTTCTGAGGATTAAATTTTTATTTTAAATTGATTTTAATTAAAAGATTAAGAGAATTTTTCACATATAATTAAGAACACACTTGGCAATAAATAAAAAAAAAAGCATTTTAAGTATACTAGATACATTCAAAAAAACACCATGGAAATTTCTTTAAAAAAAAAAAAAAAAAAAAACTGGAAATATTAAGGAGAAATTCAAACAGCAGAAATGATGGCTGCTCTGTTTGCTGAATATTTTTCTTATATGAAACTATCTATGAAGACCAATCCTTTAATTTCATAACTCGGCTAATATTAAATTTATCCAATCTTAATCTATCTAAATTTATAAAATGCATATCCAGTTAATTTTACCACCTCAGGCGACCAGCTGGTTTGCTGGAAATATGTTATTTCTTATTTCAAATAAATAATTTAGATAAGCTTCATGTCCAAACCTCCACCAAATAGTCAGACATTAAAACTCTGTATTTTAAAGGACATATATATTTTTTTCTTTGTGTACATAAAGCTTTCTAACATGAACAATTCTATTCTTTTAGCTAACTATTATAGAAGAAAATCATGCAATTAAGTATTTGATGAAACAATGAAAATGGTTTAAACTTCAGGTCAACATTAATCTATTGTTGGCAATTAAGCAAAAAATATTTTTTTAAATGTTAATAAGAACTTTTTTTTTTTTAATTTTGAAAGAAATAAAGTTTATTTTTGTGCAATAATATTGTTGGGATTGTCACAAAAAAAAAATCCTTCAGAATTCATCTTAATTTTTAATTAAGTTGAATTTTGGATACATTTCCATCTTCAAAAGTATGTATGTGCCAAATTTGGTAATAGTAGGTCCAATTGCCTGGCCTGTAGAGTGCCAATATGCATATTCATCTTTATTATTAGTAAAAATAATAATTTTAAAAGACATGTTTATAGTCTATATTTCCATCAGAATTATTTTTGAATTTTAACATTGTACGCAGTTAAAACATTAAAGCAATGTTATTTTTCTTGTATTTTTGCCTGTTGTATAAAGATGCATTGAAAAGATTTTATTGTAAAAAGAATTTTATTCCCCAGCCTTTCCAGTTCTTTATTTGCTGTTACCTATGGATTCTTGATCAATATAGTTATAATATATTGATACATTTTCTCCTTTCTGGTACAAGTTTAAACTCGGATAAATCATGGCATAGAATGATTAAATTTAAACCTGCAACTAATGTAAGAAAAAAATATATATACAAAATAATATTCAAACCATGCAGATAGATGAGTATCTTAAATTTATCTGATGGGCCTAATCTTTTCTTTCTTAAGTTCATATTTACATATAAGGAAGCTTATGTCTTTACGTAATTGAATCTGCTTTCAATTTGTATTATAATTTCAATTTACCTCTTATGAAAAATTTAAATAGAAGGTAACATTTTAAGTTACCTTCTGTTAAATTTAAGTTAAAGTAAGTTAAGGGAAGAATAAGATTGTTTGGATGATTAAGAAACATATTTGAGTGTAATTAATAGTTATAAAAGAACTTTCAAGTTTCCATAAAGAAAACATTTTTTTTATTTGTATGTACTGTAAGATTGTCCAACATTCAGTAGCAATTATGTTCAGCAATACACAAAAACTACTAGTAAGCATTGTCGTTCACTCTTATAAATAAAGCTTCTACAAATATATATTTATATAAATACAGAATGTGCACTTTATTCAGATGTTTCCTAAAAGAATAGGATTCTGCTTACTTAATTTTACCAATTCCCATTGAATTGTTTTTCTAAATAAAACTTTTAAACCCACTTATTTTTAAAAAAAACAATTTCAAATTGTAATGAATTAAGTTGCTTCTTTATTCATTTATTCTACCTGATAATGAAGCCGTTCACTTAGGAAGTATGCTCATTTCTTTAGGATTCTGATTCTCATTTCTTTTTAACGTTTTCATTATTTAGTTCTAGTATTTTTCTTAATAATAAATGCAGATAGATCATTCTGCATTTATAACTTCTGGGATATTTTTAATGAAGAATGCATATTTATTTTCAGCTTATTAAAAGCATCCATATATAATTATTATTTCTCTTTTTCATTTTTTACAGCTGTGGTAGACTGATTTCGTGAATCCTTTTGCTACTTGTTCTCCAACATAAAATCATTTTACTACAATTAACCACTGTCTCTTAGCATCATTGCTTAAAAATGATATAATTAAACAAGTATTTCAAAATTATATATTATGAAGACAATTCTGAAAGTGTTCAATTATAGTGAATCCTATCTCTTTAGAAAAACTTTTCAAATGCAAAAGTTCATGACATCTTCTTTTCTAATGTTGTATAGATAAATATACAGTGATGCATTCATTTTTATAGTTTACTTCATTTATATTGATATTTTTACAGCACTTTTAAGTACACAACATTTATGTATATGAAATATCTTGCTACGCATATCTGTACATGCACTATATAAAATATAATTTGTATATTATTACTACAGCATAAAAAAGAATATTTTTACTGTACATTTGAACATATTTGTGAATTTTTTCTGCATATTGATTTTTTCTTGTAAAACCAAAGTATGAAAAATGTACTTTTTCACAGGAAATCTATCATACATATATATTATTCCATTGAACAGCATTTTCCCCTTTCTGTTACAAACGGGACATTTGGGACAGATCTGTCATGCATGAATAGTAGAAAATGCTGATATAGTATTTTTTTAAGTGAATAATTGTTAGTAATTTTTAAATTACAATGCAAAGCCTTAAAATTTTCAATTCCAGTTTAAATATTTTAAAAAAATTAATAATTAAATAAAAATTAATTAAAAATCATAAATTTGAAAACATAAAGCTGTTGAACAGATTTAAGATTTTTAATTTTTCCTGGAATTATGGTACATTTTGGTAAAAAATATTTTAAGATTTGTCTTAAAATATATTTGATGCCTGCCCATTTTATATTAATTTTACATGCAATATTACTAGTTCAGATTAAGATATTTTTCAGTGCATTATATATAATATAGTATTGAATGAACTAAGGTTTTTTTTCCCCCCATGAAATATCAACTTATATTAATGTGGGAAGTTGATGAAGTAAATTTTAAGACACCTAAATTTTTACATAATTTATTGATTAAATATTACACATAATTTGTAGAGGGATTTATAATTCTACCTTTATTTTGCCCTAATTTTTCTGTGGACCAGAATGGGTTAAAAAGAACGAATAAAAAACATCATTCAAAATGTGATGTTTTACAAAATAAAAATATGATTTTGAAACTATGTGAGCAGCCATACTAATATCAAATTCTGCCTAAAATTATCTAAAATAGAACCAATTTATTATTCATTGATAATTGAATGAAAAATAAAAGTAAAAAATTATTAAATACTTCAATCAGTAAAGAAACAGGAAAAACAAAGTATCTTATTTCTATAAAAAAGCAAATTTTTAAAGGCATTATTTTTTATATATTGATCATTATGAGTTCAAATAAAGCTTATTTTATTTATTATTAGTTTTGAAGGGAGGGGGCAGAAGTTTCTTTGTGCATTTCTACATTTTTTTTTTATCTGAAAATTCCAATCGCAATATTGAAAGTAGTATAGGAAAATTGCTTATCTGTTATCGTTCCTTTAAGTATACTAAAGGAAAGATCTTTCTCATTTCTAACAACTATTGTATAAAAATATTTTAAAAAATTAAAATTTTTCTATAATTTAAACTATAATATGACAGTGGCAGTAGAGCTATCTTTCTATTTTAGAAATAACTAGGAAAACTACATGGCACAACGCATAACATGATGAAAGTCAATGAAATTAAAACTATAATACCATAAAATGTAGCTACAAAAACAAAATAATAAAAAAAATTTAGACATTTTTTTTTTCTTTCATGGCAATAATATCACCTAGTGAACAATAGACAAAAATTAAATGAGGATGTACTAAAAAGGAGACAATAGAATTCAAAAATATGCATCAAATTAGAATTTAAAATATATATTTTAAAAATTCATTATTGATTTCCTAATTTGTTTCTTTGCCAAATGAGCAGAGAAGTAACACTTTTGAAAGTGGTTCCACATTTTCTGCCATGGATCAACAGGGCACATCTTTGAATACATTAGAAAAAATAAATGAAAGTGTATTTTGCTTTTCTTCTTTTGAACTAGAGAGAAACTGTTCAAATAATCTAAAAAAATTTGAAAAAGAACATGTAATTTGAATGTCAAATGCAGGAATTTTAATTCCAATTCTTAAAATTTTTAGAGACAAGTTATTCAAGGGGGGGGAAAAAAAGACAAATAATGGTTCAAAATAACACCTAACAGTTCTTTTCAATGACACTCAGATATTTTTTAACAAGTATTAGAAATGATACAATGGGGAAATATGGGCAAAATAATCATCTTAGACAATACAAAATATTAAATAAAAGTTTTTCTACATTAAATGTTATTATTTAGGCACATTGAGTGATCATTATAATTATTTGTCAGACAAATTTCATGGCTGTAAGAGCAATACATTTATCTAAACACTACAGATGTCGTACACACAAACATTTCCTTTTATAAGTATAGATAACTGTACATTAAAAACAAACAAGTAAGGACTTTGGATAAATTTGCAGGACATTTTCAGTTACAATAGAGTTCAATTGCAATTAATTTTATAAAATTTCATTAAGAATTAAATGTTTTCTTTTGTCATATCAGCTTAAAATACTATAGAAAGATTTGATAGTGAAAAATTCATAGTTATTATGAAATATAAAAGCTGCATCTAAATAAAAGACAAAATAATAAAGAATAGTATACTTATTACATTAGCATATTGAATTTTAAAATATACAGAAATATAAAGCTATAAATTGAACTTATTTTTGCACTGTAAATACAATTATAACAAGTATGCTACAAAAACAATAAAGATTTCATCAAAATATAAATAATTATTAATACTCAAAATGTATTAATTTAAAAGTTATAAGAAAAAAATTCTACATGATTCAGTCTACAAAATAATCTTTACAATCTGATTTCTAATATAATAAATATAACATTTTTTTTCTCTCTCTCTCAAGTAGTACATAATCTATGAAAAAAGTTCTAAACATAAAGACAATGTGAAAAGTTAATATATTTTAAAAATGAATAGATCATTCTGTCAAAAGAGGATAATATCAATAAAAACTAGAATGAAAGGAAAAATTAAGTTTGATAGAAATATTAAAAATAGAAAACACTCAACTTTTTTTTTCAGTGAAATCAAACATAAAATAATTTTATTACTTATATATCAATGAAATTAAATCCAGAAAAATTTTTCTTGAACAACAAATCAGACTGAAAAGTGCCTAAGAAAATTTGCAAAAATTTCTTGTTGCAGTTTAAAATATATTCCATTATATTGTTTTTGCAATTTTTTTTAACTTAATGGGAAACGAAAAATCAGGTCTAAATAACCCAATAAATATCTTCTTTCTCTTGGCATTCTTAATGAACAATTTAGCATCTGCTCAAATTTATAATGAACATACACTTAAATTAATTGAATTTTTATTTTAATTCCCATAAAAACCATCAAGAGATTCTTCTAACGTAAATAATATTTTAAAATATTATATATTTATCTTTTAAATCAGAGCCACTTGGCATTCATCCAATCTTTAAGAGTGTTTAGCTTTAAAAATCTTTGATCTCAGCAAATACATAATTAAAAAAAGGTTTTTTTTTAAAAAGTAAATCAAAAAAATTTCAATGAATTACTAACAAAAAGAAATTTAGTTAAATATATTTATTTAGAAAATCAATAACAGCTTTTAAATTAAGTGGGATTTCTAATTCCTTTTTCTTTATTAAAATTGAAGAATATGAAAAAAATAAAGCTGCCTATGGTTTTGCTAATTATATTCATGTATCCCACAATTAATCATATGGTTAGAATTTGTACTTGATATCAATAGAAATATCAGTACCACCGTAAACTTTTTTAATACATTATTTGATTGGTGTGCAAGAAACAAAGTTTTTTCCCCCCTCATTCTGTTGACTTTTAGTGGGATTAACAAATGGTTATTAGCAAATTAATTACTAAATCCAAGTCAAATTTATTCGTTACAAATTTTCCTTAAAACAGATAATAAATATATTAAGACAGTGTGAAAAATAAAATTATCGCAAAATAAAATTAAAAGTTTTAAAAGTGATCAGGAGGTTGCAAAGGCAATTGGATGGCCAAAATAGACTTGAAGTCCAATGTTCTTCAAAATAAATCCTTACTAATCAAAAATATCTAAGTCAATTATACACCATAAAACAAGAAAAATCGAAGAAAGCAACAAAAATTGAAGCAAGTTTGCGTAGATTTTCACAAATAAAAAGCAAATAAGCTTTTATAATTATTTTTGTTTTTTATGTGCCAAAATATGCAACAAATATATTAACTTTTTAATGAATAAATCCTAGAAGTTTTTAGATAATTTTGAATAGGTTTCAGATTTATAAAAATATAATGCAACAATTTTTAAAAATTATTATTAAAAACATACAACTGAAATAGAATAATTATTTTACTTCTCAAAAAAGGAAAATCATTATGTTTCTGATAATTAAAACAAATCATATATATTTAACAATGAAATGAACATAGCTATAAAATTATAAACTTTAAAATACATAGTTAGAAATATAGCTATTTTCATAAGACATTAGCAAAAGAAGGAAGAAAAAAGAAAAAAAATCTGCTGCTGCATACTTTAAATTTTTTTATATGTGCTGCTATGAAAAGGAATGTGTTTAATTTGGCATAGTAAACTACATTATTATGTTCAGCTTTGAACATTACTTCTAAATTCACAAAATAATTTATTTAATTTGAATATTCCAATTCAATTGTTTCCAAGTATTTTTAGTTTAAGAGCAATTGAAATTTAGGCTTAGTTGAAATCTTCAGTAAAATATATGAAAGAAAAGATTCAACAAATAATAATATAATAATTGAAAACAACAAAATATTGAATTTTCAAAAAAGAAAAAAAAAAATCTCACAAAGAGCACTTTTTTAATCTGTTTCAAAGTTTCCAAAATGCGATGACTCATGCCTACTTGCATACTATCCTTCCATAGCACTTCGATTATAAATAAATAATGAAGCATGAGATGATTTTTTACAGAGAGGTAGATGATGCAAACTATAATTTTATACAATAAAACTAAACTTTCATATAAAATTAGATGTTCAAAATGAAATGAAAATATCTTAAGTAACTACTTAAAAAAATAAGATTTTAACATGAAGTATTTTATCAAGAACTTGAAGAAGAATTTCTGGATAAATTTAAAATATTTTCATTTGAGTTATCATCAGATTTATTTTCTGATTTAGGTGAATATATGGCAAGCTGATGTTGAATTCTAGTTTCATTCTTTGACAGCAAAGAATGCAACGTCTCAGGATATTTCACACTTTCATATATATGATTATTTTTATCCATTTGTGTAGATACAGCACATGTGAGATAATGTCTCGCACATTCATATTTATCTTTAAAAGTTCTACCACATTTATTACATATGTTTTGGAAAACTGTGTCTAAATGTTCACTAACACACAGTGGTTTGCTTTTCCCTTTAACTAAAGTTTTTTTACTAGCAGGATTTGTATTTCCCTGCCATGGCAATATATGGTGTTGGTCATCATATATAGATGGGCAATTAGTTTTGACATTGTCTGGCTTATTAATGGTAACTGGAAATATATTTTTGGAATCTGATGATGGTTTGATGATATTTGTCATAACACAACCAATATTCCCTATAGTACTGCTTTTGAAATAGTTAAGATGAGCAGTTTCTCCTTCAATGGATTTTTCATTATTGAAAAATCTAGCAGCTTCTGGATTTTTAGGACTGCTATTACAAGCATACAAATTGTCATTTTGAGATGATGAATTACTAGGAAAATTTAACAGGTCGTTATTAAGGAATATACTTCCATCATTAGCACTATTACTATCAGAAATTTTAAGAAGGTCAGAAAAGTCTATTTCTTTCTGCACAGCAGTATGAATGGTATCAGATGTCTTTCCTAGTTTTCCTTCAGACATTTCACATCCAGACTGATTTATATCAAATTTCAGAAGCGTATTAGTACTTTTTTTCTGTTTTTGTTGAGACTCCAACTTTGAATAAAAATTTGGAATCTTTCCAATTGATGATTCCCCAATTTCGAAAGAAAAATTTAAGGGATTAATATCTTGAATATTTTTTACAGGCGACTCTAAATTTCTATGTTTATCAGGCTTCTCTATTTCCAACATAGTAGGTGTTTGATTTGAAACAGAAGAATTCACATTATAATTAAAAGTACCATTTTTAAGTAGACGACGCAGCTGTACACAATCCATATTTGCACTAGATTTTACCACAGATTGAGATTTTGCAAGTTTTTCTGAGATCATTGGATAGCTCTGTTTTTTAAAATTCTCTAAAAGATAACGAAGCTGGGAAAAATTTGTAAAATCCTCACTGTTTTTATTAAGTGAGTGTTTAGAATCAGTATTTTCTTCAGAGTTATGAGTATTATCTTGGATGCAGATAGAAGGATTTTCAGAATTTACTTTAACATTCGCATAGTTTATTTCATTCATATCATTTATTGTACAATTAGATGCTGATTCATCAAGATCCCCAATACTATGATGAGAGTTATTATAGGAACTTTCATTGATATCAGCATTAGAATTATTAGAGTTTCTATTATATTCAGCCTCATCAATACTGAAACTTTTAGATTTTTCTTTGATTATAGAAGGTTGAATAAAAGAATTACATTCATTCTGAAAAGAATAATTTGTCACTTCATTCTCTTCTGGTACTTGAACATCATTCTCATTTAAGGATTTTTCTTCAATGAGAAAATCTGATGATTGTAAATTAATTTCATCCATAGAACTATTAAAGTTTAATGACTTACTGTCTTTCAGAGGTGGTAACTCACTGTTTGAGATTTCATCAATTACTTCAGAGGATCCAAAATCTGAAATACTTTCTGGTATTTTTACTAATTCTTGGTCCTGCCCTACAGTATAAGGTAAAACCATATCAATATTATTTGCATTTTTGTTAATAACAAATGAACCTATTTTGTGCATATGTGAAAACATGTGATCAATCATATCTTGTTTTGGTCCACCAATTTCACATATTGTACATCTGAACCACTCTATAAGAATATGATCTACTTTTTCATGTGCTTTAAGACAAGCTTCATCAAGAAATTCTTCTGAACACAATTTACATCTCATTTTTTGAGAATTAACAACTGAAATACAATCAGTATTAATTTCATTTAAATCTTCCTTTTCTAAAATATGTTCATTGTTTGTTGATATGCCTGCTAAAGATTGTTTTACATGAGTTAAATTTTGTGGTGAAATTAAATTATTTGGTATATCCAAATTAGAACTAAGATCACTGTTTTCTATATCCTCATCAATGTCCAAATGTTTTTCTTCAAGATTATTTACAAATACATTCTTTGAGAGTGTTTCTGTATCATCCAGATTTTGTGTTTGGTGATATTCTTTCATATGTTTTTCAATTTCTAATATTGTTCCAAATGACTGTAAGCAAATACCACATTTTTTTATCATAAGTGATGAAGAATTTGCAGGTTTACAAATATCATTATCAATTACACAAGATTTTGATTCTAATTTTTTATTTACAACAACAGTTTTATTATTTAACTCTTTTTTAATTTTATTTGGTTCAATTAGACCTTTTGAGAATTCAGGTTTCACAGGTAGGAAAGCATTTTCTTTGTGGTTGGCTAAAACATGTTCCTTTAATACAGATGGGTCTGCAAAGTACAGTCTACAATAGTAACAACAAAAAACATTTTTAGAGCCTTTACTATGAACATTTACCTCATGACGAGTATAAACATCTTTACGGAAGAAAAATTTACCACAATATTTGCATGAAAAATACGGGTTTCCGGAATGCATTCGTTTGTGTCTCAATAATGTAGATTTACTGCAAAATGTTAAATCACAATAAATGCATTTAAAATTATCTTTACCTAACTTAGATTGCCGCCCTTTTCTACCAGGAACATTTTTCAATATTTTCTTTTTATACTTTTTCATTTTGGGTCGCTCTTCTAAAAGTTTAGAATTTTCTTCCGATGCACTACTTTTCCTTTTCACCAAACGTGTACTGCGCCGCGTTGAATGTGAATCAGTATCACTACCAGCTTTTGTCACATCTGAATCTCTACCAGACTTATCAGGGGATTGTAGACAAATCTTACGATGTTCTTTTAACATATCAGAACGAAAAATGTTTCCACATTGTGAACATAAGGTAGATACATTTTCATTCAGAGTGTTTGTTGCTTCCTCATTACAAATTTGCTTATGTTTTTTGTAATTATCATGATTGTCAAATATGTCACCACAAAGAGAACACATTAAACTTCTTCCTACTCTGTTTCTTATTATAGTCTTCTTTCTTGTTAAAGATTTTGAAAATTTAACATTTTCCTCGGATTTTTTACATGTATGATTATCATATTCATGCTTATTGTTGAATACAAATTCACATTTTGAGCAACTTTTTAAAGTTACTTTGTACTTAGCACCTTTGCAAAATTTGATATGCTGGTTTAACTCTTTTCGATGAGCAAATTCATTTGAACATTTCTTACATCTAAAAGAAATACTCTCTTTTTTATTTTTGGGTCGTTTTTTGCAAATTTCTTGATGTTTTAACAGGAGCTTTCTAGTAGGTCCTTTGAAATTACAATGCATACATAAATGAGGCTCCACTGAATGGCTCATAACATGAAGTCGATATTCATCAATTGATGTTGACATATGACCGCAATAATTACATTCATACTCACTCTTCTGTTCACTTGTTATACACTGATGGGATGCTAATTTTTCAGTTGAAGGAAATGTAATTTTGCAAAGGTGGCACTGTATGTTATTTTTTGGAGATAACAATTGCACTTCTTCATGCTTTACAGCACCTTCTTCTATGAGAGATTTTTCATTTTTGCTTTTCTTTCTTGAATGCTTCACACAATGTGCCATTAAAGAAGAAAAAGCCCCAGCTTCAATACCACAAACATAGCATTTGAAAGGTGGGTTATTACCATGAGTAGGAACATGAGAACGTAATTGTTCTTCTGATTGAAATTTTTGACAACAGTATTTGCAAATGAAACTGGATAGACCTTTTTCTTCTTTTGAAAACTTTAATCTAATGCTCTTTTCTTTCAAAAAAGTTCTATCTACAAATGATGTGTCAGACTGTCCAGAATCTAAAAGAGATTTTTTAGTTTTCTTCTTCTCTTTATCAGAAGGATCTTTTTCTTCTTTTCTTTTCCCCAGTTTTTTCACTGTTTGCTTGGGAGAAAAGTCTGATTTACTAATATCTGATTTACCAAAAGATTTAGAAGGAGAAAGATGTTCATGAATTATTTGATCTTTTTCAGTTTTTATATGCATTCCAATTAAGTTATCTCTTCCATCCTGAGATTTAATAGCAGACTTTTTAACTGACTTCAACTCATATTTTTTTGCAGAAATATTTTTCAATGAATGCATTTCGTATTCATTTGACTCTTAGATATAAAACTCACACAATTCCATTAAAGCTAACCTGTTGCACAGCACATACAATATTAATTCATGAAAATAAACAGTAGCAAATTTTTATATATATACACATATATGTAGGCAATCAACACAGGGACGTGTTGCAATCTATACAGTACAAACCAATTCAGGCACAGATCAATTGATCACATATCAATTCAAATGCACACTATATGATACATGAAATTTGTGTATTAATTGTTTTTAAGTAAAGAATTCAATATCTCTGTAGTTAGTTTTATCATGTTTGCAATCACAAAAAATACATGTATACTTGAAAATCATACGTTATGCATTATTTATTAAATTTCCCATGCATAATGACAAATAAATTCGAAGTAAACTCCAGTATTTAAATCACATTGCCTCACATATTCCTGGCACATACTTTTTTTTATCTCACAGGAAAAACTCCTGTTAGTAGCTGAAACATTATAAGAGACGCTATCAAATTCGCCCAAATAATAGTATTATATGCATTGTTTTACTCCTTTTAGCGATATATTCGGGTATTGAAATCCTTTGAAAAGTTCAGTGCATAAGTTTGGCAAATTAACTCAGAGTACCAGATATTCAATTTTCATTTGTAATTTAAAAAAATGAAAACATGAGTGTTTATAGATAGGAGTAATTTACTAACATCAAACATGTAAACACAGGACAAATCTTAACCAGAATTTTGTGACAGCATACGGGTATGGGCAAAATTAAATGAAAATTTAATTCAATATAATAAAAGTTTTCAGAATTTCTCTAGAATTGAACATTTTATAAATAATACACATATTATCAACTAAATTCATTTCTTGTAACTAAGAAACTGTATATTTAAATTGAAATATTAAAAATTTATGAATCAATTTGATATTTTTCATCATTGAGTGGCAACATTGTAAGTAGGTTTTGATTTGTATTCGCGGCCTAGAGAATCAGGTTTAAATTAAGTAAGAGTCTTCGTTTCTAAATATGCTTTTTGATACATTTCGCTTATTAAAATAAGTAATTATTGTAAAGTGAATGTGCAAAAGAAATTATATTCATTCAGTAGCTGAAGAAAATGAGCTTGATGTGGCCAAAAATTGTCTTATTTGGTGATTCTCAAGTGCAGGTTTGTTTCGTTTCTGTTGTAGATAACTTTCATATTTCATCACTGCATTAAAAGTTTCATTAATAGAAAGTAGAATTTGTAGATGGCATATATTGGTAGTGTATAGAACGTGAGGAATATATGGAGGCTTGATTTCAGATTAAATCGTTCTTCCCAAATGAAGTTTTTAATATGACACTTCTTTACATTTGTAATGATTCACGTACTGTCATTTTTTATTATTATTATTATTATTGTGAGTTTGATTTGTGTTCAGATAATTTTATAAATTGTAATTTCTATTCTTTCTGTGTTTTTATATTAACAATAGACCCTGAATTCGATGTTCAGAATTGGAAAATGCTTTAATTTTTTACAATATTTCTAATAACTTTAGACTTTTATTTAAAAAGAGGTTCCAATCATTGACTTTGTATATATATCTGTATGTATATGTATATATAATATGTATGAACACTTTCTACATAGTGTCTACACTTTCAGATTTACATCTGTTTTTAATTATTCCGAAGAGGCTGAATGAATAGCCCTTGAATCTTGTTAAGGATAAGGTTTTTATAATGACGGTTCTTTCTTATGGGTGGTTAAGATACCAATTATAAAAAATGCTGAAGAAGAAAATGATTTGTCCTCACTATTGCATGGCAAGTTGATAATATAACAACATTTAACACTAGTTTTGTTTATTGTGTATGATGGAGGAGACTGGGATTAATTGACACCAATTTTGATTGTGATTTTTTTTTTTTTTTTTGGTAATGATTAAATAACTGATGTGCATTCCAACACTTCTTACTTCCTTGCCTTGTCTAAAATCGAATTAATAATAATTTGGTCAAAAAATAAGAGAACAATATCGAGTTGAAAAAGCTAAGTCCATTGGTATATGTTGATGGGTATGTTGGCACCATACACACGGCAAGTTTGTATTATATATTTGTACTTTTCTTAATTATGTTGTAGATACTTATCTAAAAGAAATTTTTTTAAAATGTTTTAATTAGGAACTTTTATTGAGCTAAAGTTTAATTAATCGAATTTCTAAAAATTACACTTTCTGTTTTGAATTTAAGAATATTTAATCAAGATACAATGAACTGAGATCAACTTCAAATTGAAAAAAAAATGTTTGTCTCTTTGTTGCCCCAATGTCCAGAAGCAATGGCAGAACCATTTTTAAATCCGTCCTTGAGACAACTATAGTTATTGGGGGAAATAAATGTATTTGTCATTTTAGGACTGCTCTTGAGGAAGCTCACTCTCCAATCTTGAGGGCTCTTTGGTTCAAAAATTTAACCACAAAAAGTTTTTTATCTTTAATTAACAGTTTCATTAATACAAAATTACTAACCTCTGGATCTTTTTCTAAATTAAAATAATCCATCCTCAATCAAATCATAGTTGATGTCAAAATTGTCTTCAAGATTGGGAGATATGCATTCTTCTTCACTCTCAGAATAAAAAATTTGCCTCCTGAATTTTTTTTTTTTTTTTTTTCTTCCCCCTCTGCATTTAATCATTTGCCATTTTCTTATTTTTTAACTTGCCTTCTTCATATTTTTATTGCTTACGACTTTTATCTTGGTTTTCATAGTTGTTTTTAATCTTGTTTTTTGCCTGAAGTGAATCTTTCACGAAAGTATCTGTCAAAATAGCAGTCTGCCTCTTCGTAGTTCTTCTAACAGTGTGTTGAATTAAAACTTCAGAATCTGGGGATAATAACACATGCAGCAGTTGAATGCCATTTCATTCATACTCTGCTGTGGAAGTTTTGTCGGGAATAGTAAGCATCAGATTAGAACAAATACAATCCAAAAAGAAGAATCAATGAGATACATTAGACGTGGTTTAAGGATGGTCCACTATGTAACTTGGAAGAAATTCCAAATAATGGAATATGTCTGGGTTCAGTGGACTTATTTCAGCAGCTGCAAAATCTGTCATTATATTGTTCTCGATGGTAGCCAATTGGAGAGCAATCACTATGGAATATGTCTGATCCATATTCCACATGTCTGCAAGACCGAAACTATATCTATCGTAAACTGCATTAAAAAATGCAGCAATGTTTGTTTTATTAAATGAAGAGCCCAACAGAGACTCATTGCTTCACACTTTCTAATGGATAAGGAAGAGTCCCTTTTTAAAAATAAGCGTAACCAATCCTCGCCTACTTATTGATTTGCTTTTCATGAATCAGACACTTTCCATTTTAATGAAAGAGCAAACTGGTAAGCAAATTTGCATACTTCTTTCGGACCGAGACCAAAATAAAACCTGATGCTCTTTTTTACATATTCTGCGAGATTTGCTCCTTCCTAACAGCTGAAAAATTTGCATGTTCTGATCTGATAGGAACTCCCAGCTTTTGAAGTTTTTTTGGCAGTAGTATTTTAGAGAAATCAAAGATATCCAATACTTTTAGTTTTCTTTGAATATGACAATTCTTTATGAAATATTTCTTTTATTGCTTCAAAAATGAATTCCCAGGAGTCGTCAAAGTTCGATTTGTCATCCTCTTTCTATTTCTAACCATAACTCTGAAAAAAATATTAGTCGTTGACATTATTCAAAACACAAGGTCAACCTCCCCACCTGATTTGGTGCTAACATGCCTTATCATAGCATATTTATTTTAATTCTCTTTTTTTTTTTTCTTTTTTTTTTCCAGAAATTTTAAATTAATTAAATGACATTCTCATGAATGCATCCACCACGCAATTGTTGTATTACAACACTTGTTGTTGTTAACAATAAAGTTAATATTGTATACTGTAGAAGAAAATCAAGTGAGTACCAAATAATTACTTTTCAAGCAAAAAATAACAATTTGATTTCTAGTGTCTGCAGGACTATATGAAATTGACTTAAAACTTCATACTTCCTGTTCCCCTTCTACTGCCTTTTAATGACGTTTAACTATGCAGTTAGCCAAGTCCGAACTTGCCCCTGATGCCAAATAGCCCTGGTCTTCTTTTCTTAAGTTTTTTTTTTTTTTTTGTCAGAAAAATATAAAAGGGCTTTTTTTTTTCTTTCAAAACTTACCTTTTTTATCCCATATAATTTGTTTATAACTTATAAAATTATTAGCCAAATAACATGAAACTTATAAATTATGTGGCACTTTTCCAATGAAAAATTATACTAAAAGTCAAGGTAAACATTTCGAATACATAAGGAAATTTGGAATATTAAATATATATATTTTTAATTGTATATGTCTGAAATTTTCATGTGTATATTTCTTCATGTATAATGCCAAAACCAAGTATATAAGACTGCTTTATAAAATTTCTAATTGAATACTGTCAGAAAGATAATGGCATTGTAGTAGTCCGAATTTCAGTAGCTCTCTAAGAAAAGCCGTTTGATGTAGGTTCTTCTGGAAATTGATGTATTTAAACTTGAATTTTTATATTAAATTGCACAATGTTTATCAGTATGCTAAATATTGCATCATAGTTAGAAATTAAGTGCATAACTTAAATTTTAGTAAATAAAGGCATCATAAATTATAAATTTTATTAGGTTATTAGCATTGCATAAACAACAGAACATTTTGTATATAATTTTGCAATTTGTTATATATTTAATTGTTAAAAGTATACTGATGCCTTATGTTTTATCAATTCTTCGGATACACTAATTTCTAAATGTGGCATTTTTTCTGCCATTGACATTTACTACTTGATAATAAAGGCTATCCAATAATTTTTAGATCTTTAACCCAAAAAAATTTATTAATAGAGTGTTTTTTTTTTTTTCAGATATTGTATGTAATTCTTGTAATAATCTGATAAATTTTTCACTAATTTGGTTATTATGAATTAGATCCAAACTCTGGCCCTTTCAATTCCTCAGTATCGAAGTTAACAATCCTGTTTTGGACAACTCGTGTGTTGTGGATGGGAGTAAGACCATATTGAATATACCAATTGATTGTATGAACTGTTATTTATATTTTGAGAATAAAGAAATGGAGTTTGGAGAAATCTATTCTTATATTTAACTATCTAAAGGTTCAACTTTAAAGAAAATCATTAGATTCTTGTAAAATACAACTGGATTTCAGCTCAATGCAATGCCACTATCATTCTGGATCTTAATGATATTATATCTTAATGCCATATATATATATATATATATATATCTGATTTTAAAATTATGGAGTGAAAATTTTGCTATGTTCCATGATTAAAAATTTGCTACAAAAACTCTTATTTTGTCTTATGTTCAAAATATCTTCTTAGAATTGAATATGTTTCTCTGATATATTATTAATATTCTATTAATTTTTTTTATAATATCTATAAAAATTTTGCATGTTATAAGTAATAAAGCATGTGCTAAAATTTTGGATTTAAAAAAAAAATATTTTTATATTTTAGCAAATATTTATACAGTTTTTACAAAAATGCATATAAGTATTATGTATAGCAAACTTGTAAATTTGTAACTAATTTTCACCAATTCTGTGAAATGGAGTGAACTGAAACAGTCCCTGTCTGTTATTGATAAGTAGTTATCATGAATTTGATTTTTTTTTATAAATATAAAAATGCCTTGATCAATTAAATACCTAGATATATAACAATATTTATTAATAACTAACTTAGTGTACTTTACTGAATCCATATTAAAAATAATTTGCAGTTAATGTCAATGTTCCTTAAGTATTGCATTTCTTTAATAATTTCCTGAAAACTATGATAAATATTAGAAGTTTCCTAAATTAACATTTTTACCTAATAACATTTAAACCTCTGTAGAACAACAATAAAATAAAAGTAAAGCTTGCAAAGCAAAGGGGGGTTGCAAACGAGAAAGATTGCTAATGAGTTTTACTGCTCGCATTTATATAGGAAACTTATTAACTTTTTTGCATGAGTGTAAAAAAAAATAATAATAATAAAAAAAAGGATGGAGATGTTGATCAATTTAAAACATTGAGAATGAAATCATCATAAATCTAAATTCAAAGAGTTTAAAGATTAAAGTCAAGATTCTGAACAGCTTAAACTAATGGACTTAAAGTATTCTCATTAGGGATTGCAATACCGGGATACCGAATACCGGTATTTTGAGCCCTTTTACAATTTCGTAATACCGGTATTCACAAGTTTAAATACCGGTTTTTCGGTATTTACTAGAAATTTTTTAAATTGTCTCCACTATATGTTCAGGGATCGCCAACATAGCAAAATAGTATACGTTTTTGTTTTTATGTCTCCCTAACTAGCAAAATTAATTAGCTAATTAATGGCTTAATTAATTGCTTAAATCTAAATTAGCGAAACATGGATTATACCTGAAAGAAAATATTGTATCCATAATGACTGATGGAGCAACAATTATGAAAAAATTTGGAAAGTGGATTGGTGCCAATCAGCAATTGTGCTATGCTTATGGAATTCAATTAGGAGTAATAGATGTATTATACCAAAAAAATAAAGAACAGAAGAAACCAAATATTGTGTTTATAGAAACTTCGGATTCCGACATTGAAGAGAGTGAGAGTGATATTAACAATGAAGATAATGACAATGTAATTGTGGAAGTTGATATTGCTAATGAGGATGAAATATTAACCCTTCAAGAATTGCTTCCTATAATTTATAAAGTTCGAAAAATTGTTAAGATATTTAAACTTTCCCCTACAAAAAATGCCATATTATAAAAATATATACTAACTGAAAATAAAACAGAATATATGTTAATAATAGATTCTAAGACCCTTGGAACAGTTTACTCCTGATGAGGGAACGGTTTTTGAAATTTAGAAATCCAATCCAAAAAGCAATAATCGACTTAAACCTGCAAATTAATTTTTCAGACAGTGAATTCGACTTAATATCCAGAACTATATCAACTCTACTTCCAATAAAACTGACTATTGAGGCATTATGTCGGAGAGATTTTAATTTATTAACAGCTAATGCAACAATAAATTTCATGTTGCAATCATGAAAGAACAGCACACATCACTATCTGAAGAATTATATATTACATTAAAAAATCGCACAGAAGAAAGGCATACTGAAATAAAAAATGTCTTATGGTATTTACATAATTATAATGATTTTAAAAATGAAAAAGAAGGAAAGAGAATAATCAATTCAAATCTGATTAAGTTTATAGTAAATTTTCTTACAATTTTTTACCCACAAATCTATCCACATTCAGAAGAATTCGGCTCGGTTATCGAAGATTATGATGACACTAATGTCGATAGTGAAAAGGAACTGTCTCTGGAACAAAAATTAGAATTAGCGATAAATAAATAAAAAAAAAATTCAAGGAACCAAAATACAATACAGAAATCAGCTATATCCAAAACCATCCGACGAGAAATCGATTTATTTGAAGATGAGGGATTTAGAGGTAAACACTTGGAAAAAGTATAATGCGTATTGCTAATAGTATCACCAACTAGCGTAGATGCCGAAAGAGTGTTTTCGACAGCTGGTAATTTTTACACGAAATTACTTTTCAGCTTTAATGACAGTACAATTGATGCATCATGTTTTTTAAGATCACATTTCAAAAATTTGTAATAGTACCACAGACTGAATAGTGATATTTACACTTTTTTGTGATTCTTTATATACTGTTATAATTTATAAGTTTCATATTATTTTTTGTGATATTTACACTCTCTTATAGAACTGGCAAATAAAACAAAGAAACACCTGTGTTTTCTTTCTTTTTCTAAAATTTCTAATACCGGTATCCCGGTATTAAGATCTAAAAAATACCGAATACCGGTATTGAAATTTTGGTCCGGTATTGCAATCCCTAATTCTCATTGATAGAAATCCAGTAATCAGGATATGTCCTATTAAAGTATTCTGCTAAAATATGCAGCACTTCATCGTGCTGAAACCAGATAATATGCTAAAAGAATCAAGAATAGAATCAAGTCTGCTTTTCCTAAATTATGGTTGCCTTGGTTCTTGATATCTCCGTGAACTTGTGCTCCTAACAAAGTACTTGATTTTTTTCAGGAGTTTATTAAGGATTTTATTATTTTTTAGGGAAAAAAGAGAGTTCTAGTTTGTGTTACTAAAGGTGAAATGAGAACATGTTTGGAAATATTAATATAAGATTTATAATATTTCAAGTAATTGTCATTACTGCAAATTAATTCTTCAATAGATTATTAAAGCAATACTATATGCCATTCTTTATATCTTCACAATGTTTTGAGATTTGCGATTTTATTCGTAATACTCTTCTAAAGAATTTTCAAACTTATCCTGAGAAATATTCCCAGATAACATGAGTACCAAAAAGTTCTCTTGGCCAATAAGATATTCTTACTTTGTTTTATCTAGTCTTGTTCTATACATTAAAGGTGTTTTATTTAAATATCTATTTTAATATGATTCGTCTAAAATTTCATGCAAGCATTCAACAGATCTTTACAAATGACGTAAATGGATTTAAACACTCATTTCTGGAATGGGGGTGGAAGTTGAAACTAGATGTCTGACTTCAGTTTTCATGAGCCATTCCGCAGCTGAAAATATTTTATGGTATTTTTGTTATTCCGTGGAGAAACAGATTTTGAAAAAGGTTTGGCTGTCTTCAGTAAATTGGAATTATTTTATTTATTAAATAATGAAATATAAAAATAATTTTCAATATTTGAAAATAATAATTTTGCTTTACAAAACAATTTTGTTTTCATAAAAGAAATTCTTGATTGAAAAAGAAATTCTTGCATTTTACTAGAAAACATTTACATTTTTAAAAATAATCATTTATGCTCTGATAGGAAAAAATACTTTATTTTTTACAATTGAGATATAAAAATTATTCACATTTGCAACAAAAATAATTATTCTGTAGAATATAAAACAACAGTATTAATAAATATGGGTAGATGTAACTTGTGTATGTCAACAATTCATTTAGACATACCAATGTAGAATATGCATGAAATAATGAACCTTTTTTTTATTTGGTGGAATTATTATTGCTTGATGTGGATGCACCTGTAACAATGGAGGACTACCTAAAATTTTCAGATGGTGGGAAATCACATAAAAGTCTTGTGAACCCTTTTAGAAAATGTAACTGCTTTTAAACAATCAATTCAAATGTAAAAGAAAGTAATGTTATATGTTGAGAAAGCTGAAAAGAGGAACTTTTCTGCATCAGAATGTAAATCATCTAAATTTATTAATATCCAATTCTATTTCTCAGACTGAGTTTTTTTCTTGTCACAGACCTAAATTATTCAACCATTTTTAACATTGTGCTATAGTGACTGTCCACTTTTATCATTGTCGTTGGGTATATATAAAGTTGCTCAATAGCTGTTTGGAATTTCTCATTGTCATGAAAAATCATGTTCTTGAAAACCTAAAAATATTTCTTAGTTTAATTTTTCAAATGAGGATTCGTATGTTGATACTATCAAAGTTAATGTGGACTGTTTAAAGACAATATGCTAAAAATATTTAATAATCAAGAAAGCATTTAAGACATTTGAAACGTTGATGTCAGGATTTTATATATATATATATATATATATATATATATTGTAGATATGTGAAGTCGACTCCCAACAATGTTGTTGCCGAAAGCATGTAGTATTTTTAATCTGAGTTGAATAGCCAAGCATTAATGAGATGCAAGGCATTCTTTCTAAGCGACTACAAGAAAAAAGGTTTGATTCTATTTTGATAGAAAATTTAATGATTTTTTGAATGATAGAATGTATTTTATTTAAATTAGAGGAGTATTCAAGAATCGAATTGATAACATATATTGCAAAATGTTTAGCCTATATTAATAAATGCAGTGGAGTAAAGAATTTCCGAGATCAAAAAAGAATTCAATTTATAGTAAAAACCAACTGCAAAAAGAAAGGGAACACATGATTTGAAAATAAAAGGAATGAAGATTGAAGAGATAATGTTTGCACTGCATAAATCTGCAAATAAATTCTTTGAAAAGGCAGTAAAAAATAGAGATTTTCAAAGCATAGTAACATCTAATAGTTTTAGTAGTTGAGGCTTTAACAAAGTAAAATAATATATTTTTATGGCACATAGTTTATAGATCATTCGTTTAAATGTAAATAAAAGCTTGTAGATTTTTATCTGTCCTTAGCATTCATTCTATAAGCTCGAGTTAAAAGTAAAGATTCATGTAGCATTAAAATTTTTACTGTATTTTATTTCAACATAAATGTGAAATTGTTTATGAAATAAACAACCTAGTAAACATAAATAGTTTGTATAAAATCAGCATTTAGTAGTAGTAGCATAGTGGCTAATGGTAAGGACACTTGCACTGTGATTTTGAAATTCACTTTCGGCTTATAAATTGCAAGTTGAGCATAACATGTCTCCTTATTATTTATTTAAACATCTTGAATTAGTAACCAAGAATAACTGTGTATTTGAATATTAATAATGGAAATATTTGATTTAAAGTCATCGTTTGTATTTTCGTGCCTAAAATATATAATACTGTAGCTATAAAAGTTTCTAAATCCTAGAAGATCCTTGAATTTTTTTTTTTTTTTTTTTTTTTTTTTTTTAATAAGAGGAAGGACATTTCAAAATATTCAAAAGTTATTCTTATTTGGTTATAGATAAGAACTAATTAGCATATTAGTGAAACTGCCAGCTCATTTATTATAAAATTCTGTTGGCTTGCATGGGTACATATACTCCTTAAATTTCCATGTGGCCATGCATGCATGTGTTACAAGTTCAGCATACTGTCTCATTCAGGAGAAGTTTCATTGATAAATAAAATATATGATGGAAAAGCCAGCTATGAGATACATTCTTGCAAATGCAAATATATGAATACAAATATGTGCATTTTGGATTTGGTACAAAGGTAGCATGTTCTTTTGTAATATATGCATAATGATGTGTATCATAATTTATCAGATTACTTGTTTGTAGATTCATTTAAATTTATTGGCTTCCTGTTTGATAGTTGTGCCTGTATTGCATTCCCTATTATTGTGGCTGCCACCTGGATAGCACCAGCCTCATATAGTCTTTGTTTATCTGTTTCTATCAATGGCACCAAAACTGTACAGCATATTTGCCAATTCTTATAGAATAATGCTTAATTGATTAAACTGTATGTATATTTTGCATTAAAACTTGCTTATTTAAAAATAATATTTATTGCAATATTGACCTTTTATATTTTTATAAGATAATTTGTTTTTATTCATCTGTTAGCGTGCATTTGACCCAGCTAATGGATCATGGGGTGCCTTGTTAGCAAATAGGTTTCAAAGGTAATTTTTTTTTTACCTGATGGTTGTTTTACATTTATTTTGTAAATATTTTATGGTAAATTGTTTTAAAAATATGAAGATATTTTGTTCATGTAGATTAATTTCTGGAATTAAATTTTGAAGATCCATTATGTCATATCTATTTAAATTGTGACGCATTTTCATTTAAATGTCTTATTTGGAATTGTATTTTTCATCATATTTAAAGGAAGTTTATGACAAAGCCATGTATCCTATCTTTATCGCATTCTTTGTAAGTTGTAATAGTTTTTTTTTTCTTTCTTATAAATTTAAAGTGTTAATTAAATTACTTTGGAAAATTACAATATATTAGTTTCATAATGTTAGTGTGCGTAGTAAAATGTGAGAACTGCACTGATTTTTTTTATTTTAAAAAAAAAGGATTTGTCTACGTGTTTGAATGGTGCACCTTCAATGATATTAATGAAATTGAAAAGGGTAATTGTCTGAAAAACTAATAATGTTGTGATAAATGTAATTTTTCAAATATAATATTTGGATTTTTTTACCACGTTTTAAATTTTTAAAAAAAAATTGGCTTTAATTTTTGTCTTATTAATATAAGACAACTGAATTGCAGAAAGGGTTAATTTGAATATTTGTAGCCTTTATTATATTGTATAAACAGTTTCTAGCTTCTTTTCGTTTTGATATTTTTATTAGTATATATGTGAGAACATTTTTATTGAATCGCCAAATTCTTTCTAATTTTGTTTAATTATAATGATTGCACATATCTATTACTTACAATGAACTATTTACAGAAAATTCTCTGCCTTTTAATAAATTGCTCTTCTGTTCTTATCGACCCTCTTATTGAAAATCCTGTTATAGTCAATCACAAGTGTGTTTATTGAATGATTTGTTTATTATTTGAGAAATTCTGAGCTTTTCAGAGTAGATAAAGAATATTTATATGGATATTAAATATATATTTTTTAAACAATGAATTGCTCAAAATTAATATTTAATACAAACTGGTTGGATAAAAATATGAATTCTGATTTTACTGAATGAGTTAGAGAATGCATACTGCTCTCTTTGTAAAAGGATAATAAGTTTGTGTAATATGTAAAAACAGGCACTTAGTAGTCATACAAAATTGCTTGCAAGTTCAAAAAAAGTCATCATTAATATTGGACTAAAAGAAGTACAGGAGATGACATGTCAATTCCGAAAGTGTAAATAAGCTGAAATAGTGAAAATAAGCCGACTTTGAACTTTTGAAAGTCTAAGAACAATAATTTACTGCTGAATTTTTATGGACATTAAAGCTTATTGCTTCACCTTTGTCATTTAATGCAATCAATGATATATCGGAAATATTTTCACATATGTTCATTGATTGTGAAATAGCTAAACAATTTACATTAGGCCATACAAAAATGTCATCTGCTATTTGTTATGGATTTGCTCTATTTTTTTTCAACAATATCTTAAGAAATTTTTAAGGAATAACAAATTTGTAATATTCTTTGATGAAGCAGCTTATTTTTGAGCTCAAATCTCCCCAAAAGTCTAAGACTGCTAAAAAATACTGATATTTTATAGTGATTACAGATTACTAGAGGAGCTATTGAAACTGAAAAGAAAAAAAGAGGCTTTTTAACAGAGTGTTTAATATTTATGAAAAAGACTATAAAAAAAAATTAGTATGCATGAAAAATTTAATTTTATTGATTTAAAAGCTGCACATTGTTTAAATCAACATCTATTAAAAAACCAATGCATTATGTGAAAAAAGCAGATGTTGATTTGCTTCTACGTCTTTGTTCCAAAGCACAAATTTCCACAACATATTCAGAATGTATAAAGACCCAACATGAAATCTTTCTGGGGGGAAAAAATAAATAAATAAAACTGAAAAGTTAACACAAAAAAGCAGCTTGATTCATTTAATGAAAAAAAAAAAAAAAAATCTTAGATTATTTCTATTCTATTGATACCCAAAGAATTTCTTGATTTTGGAAAAGCTGTAAAAATAATTTTTGTATTGTCACATGGCAATGTGGCTGTGAAAAGGAGATTTAGTATCAACAAGGATATACTTGTTGAAAATCTGAAATATTCTTTAATTGTTTCGAAAATTGTATACGATATCATAAACTTTTATTTTGATGTTTTAAATGTACTGATTTTAAAAGTTTTGCTTCGGTATGCTAAATGAACATGTGCGATGTATTATGAAGCTTAAGAAGAGCAAACAAAAGTTCAGGGGAAAGTATAGGAGCTCAAGAAACGCAAAGCATCATCGCAAAAGAGGGGGGGGGCAACGAAACTGATGGCTGAAAAAAACTGCAGAAATTGCTGCCCAAATATATAAATTGCCAAGCCAAAAATAAATTTTAAAAAAATCTTGCTCCTTTTTTTGTTATTAAGTAACCATTAAATGATTTGTATTTTATTTACCTCAATTCCAAATTTTGCATGACTTCCAATTAAAGAGTAACTGAAGTGATTAGTAACCCCCTTAATATATAAATCTTATCTTGCTAAATTCTTGGCAATAAATTTAAAAAAAAATTTTTTTATGTTTATAAATATAAACTTTCTTTTAATATGCTATTATTTCCAGTAATGTTAAATTATTGCTGCCTTTCCTTCTTTTTTCACTCATTAAAAATGGGGTATTGTTTGTTATTCCATTATAATTAATACATGCGCTGTTTGCGCATTTCCTCTTATATTGCATAAATGCACAGAGAAAACAATGATTTTTTTTTTTCCAGATTTGAGTGGCAAACCTGTTTTACTGCCCTATTTTGCAGAATGTCTCAGCTGTGACTTGAGAAAATATTTTTTAAAAGCAGCTTAGAAATGAACTTTTTGCTAAGTCATGAAAATGAAGAATAAAACTGTGAATTAAAGAAATGCCTTTCTTGTATATTTAAAAAAACAGGTCATATATTCTTAATGTTATTCATTCATTTCTTTCCTACAGAGTTGCAGATGTTATAACCAGAGGATTTTCTGGCTACACTTCTAGATCTGGTTGCATTATTCTTCCTCATATCTTCTTTCCAGAAAACATATCAGATGTGGGGGCATTTGTGATATTTTTAGGTACTAATGATTCATCTGGCAAATTTGATGCACCACAGTACCATGTGCCGGTTGAAGAATATTCTGAAAATTTAGAAAAAATGATAAAATATCTTCAGGTAAATTTAAATTTTATAGATTTTTATTTGTAAAGAAAGATTGATTTGAACTTGGTGAATATGGATCATCAGTCATTTTCAATGTCCTATGTTGCAGACCTCAAATTTAATAAGGATAATTAGTTTACAAATCATGTTAATCTGCTTTTCTATGACAAAATTGTCTATAAATGCACATTACTATATTCTTTGTTGCTGATATCTTCAAATTTTTTTAACTGTAGTTAGGCATTCATTTACACATCACTATTATGCTTTTTTAAAATCATATATTGAATCTTGATAAATGGTTATTGAAACAAATTAATTATCAATATGTTTAAAGAAAAGTTGGGACACAAGACAATCAGTATTGGAAATAAAAAGAATTATTTCATTTTTTAAAATCTTCAAATTACAATTTTTATGACTTATTAAATCTGATGTAATATGATATGGCTCATAACTTTCTGAACATTTGATTTTTAAAAAATTGGACCCAAAAATTTGTCTTAATTTTTGGAGTTAATCTATTTGAAAACAAAAATATTTTTATTGTAATTATTTTATGGTTTTCATTCTGCAATTTTCTGATTTTTGATGCATTGTAGAATATTTTAAAGGCATGAAATTTAATTACTTGCTATAACGATTTTTTTTTTTAAATTTCCGGAATGATTTTTAAGGATATCTGGATGACAAGATGCATTTTACCTTTAGTGTTAATATTACATTCAGTTCTTATTAGTCATGCTTAAAGTACAAATTTAAAATTATATAATTTTGATAGCATCTTATTAGTTTGATAATTGAAAATTATTATGTGAAATAAAATGAACTATTACCTAAATATTGAGAATATATGAATTTGGACTTGGAAACTTGTCATCATCTTTGCATATTGATTAATTAATTTTCCTTTTTTTTTTTCTTCTTTTTTTCCCCCTTAGTTTTAACAGGAAGCTGATTAAAATTATTTTGGTTATCTTGAAAGTATAATGCTTCTTTTTTCACGTAAAAAATTAATGTGTTCGAATTGATTACCAATGATGGCATCTGCTCAATAGCAAAAAATTGCTGTGAAAATTTTCAGTAATTTCTAAATTTTGTGTTGGTATTAATTTTTGCAAGTGTTTTTTTTTTTTTTTTTTTTTTTTTTTTTTTTTTAATGCTATCTATATTTATTTAGTTGAAGCTAGTTTGGAAATACCTTTTGTAATGCCTAACACAATTTCAATTTAAAATTAGTGAGCTATAGATTCATTTTCACCAGAAGTCTGTTAAGTAACAAGCTTGGAATATATTAAATTTATTAGAATCATTGTTTTGTTTTTTTTGCACTTAATCACAGTATAAAATTATGCGGTTTATTATGAAATAATTCGTATTATGTAGGATATTATTATCCATATGATATTTATGTACAGGTTGATTATTAAAATAAAACAGCTTTGAAATGTTGCATGTGCAAAACAAAAAGTATAAATAAACAAACTCGATTAAACATTTGCTTTGAAAAAAGCACTGTAATTTTAAATTCATGTCTAATATGAAGACCACTAGAAACCCAAAAAATAACTTCTCAATGTCCAAATTCATCCTACATACTTTGGAAGATTTATGTCATTATGTCACAATTTAAATGCTTATTGTGTTTCAATTTTGAAAATGCCAGCTAAACCAGCATTGATTGAAAAGCAATTTCCTATGGATTCTATATTAAATTTAAGGGTGTTCTCACTCCAATTTATTATATACTTCCACAATATAGTATAGTCAACTACATAGTAGAAAATTCAGTTTACAATTTGACAGTAGCCCTTCTCATGAATGGATTTATTTCAAAATGTGGTACAAATCTACTATTTTGACATGAAGGCTACATGTAAGATTTTGTTGAGCTAGATTTTTGCATTTTTCAGACTTTACTCCAAAATTGGAAATAAGAGGGGGGGGGGACCCTTGAAAGTTTAAGTTATGAAGATCAAAGTCTAATGGGCAAATTTTAACTCTTCAAATACAAAAATATTTTTAAAAAAATTAAAAAATATATATTTTTTAAAGATTATTAATGTGAAATATGGTCATCATTTAGAGTTAATAAAAATTTGTTGCAAGAATGTATAAAGCATCCATGGATAGATAAGTGTTTAGTATCATCTCTCTTTGAGCAAAACTGATTTCAGGGAATTCTAGCAATGATTGGTACAACTATGCTTTAAATTGTTTGATTGTAGAATCTTTCCAAGTTATATATTCTATTCTTACTAATTCTTTTATAATTATTCTGAAACTTTTCTTCATGCAATTTTATTTAATATTCATTTTTTTTAACTAATGCAGTTTGTAGCAAATCATAACTGAATATACCAAAATAAAACACTTTTATTTAGTTAATAGGTTTGAAAAAAGATAAGATCATTCTTATAACACCAGGGCCATATCATGCAGAAAAATTTCTGAACTGGTGCCATGAAACAGGTAACATGCTAATTCTCATAGCTTTGATCATAATATTTTTTGATATTTCAAAAGCATTATTCTGTATTCAAAATAATTTATTTTAATAATTAACCAATCTTATAATTTTATTTCTTGAATCGCAGAAAAATATCAATGACTGAAACCTATATATTGTTACGGGAATTCTGCTAAAACTGACGGGTTTGCTGTAGTGGGACGTAGACTAGCAGTGCACAGACAACCAACAAACAGTAGTAAATTACCACCATAACAGCAAAGCGGTCAGGCAGAACCCAGCAGGATTAGAGAATTCAAGTAGCTATTCAATACAGTCTCACCAAATGCCTGCTATTCTCCACTATCTCCTTGCTTTAGTTGAACTCAACTGCCGATTCACTACTACACAATTGCCTACTCACCACATGATGCTGCTTCAATACTAGCGTCCAAGACTCTGCGCATTGCTTAATTTCTCAAACCATTAATCACTTGTGCTTTGCTGTTCTGGGCTAATTAATTTGTTGCCGATTCAACTCTGACTAACTATATAATTGACTTTGGCTTGGACTTTCGCTTTTTATAGTTTCTGGAGCATGGTACAGGAGTTTTTCAAACGAACAACTAGTCCTATCACCAAAATTTTTGAAGATTCTAGTATCGCCCATTTTGTTGCCAATCGTGGGGGTCATTGATCCGGCAAAAATTCTTTAAAATTATATTTATAGAAAATTTTGTTAGCAAATTACTTGAAATATTTTAACATGTATTATGGAAAGCAAAATAATAAATTTCTTGCATCTTTTTATAAATATAACCATAGGAAAGGAAAAATAGAGAACTATTTTCCGATTAGAGCTTAGAGCAAAATTTAATAAATAGAAAGAGACAGATTTTTACTGAACATTACGCTAGGTAATCTGGTTTTATAACACTTGTAATTACAGGAAGAAATTTTCCAATAAAAGATGAAAAGTTGGTGCCCAAATATGTTGAAGCATGCATCAATGTTGCTAAGAAATATAACCTGGATTCAGTCAATATATTTGAAGAAATGAAGAAAGACGAGGTAATTGAGTTTGCTTTTTAAAACAATATTATAAAATGGTGTTCATATAATCATATGCCTGTATTCCTTAAATATTTTTCCTTTGTTGGAGGGGAAAATCTGTGTATAATTTTCTTTTCTACTCCATAGTGTAAAAAATACTAATTAATATGAAAAGCAGAATTTTTTACATAGAGCTATATAAAATAGTTATATGGAATGATAATTAATAATAAACTAAGAAATTTAATTTATATATACAAAAATTTAGTGAAATTTTCCAGGTTTAAAAGTTGTAATACTATTTAAAATCATGCATTGGAACTTTTATTTGAGAAGCTTAGTTCAATTAGGAGAATGGTACAAATTTGCTTGTCTAGTAGTTTGTATAGTTCACGAAATATTTATTATCATTTATCTTGTGCTCTCACTATTTTTATTTCATTGTTTATTTATTTTATAAATAATGCCACTTCTCATTTTTTTATAAGAAAAGAATTATGATTAATGTTGTTTGACATGTTTCTTTTCTTTTTTAAACAGTTAAAATTAAATAAAAATATTAAAATGAAATATTTTTTGTAACAAAAGAAATAGAGAAGGTATATATTTGCCATATAATGTATCAGTTATATTTTTATATCAGATTGATGGAAATTAAATTTTGGAACAATAATGCCTGAAGATAAGATCAATCAGATAAATGATGTTCAACTGCAAAAAGTTATTTTAATAAATAAAAGTAATGGTTGAAAAATATTACATGCACTTTTGATGTAGGTTGAAATAGTATTTCTAAGGTAAATCAAAGACATTTTCTCATATCAAAAAGGTCCTATTATTTCAAAGATTATGAACAATTTTTAGTTTAACAAATAATACTTTTATATTTAAAATGAGAAAGTTTTATCCTCAAGATAAAAACATAGCTAGCTGTACTGGAAACTGTAACATATGTTGAACTTTGAATAACATTTTTTTTTCTGTACAAAATAACAAAAGGGTTATTATAATAGTTTTATATATATATATATATATATATATATATAATTATTAACTTCTCCAAAAATTGAGGAACTTCTCTGTTTTAGTGATAAATTGGTAATTTAGATGTGAAATAATGTGGCATCTTTTAAATTGAAACCTAATCTTGAGTTCAAATTTCTGGACAATATGTTTCATTGCATATGAGAAAAGAAAAAATTGCAATCAATACTGACTGCATTTTAATTTTTAAATTAGTAATAATATTGTGGGAAAAAAGTTGGACTGCAAAAAAAGTTCTTTTTATGCATAAAGACTGAAAAATATATCAGGACTGTCTTATTAATTTTAATATTATTTTAAGTGCAGATAAATATGTTACAATGGTATTTTTTTATAGCTTAGTCAAGTCAAGGTATTCTATCAAAGAAACTAAAATGTTGGAGTATTAGAGACTATTTGACCTAAATTTTTCAGTTATTGAAAAGTTCTCTTTTTGAAGGATCATATAAATTTAATGTCAAAAATAATTCTCTGGAAGCTTCAACACCAAAAACTGATATATGTAAAAAAATTATAGCAAACTTTCTTATTAAACTTGAATTTTTTCAGGACTGGTCAAGATTTTTAATTGATGGTCTTCATTTTGCTCCTGATGGTGCCATATTAATATATAATTTATTGAAACCCATCCTTGAAAAAAAGATTGATCCATCTGAGATGTTGCTGCCTTATTGGCGAGACATTAATCATATCAAACCAAAAGATAATGATGATGTATGTTTTAAAAAGTGCCCCAATGTTACAGCATAGAAAGAATGAAAAAAGAATATTTGTGTGTCTGTATTTATTAAAATTTGGTTTATACATAAATAAAAAGAAATGCCTGTACAGTGAGAGGATATAATATGACTAGTAATATTGTACATTTACTACAAAATAGTCTTATTGACGAAATGGCATCTTACATAAAGCACATTTAACATATATCATATATTTCAATTTGAAAATTCAAGACAGACATCAGTGTGGTGTAAATAAAAGCAACATAAAAATACTCTTGAACACATGCATAAAATGCATTAATAAAGCTTTTGTAAAAAAAATAAGAAGGAAAGAAATTCTGATGAATAGTTTAATTTCCAACATTTTTAAAAAAATAAGTGATTTTTTATTGATATAAACTAAATTTCAGAAATCCTTTATTTTAGTGATTGGATTTATAAAAATTTTTCATCATCAAATGGCCTTCCATCTAAAGCATTGTAGGAAATAAAATTTCTATCTTTTATAGATTGTGAAAATTCTTCTTTATAAATTAGAATATAGACATAATATTAGTGTTTAATATTTGATTTTATTTACTCTACCAAAAATATCTGTGAATTTAAAAAACATACAAATATTCATTTTAAATAAAATTTTAGTACACTATAAATACAAGATTATAATTGATTTTGAAATTTCTCTTACACCTGATTACACAAATTGATTTTTATCTCTTAATCAAAGGCTAAATGATTAAAAATTTTCAATAGAATATTTTTTATCAATCTCAATCTAAAGATTAGGTGTAACAAGCACTGAAATTAAAATAATTAAAAAAACTCATTACTAAATCTAATCTCAAGTTTTTGTGTAAAACTCGTGGAAGAATAGAACTGGCAAGGAATCATCATTTCCTCTCACATATCACAAAATTTTAACAAAAATAAAGATAAAATAAACTAAATAAATAAAAGACTAGGATCCAATTTAGGGTCTTTTTGTTGCCGAAACCTGTAAGCAATCCCTATGCTTATAACCTGCAAGAAAATAAACAAACTAATATTAATTTATTTTATAAAGACTTGGTTTCAAAATATTTCCCATGTATATCAAATACATTTTTTTCAAACATTTTCTTTCAACTGTAATGAGTTACACTATTTGATACAGTAATTATTTCATTACAATGGAACTCGCTTAATAAAAATAATTTGTCTTGTAATATGAAATATTCATTAAGTGAAACATTTTTTTCCCCCCACGAGATCAATGTAAAAAGATAATGTGTTTAATTCTGAAAAAAAAAAAAAATATTATACTAGCCACCTTTATTGACCAGCTGGTTCATTGGGATTAATGGTGCTAAAAATTAAATATATTTGTTCAACAACACCTTAATGATTACCCTAACAAAATATTTTTATGTTATTAGACATTTACTGCATGAAACTTGCACATGCCATTCTGGGGTCAATTTTAGATAACCGAGATATTTATTATTTAATTAAATATTTTATGTCAAACTTTATCCTGTGACTTCTGAAATAATTATTGCATAAAAATGTGTTATATACCAATTTCAAATGTAAATACTTATTTTTTCAAACTTGCTGGTTTAAATAAGTCAGCTTTTGGCGTCTATCGAGTTTGCGAGGATATTAATTACCTTTAATTTCAGTTAAATTGTTTAGTTTTAATTTCATATCCATAACAGAGAGAAATTCCCAGACAATAACCAATAGTTGAACAGTTTTACATATGCTCAACTCATTGCATACATGAAACTTTCTAAAAGAAACCAGTACTATTACATCATGACATTATTAAAAACATAAAAATAAAATGTAATGACAGAATCATTGACATTTAGAAAAATGTGTCATTTGAAATGTCTAAAAACAAAAATTGCAGAAGAATACTGGAATTTAAATACATAACTTTCAAGAAAATGTAATGCTTAAACCTATATTGCAAAACTGGCTGTCAGCAATATTTAATGATAAGAAAAATTGGAACTTGGATGGACTAGATGGGTTGAATTTTACTGGCATAATTTAAGAAGCAAATCAAAAAGTTTTCTTAATAGACACCAAGGTGAAGAACCTAATGATTTGGGGTGATTTTGAATTTAATCAACAAACATGTTTAGTAATTTGTAGAAAGAAAATGAACTCCCTGGACTATCAACAAATAATACAGAATCATTTTATTTCACTACTGGATTTGCTGGGAGAACCTAACTGTGTATTCAACAAGACAAGGTCATATGTCTAACTTGTCAAATATGTTGTTAAACACGAATATACTACGTGAAAAAAGTAGAGGACACTCGTATTTCGTAAATCATGCTTTGTATTTTTGGACCTATTGATCTAAATTTTTTTTGCATTGTTTAGCTATTTTTTCTTTTATTGTAAGTAAATTTTATCAGCCACTAATAAAAAACAATACTTAATGGTTCTTGGTGTTTGGAAAAAGTTGGACACAACATAAAATAATTGTTGTGAAAGATGAAAGTGTGAAAAAGAAACCTTAAAAGTGGATGTTTCATCCTTTTTAAGAAAAGCATTCTGTTATATAGAAAGTTGTCATTTTCATTGTCCTTAGAATGCCTAGAGAAAAATCTTTGAGTTTGAAAAGAGCCAAGTTGTCACTAACAAAAATGATAGC
This sequence comes from Argiope bruennichi, assembly GCF_947563725.1. Classification (NCBI taxonomy): domain Eukaryota; kingdom Metazoa; phylum Arthropoda; class Arachnida; order Araneae; family Araneidae; genus Argiope; species Argiope bruennichi. The sequence continues at coordinate 36,902,147 of NC_079152.1, read as the reverse complement.
AAAAGTGTGAGAGAAATTGCAACTAGCTACCTATCAGTCCAAATGTTGTTTTGAATTTCGTGTTTTTGTTGTTATTCCAGAATGAAAAACCTAGTGTTGCCGAGTGGTAGGCATTAACACATAGACTATATCTCCTTTCTATGGTGTTAGCTAGGTGGAAATAACTGGATTTTTCAATATGACAGAACATCAATTTGCACAGCTAATGAGGTTAAAAATTGGTTTGCAACAAATGTCAGGCCTGGTTAAAAGCTGGAACCTCAATATTATTGAAAACATATGGGCAAGGATTATCCATCTCATTTGGAAAGATGGCAAGCAATTTCAATATTTAGATAAGCTTTGAATGATGTATGGAAAAATTTTTGACAAACAATACAAACATATGGTTTGATGCCAAACCAAATCTTTGAAATGATCAAAGTTAATAGTGAAAGAATTCCCTATTAATAAGATTTTTATTTTTACTATTTAAAAATGTGCTTCTATTTAACATTTTTCCCCATAGAGTATGAAGTAGTAAAAACTGATTTTTTTTATTGTGACTCCCCCCCCCAAGTTTCAGATACAGTTATTTACTTGTAAATAAGCCTTTGAAGTGTTGCTCAATAACTGTTCTGGAAAAATTCAATATTTTTCATTTATCTAAAAAAAATTCTTCCATTTTACTTTTTCCACACAATGAAACATCAATGTTACTGGCCATCGATTAGTTCAGACATAAATCTAATAGAGAACATATGGGGACATAGCATGAAAGCATATGAAAATGGACACAATATCTTTCGACCATAGACTTTTAAGCAACAATAGAGCAAACATGGCATGAACTGTTCCCAGAGGTAATGCAAAGGTATTTTTAAGAAAACCATGTAATGGAAACACGATTAAACACTAACATTTGTAAATGCATTCCTGAAACTTTAAGATTATTTTATAGATTATATTTATTATGGGAAATCTTATTTTTTGTTTTTCTAAACAAATTCAGCATTTCTTATTTTTTCTAATAAATTAACCCTAACTTATGTTTCATCTTGTGTTTATACACTTAAGAAAAATTTCCATTCTTATTTTTACTTGAATTATACTTTATCTTTTTGTCTATATTTTGGGGACAGAATGTATTTGTATTTGCATCACAATGAGAAACAACTGATTTAACTTATTAACCCCCCCCCCTTTTTATATAACAAACTATATATTTGCAATTCCACTTTTAATTTTTTTTCTAAGTACAAATATTAAACACAGACTGATAGCTAAGATACTGACAGTGTTCTGCATGTGATGTCATGGTATCTCCTCCTTGCTCATTTTGTAAAACACTGCTTGTTATGAGTATCATTTTTTTAAAAATTATGCCATTTAGCATCCAGAGTTTGCCTAGATTATGAAAATGCTGATTGCTCAAAAATTATAATATTCAGAATTTCACAATTCAGTCAAATTTGAGTGCAGAAGATGGAAGTTTGATTATCAAAAATATTGTATATAATATGATTTCTTAGGATCAAAGGTCTCAATAAAATTTAGATTTCATAATTTTTTAAAGTATATAATGTATTAAAATCCCTTTGAAAATACTTTATTTTATGACGATCAGTGAAGTTTTTCTTGAATAATTCTTCATAATACTGCATAAATAATAAAAGTTATTCTTTAGTACACAAGACTTCAATTTTCTGTACTCATATTTTTTTAAACCATGTTTGATTTCAGCAAAAAATGTTTTTGTAGTAACTGAAGTTTAATCACTTTCACTTTAATTTAAAGTTCAAATTTTAAAGGATTTAACAGAAAATTACAGAGATACATAATATAATGAACAGAACGATTTAGTACTTCTACAATTGTCTGAGTTATATGACTGTAGATATTTGAAGCTAAATATATTTCACTGAAGAAGCTATTAAAAGACTAAGTTTCATAAAAGATTTAAAATCCGAAATTTTAGAAAGATTTATTCCCAATGAACCAACTGGGCACTAAGTCTGATAGTAATACATAAAAAAATTAGAAAAACAATTATTTTCTCTTGTCAACAAAAACATTTTTTAAAACCATTTTAAATTATTGGTATCTCACTAGATTATTAATTTATTATTAGAATGTGTTTAGAATTGCATGAATTTAAAAACAACTCAAATATAATAATTTTAATTGGCTTTTTAAAACATGTATGACCTTATACAGAGGCAATAGAAAAGATATTTTTAAAGCAAAATGGACAGATGTGCAAGAAATGTTATGGCGAAACAAAAAAAAATGCAAATTAAAAAGGTAGGTAAGAAGTTATAGATATGGAGGTTAAAATATAAAATAAATTGAAAGAAAGGAGCTAAGTACACAGATTGTCAGCACACAATAGAGAGTTAGTTACTATACCTCTGATACAGACAGGTTAGTTTCACAAAAATGCATGAGGGTTAGAGCGTGGATCTTTCTGGTTACGATAGCGTACGGTCAACCAAACCCCAATAAACTGAAAGATTCATAGACAGTTTCATTTTCCAACACCATCCTCCAATTCAAAGGAATGTAAGTTACAAAGAAGTTTTAAATACAAAATTAGATGTGCTAAATATTCTTTATGTGCTATATACTCTGCTGATCAACATATGCTGATATTTAATGATCAGTTCATTAAATAATTATTGCAAAGTATTCACGTTCTCAAATAACAAATAATCTCGTGATAAAATTTTATGAAGAAAGTAATTTACTTCTACTCTATTCATTTTACTTAAGTTTTTCGTATATTAAATAATAGCTGTGAATTTGTTATAAATAAGCATCAATATTAATATATTGGAATATCAATATTGGTGCATCTAAATGCTGAACAAACACAAATTTATGTTAGATTGACAGGCACTCTTCTGCTTCATAATACTGTCAAATAAAGTTAATCTGCTGTGAATATCAATTAATGAGACAAAAAAAATAGATAACGTTCCTTCAGAAAAACAATATTTCAACTCTTATAAATTTCTCTTAATTATGTAAAATTTCAATGAAAACAATTTATTCAAGTACATCACCTTTTTTATTTATTTATTTACTAATTTTTATGGTCATGCAATTAAAAGCATGTCTGATCATTTTTGTCTCCCTAATAAAAATTAAAAGTTATTCTGCAGAACAATAACATGACAAATATATGCGACCATGGATTTTACATCATGCTTGTATGTAAGCAGAGACAAGGCATATTAAATGCTCAAATAGAGGACAGTCAGTTCATGTTAATTATATACAATGAAGGGTCATAAGGTTGAAGCAATGGTGCCACATCATAATTGAGCTCCTTACAGTTTGAGTTATACTTGCCATTCATTTATTCTAGTAGTTGTTCTCTGACCAACAATGAACTTGGATGCTACATTAATATAATTAGTACATGATATATACAGTACATGAATACAACGGGAAAAAATTTCCGTATAAAGCACAAGTTGCTTTTAAGGTCAATTAACCAAATATATGTCCCAGGCTAATGGCACTACTCAATGCATAGACCAGAAACAAGTATAAGATAATAAAATCTCTCTATTTGCTACATTCCTAGAGATGAACTCAGACAGAGAAGAGATAATAAGATATAGGTACTATGCTAGAAATAAATTCTGTTGTTATAACTGCAGATATCAACATGGAATTACATATGTAGAATATTTAATCCACTGTGAATAATGTTAAGCACATCCCCCCCCCCCCTTTTAATCAGAATTTTTGTTTACAGTAAGTTATTAAATAATTTTCTTACACTGGAAGATTCATTCATACATAGATACTCTGACCCTCTCCTTTCATTAAGAAATTACACAAAGTAAACTTAAAGCATTTTTTATTTTTAGGGAGCTCTACTCCATATTAGTACTATGGGTATAAAATCCAAAGTGGAGTATTGCTTAGAAGCATTATGAAAAGTTTGTGCAACTAAGCTCAAACATGGTTTTATCAAAACAATTTATTATTTGTAATGTTCGAATTCTTTTGTAAATCAGACTTTCAAGTATCATCTGGTAAGAAAGAAGAGTAAAATGAATACAAAAAATTTAGTAATCATAAAATATTTTAATAGCTGAAATGTTTTTGTAAATATCTGCTAGCATTTTTTTCCCCCTTATATTTTTATCTTCTATCTTCCATTCTATGATTTTTGAGCCTGAGTTTAGCAATGTTTCAGCACAAAATAAATAAATGAGACGTATATTTTTAAACAAAAGTATATTTTTCATATATGCATATACATCAATTAGCTGCAATTCATTGATATAAATTCATGATAATAGCTAAGAAATAATTGCATATTGAAATAATTTTGCATACTTTTTTTTGCAAATTGCAAAGAGAATGTGTGAATGGAAGTTTCAAATTGATTTTAATAAAATAAAATGAATACTTTATGGAAATGCAACAAATGAAACGATTAAGAAAAAAAATTAATTAAAAATAAGAGATTTTTTACTCTTTCTAATACCCATGCAAAAGGGGAAATTATCAGTCAATTTTACTTTTACTTAAAAATCTGTACTTCCTTTTATTTCTTACTAACTTATGAATTTCCTACAACATAGCAACATAATGAAAATTTTCAAACAGGCACACAATACTTGGTACGTCATGCCTATTTCATTGCCATCAACATTTTCAGTAAATATTAACTATGGAAAGTAAACTTATACAAAAAGTATCATTGTTAATTCTGAAATACTAATTTTAAGGTACAAGCCATAATGATTTCCTCATTGTTAAACTCGCTAAAACTGGCTTTACCAATGGTAAGGGCAAAAGACATTACAATTAATAATTGAGATTCCTTTATACCTGTTAATTAGGTGTTATTTCTAAGATTGGTTTGCATGCTTAGCACCACACACTGCTCTCAAAAATCAAAGATAAGAATTTTCATAACGTTTTAGCTTTTTCAGGCTATATCAAACTATTCTTTAAATAATCAGTGCTCTAAATTTATATTTAATATGTCTTAAAATTATTTTAAAATGAATGACATTTATAAAATGCCAGTTATTTTGTTTAATACCATTCTGAATCCAGTTTAAAAAATGCATTTCAGCAATCTATAACAATGTATTTTTATAGATATAATGAAAAATGACCTTAAAGACAGTGTAGTGATCTTATAATTAAAAAAAAAACAATGTTAAATAGCTACAGAAAATATTATGCTGTTGCAAATTGTTGTTGTTATAAGAATTCAAAAGTTAGAAAATTCAACCAAAATCAATAAATAAATCCTTATAAACATTAGTACAAATGCTTTAGTCTAATACATCTAAAGAACAGCAGCTTGTAAAAAAGTTAAATTTTATTAAAACATAACTGAAATCAGCAGTATTGATCAGAAAATCATATAAATTGAATATGAGATAAATAATATTAAGATTTTCTTACCTCAGTAAAGCTGAAAAATAATCCTACACCACCTGTGATTCTTAAAGCATTATTAATGACTTTCTGGAGTTTCATCCAACAGGTATCGCCACTATCTTCGCATATTTTCATGTTTTCTGTACTTTCTTGACAAAAAGGAACCTGGAGAAAGTTAATTCTCAATTGAAAAATCAACTTCACTTTTAACTGAAAAATTATAATTTAAGTAAAATTTAAGTTTTTATTTTCTAAGAGCAGAATATGTGGAACTTTAATTAAATGCACTTCATATGATTTTTTAAATTATTAAAAGAATATGTTTTAAGAGAGCTTATTACAGTAATAAATATACTCTAATATTCAGCACCTTAGATATGCAATTAATAAATATGACAGAAAACTTAATTGTAAGACGGAATTACATTGAAAAAATTGCAAAAGGAATTTAAATAATTTTATATCTGAATTTTTTTTGTTTTGATTCCAAATTACATGCTTCATTTCTTTTAAATACAGTTCAACATCAATTTTAGCATTTTAATCTTGCATTTTTAATTAATAATCTCATTCACAAATGTTAAATTTGTTAAAATTTTATTAAAATTCATTAAATAATATTTAAATATGTAATAAACTTTAGTCTAATAGAAAAGTATTTATTTAAAACAGAAAATATATTTTTCTATTCGGAGATATAAAATTGTTTTTGATGAATTAACGTGATTAACAAATTGAATCTGAATCTTTTGCTAAATTTTTTTTGTATCCATAAAATATTTTCCCATTTCTAAAATACTGTGGGTTTTTTTTCCCTGTCATTTTTTTAAAAAATTATTCAAAAAATACATTTATTGCCATTAAAAATAACAGTATTTTAAAATATTTCCCTTTCTCATTCAATCAAATTTCTTCTTTCTCTCTTATATCATTGGGCAAAAGGAATAAAAAAATCTTAATAAAACTCTCAAATTTTGTGAGTTGCAATCATAAAATTAAACCCCAAATTATAATTTATTATGTTTTTTCTAATGGTTATACTTTTTAGTAAAGTGTCAGCTTCAAATTTGATGCATGGAAGAATGCCTTAGATTTTAAGAGATTTTTCAATAGAAGTTTCTAACTACTTTTAATTATACTCACCCTTATTTTCATACACATATACATCCTGCTTTTAATGTATGAATACAATCAAATTATATACTTAAACCTATTTAATATTAAAAACCAAAATATGAGTAAAGAACTCACAAATGAATTGAGATAATTTATCCTAAACAAAAGATAGTTAAAACAGTAGCATTTGAATATTTTAATTAGATGATAACTAAAAATAAATAGATAAAAACATACAGAAGAACAAGATGGTGCTTGCATAGGATCATGTTCAGGCAGAGTTGCATTCTGAAATCCACAACAATCAAAATATATCTGAGTTTCATTCCTAAGTCCCATAGAAGCTTGATGCCAACCTTCATAGGCCAATTTGTATTGTTGATCTTCATTAAAAGCAAGACAAGCACAAGCAAGGCTAAATTGTACCACAAACAGCAAAAATAAAATAATCATATACTAAAAATTGTTAAGGATGATGAGAGAATATAAAACAAGAAATTTTTTAAAAATACTACAAATTATACTTAAGTAATGAAAATGGACCTATTATATAGTAATAATATGTTTGAAACACTTTACATTTTATAGATTATTTTTAAAAGATGAATATAGTTTTCTTCTCCGGTAAGAATAATTCAATTTAATCATAAAAATTTCCAAAATGTTTTAAAATGTTGTATTATATTATACAGTACTGTGCAAATTAATTGGGACAAACAGATTTTTTAAGAAAATTGTTCCTTTCTCGGGGATTTTCTGCCTCAAACCATTTTCAACTGCATTTTCTTAGGACACGTGACTGTCCTTGATTAGTCTAAACCGGTTTTACCACGTGATCATGACATGTCGCAAAATTTTTCCCTTCAGTTGCTGTAAAAAGTGGTCGCTTGTGTGAATTGTCTCCTTCTGACGTGTATTAAAAAAATGGATATCACTCCCAGGAAAAGGACTAGAATTGTTACCTTTAGTCAGCATATTTCTGTGACTGTGAGGGATATTGCTGCAGTAATTGGAGTTCGAAAATCCAGTGTTTCTAGGATTATTAATCAGCAACAGAATTTTGGGACAGTGTCTCCAAAATGAAAGAGTAAATGTGGTCGCAAACGCAAGACCACTCCCCGAACAGGCAAATTTCTTGTACAAAATTGTACAATGCATCCTAACAAAACAAGTAGAGATCTTCAGAGAGAATTATTAGCTACTGGTGTGAGCGTGGATTCATCAACAGTTCAACGAAGGCTTAGTGAAGCTGGGAGATTTGGAACAAAGCCAATCGAAAAACAGTTATTAACACCTGAAATGAAGAAAAACATTTGGATTGGAACAGAAAATATCAATCCTGGACTGCACAAGATTGGAAGAAGGTTGTATTCAGCGACAAAACGCATTTTCTTGTGCAAGGGTTTCGACCAAGATTTGTTAAGCGAAGTGGTGGAGAACCCATCAGGGAACAACATCTTATTCAAACAGTTAAGCACCCTCAGAAACAGATGTTTTGCGGTTATTTTATTTCTGAAGGACCTGGCAGCTTAGTACCAGTTGAAGGGACGATGAACTCTAAACAATACATCTCTATAATACAAAGTAAAATTGTGCCTATGATACAAACATTCGCTTGCAGTGTTGGTGTCTTTCGACAAGATCTTGCTCCATGCCACACTTCTAAGCTAACAACGAATTTTTTTCAAAAACAGAAAATAATGGCTTTGGATTGGCCTGGTAATTCTATTGATGTAAATCCCATTGAAAATTTTTAGAGCATTGTAAAGAGATGTCTGAGTAAAATGGACTGCTAAACAAAGAAACCAAAGATTGAGAATGCTATACAAGTTTGGTTTCGTGATGATGAGATCAAAAATTTATGTTCTAATTTAGTGGAATCCATGCCAAAACGTGTACAGGATCTCATTCAAACTAGAGGAGGACATATTTTGTATTAGATTGCTATACCGTACATGTAAGTTAACCTATACTAATTAAACAACATTTGTGAAAATTTTTGTGTTTGTCCCAATTAATTTACACAGTACTGTATTATTTATTATTTTTTAACTACCATGCAGAATCATTCCAAATATTAATTTTAAAAGGGAAAATTGAATATTTAAACCAATGACTATCACAAATCAAACAAAATCTTTTGAAAAAATAATTTAGTGAAATACACTTTAAAAACATCAACAATCTTTCCCAGGAAAAGATTCTTCTGATATATTAGTACAGACCTGAAAGATGGTTAGTGAATAAATTAAATCCATTGACAACAGATTACCACATCAGTGCATGATTTCTTAAATACTGTATTTGAGATTCTTTAGTTAATAGAAACAATTTAAATTGAATTCAAATAAAAATAAGAAATGAAGCATGATTAAAATATTAAAAAAGAAAAACAGCTCTTTCTACATTTAAAAGATAACAAAATGTATATAATAAATGTTTTAAAGTTGACAAATTTACTTAAGAAAACATTGATATAGCTAAAAAAGTTTAAATACAATGGAATGTTTTAATATCATTGCCATTGCATTGGGGGGGGGGGTAATAAATTTTGTTTAAAGATTTATCTCATTTGTAATAGAATTAAACAAGTTATATCATGCAAAGAATTCTTAAATTTTCTATTAAAATAAAATCAAATATTTACTTTATAATCACTTGCAATTCACAAGAATGGAAAGAATGGTTTTCACCTTATTATAGCAGAAATAGGCTTATTTAGACATTTTCCTAAAATCTAAATAACCCATATTCCTAGCAGGTACATATGCAACTTTATGCAGAGAATATGCTACTTTAAGAATAAAGATACATACACAGTCCTATCGTATATCCTTCAAATCTTATAGTTATTTTCTCCAGAATGTATGTGTTTGTTTGTTTAATAAACCTTTCAGCTCCCAAAGAAACCTGTATTAACTTTGCTAATACCAGCATAAGAATCTTTGGTTGAAAAAACGAACTTTGAAATGCTATTTACAATTTTTAGATCTTTAAGAACATGTTTTTCCGTGATTTCAAACAGCAAGAGAACTTTCTCTTATCCTGTACTAAAATTAATTAATCTCTTATCCTGTACTAATTAAAAAGTTAATTAGAAGTATACTCAATGATAGAAAAAGAAAAAATTATTGAAAATTGATATTATTGAAAACACTATGGGAAAAAAAATGGTAAATTTTTAAAATACAACTCATGAAATGATACACAATATCATTAAGACAAAATATTTTTTAAAAAAATATCTTCAAAGTTGTTTAATTTTTTTCTCTTCAATTTAATCCTAATGAATATTCTTTATGCAGAGAGTTTGTCATATTTAATTAAATTCATTTATACTGAAACAGATACCCCCTCCTTTCTTTTACAGAGATCCAATCATCAAGAAATTTAAATGCTAAAGCTATTTCATTTTGGCATTTTTTTCTATTACATTTTTTAATCATAACAATGTTAAGATTTGGTTGGTTAGTTAAGGTTGTCCCCACTTATGGAACTTAAACTAAAGGATACAAAAAACAATAGAACTTGACTGTGTCTGGCAGCACCAATCAAACCCATCAGGGACAGTAAGAACAAAAAGACACCACATGCTATAATGCCTCCAACAATGGCCAGGCTGGTGAGAAAACTAGCAACAATTCCATACGCAGCCACACTTATAAGAATAAATGATACAACCTGTAAAACAAAATAATTTTTTTTTTATTTTAATTAATTTCTGTTCTATTTTGTAATTCATTATTATAAATGTTAAGAAATAATGGAATTCTCTAATTTTATTTTCTCTAATTTTAGTATAAGGGGCACTAATCATATAAAATCAAAATTATCTACCATATCAAGAAATGAACGCAAAATCAATCACAAAATTCTAACTTTACAAATAAAAAAATATGCAAAATAAAAGCAATTTAAAATAAAATCCTGTATACACTATTTATTTCAAACTATTTTTAATACTCTCATTATATTCTGGAGAAGGCACACTTTATTTTTTAAAAAAAAGTTAATACAACATAGACAAAGATATATTTATTATTACATTTTTAACAACAAGGACACTTCGATGAATTGAATTACATAGACAATTCAAACTCTAATCTAAGACAGAATAACTTGATAATACAAAAAAGGCTAAATCAGAATATTTCACCTATGAATGATGTATTTATAGACATCTTAGGACTCGCTCTGTTAAATTCCATCAACTGCATAAAACTTTTTAAAAAAACTTCTGGTGCACCATATTTTTGAAGTGATATTGGCTTTCAAATTAAAAAAAAAAAAGCTACTGGGTGGATCACATGCTTTTTTTTCTCCATA